>NC_056432.1:62773032-63467822 GCF_018296145.1 Oncorhynchus tshawytscha
CGGCCGTCTGTGTGTGCGTCCATCTGCCTCCTGCTGAGAGGGCACGGTCACACACAAACACACGTATACACATCCTCTACATTCTACTCACTCAGCTTGCTTTGATAATCCATCGCATGGTGCCATGCTGCTGAGTTAGAGGAAACAAGGATTAACAAAGACCATATGTTCGGGTTTTTTGTGCAAATAGTTTTCAAGAATATTGTTCTGAATTATTTGAAGTGAAACATACTGAGGGATTCTGATTGTCATCTGCAGTCTGTACATTCATTGTAGCCTCCACCCAAAATTCCACAATCCATGATTTGACTATTTGATTTGTAGAGCCTGCTGTGTGCCTGTGTAAATGTAGGGCAGGCTCCTTAATGTCTCTGGGAGAGAGAAATGGAACATCAGTGGCCGTTTGCTTTCGGCTCTGACCTCGGCCCCAACACTCAACATAGGTATTTCTCATTCATACAGCCACGGACCACAACAATTCTGTGCTCATTTGAAACAGAAACATGAACAAATGAACCCAATCCATGAGGGCACTTATGTAACACTGAAGAAGAAATGTGAAGAGCTAATGAATTTGGTTTAAAAAGTCATTAAGTAATGTGTCCCCTCTTCAGGACTTCTCAAACAGGCCGGTGGGGCAGACAGAAACCACAGAGATTCATATCACCCATTTACGAAACATGAATGCCCTCGAATAACTCACTAAACTCACATATGGGTTTACAAGAACAGATGATGTTTTTAAGATTATGCTTACATAATATCACGTTTAATATAAAAGAGCTCATTTTATGTATAAAATGAGCTCCACAAACAAAAAGACGTAATCCAGTCCACTTTCAAAGACATAGATATAATGACGTTCCCAATCTCTTACATAACCTTTAGCATACAATGTGAAATGATAGAAAGTAACATTCAAATGTAATGACATGATTGTCATTTTAGAAACAGGGGCCTACTATTACTCAAAACTATTACTCAAATACATTTACAGTATTTCTCTAAAATCGATGTGCTAGTAATCTGTTGCAGACAAATACGTTGCAAAACTACCATAAACCTATATTTTTAATACTTCCGTCTAAAATGTATTTATCTGCGAGTAGATAAGATCTTATGAGAAGATTGAAGTATAATCACATTTTCTCTTAGATACACTGATTTCAAGTGATTCATCGATCCCATTTCTGCAGTTTGTTAATTTGTGGTTTCTAATGTAAGGACTTTGCTGATTGATTGAGAAAATAGAAGCAGTTCCTTCTGACGATCAGGGCTACAAAGGGTGAGCTCTTCTATGGAACGGCTAGGCTATATTTGTGGTCTTAAGAAAACAAAGAACAAACAAGGCAGCAGACCCCAAACTTGAGTAACGTCTCTCATTCAGTCGTTGTGCCGTCCAACAACATCCACTACTTAATCATTGTCATGTGATATAACTGTTGTTCCACAGTGAGTAACAGCATGGTATGCAACCAGGATCTACAAGCATTCAGTGGTAATAGACCATCACTTTCACCCGCAGAAAGTGGCCAGCTGAATTGGCTTCTGCCAAGTTCCTGCGACTCCTGATACACATCCATAATTCAACCCAGTGGAGATCGGCGCACACACACACACACACACACACACACACACTCAAAGGCACTGTGTTTAGTCTTCCGGCCTGATTAATGGATAAAAAGTCTCATTCGGTGGCTGGAAATCTGACTGCGGATCAATTCATTTCTCCATATAATGTCTTTGTATGTAATTAATACCTCTTTAGAAATCTATTTATTTCTGCCAACACCAAAAAGAAATCAATACTTAACTTTAACTGACCTTAAGGTGGGTTAAAAGCCCAGTGAGTGGTTGAGGTAATGAGTCAGGTTAATCGTGAGAGGTTAAAGGTGGGGTATTTTTTATCCAGCTAACAGGACATCAGATATCAACAGGTTACTGACCCGGGTCTTCACGGAGACGCAGAGAGGATTACACCAGCTAACCTCTGCTAAATGTTGACTGTGTTTCGGACAGGGGCGAGGAGTTAGGGGCGCCACCCATCACTCAGAGGCCCTGGCCGGCTCTACGTCTTCTCTCCCTGGCCTGTCCTGCTCAGGCGAGCCTGCGGCTGAGGCCTACTCCCCCCTCTCAGAGCAATACATGCGCTCACCGGGGAACAATTAACGCAGCCAGCACTAGTCTGAATCACTCTATCAATTAGGAGCCACTGAGTATATCATCACATACACTACTGCAGAGGCAGGCCTGGCCGTTGGGTCGGGGTGTGTCTTTTAGGAGTAGTGGGGGAGGAGGAGAGAGAGAAGGTGGGAGGGATTAAATAAACAACCAGGGAGTCGGGCTACAGTCAGACTGGCTGCTGGACTAATCTGTGAGGGCGGCGGTAATTAGGAGTCCCCTGAGGAACTTGTAGCGGAGCGCGGCCGATGTGTGAACATGACGCTGGCTGGCAGGCAGGGAGGCACCACCACCCGCCTCCTCACAGGGTTAAATCAATATTTTCAATCTCTCAGGATCAATCCGGCATCTGAACACAAAGAAAAACCTGTTAGCGGCGACCAATATGTGTAAATGAAAAGCCCAACTTTGTGGCCCTGATGTGGTCTGCCTCTCCTTCTCCTGTGTGCTTCTCTTTAACTCACACAGGCTGAAAGTAAAAACCTTATCTCTCAAAGTTGTGAGGGAATTCTATCCTTTTCCAACAGAGAAATCGCACACAATCCTCTCTGTCAAGGCTGTAACAGTCTGACAGCTCCAATCAGTCTAGAAGAGATAGCTGCCTGTGATACAGACCAAACACGATAGTAAATGATAGTAAACGTGCCCGATGTGATCATTTCTCTGCTGTTGAGATATGAATATAGAAGTCTTCTAAGTGTAGCTCCTTTGTCTGCTTCTCTGCGATAAACACTGCAGTATTGGCAAGGCTAGCATATCTCCTACCTGTTCTTCATGATCCTCTTCACAAACAGATTTACAGTTTGTACATTTGAGAATCCTATGGGCTGGGCTTTACCTTGGTCATACAATCACAGGCTTCAACATCTGCTGCCAACATTAAATGACAGGCTTTAGGAGCACTGGTTGAAAAATATAGAGATACAGTACAGATTCCATTCTTACGGATTCCATTCTAGACAATCTGGACCCTCTCTTCCTAAAATTATCTGCCGCCATTGTTGCAACCCCTATTACCAGTCTGTTCAACCTCTCTTTCGTATCGTCTGAAATTCCTAAAGATTGGAAAGCGGCCACAGTCATCCCCCTCTTCAAAGGGGGAGACACTCTAGACCCAAACTGTTAGACCTATATCCATCCTGCCCTGCCTTCCTAAAGTCTTCGAAATCCAAGTGAACAAACAGATCACCGACCATTTAGAATCCCACCGTACCTTCTCCGCTATGCAATGTGGTTTCCGAGCTGGTCACGGTTGCAACTCAGCCACGCTCAAGGTCCTAAACGATATCATAACTGCCATTGATAAAAGACAGTACTGTGCAGCCGTCTTCATTGACCTGGCTAAGGCTTTCGACTCTGTCAATCACCGCATTCTTATCGGCAGACTCAACAGCCTTGGTTTCTCTAATGACTGTCTCGCCTGGTTCACTAACTACTTCTCAGATAGAGTTCAATGTGTCAAATCGGAGGGCCTGTTGTCTGGACCTCTGGCAGTCTCTATTGGGGTGCCACAGTGTTCAATTCTCGGGCCGACTCTTTTCTATGTATATATCAATGATTTCGCTCTTGCTGCGCGGGTGATTCTTTGAACCACCTCTATGCAGACGACACCATTCTGTATACGTCTGGCCCTTCTTTGGACACTGTTTTAACAAACCTCCAAACCTTCTATTGTGTTAAGAGGTTCAATGCCATACAACACTCCTTCCATGGCCTCCAACTGCTCTTAAATGCTAGTAAAATGAAATGCATGCTCTTCAACCGATCGCTGCCCGCACCCGCCCGCCCGACTAGCATCACTACTCTGGACGGTTCTGACTTAGAATATGTGGACAACTATAAATACCTAGGTGTCTGGCTAGACTGTAAACTCTCCTTCCAGACTCATTAAGCATCTACAATCTAAAATTAAATCTAGAATCGCCTTCCTATTTCGCAACAAAGCCTCCTTCACTCATGCTGCCAAAATACCCTCGTAAAACGGACTATCCTACCGATCCTTGACTTCCACGATGTCATTTACAAAATAGCCTCCAACACTCTACTCAGTAAATTGGATGCAGTCTATCACAGTGCCATCCGTTTTGTCACCAAAGCCCCATATACTACCCACCACTGCGACCTGTATGCTCTCGTTGGCTGGTTCTCACTACATATTCGTCGCCAAACCCACTGGCTCCGGGTCATCTATAAGTCTTTGATAGGTAAAGCTCCACCTTATCTCATCTCACTGGTCACCATAGCAACACCCACCCGTAGTAAGCGCTCCAGCAGGTATATTTCACTGGTCATCCCCAAAGCCAACACCTCCTTTGGCCGTCTTTACTTCCAGTTCTCTGCTGCCAATGACTGGAACGAATTGCAAAAATCACTGAAGTTGGAGACTTAACTCCCTCACTAACTTTAAGCGTAAGCTGTCAGAGCAGCTTACCGATCGCTGCAGCTGTACACAGCCCATCTGTAAATAGCCCATCCAACCAACTACCTACCTCAGCCCCACACAGTGCCTTGCGAAAGTATTCGGCCCCCTTGAACTTTGCGACCTTTTGCCACATTTCAGGCTTCAAACATAAAGATATAAAACTGTATTTTTTTGTGAAGAATCAACAACAAGTGGGACACAATCATGAAGTGGAATGACATTTATTGGATATTTCAAACTTTTTTAACAAATCAAAAACTGAAAAATTGGGTGTGCAAAATTATTCAGCCCCTTTACTTTCAGTGCAGCAAACTCTCTCCAGAAGTTCAGTGAGGATCTCTGAATGATCCAATGTTGACCTAAATGACTAATGATGATAAATACAATCCACCTGTGTGTAATCAAGTCTCCGTATAAATGCACCTGCACTGTGATAGTCTCAGAGGTCCGTTAAAAGCGCAGAGAGCATCATGAAGAACAAGGAACACACCAGGCAGGTCCGAGATACTGTTGTGAAGAAGTTTAAAGCCGGATTTGGATACAAAAAGATTTCCCAAGCTTTAAACATCCCAAGGAGCACTGTGCAAGCGATAATATTGAAATGGAAGGAGTATCAGACCACTGCAAATCTACCAAGACCTGGCCATCCCTCTAAACTTTCAGCTCATACAAGGAGAAGACTGATCAGAGATGCAGCCAAGAGGCCCATGATCACTCTGGATGAACTGCAGAGATCTACAGCTGAGGTGGGAGACTCTGTCCATAGGACAAAAATCAGTCGTATATTGCACAAATCTGGCCTTTATGGAAGAGTGGCAAGAAGAAAGCCATTTCTTAAAGATATCCATAAAAAGTGTCTTTTAAAGTTTGCCACAAGCCACCTGGGAGACACACCAAACATGTGGAAGAAGGTGCTCTGGTCAGATGAAACCAAAATTGAACTTTTTGGCAACAATGCAAAACGTTATGTTTGGCGTAAAAGCAACACAGGTCATCACCCTGAACACACCATCCCCACTGTCAAACATGGTGGTGGCAGCATCATGGTTTGGGCCTGCTTTTCTTCAGCAGGGACAGGGAAGATGGTTAAAATTGATGGGAAGATGGATGGAGCCAAATACAGGACCATTCTGGAAGAAAACCTGATGGAGTCTGCAAAAGACCTGAGACTGGGACGGAGATTTGTCTTCCAACAAGACAATGATCCAAAACATAAAGCAAAATCTACAATGGAATGGTTCAAAAATAAACAGATCCAGGTGTTAGAATGGCCAAGTCAAAGTCCAGACCTGAATCCAATCGAGAATCTGTGGAAAGAACTGAAAACTGCTGTTCACAAATGCTCTCCATCCAACCTCACTGAGCTCGAGCTGTTTTGCAAGGAGGAATGGGAAAAAATTTCAGTCTCTCTATGTGCAAAACTGATAGAGACATACCCCAAGCGACTGCTAGCTGTAATCGCAGCAAAAGGTGGCGCTACAAAGTATTAACTTAAGGGGACTGAATAATTTTGCACGCCCAATTTTTCAGTTTTTGATTTGTTAAAAAAGTTTGAAATATCCAATAAATGTCGTTCCACTTCATGATTGTGTCCCACTTGTTGTTGATTCTTCACAAAAAAAATACAGTTTTATATCTTTATGTTTGAAGCCTGAAATGTGGCAAAAGGTCGCAAAGTTCAAGGGGGCCGAATACTTTCGCAAGGCACTGTATTTGATTTTGTTTTTCAGCTCTTTTGCACACCAGCATTTCTACTTGCACATCCTCATTTGCACATCTATCACTCCAGTGTAAATACCTAAATTGGCCTATTAGTTGCCTTACCAACTTACTTCATTTGCACACACTGTATACAGATTTTTCTATTGTGTTATTGACTGTACATTTGTTCATCCCATGTGTAACTGTGTTGTTTTTGTCACACTGCTTTGCTTTATCTTGGCCAGGTCGCAGTTGTAAATTAGAACTTGTTCTCAACTGGCCTATCTGGTTAAATAAAGGTGAAATAAAAAAATGTATTACACAATTGATTACACAGAATGGTTTTATCATTGTAGAATGGTTGGTCTCATCAGTAGAATGGGTTTAATAAATATAAAATGGTGCTATCATCAGTGTTAACCTGATGCTCTACATGAATGGAGAGCATAAGACACTGTATCTTTAAGAAGTCCAGAGTTCCAGCATTTTATTCAAACAAAAGCAGCCAATTGGGAACGTGCAACCTGAAACCAGCCCAGCTCTATAGAGACTCACACAGGCTTCCCTGCTGGGACACACCCCATAAAGTCCCTGACACACACAGGCAGCAGAATATTCCCTACTAACCTAACCCTGCTCTCACATGCAAACCTTTCCTGATAAAACATTGAGCAAACCTCACTATGGTCAAATCACAACTGAGCACACTGTAACCCTCTGTCTTCCCTGCATGTCAGGAATTACATGGCACCTTAAAAAAGCGCTCTTTCTTCTCTTGTTAGAACAGGATGGAACTTGAAAACACGATAGTGTCCCTTACATGGGAAAAACAAACGTTTTCTTTTGTACAATCATTTAAGGATAAAAACAGCCTCAGTGTTGATCATTTTAGGACAGAGGTCCGTGCTTGTTGTGTGTACGCTTGTGCGTGTGTGTGTGTGTGTGTGTGTTTGTGTGTGTGTGTGTTTAGCCTACATGCATGCATGTGTGTGTGTTTAGCCTACATGCATGTATGTGTGTCTGCTTTGTCTGTGTATAAATGTGTCTGGGTTCTCACAGTCTCTAAGAAAGCCATCTGAGATTCCATGGTACATTCCATTCTGATGAGGAGCCTGTGTCTGGACATTGATAAACCAACTGAGGTCCTGACCTACAAAAGACAAACTGAGACTGCTGTTCATATCAGCCACTGTATGCTGATGGATTTACATAATATACCGAAAGGTCCCTAAATGCCACTAAACAAATCCAGCAGAAAGAGATTTACAAGGATTTTCCTTCATCCAACCCTGACATATGGATACACCAAAAGCATCCTCAATATTCAAAAACGTTGCACACAATCTCAAATCAAATCAAAATCAAATCTCCGTTCCTATTGCTCCGTCTGCGAGCAAGCCGTCTCTTTAGCACTATTTAAGCGCCTGCCAATAGCATCCCGTCACCCACTGGTCAACAAATAACAACAACAAGAGTCCAGGGCCCATTGTTCTGGCTGAGCAGCCAAGCGTGGTGCAATCCCCCAACAGCCTGAGGCTGGTTAACGCAGCAGGCAGGCAGGCAGGCAGGCAGGCAGGCAGGCAGGCAGGCAGGCAGGCAGGCAGGCAGGCAGGCAGGCAGGCAGGCAGGAGACAGGAATCTAAGACAAGTGCCAACATGCCATGCCTGGTCACACCTCACACACAGGGTCACTTCAATATCAACACAGGTCGACACTGGGGTCTACATGCTGGGGAGACCCCTACTAAAAATAACAGTACTGATCATCTAAAAAGCTGAGAATGTAGATTAAAATCCCTTCTAATGTAAATTGATTACATTACGATTACATAAGTGATATGAAATCCAGTTGTAAATATAACCAGACCTGTTTCTATCACCTGTACTCCTACTCTTCGAGCTGGGCCTATTGAATGAACACACGTCTCTCTCTTCATTGCCACGGGCACAAAACAACAACAGGTGCAGGCAAGCAGCAGCAGGATTGTCAGCGTTGAGCTTGGTTTAAAGTGACAGCACAAAGAGCACATATAAAAGGTACCCTCCTCGAATTTTAGAGGCTGAAATGTCATGTGAGTCTCGTTATACTGCAACAGTCTCCCTTTGAAAATCCAACAGAATTTTAAGGAGCAGACAATTGGAAGCATTGTCCCTGAGAATAAACGAAATATACTGTAGTGAGTGGGGCAGGGCGGACGACAAACAAACAGAGAGACGGGCAGATAGAAGCAGAAACATCTTCACTGACTGACCCAGAATGACTACATAACTTTGGTGTGTCAACCTATGAACTCATGACCTTTACATCCTTTACATTATTCAACACAACCCCCTGCTAGTCTCACAATGCCAACATCCAGCCCGTACAGACTGAACTCAGATTACACTTCAAGGGTTCCTCTTATCAGGAGAAAAATATAATATAATTGGAATTTTTCCTTCATGTGTGTAAAAACACAGCAGTGCTCCATTGCCACAATGGCTCAGGAACAAAGAGGGGATTATTGTGGAGGTGTCTGATGCCTCTCCGTCCTGAAGTTCCGCACACTCCAATCTGTGTGAATGCAGGTGACTCAGGGAGCCTGAGCTGATCCCAGAATTCCTCATTATCCGCCCAGTGGGGGATCTCAGGTCCGCTCGTTGTCTCTGGAAGCACTGCAGGGCTGGCAAAGCGGGCCCCAGAGGAGCACAGAGCTGGGCCATCGGGGGTGAGCCAGGTCTGCTCATTATGCCTAACTCATCCTTGGCATCCCTGCAAACCAAGTGCCACTTAGTGCCCGTAGGAGGGACATGGGTCGGCCCACTGATGAGATGACAGAGCACACAGCATAGCAGTAATGGGAAAGCTTTGTTTCAAAAGACAAGGAGGATCAAGACATACGTGGACTGTATGTGGACTGATAGTGTCACCAATCTCCAGAATCGCATGTAAAGCCCTGTCTTACCTGTACCTTAGTCATCAAGCTGAAATGACAGAAAGCAGTAAACATTTTCCACCTCTAAACTCAACAGATACAGTGTAGTGATTGGCCAGGCCCAGATAGGGCCCAATCAGACAGCCTCCAAGAGCAGAGCACAGATGGTCGTTTCACACATCATAATCATTACTGTTGCCACGGCTTCACTGCTCCAACACAAACATATTGTGATATTTAGACTGGTTTATGATAGCTGTGCCAGTGCTTTATCTACATTGATTGTAAAGTGGAATATTTTGCTGCGGTATGTAACACACACACCAGAGTTAAACAGCTCTGCAATGAAACACATGAATTAGATACAGCCATCCTTTGAAAGTGATGGGTGTAAAATACAAGAAATGTGACTATAGGCAACACCTGGAAAAATTGAATGAATTCAGATTTTCTTTGGCAGCAGTAAAATGGGAAAGATTCACTCACTTGTATTGCAAGGCTAGCGCGTAAATGCAAATACACAGTGAATACATTCATAATGTGGGGCATGTCATTTCATGCGTCAACCCCATTTCTGGGCTGAGTTAAATAGAGGCTTGCACAGCAGGTGAATTATGTAAGTAAGCAGCAGTGTTGGGGGCTTGGGGCCACAGCCACTTTCTCACTGTGCTTTTCATGATCCTCTCATCAGCCAGCCCAGGGCCAGGCTCTGCCTACCATGCAGCTGTGCTGTTGTTCACCCCAGTCACAATTAACCTCTGAGACTGGGCACGGAGCCAGCCCCGATGAGACTCAGGGCACCAGAAAGCTCTTCAGGTAAACACTGCCACGATAGGCTAAGAAGCCGAAATTAGACATTGTTTTGAACCATGAGGCAGTTGCTATAGAGACTGTTGCTAATTAACTGCACTCGGCCCAGGGGCACCAAAGGGCTTAAGGGCACTCAGGACGGTTCCTCTTGTGATGAGCTTTATGCACGGTACCCAAGTACTATCCCCAGGGTCTCTCATCACCAAAATACCTGCGTCTCCACCCCCACCTGTCACAGATGCCATGAGAGGGGCGGTGGTGGTCTGTCTGTCTGTCCATCAGGACCAAACCCTGTGGACCAGGATTACAAAGCTGTGTGAGGGGAGATGCTCTATGGTTGGCAGGGCCCGGCTCGCCCTCTTAAAACACAAATCACTGTGGTGTTTCAGACCAATCAATGCCCTCCATCAGCACTGAGGACCACTTCATGGCTTTCTCATCATCTCTGGTGGCATTCTGAAGTGATGCCCTGCGACCTAGAGCACCTCACTAATGGAAATCTGTAGCATGCAGGGAGAAACAGACACATATCTAACATCATAAACAAAACGCTTCAGTTTTTCTCTGGGAAATGCAACAGGTCGGAATGTCTAAAGATGAGGCTCTTGCTGGTAAATCTGCTTTGACGGGGGCTACCTCTAGAGATATCCCCTTTGTTCTCTGTTTTTTAAAGAATGACACCGGCATCATACAGATATCCCAACAATTCATGATTGGTGAGAAAGGAAGGAAGGTGTGAGATTCCTGAGGGAGATGGAAGAGGCTGTGTTGTGAGATTCCTCTTGGCTCTCCAGTCAGACACAGTGTCTCCTGTGAGACAACATTGCCTCATTGAGAGCTACATCTTTCCACAGTTTACAACACCACTGACTACATCCATAGCAGACTACCCTCTAAAAATGGGCATTCTTCAAATAATAATACTAATACAATTTCAATGTTTGATAATTATTACATTTTTGTGCAAATAGTATTTCTTAATAAAACAATAACATTTTAGTTAAATTATTTTGGTAAAATTGCTTGAAGGTAAGATGTTTGATATTTCTTACTATTTCCTACTATTACACGGTCATAATATGTAAACAAACACTATACCCATGTTTTTAAAAATCAAAACAGTCCCAATAAAAAGGCAGCCTATTTTCCATACCGGGCAGTGCTACAGTCCACTTAATGGCTCAGTGAGTATGAGTGGGGTCACAGTTCACACTATGATGGGTTTGGCACTAGGACCCAGCAACAGCTGCAGGGTTGAACAGAACAGCTAGCCTTGCCCCCAGAAAAAGCCCACAAACACACTGAGACCAGTTCCAATCTGCTCCCCTCCCCGCCCTCCTGCCTCAAAGTCCCAGCAAACTTTGTGTTAGTTAGGCACTGAAAGACCACGTCCCCCCTCCTCCCTAGCCCCCTGAAAAAAACAAAAACAAATCTTCCTCTACACACTGTCTTTCAAAAGCTCTTTCACACAGCTGAACACTGGCTCTCGACCCAGTCTGTTTCCAAGGCACAACAAACAACCTTTGTATAGAGCTTTCATGTGCAGCATGTAAGCTTGTTGTCTTCACATCTTTGGATCCGTTGGCCATTGTGCTGCAGAAAAGCAATTGAATTGTGCAGCATGAAAATTAAGAGAGAGTGTTACTCACATAATACACTGTCCATTAACACATCCCTTGATAAACTTCAGTGGTACTTGAAGCATTATTTCAATACAAGGATCATCCCACTAGATTTACACACCTATGCATGTTGCCTCCAGAACAGCCTGACTTCTTTGGGGCATGATGTGCTGTGGTGTTCAATTGTTGCTCAATCGGACGTGCTACCTGTCCCAGACCTGTTGTTTTCAACTCTCTAGAGACAGCAGGAGCGGTAGAGATACTCCTAATGATCGGCTATGAAAAGCCAACTGACATTTACTCCTGAGGTGCTGACTTGCTGCACCCTCGACAACTACTGTGATTATTATTATTTGACCATGCTGGTCATTTATGAACATTTGAACATCTTGGCCATGTTCTGTTATAATCTCCACCCGGCAGAGCCAGAAGAGGACTGGCCACCCCACATAGCCTGATCCTCTCTAGGTTTCTTCCTAGGTTTTGGCCTATCTAGGGAGTTTTTCCTAGCCACCGTGCTTCTCCACCTGCATTGCTTGCTGTTTGGGGTTTTAGGCTGGGTTTCTGTACAGCACTTTGAGATATCAGCTGATGTAAGAAGGGCTATATAAATAAATTTGATTTGATATCAAGAGACCTTGAAACCATTCCCTACACCAGTACACCACGACCACCAGCCTGTACTGTTGACACAAGGCAAATTCGCTTAGGTCACTTGTTTTGCACATTCTAATGTTCAATCGGACAGTAACTGAATGCCTTGATGCCAGTCTGCCTGCTATATATAGCAAGCCACGGCCAAGTGACTCTGTCTGTAGGAGCGAACCATTTCCGTGAACGACGTAGCTAATAAACTGGCCACTGAGTGTATATTTCAGTCAATATTTCACTGTGATGGGCTGACATCTCTGGCTCAGGGCACAGTGAAAGGCCAGTCCGGGGACACAGTGGATTATAATGGTGAGTATATACAGTGGGGCAAAAAAGTATTTAGTCAGCCACCAATTGTGCAAGTTCTCCCACTTAAAAAGATGAGAGAGGCCTGTAATTTTCATGATAGGTATACTTCAACTATGACAGACAAAATGAGAAATAAAATCCAGAAAATCACATTGTAGGATTTTAAATTTATTTATTTGCAAATTATGGTGGAAAATAAGTATTTGGTCACCTACAAACAAGCAAGATTTCTGGCTCTCACAGACCTGTAACTTCTTCTTTACGAGGCTCCTCTGTCCTCCACTCGTTACCTGTATTAATGGCACCTGTTTGAACTTGTTATCAGGATAAAAGACACCTGTCCACAACCTCAAACAGTCACACTCCAAACTCCACTATGGCCAAGACCAAAGAGCTGTCAAAGGACACCAGAAACAAAATTGTAGACCTGCACCAGGCTGGGAAGACTGAATCTGCAATAGGTAAGCAGCTTGGTTTGAAGAAATCAACTGTGGGAGAAATTATTAGGAAATGGAAGACATACAAGACCACTGATAATCTCCCTCGATCTGGGGCTCCACGCAAGATCTCACCCCGTGGGGTCAAAATGATCACAAGAACGGTGAGCAAAAATCCCAGAACCCCACGGGGGGACCTAGTGAATGACCTGCAGAGAGCTGGGACCAAAGTAACAAACCCTACCATCAGTAACACACTACGCCGTCAGGGACTCAAATCCTGCAGTGCCAGACGTGTCCCCCTACTTAAGCCCGTACATGTCCAGGCCCGTCTGAAGTTTGCCAGAGAGCATTTGGATGATCCAGAAGAAGATTGGGAGAATGTCATATGGTCAGATGAAACCAAAATAGAACTTTTTGGTAAAAACTCAACTCGTCGTGTTTGGAGAACAAAGAATGCTGAGTTGCATCCAAAGAACACCATACCTACTGTGAAGCATGGGGATGGAAACATCATGCTTTGGGGCTGTTTTTCTGCAAAGGGACCAGGACGACTGATCCGTGTAAAGGAAAGAATGAATGGGACCATGTATCGTGAGATTTTGAGTAAAAACCTCCTTCCATCAGCAAGGGCATTGAAGATGAAACGTAGCTGGGTCTTTCAGCATGACACTGATCCCAATCACACCGCCCGGGCAACGAAGGAGTGGCTTCGTAAGAAGCATTTCAAGGTCCTGGAGTGGCCTAGCCAGTCTCCAGATCTCAACCCAATAGAAAATCTATGGAGGGAGTTGAAAGTCTGTGTTGCCCAGCAACAGCCCCAAAACATCACTGCTCTATATCTGCATGGAGGAATGGGGCCAAAATACCAGCAACAGTGTGTGAAAACCTTGTGAAGACTTACAGAAAACATTTGACCTCTGTCATTGCCAACAAAGGGTATATAACAAAGTATTGAGATAAACTTTTGTTATTGACCAAATACTTATTTTCCACCATAATTTGCAAATAAATTCTCTCATCTTTTTAAGTGGGAGAACTTGCACAATTGGTGGCTGACTATATACTTTTTTGCCCCACTGTATGCAAGCGGATACCCAGCACATCAAGCATGGTTGACCTCCGCTCAATCCCCCTGATCCCAGGCAGGTCAAGGTACATTCAATACCACCAGTAACACAACCACTGACGGAATAGCTGTAGACACCACTCTGCATGACACTTCCCTTTACACAGCACTGGAAACAAACAAAGCAGAAGACAATGGATTTTTATGAAAATGAATAACCTTGAATCGGTTATTATCATATTCTTTATGCATTAGCAGAGCCAGCAAAGGCCTATCAATTCTCCCAAGGTTTGCATTTGACACAAAACGTGCTGTTTTATGTTAAATGCTGTTTTGTGGAATTTGAAATGGTAGAAGTGCCTGAGCTATATAACTTGTCTGATGGTGGCCATTTGATCTCTTATCGGAGAGAAGAATGCGTCCAACCAAAAATGAGACTGGCGTGTCCAGTCTGCACTAGTGAGTCTTGTCCTTGGTGTTAATCATTTAAAACTTGCTAGGCAAACCTATTTGTTATGCTCAGAATGGCACTCCCATTCTGCTTGTGGGAGAGAGGAGGTGGTGCTGAGGTGGTGAGCTGGTTGGTCGTGTGGTCTGAAGCCTCTTTGTACCGGCAGCTGAGGGGGCTTCGCTGCAACTCCTAGACTTTACATTTGGTTTGGCCGGAGGGGTCACATGACAGCTGCAAACTAACACCCGAGGGGCTTTCTGCTTTCACTTGACACTGACAGGCTGTGAGAGTCCAACACTGCAGAAAGAAAATATTCCCTCTTTCCATGACATCACCCAGCCAGGAATGGGGGGTTGGTGGCAGCCACAGCTGGTGGCAGCCACAGCACCATCTGCCCCTGCCTAATAGTTAATGCTGCTTTACTTATAGACTCCTACTTCTCCAGAGAAGGGACATGAATGTATGGCTACCGCCAAGGAGCCCTTAACAGCCTGCAAGTCCCACAAATGAATTCCTGATTGACATTTTCACTCCCAGTTTATTGTTTCACTTGTACGGTCCCTTTATTAACACTGAATCTCTCTGAAAATCTTCCTCAGTCACTTTGGGCACTTTTTAAGCTCCCATACCAAGATTATTTGAGTGTGAAATGATGATATGCAATTGGTCTTAAAAGTGAAATGTTGTGACTACCATCTTAAAAAATCTACGTAAAAAAATACTATATATATAATTACAAAGGAGGGTATCGTCGCTCTTCCTCCCATGTACCAACCCACATCCCTGACCCCATGTACTCACCGTACATCTTTCCCTCGTCAGATAGAATGATCTTCCTGCGCCCACAGGGGGGATAGATGGCCAGCGCCTCCTGAAAGCTCTGCTCGATGTCGGGGCTCCACACCCCCTCGGCGTCATTGTCCAGGGGCTTGTCTGCTGAGTCGCTCATCCTCTCCATGTCCTCGGCAGGGCTCTCACTGCCGCTCCAGCTGCTGGGGTCCATGGTGGTGCTTGGGATCTCCAAGCCGAAGCCTGGAGCACAGTAGGGAGAGATCTGGAATTCCCAAATAAACAAACACAAACTATCCGTCACTCTCCACAGCACAGGCATCTGCCTCCAAGACGACAACACACTGAAAATGGCCACTGGTCAATAGTGTGGTGAGCCAAACAGGAGAGGATTCTTGGCCTGGCTATCTACCTATGATGTTAGGATTAGGATGACTGTGGTACAGTTTTACTAGATGCTATGGAAGGGACTGAAATGTTCCTTCATGCTAGTTTTTGTCCGAAATTTTAAATGGTACTATTGAAAATACTTCATGTTATCTCCCATTTAAAACAAATGATGTGATGGAGGTCAAGTGCAGCGACTTCATCACAAGATCCATTTTTAGCTTGTTGTAGTATAATCCCCTCCTTTACTTTCCAAAATAGATAAGCAGGCAAATAAAAAATACAAGACTGCAGACATAAAATATCTAATGAGAACATAACCCTAAAACACATCCAGCGCACCTGGCATCTCCTGCACAGGAGCAGTTGAAGCCTTTTAATACCAGCTGTCAGGACTGTCAAATAGACTCTTAAATCTGGATGAAATTCATGTAGGACAACTGTAGAATGTTTATGAGGCAAAAAGAAATAGAGAAGCCCACTCAAGAAAGGACACAACCATATCTGTACCACTTTAAATTTCAAATGGAAAAAAATATCCCCTGTCCTCTTTGTTCAAGGAAAGAGTCTGTTTTCCACATTGTGAATTCCCTTGACAGAAAATTCCACTGTGAGATTCCTCAATTTTCTTTGCATTTATGCTGTGTAAACAACCTGCTCTGAATTAGATCCCCATTAAAAACTCATTCAAACTGCTAGACTGTAAGCGAAGGAGGAGGAAATCACATTTAAATTCGAGGCAGAAAAGTACCTAAACTGAAAGGGTCCATCTCTCCTCAATCAAAACTATTGTCCACAAAGTAACTCATGAAAGCAATGTAGGTTCTTATGTATTGCTGTAGACAATCATGCTGAATTGAATTTTAACGGTGAAAATCACAACTGGGGAGTTCATTTGGTGGATGTTTTTGTAGCCCTTCACTCTAGCACCCCCCACCCACCTCCCTCCCTATCTTCCCCTCTCCCTCCCTATCCTCCTCTCCCCTTCCAGACGACCGCTTCCTCTCTAGGCAAGATCCTATTCAAGCTGCACAAGCTGTTGTGAAGTGGGACTAGCAGCATATGTTTCTTCTAGAATGTCGGTTCGTGAGGGGCGAGAGGGGGGGATGGGAGCAAGCTGTTTGGGAGAAGAAAAAAACCTCCCAGAGAGTGGAGGGAGCGTTTACTGAATTCTGTTTTTGTGAACTGACTGCTGACTCTGCAGAACTTACTCACAGACTGATGAGGGAGGGGAAAAAACGTCCATTTCGACCACTAAATGGCTTGGGCTTTTTCTCCAGCCTTGCTCCCTCCACCCAGACTGAATAATAAACTACACCGGTAATCACATGCAGCACGGTCATGATTGTAATACTTGACCTCAAGCAAGATTTTTTCTTTACTTCTTCAACAAGTCAAACCCAGTCAAGTCATAAGTGGTATTTTTGAGAGGACCTTTGAAAAACACTCCTTTGCATTTGTCATTGCCATTGCTGTAAGGGATTCTGAAAAATGAGTCTTCTCTGTGATACAGTATTTATTTTTCTTAAATGGCTGTGAACACTCTTTCCAGGGGTTCACCATTCAGAAAGAGAGAGAGAAAAAAAATATATAGAGAGAGAGAAGAGAGAGAGAGAAAAGAGAGAGCGAGAGAGAGAAATAGAGTGAGAGCTAACGTGAGTGTCTGGACACGTCTGGTTTCCATGCTAGCTCATGATTTCCCTCCAAAAGAGGGAAACAACACTGATATTTGGAGGGGTGTTTAGTGAGTTCATGGCCATGTTCATTCCACAATGGTCTGATGTTTCCCCGCTCTTCTACAGGTGGTTTCCCCTGACGCGCCACACCAGGAAATGAATACTGTTACACTGAAGCGTGCAATGAATTATTGAATCCACCACACCACCCTGTCCAAAAAAAAAGCTCTCAACCACAACTAGCATTTTACCGCTAGGGAAGGGCAGCAGAGAGCCTTGGCCTATCATATTGCTACATGAAAAGAATAGAGCAGGAAATATTTGAAAATGGGGTATAAAGATCGAGGGGGGTAGGGGTGGAGGGGTAATACATATCATTGAAATGGTATAATAGAACTTGGTAGGCTAATTCATTCATTTTAAGTGGTACTCTAAATTAATTTTGTTAATATAACCACTATAAATAAACCTTTCCTCTCTCCTCCATCCATTGCTGGGGATGGTGGCAAGCCGCATCTGCTGCAGGATTACTCTGAGGGGGGAAACAGCGGCACACACTCCATGCCATGTAATCACAAAGAGCTTCAAAGACTGAGGCAGCAAAGGGGCTCAAGAGTACCTCTCTTGGCCAGTAGAAGCATCCACGTCGTACAGCTGACAGATCTACAGTAAGTCAATGCTATTTAGAAATGCATTTACTTAGTGGCAGTTACATTGTGATATAATCAATGTCCGCATAATTCTATGACATACTGGTGTCATAGAATACGCATTTCTCTTGTTATTGGTACGTTTATTGCCACCATTCGCCAAAGTCAATTCAATGGAATAATACATTGTCAAGGGCGTCAAGAAGTTTATTTCTCACCAAGACACCACAGCCAGAAGCACTCTACCGTATGTCCCCTGAATGAATGACTTTAACCTAACACTGTCATTAGCACGCTGTAGTCTATTAACCTGAACAAGTGTTAGAGAACATCAGATAAATCTATTGAGTTACAACAGCTTAATCACTGGGCATGGCTGAAGTGACTCTGCAGTCATTTGGCTTAGTAATAAATCACCCTACATAATTGACCTCTGTCACTATTCCATAAGGAGCATCTCTCAGGAGAGCACCTCGACAACCAGATGAATTCTGGGTCCAAGCGGATGACCACCTCCTTGAGCATGCTGAGGAAATATGAGGTCAGGTTCACTCAATTAGCCAGAGTTTGATGGGTATGTCTTCAGCTTTCAATTACTGATAACCCTTTGTTTCATTGATCTCTCGACATTGACAAGTGAGTCGTTCTTGCCATTTTGAACAGAGTGAGATCATCAGTAGTGTAACGGTTTTCTAGTGGTGATGAAGGAGAGTCGGACCAAACTGCAGCGTGTCGATTGCGATCCATGTTTAATACAACAAAGAAACACGAACTTACAAAAAACAATAAACGAAACCGAAACAGCCTATCTGGTGCAAACTAACAGAGAGTACACATAGGACACTAAGGACAATCACCCACGACAAACTCAAAGAATATGGCTGCCTAAATATGGTTCCCAATCAGAGACAACGATAAGCACCTGCCTCTGATTGAGAACCACTCCAGACAGCCATAGACTTTGCTAGACAACCCACTAAGCTACAATCCCAATACCACCACCAAAACCCCAAGACAAACACACCACAATTACAAAAACCCCATGCCACACCCTGGCCTGACCAAATACATAAAGATAAACACAAAATACTTTGACCAGGGCGTGACAGAACCCCCTAAGGTGCGGACTCCCGAACGCACCTCAAAACAATAGGGAGGGTCCGGGTGGGCGTCTGTCCATGGTGGCGGCTCCGGCGCGGGGACGTGGACCCCACTCATTTAATGTCTTAGTCCCCTCTCCCTTCGTCCCTGGATAGTCCACCCTCGCCGCCGACCATGGCCTAGTAGTCCTCACCCAGAACCCCACTGGACTGAGGAGCAGATCGGGACTGAAGGACAGCTCCGGACTGAGGGCTCGGGAGTGAAGCTCGGGAGTGAGAGGAAGCTCGGGAGTGAGAGGAAGCTCGGGAAGCTCGGGAGTGAGAGGAAGCTCGGGAGTGAGAAGCTCGGGAGTGAGAGGAGCTCGGGAGTGAGAGGAAGCTCGGGAGTGAGAGGAAGCTCGGGAGTGAGAGGAAGCTCAGGCAGGTAGATAGATCTACCAGCTCCTGGCTGGCTGGTGGTTCCGGCAGATCCTGGCTGACTGGCACTTCTGGCGGATCCTGGCTGACTGGCGGATCCTGGCCGACTGGCGGATCCTGGCCGACTGGCGGATCTAACTGATCCTGGCAGACTGGCGGATCCTGGCAGATCCTGGCCGACTGGCAGTTCTGGCGGATCCTGGTCGACTGGCGGATCCTGGTCGACTGGCGGATCCTGGTCGACTGGCGGATCCCGGTTGACTGGCGGATCTGGCAGATCCCGGTTGACTGGCGGATCTGGCAGATCCCGGTTGACTGGCGGATCTGGCAGATCCCGGCTGACTGGTGGATCTGGCAGATCCCGGCTGACTGGCGGATCTGGAAGAGTCTGGCTGACTGGCAGATCTGGAAGAGTCTGGCTGACTGGCAGATCTGGAAGAGTCTGGCTGACTGGCAGATCTGGAAGAGTCTGGCTGACTGGCAGATCTGGCGGCGCTGGGCAGACTGACAGCTCCTTGCAGACTGACAGCTCCTTGCAGACTGACAGCTCCTTGCAGACTGACAGCTCTATGCAGACTGACAGCTCTATGCAGACTGACATCTCTGGCTGCTTCATGCAGACTGACAGCTCTGGCTGCTCCATGTAGGCTGACAGCTCTGGCGGCTCCGTGCAGACTGGCAGCTCCTTACAGACTGGCAGCTCCTGGCAGACTGGCAGCTTCGTGCAGACTGGCAGCTCCGTGCAGACTGGCAGCTCCGTGCAGACTGGCAGCTCCGTGCAGACTGGCAGCTCCGTGCAGACTGGCAGCTCCGTGCAGACTGGCAGCTCCGTGCACTGGCTGCTGGCCATGCAGACTGGCTCCATGCAGACTGGCCATGCAGACTGGCTGCTCCATGCATACTGGCTGCTCCATGCAGACTGACATCTCCTTACAGACTGGCAGCTCCTTGTAGACTGGCTGCGCTGAACAGGCGGGAGACTCCGGCCGCGCAGGAGAGGAGAAAGGCTCTGGCTGCGCTGAACAGGCGGGAGACTCCAGCAGCGCTGTAGAGGAGAAAGGCTCCGGCAGCGCTGAACAGGTGGGACGCACTGTAGGCCTGATGCGTAGTGCTGGCACTGGTATGCCGTGCATGCTATGCCAAGCCCACACCTTTCTTTCTACTCTGTCCAATACATCCTCCACACTCTCAGACTCAGCACTCTGCTTCGCCGACAGCTCCAATTCCATCCATGGCTCTGCCCAGGGTCCTTGTCCGTCAAGGATCTCCTCCCAAGTCCATTTATCCAAAGAGTGCAGCCTCTCCCAATGCTGCTGCTGCCTCTGTTGCTTCTCCTGCTGCTGCCTTTGCTCCTGCTGCTGCCTTTGCTGCTGCTGCTGTTGCTCCTGCTGCACCTGTCGCTTCTCCTGCTGCTGCTGTTGCTGCTGCCTCTGTTTACCACGCCGCTTGGTCCTTGGTTGGTGGGTGATTCTGTAAGGGTTTTCTAGTGGTGATGAAGGAGAGTCGGACCAAACTGCAGCGTGTCGATTGCGATCCATGTTTAATACAACAAAGAACCACAAACTTACAAAAAACAATAAACGAAACCGAAACAGCCTATCTGGTGCAAACTAACAGCGAGTACACATAGGACACTAAGGACAATCACCCACGACAAACTCAAAGAATATGGCTGCCTAAATATGGTTCCCAATCAGAGACAACAATAAGCACCTGCCTCTGATTGAGAACCACTCCAGACAGCCATAGACTTTGCTAGACGACCCACTAAGCTACAATCCCAATACCACCACCAAAACCCCAAGACAAACACACCACAATTACAAAAACCCCATGCCACACCCTGGCCTGACCAAATACATAAAGATAAACACAAAATACTTTGACCAGGGCGTGACAAGTAGAGCATAGCAGTAGACATTCTCTGCTGAAAGTTTGCACTTTTTTTTACGGGTAAAACATGTTTTTAAACACAAGACAAATATCATAGAACACCTTGAATATTCTTCTAATGAACATCCTCTAAACTATGGTCACTCAGCTGTCTTAATGGAGAAACAAACGCAGGGGCATGTTTGCAAACAGAAAATAAAACACTTCTCTTTCTTGATAGGAGAGAATGGAGGATTTGCTGACTCCCAAGACCTTGACTTTTCATCCCTAAAACACTTACATGACGAACATAAATCCTTGCTGTCCCCTATAGACTTGAGTAATGAAAGGCAAGGGAAAGAAATTCACCAATAGAACATGATGTAGATGAACTGAGCCAAATCCAAATGCAAACCATGCCAAGTGCATAGTAACCTAACAGACTTACTGTGTTGTTAAGAACTTCTTACAGCAATCAAACGAGTGTGTCTCTAATATTTAGTCTATGTCACACAGCCTTATGTATAAATACACTCATAGGAGAATGTGCCTGGGTGCTTTAGCCATAACAGGTATGCTATGCTGAGCTGGCTGTGTGTTTGGACCGGGAGAGAGACGCGTGTTGTGATTAGTGCAATATGTCTCCAGATGATGCTGAAGTGGTGATGTTTGTCCAGGCCCCAGTGGCAGATGGGAGACAGAGATTAGTCATGCAACAATATACTGTGGCTGGGCTGCTGTCGCTACACCTCGCTCTCAAAGCAGGGAAAGCATTTCAGACATACCCAGAACAAGGACACCATAGGCTACAGACAAATCCCATTCCCACCCAGGGAGAGGCGCTTTCTCACGATTGTACATCACTCAAAACAAAATAGCCCACCAACAAACATGATAATTTCATCTGGTGTGCACTAACGTATCACTATAAGCAGGTGTTTGCTGCACACTTTTCAATACAATTATGGAGCTAGACTGGTAGAGCAACATTGCATTAGCTGCCCTACAGCATGTCTACAAAGTAGAAAGATGCTTAATTAAAATGCATTTGGCTGTAATAATGGAACTGTATGGTAGATGGGAGCTTCTCAATCTGGCTCCATTCATATATTTCTGCGTAATAGTACAAAAATGGTGAAACAATATGAACACCTGCAACCTTCAGCAGGTAAAGAGCATTGTGGCTTTTGTGAGTCATTACAGTTAATTGAAAGTCTGGAAATATTTCTGTAAAACTCTAATCAAATTCCCAACTCAACTAAGCCCAACTGTTTCAGTCATCAAGACTAATGGACAAGAACACAGACATCAACAAAACCCCACACGAAAAGTATGTGATGACTATAATGCTACCACTTTAAATTAATTTGATTAATTTAATTCCCAAAAATCAAATCAATGATGAAACAACAGCGTGTACCCAAAGTGTGTACTTTTCTCCTCACACATATTCCTGTAACCCTCTTCACATACAATGGATGATTTCTTGCATCGTGTCTACTCTAACATAAAATTGGAAATGAGGATTTCCCTCCTCTAAGAGCCTAACACTGTGGATGGCAAATTCTATGCTTTTAAATCTCAGCGGCACGGTCATAAGCCAGGCCCATGTTTATATAATTTTGTACCGATGTGCCTATAATATCATAGTGGAGTTCAATAGCTTTCCTCACTCACCAAAAGGTTGTGTTCATTGTATCTGTGTGTGTGTTCACAGGCTCTCCTGAGGCTGTACCCCTCTCTGAAAAGTCTCCCCAATCATTGCAGCCAGGATGTGCCCCTACACGCCTCTTTCACAACTCACAGACATCTACACACACACACACACACACACACACACACACACACACACACACGCACACACACCAACAGTTCAAGGATTGGGGATTTGGATCTGTAAAACAAAACGATGGAAGCTTAACAGGATACACCACGTGGCTGTTGTTTGATGGCAGGATTTCTGGTATCTGTTCTGGTTGGATGATAAGGCACTGATGTGTCTCATCCATTATTACACAAGAGAGATAAAGAGGGAGAGAGAGAGAGACAGGGAGAGAAAGAGAGTGAGTGAGAGAGAGGAGGGAGAGAGAGAGAGGAGGGAGAGAGAGAATGATAGAAAACTTAAAGTTAGAAAGCAAGAGAGTGATAGAGCGAATCAGGGCAAAAATCTATTTATCAACATGCATAAACAAAGAAAATTACAACTTATACCTCAGAGAGTTCAGTGATACGGTTGAATGGCGGGAACCTGGTTACTGAAATTTTCCAGAATTTACCGCCGAAAAACCACTCCCTTTTCCCGGGATAATAAATTATTTATATGAACAGCACGGTTGTAACGAGTGCGCTGAGAGTCAGGAAGCAAGTTCAGGGAGTGAGTGATTTAATCGATTTAATCAATAAATAATCATAATACAAAACAAGAAACACGAACAACGCACAGACATGAAACAGAAACAGAAACAATGACGCCTGGGGAAGGAACCAAAGGGAGTGACATATATATATAGGGAAGATAATCAGGGAGGTGATGGAGTCCAGGTGAGTCTGAAGACGCGCAGGTGCGAGTAACGATGGTGACATGTGTGACCCATAACTAGCAGCGTGGTGACCTAGAGGCCGGAGAGGGAGCACACGTGACAATGGTGTGCAAGTGCAACTGTTAAATTAAATGTGATCCCTAAATCTGGCTTCTCTACGGCCTCTGCATGATGAGTCAACGCTGAGGGTGGGGACAGACAGTCCATCTCAGTATAGAGCGCAGTTCACAATGCATGTAGACTTACCATCTCATCATGGTAACTTTTTTTCTTGTGACAGGTAGGCCTACATTTGCTGCAGAATAGTCTATGCTACAGTAATATAAAGACCGAATTGGCATCTAATTTACCCATCTCCATCTGGCTTGTTTTTTAATTGTAAAGATTATATATTTTTTAATTACAGCTGCAGAGTTTTAAAAAAGCCTATCACTCGAATATCATTGCTTTAAATCAGTGCACACGCAAGCACTCTCTCGCATTCTGTCTCTCACCATCTATTCCATTTTAGAATAAGGCTGTAACGTAACAAAATATGGAAAATGTCAAGGAGTCTGAATACTTTCCAAAGACACTGTATGTATTGGATAACGGGGCATTTGGGCTTTTTTACTGTATGTCTCATCAGGCTCAGGTAGCATCAGGTTGGAATTTCCAAGCTGATCAAAGCTCCAATCAAATCCAGACATGCTTTATAATGCTTTCGAATGACACTTCCGGTTTTGGCAGGAAATACCGGGTTTTGTAAACATTTGTAAAATACAGGGGGGAAGAATTCAACCCTATTCTGTAATAAAACATGACACAAACTATATCATGATTGATATGTTAAGTCCCTAGAGAAGTGAACTGTCTAATCTGGGTGCTTGCCAAATACTCGCTTACTTAAAGGCAATAGCGCTATCCAAAGATGCAAAGACTCGGCTCACTGCACTAGTAATATAGGATGGACAATTCAAAAGATGTTGACAATCATAGAATTTCACTTTGGGCCAATTTTACGTGTCACGCTCTCTCAAGGTCATTGGAAAAGATGGAGGAAAGAGATTTCGCTAACAAAGGAAACCACTACGGAACAAAGTTTGAGATTGTCAAATGTACAATATTCAGGGGGGAGACATTCTTCCCATAATTGAATGTTTTCTGTGTCCTGCTTTTCCTTAGCAATGACAATACAACTACAACAAGATTACTTTTGGACAGATAATAAGCATCTACACTGAGTATACAAAACATTAGGAACACCTTCCTAATATTGAGTTGTCAGGGCGTGGACTCCACAACGTGTCAAAAGCGTTCCATAGAGATGCCGGCCCATGTTGACTCCAATGCTTCCCACAGTTGTGTCAAGTTGGTTGGATGTCCTTCTGGTGGTGGACCATTCTTGATACACACGGGAAACTGTTGAGCGTGAAAAACCCAGCAGCACTGCAGTTCTTGACACAAACCGGTGTGCCTGGTACCTACTACCATTCCCTATTCAAGGGAACTTAAATATTTTGTCTTGCCCCTTCACCCTCTGAATGGCACACACACACATTCCATGTCTCAAATGTCTCAAGGCTTAAAAGTCATTATTTAACATGTCTCCTTCCCTTCATCTACCCTGAAGTGGATTTAACAAGTGACATCAATAAGGGATCATAGCTTTCACCTGATCAGTTTATGTCATGGAAAAAGCAGGTGTTCCTAATATTCCTATACAATATTTTATATTCTGATTCCATTGTCTTTGTAACCCTAGTAAACTCCATGGCTTGGTTTGACATTTTAATTTACGGTACAACTATGTTGAGTACATTCCAACCCATATGTTTTACAACAAGCTTCTTGTGAATAAGGTTATTGCCAAGGATTATGAATAAGGTTATTGGATCAATTCAAAAGAATTTCTACAAACTACAATTATAAAATGTCTACTCAATTAAGCTAACCTAAAAATAACCCCTTAATAACCCCATAATCTCCACCGACCTTTCACATTTATATGGCACACATCTGTGTGAGAGTGTGCATATTTTGTTGTGTCTGCTCACTCTCTGCTGAGTGGGTCTGGGTTCTTGTATTCCTGCAGAAGACTCTGTGGCAGTGAGAATCATTATCACCTCATCACACAGGCTGTCATGGAACAGACCCATCTCCTTGTGTATTCCTGTTACTGGTGTTCATAGACTCCACATATCCCTAGGACATCATGTTACACCTTGTTTATCACAAAACCTCCAGTAGAAACCAGGCCCACAAGGAAGAACAGCCATTACTGATGCTGTTAGAAGGTACTTTTTTAACTCTGCATTGTTGGGAATGGGCTCGAAAGTAAGTGTTTCAATGTAAAGTCTGCTATGCCTGTTGTATTCGGCGCATGTGACCATTCAAATTGGATTTGAAGGTAATAATGCTGTCGACAGTCAAATGTCATAAATAGAGAACTAAAGATGTTAGGAATTAGTAAATACAACATTTTGGGGGAAAAATACTCCTGAAACATGGATTGAGAGAGTGCATCACAGAATTCATGCTCAAAACTATGTGCGCCCAGATTCCATCTCCATCCCTGTCCCCAGATGCCAGGTCTTCAACACCATGTGGCATCAATCAGATAGTCCTGAGATGTGAGAGGTACATGGGGACTGTGAGGTTTCCTATTGAGCTGGTCTCCTAGTGTCTGAGAATCTGAACACTAATTATCCCGGCCAAAGAGAGAGGTAGGAATGTCACCTGTAGAAACACTTGGGGCCCTAACAGATAATTGCATACTCCTATCACACCAAGGTCGGAACCATGGAAATGGTCTTATTAGCAAGATAAGGACAAAAGTGGGCAACAAGTGAATGCATTGGCAAGGGTTGGGCCATAGTTGTGACATGGCATTATGGGAGATGACACTTATCGGCAGATTACATAAACCACTCTCGTTCACGCTAAAATGGAATCCAGCTCCTTAAATTAAAAGAACCCATTTCACCGATCATACAGACCTGGGTAATGAAATAGCAGATGAGAGGTCTCAAATGTAATTTTCCATGTGGAGTCCTTTTGTGCTGTTATCTCAGAGGGTGCAATAATGATCCTGTGAATGGCTTTTGCGCACCCCATAATGACCCATAGTAGTTAAGCCTGCACTGTGGAGAACTATAATTACCATGTGATTACAAAACTCAATGTTCGCTGTGAGTTTTAAAGGCGTACCATGGGCTTCGGTTAATTATTTCAGTAATGTTGAATGTATGCCAAAGCCCTCATGTTTGGAACAAAAAGTATCCAATTATGCATATTACCATGATGGGACATTACTGAGATTCCATTTACAGTTTGCTTCATCAAAACATGTTCATTATAACTGGAATGGCATGTATCAAGAATGACGAGCAGAAACCCTTTCTGTACGGTATGGACCTTGAGATATAAAGTTATAGAACATTCATGAAATGATACAATTCAAACATTCATAAAGCTTTATATTTCTTTTCATTTCTTAGATGCACACCTAGCAACATCGAAATATGACGTTTCTTCTGTTAGACATCTATTCTTTCTGAAACAGGCTTATTAAAAGCTTTACCCCATCTATGACTATGGACGCAAGTTTTGACTGACGAACCCAGTGCACCAGAATTGTGCAAAAATGTCCAATTGACACAATTTCTGTTCTGCTGTAGCCTCTTTAAGGAGGAGAAAATGACAAGGTGTGCAGGGGAACACAAGAATGTCCAGCCGTACACAGGGACAAACCGATTGATCTACGTAGTATTGGATTTTCCTCCAGGTTTCATGAATAAATCTGCTGGGTATGGAGTGCTGATAAATGAATGAACACGGTTTTCAATACCAATCTCCCAATGCAGGGAGCAAAAGGTTCAGTAGAGTAGCTCGCTAATGCTCCCTCTGTTATTGGCAATGGCCAAGCGTTTATTTCATGCCTCTTTAAACCAGCAGGCTTGGGTGTAGTGAATCTGTCTGATAATATCCCACTCAAATGTGAGGCCTAGAGCCCGCCGCCCAGCGCCCGACCAACGGGGCCGCCCGCTCGGGGATCAATCTCTACTCAGTAGAGAATGGGATTGATTTACAGGCACCGTCAAAGAAGCTCTCCCAGTCTCCACCTGCCTCACGACGTATCAGAATCAAGTAGCACCTTCTAGACCTGGTCACATCAGATACAGTGGGAGTACAGGGGACCAATTTCCATCAGTCTTTTACTGTAGATGACTATTCAGAAAATTAGCAAATGATCTGCAAAAAATGTGCCCATGATACATTCTTCACGTCAGAAATGATGAACTACAAATCCATGACATAAAAACATGCCATCCAACCGCAACAATGTTGGAAATCAATCCATCCGACGCAATAAACTTCTGTTTGTCAAAAATATGCAGGGCATTCCAACGTCTGCTCATGGTCGCGTCACACTAGTGAGGAGAGAAGGGGGAGCACATAAAGCGCAGGAAATGAAAGCTGTAAATAAACGTCCGGCAGATAAAGGATCCCCTGACAGTTATGAGAGCAGAGCAGTCTGGGGGCTTCAGGCTGTGCGCGGGCTCAGTCAGGACACTGTGGATTGGCATGAAAAAAAACAAATCAGTGATGAGCATGAAGACCACCATCTGCATCCAGCTCCTCCACACCACACTCACCATCACAGAGCCCTCCATCTCAGGAAGGACGTCTGTTTGGGCCTCCATCTGCCATAAACCAGCCCAAGGTGCTACCGGTAGAAAGGTAAAATGGAATTTTCTAGAAACTATTGTTTGCTGTTCATTGTGTGGCGGATGTTGTCCAGTTTATTGGTACTTAAAGGAAGGCTTGGCCAGATGAGACACATCATCCCCCATGAAGCTCCAAGGTAATTTGATGGAGAAAATTCCTTGTTGACCTGGCTTGGTTAAGTACATATTGAGTCACTGTACGAAACAAATAGCATATAAATCTGCCAGTGTCAAACAAAAGCTCAAACCTCACTCAAGGTTTTCTCAAACTCTGATTTACTCAACTGAATTTTTCACCCAACTTCAGCACAAAGCTTTAATTCATTTCATTGAGCTATTTCAATTAAGCAAGCAGTGTACACAAACAAAAAACCATTGAACAGTTATTGAAAGAAACTAAGTTTTACATTGACAATGATAATTTCCCTATTTGAAGCCCAAAATGTAAGGAGGGGAACTCTATTGAAGTGCTTACCTTGTAATATAATTTATTTGTCAGGGCAAAACGATACCAAAACACACAACTTTGTCAGAACATTTTGAGACAACATTTTTAATAAATGCAAGGAATGTCTCAACATGCTGTTGTCCATAGCCACATCCAGCATCAACGCAAAAATGGACCAAAGCAATATGTACTGTATGGTCCTCAGACGGAGCAATTAAACTGTTTATGAGGTGTAATCATATTAGGCCAATGTTTCCCAGCCAAACATGCTTACAGTAGTATTTACATACACAGATCTAAGCCGTAAAGAAACCTACGAATGCTGTGCTTCGGGCTAGAGTTCAAACTCATTCACTGGGCACAGAGTGCATACTAATGTTGGTAGCTCACCCAAAGTCTATCTGTGCCTCGGCTGAATCCAGGGCAGCTTCAGGGCAGAGCGAGCCTGCCTGATCTCTGTCGACCATGATAACAATACAGCAGCCATTAATGAAAGGCCTTGTAGGGATTTATTACAAGAGAGGACTGGGGAATACGGTGCCAGAGAGCCTGGACAGCCCACATTTGAATACAGACCACAAATTATAAACAGTTTCAGTAAATGAAGTGACTGAGGGCCTTTGTTCTACGGGCGTGCATCTTCCTATTGCTAGTGGGCACTAAACCACTAGCATAGCCTGCACTGGGAAAGGAAGTTGTTGAAGCCTGGATTTCCTGCTTTCAGCTGTGGCCAACAACTTGAAGGTTTATAGTGGTTTCAGGAACTGACTCATCTAATGATTCATGGATTAGATATTGCTTCTCATGTGTGTCTGGTAATGTGGTAGCTCGTTTAAATGACTTTTTCCCATCCAAAAAAGAAGAGTTCGGAGAGTGTGAAAGTAGGGAAGGTACTTATAACAATTTCCCAATAACTTCCAAATCATTACAGTTTAATAAGACGCGATTAAGACGACTTTCCTGAGAAGCTGACTGAGGCTGACATATGGTATGACTTATGAGGCTATAATTATAAAGTGCTGAAACAGTGTTTTTTTTACTGTATGACTTCTAAAGATGAGGAAAGCTCTTACATTTTATTTTTCTCTTTCCTTCTTATTTTCCCCAGATTTCCTGCAACAGTATGGCAGCATAATGCTCTACAACTTAGCTTTTTAAGGTTTCTTTGACTCTTTGACTTATCTAGAGAGAAAGTGCTTTGGACCTTTTGAAAATTAACATATGATGAGGGAAAGGTCAATATACCAAAAGACAAAGCGGGACAAACAAATTAATACAAAAGCTGTTTGCCATAATTATACATATGTAGAAAAAGTGAATTACATTTGCAAAGGCAGTTGACAAGGCCAAAGTGCACTCTAGCTGGCAGTCATTTTATGACTGCAGTCCTGAAGCAGATTTACTTAGATGACGTCAGTGGCTTTGAGCCAGCTTTTCCTTTTTGGTGGCACTCTACATCGGCCTCTCTGAGGCCTTACTGAAACTGTTGAGCAGCAGACCATACTGCAAAATTCTCTTTCTAGAACAGAGTTTACCTCAGGGTACAGAGTGACTGGAACCCAGCAGTACGGTAGTGTGTTTTAGTGAAGCATGCTATCCGATCACAGACACAATGATGTGACGATGAGTCCCTCCCCTGCTAAATGTCTGCATGTAATTACACAATTAACGACCCTGTGTCCAGATTAAATGACAGATCACATCTCTTTTACTCGCCCTACTCCTCTTGTTTTGTGTAGCTATAACAAAAGCAGCATCCTTTCATTTCATCAATTCTTCCCTTGATTAGATAAAGGAATGCTTTGTGCCATTCTGATTCCCACAAGGCATTTCTCAGACTGTTATCATACAGGAAATAGAAAATATTTGTTGGGTATGCGTAATTGTGCTTTTGATCAGTTTAGGCCTTTATTCCTAACAGCTGTTTCCATTTCTTAAAGAATGCAACAAATGTAAGAGGATTGAAAAATAATAGATTTTCTGAAGAAAATAAATGTCTTCCATGCCAACCTACACTACTAAATAAATACATAAAATAACATTGTGAAGGAAAACTTGATATGTGGCACCAGCCCAAGCACAATCCCCCTGCACAAAACCAATGCACTCAAAGATCCAACGGTTTCCATGGCATTCTTTTTTCCTATGATAACTCTTAATTAGTTTTGACCGCAGATGGATTTTAATAGGAAATTATGACTTAGTAGTATATTAAAACGACAGGACGTGCCTGTTTGCTTTGGGCTGTAATCCCACTACAGTTTACATGTTCACAATGACCCATGACCACAGAGGGAAAAACCAGCTTGCTGATTGTAAATGATGTGGTAATGCCCATGTGTGGTTCATTCATACCTACTGTTGCCTTGTCTATGTGAACTTGTTTACAAAACTATGAACGTATTTGTTCGCTTAGTAAACCTTGAAGTGCAATTCAAGGCCAGGAATTTCAAGTCAAGAAGAAATCACGTATGTGCACAAATACACATACAGACACATGCGCTCACCTACAATAACTCACACACACACTGTCCTACAGATGGCAACTCAAAAAATGAAGCATATTAAATGCTATTGATAAGGTAAGGGAACAGATAGCTTATCGGAAGCATACAAGAGCCATATGGTGTCATAGTCAGCACAGCCTGTTTTTGACACAACAATGGCCTGGCCAGGACGTAGAATCACAAGTTGACTAATAGTCGTTGGCATGAAATCTCAGAGCAGTACAAGCTAGAGCAAATGTTGATATTTGCATTTTTTCATACAGGTGCAGAAAATGACCCAAGCAGATGTCAATGAGAACTGGCTTGTTTGCGCTCAGCAGCTCAACAGCCTCGCACACATTCAGTCTTGACAACAGGAAAGACAATGGGTCTCTCTCTGCTCCCAGAAGTAATCCAATCCACTCAATGCCTCAGCAATGCACATATTCTCCCCACATTTCTCAAGTGAAAGACTATATTCTTCTTTTCCCGGCCCTGAGACTTCCACATTCCTAGCCAAAACAGTACAGCGGTGGGATCTATAAAAAGGCATGTGTATTCAGAGAAAGGTGGTCTGCGTACAACTACTGAATGTTGAGGTTCAAAAACTCACATTTTGGAGCATGTTTTAAAGCTAGAATCCTTGGTTGCTACATCCATTTTTAAATTATAAATTAATGATATACCGTGCATTCGGATAGTATTCAGACTTTTTACACATCTTGTTATATTACAGCCTTATTCTAAAATTGATTAAATAGTTTTTACCCCCTCATCAATCTACACACAATACCCCATAATGACATAGCAAAAACAGGTTTTTATAGTTTTTTGCTCATTTATTAAAACCAAAAAATGGATATATCAAATTTACATAAGTATTCAGACCATTTACTCAGTACTTGTTGAAGCACCTTTGGCAGCGATTACAGGCTTGAGTCTTCTTGGGTATGACACTACAAGCTTGGCACACCTGTATTTGGGTAGTTTCTCCCATTCTTCTCTACAGATCCTCTCAAGCTCTGTCAGGTTGGATGGGGAGCATTGCTGCACAGCAATTTTCAGGTCTCTCCAGAGATGTTCGATCAGGTTCATGTCCAAGCTCTGTCTGGGCCACTCAAGGACATTCAAAGACTTGTCCCGAAGCCACTCCTGCATTGCCTTAGCTGTGTGCTTAGGCTTGTTGTCCTGTTGAAAGGTGAACCTTTGACCCAGTCTGAGGTCCTGAGCTCTCTGGAGCAGGTTTTCATCAAGAATCTCTCTGTACTTTGCTCCGTTCATCTTTACCTCGACCCTGAACTAGTCTCCCAGTCCCTTCCGCTGACAAACATCCCCACAGCATGATGCTGCCACCACCATGCTTCACCGTAGGGATGGTACCAGGTTTCCTCCAGACGTGATGCTTGGCATACAGGCCAAAGAGTTCAATTGTGGTTTCATTAGAACAGAGAATCTTGTTTCCCTTGGTCTGAAAGTCTTTAGGTGTCTTTTGGCAAACTCCAAGTGGGCTGTCATGTGCTTTTTACTGAGGAGTGGCTTAGTCACTCTACCATAAAGGCCTGATTGTTGGAGTGCTGCAGAGATGGTTGTAAGGTTTTGGGGCAGCAGGTAGCCTAGTGGCTAGAGCATTAGGCCAGCAATTAGGCCAGCAACCGAAAGGCTGATGGATCGAATCCCTGTGCTGACAAGGTAAAAATCTGTCGTTCTGCCCCTGAACAAGGCAGTTATCCCACTGCTCCCCGGTAGGCCGTAATTGTTTGTTCTTAACTGACTTGCCTAGTTAAATAAAGAGCCCTTCTCCCCCGATTGCTCAGTTCGGTCAGCTCTAGGAAGAGTTTTGGTTGTTCCAAACATCTTCCATTTAAGAATACTGCAGAAATGTTTTGGTACCCTTGGTTTTTGCTCTGACATGCACTGTGGGACCTTATATACACAGGTGTGTGCCTTTACAAATCATGTTCAATCAATTGAATTTACCACAGGTGGACTCCAATCAAGTTGAAAAACATCTCAAGGATGATCAATGGAAACAGGATGCACCTGAGCTTAATTTCGAGTCTCATAGCAAAGGGTCTGAATACTTATGTAAATAATGTAATTTTGTTTTTATTATTAATACATTTGCAAAAAAATCTAAAACAAGTTTTCACTTTGTCATTTTGGGGCATTGTGTGTAGATTGCTGAGAAAATAAGTATATTTAACCAAATTTGGAATAAGGCTGTATCCTAACAAAATGTGGAAAAAGTCGAGGGGTCTGAATACTTCCCAAAGTCACTGTATGCCCATTGATTCTTGAAGAATATAACTTATAAATGTGTCATGAGATTAGGTCTACTGTCGTACCCCACCAGAACCCAACATATAAGCTTGTTTAACTCCAATGTTTGTAAACCATGCGAATGTAAACAAACACTGTATCGCCTCAAAACCTGGTTAAACTACATATTTCATATAATGGGTGGTCAGTCCTTGCATCCATAGCTCTGTCTATGAATTTGAGAGTGGTTACATTTCTCCAGCCTCGTCCCTTAGCTTTTTTAGCAAAACAGGGACGGGGAAAACGCTGTACTATTGTTTAAATAACAGCTTTAAGCTTATATGTGTTTTTGTACGATGTAATGCATTGTGAAGCTCACTTCCACCACATTGAAACTGCACATGTAAAATTGAGTGCTAACAAATACCTGTCCAATGAGTCATTGGGGCTAAATGAATGTTATAACAAAAAACTATGCAAAGCTTATGTTTAGAAAAGGGGGAGGAAGGGCTTACTTAGTAGGCGACAGTCTATCTGTGTTAAATGCCAAGTTCAAAATACCTTCAATACATATTGCCATAATGTACATTGACTTGTTATTTTTTATCAATCTTATATGTTTCTGTGATTGGGTTTTAACATAAGTTTAGATGGAATTACTTTGGAATAAGAGAAATTCCAGATAATTATTGTAATTCTTAATTACAAATTTGGGGTTCAACTGATATCATCTGGTAAAATGGGAATTCATAAGCCCACTTTCAAAAGTAAAAACTCATGGAGTCAAGCAAAGACAATGTACTATTCTTGCACTTGAAAATGCCATGCGGGCTAATGTCCAACAGGTCCACTTGTTGCATAAGCAGAAAACAAAGCATCTATTGCTGGTCCCGATTTTCCCCCTACAGCAAGCAGCTTTACTTCTCAACATCATGACATGTCAGGGGTTAAGTCTGATAGAAGTCAACCTAATTAATGTAGTAAATTCTAAATGCCTAGTTAGAGGAATCAACAAATAACACATTGTATCTTGCTGGCCCCTACTTTCAAGAGAGACAAACTGAAATATAAGGCTATAATTAACTGAAGAAAGGAGGTCTTTCCCCAATCACACAATAGGGGAACTTAAGAGAATTAAGAGGTAAATTCCACTCTATATCAGAGAACGTGCACAGCCAAAGAATACCCTCATGCAGTTTGGTTTGTTTAGTTACGAATGAAGTGGATATTACCACGCATCAAAATAAACAAGACATTTCACCTTCTATATTCACCAACAAACATATACAGATATATTTGAATATTTACATTATTTGAGATCATTGAAACAACACTATAAGTTAATTACACAATAATTGCATAGCCTACTCTATAAAATATATTTGCTACATAACCTATTCATATTCATATGTTTTTAAGCTCTGTAATAGTATCAGCGCAAACCACTACATCCACACAGCCTACAATAACAGGCAGTGCAAAGTTACCCCCAACAAATTCATCCTTAAAATAGCAACAGTTGAGCATCTGTGTAATCTCTAGGTAATGAATGTATATTACGAAATTCTAAAGCAATAAAAAACGACATAATCTTCTTTAACATTCCTTAATCTTGATCTATATTTTCCTGAGATTAACGTTATAGGCCTACATGTAATAGGCACCGGATCACACGGTTTCTTCGGATGCGATGAAACTTTATAACACAGAAAGAAGTGGCCTTGGCTACATAATACGACCCCCATCCCTGTGATTTATTCAGATTTTAGCTGAGCAGGCAACAATGTATCCCGAAGAAAGGCGGATATGGAAAACAAGGATCGAATAGAGCAATGAAACAGACATAAACATAGCTCACAGCCCACAATAGCCTACTTGTAAGAATTTATTTTTGAAATAGTTCAAATCAATATTGAATTACCAATTGTTTAAAAACTAAACAGACAAAGAGAGTTGCAAATAAGAACTGGGTATCAATGGTCGTTTTTTGTTGTTGTTGCAACGTTTCAATAGTGTCCGAAAGCAAGAAAAACCTAGCATTGAATCCAAACAGAACCACAAATCACTAGAACCACAAAATTATGTAACAACATTTTCAGATTATTTTGTAAATGCAAAAGATGTGTTTTATAAATTATATTCTCTAAAAGTATGTTGCCCGTCCCACTATCCTACACTGTGAGAGCACATGGGCAATATGTGTTTAAATGTAGGCCATAATCTTCTACTGTCAAAGATGATCAAAAATTATCTTAAAAGACACATCTAATCAATTCGGCAACATTGATGGATCTTGCCTATGATCGGTTGAATCAATTCCGCATGTGGAAAATGGAATGCAAAGAATTTGATGGAATTTTTGTAGCCTAAACCTGATAAAAGAACAAAAATATACTTACAGTGACTTCAAGGTGCGATGGATAAAATACACGATCAAAGGTGTTGGAGCAACAAGTCTTTCAGCAGAATGTTTTTGCACTGCTCCGAAAATGTTCCACTGAAATCTCCAACTCCCGGCTGAGCCAACTAAGGAGAAGAAAACAGCAACATTTTGATCCGTCATCTTGTCCAAAATTGTCATTCATAAAATAATGTACGTCCAATCGTATCCGGAATCTTGTTAGGAGTTTGAGGTTCATGCACTGGACTTACTGTGATATAATAGGGCGTATGGTCGGGCTTCTTTACAAAAATGTGAAAAATGTCAAAGATATTCGTGTCAGTCGAATACAACACTGAGTGGACAAAGTGAAAGCACCCTGTTGCAACAGCGACAAGAAACGGCAACCTAAAATTTCACCGAGACACACTTTTATTGTAATATAAAAATATGCCCACTCATTCTAATACCATACATTACTTCTTATTTCTAATGAAAGGCGCAACTTCATCATAACAGTGTTAGTCTGCAACCATTTTGCATATTATTAACTACATTGAAACTTACCTCAAACACCTCCGTTATTGTTATTTGAAATAAAATTCGTCCCCCTTTGTTTGTCTAATGTGGGATATTATAGTTTTTGTAAACTGTGTAAAGTTATTGTTGTGTTTCTGGGTCAGCCAGATATGTGTACGTGAATCGACAACGCACGGACAGAGATGCGAAGAATGCTCGGAATGAGAACAGGAATGAAATGAACGCGAAGAGCGAGTTTGCATTGGGGGCGGAGCACAGGTGGCGTCATCCCGAACCGAACAGCCCTAGATTATGGCAGATAGGAGGGACAAGCGGGGAAAAAATAAGAAGAATGACCTCACAGGACATGTCGAATTCAAATTGGTGGGAGAAAGAAGATGGGATTTCTTTGTGGAGTTAGTTCATTCTATTTTAATCATCTACCTCAATAAAGCTATAATAATAAGTAGTACCAGTATGATACCTTTATCACAACCATGTCAGTCATTTCAAATGTTGTTGCTTGATAAATATATGATGTGAATACAACACTGACATTTTTTATTTGACACTTCCACAGCTGGGACATGAAATGGAGCACATTTAGAAACATTTATCAGGTTGAACATCTGTCACCTGCCTCTCATACTTTGGTAGCTGCATGTGTTGTAAATGTAACATCAGTAGGACTCATATATTCAGAACTATATCTTCAATACAGTATAATCTGAGACACAAGCAGGATAGAACTGTTGGCTAGACCTTGTGAGCCTGTGGAGAGAACCATGCCAGTGCCACCACACAACCACATGGGGGGAATTATGAAGTACAAACTGGTAATATGGGAGAGCAGACAATCATAAGACATGTCAAAGAACATAGAGCAAGTTTGCTTACAGCAAACCTGGTTTGGGCTACATGTCTGATCGTGTCCGTGCAAGCCATCCATTAGGAGGCAATGTTTTGACACCAATTCTTATAAAAAGAGAGATCTATGAAGATGAATGGCTGGCTTTTTGAAGACATCCATCAACACTTGTAACACCTGTCTGTGCATGTTTAGAAAAGAGAGACAGAGGAAGAGAGCAGGCAAGAGAGAGAGGTGGGTGAAGAGGGAGAGAGGTGGGGTTTTGCTCTTGAACTATAGATAGTATCACACACACGTGGATTGCCAGTCAACAACATCCTCATTTGCAATTTCATTTAAATTGTGGTTCACTTCCATATTCCTTATATCAGGCAGTCTCAATTGCATAATCTTGGGGGAGCTCTACTTTAAGCTGTGATTCTTAACCACCGACTGCATGTCTGCTTTCCAAGGGCCCCTTATCTTATCAGCTTCTCTCTTCTCCAGGGTGGTGTCTGTTCCCTCAATACCAACCTATTAACCATCAAAAGGGAGTCTTATCTATGCAAATGCAGCAAGCCCTGGAGGAACAAACTCTGCTAGCACAGCACATGTGACACCACACCAACACCTGAGTACAGTCACAGCGGTGATTCATTCACAGCCATGGGGTCATCTGTCGACAGTGTTTCACAAGCTCCTTGTTAAATATTAGCCCTGCATATCCAGGAAGCCCACCGATGGATCCCAGCATAATGGCAAACTGTAAAATGGTTCATAGCCTTACATCAGAGCCAGTTCTCATTGCCTTATCGGGCACATGAGTCGCCTGGCAGATTGCATCCAGGAAATGTGGCCATATGAAAATGTGTGTGTGTGTGTGCATGTTTGTACCCAGTTTGGACGGCATTTGACAAGGTACAATATTGAACCAACACTAATTTCAGTGTAGAATGTGTTGTTATTCCTTATTCCTTCCTATGTGTAGGTGAACAAGTTAAACTGAGTTAATAGTACACATTTCAATAGATATTACATGTCATAATGAAGCCATAAAAGTGTTAGCGTGAAAATGTAACATCTGAAATTCTTGTGTGTCTCCGCTGGCAAATTTTACCTAGACTAATCATTGAATCTGTGTGCATTGTAACAAAGGACCACTGCATGTGGTGAGGGGAGAAGACAGTGCTCAACACGGCTGAACTGTTTACCCCAAAACAGACATTGCAGGTTTCTGTCCCCACCCCCTTATTCACACACAGCCTTCAAACTATTTTATGACTGGGTGTGGCCACAGAGCAATAGGAGTGGGGGTGGAATAAGGGAGGACAGAAACCTCACAGCAAGGATTTTAGTTGGGGGGGGGGCATTCCCATAATTCAGGGACAATTGATGGAACCAAACATACGCCAAATATAATTGTAATTGTATCAAAGAAATATATTGGTATTTCAGCAGTGGACATCAATATCCTGTTAGATTCTATTCAGCCCTAATTTGTAATAAATATGTATTCATTCACGGATCATTGTTTTTAACATTGACATCTTTAAAAAGTTTAGAATATTAATTCAAACAGGCCACTCTTTTTATATGACACATTTCTCATTCATTGTTGACTACATAGGTCTTACCCCAGACAAGGATTTGCGCTCTACAGTACCATTTGTCACTACAGAAGCCTCCAGGGATAGCTGCCTGCTGCCTGACACCAGGGCAGATAAGGCCCTACAGGTCTAGTGTGGCAGGGCTTTGAACTGGAGCCTTCTGGAGCCTCTGCTCCAGGGGAGGCCTGAGGTGCTGCTGGTTGGGGAGAGAGGTGAACCGGCTGCCCTGCCCTCCGACCTCTCCTAATCAGGCAACCCTGGGAGGGCAGGTGCAGACCATCACTGGCTCTCTGCTTTGACGGCACACTGATTCGCTTTATTAGAAGATAAGAGAGGGGTTAGCAAGGAGCTGAGGACCATTCTCTCTGGTGGAAAAAGCTCACAAAATTTCAATCAAAATATATAGAGAAATTGGTCATACCTAAGGTGGCTCTGGGTCAATAGGATCACTTAAATTGATTTCAAATTAAATTAAATGTTTTTCTGAAAATGAAATACCAGAATGATTCCTCAACACCTGAAGGTTAAATTATTATAACAAAACAGTATATCATAGTGTGTGGCCATTTTTGTGTTGACATTGGCCAAAATTGGACATGCGTTGGAGTTTGTTTGGGAACTATAGACATTCAAGTGCATCATGCAAACAAACCAACTGTGTTAGCAGATGCCATCTTGTGGTCACTTAGAAACAGTGCTTTGTGAACATACTAAGGAACATTGAGTGAGCTGCATATGTCGACTACTTTTATTTTATTTATTTTTTATTTTACCTTTATTTAACCAGGTAAGCCAGTTGAGAACAAGTTCTCATTTACAACCGCGACCTGGCCAAGATAAAGCAAAGAAAGTGCGACACAAACACAGAGTTACACATGGGTTAAACAAACGTACAGTCAATAACACATAGTACAGTATGACCAGGCCATAGTAGAGCCAGAGCTCAGTCAACGACTGACACATTATTGCAAATGTTCTCTCTCTAAGGTCCAACTTCATGTGACCTTAAAACTTTCAACACTGTACACAGCCCCCACTTCAAATTAACTTTCCATGACCAATCATTGTGATGTATTGAACAATGAGAAATTGAAGACAGTTGAAAACAATGAAGTATGAGGATGTAATTTTTCATGCTGAATATTAAGCTGGGAAATTATGATGTAAACTCAAAGTTGGAAAATATATTTATCTGTGTATATAAATGAATATTCAATAGTAATTGACAGCAAAAAAGTGCCTTGACAAAAGGCCAAATTGTGACAAAGGGCAAAACTTGAATTACTGCATACTCCAGCAGTGAATTCAGCAGGCAGACTGAATTACAGACAGTGGATAACAGGGTACACTTGGGCCTCTCACAAGGAGGGGCAATTTCACTCCTTACCATTCTTACCCTCTGAACTGACATACATACAGACAATCTGCACGTCCATCCGTTCGTCCTCTCTCTCTTTCTCTCTCTCTATCTCTCTCTCTCTGAGGGTGCAGACACTTAGCCAGTTTCACTAGTCTCCAGGCAACAGCTGAGGTTTTGATGTCTAAATGTTTGTGCACTAAATTTCTCTTTAATTCAATTCCATAATGCAGTGTTTGAAGATATGGATCGATGCCTGCTGCCTTTGATGGTCATCCTGGTAGTCAGAGGCATGTCAATGTACCAATCCTGCACTACAGAGAACAACAAGGACCCCATCACATGATGCAGCCAACGTGGCCATGCAGATCCTTTCATTGTTGTCTCATCATAGAGGACTATGTGCTAATTCTGAATCACATCACATGAAGGATAAGTGTGCAACCATGTGGAGAACATTTTCTTCTTTGAGTACAACTCCTAAGGTACTGGAAGACCATTATACAGTAAGCATGAATCCTACCAACCCTACCCTGCATTGAGAAGAACAGACCAGGCGCTATCTTTATTCACATATCTTATCTCTTCATAATTACACTCTCTGCCAGATCAATACAAATAGCAAGGGAGAGTGGATGAGTTAATTAATTGTCTGTTTTGTAGTAACCTGACACAATGTAAATAGAACGCAGAACAGCTACAGCTATAGGTTTGTCTGGAAATGTGATTACCCCCCCACAAAGGATATTAACTTCTTGAAGAGGTAACTTCTTAAAGAGGTAACTGGTAATCATTAAATAAGACACATAAGTCCTGGTCAACACATTCATTGAAATAGTGTTTTTCTTTCACAGCATTGCATGTAAAACAGATACAGTTGAAGTCGGAAGTTTACATACATCTTAGCCAAACATTTTAAACTCAGTTTTTCACAATTCCTGACATTTAATCCTAGTAAAAATTCCCTGTCTTAGGTCAGTTAGGATCACCACTTTATTTTAAGAATGTGAAATGTCAGAATAACAGTAGAGAATGATTTATTTCAGCTTTTATTTCTTTCATCACATTCCCAGTGGGTCAGAAGTTTACATACACTCAATTAGTATTTGGTAGTATTTGACTTTAAATTGTTTAACTTGGGTCAAACATTTCAGGTAGCCTTCCACAAGCTTCCCACAATACGTTGGGTGAATTTTGGCCCATTCCTCCTGACAGAGCTGGAGTAACTGAGTAAGGTTTGTAGGCCTCCTTGCTCGCATACGCTTTTTCAGTTTTGCCCACAAATTTTATATAGGATTGAGGTGAGGGCTTTGTGATGGCCACTCCAATACCTTGACTTTGTTGTCCTTAAGCCATTTTGCCACAACTTTGGAAGTATGCTTGGGGTCATTGTCCATTTGAAAGACCCATTTGCGACCAAGCTTTAACTTCCTTCACGGTTGGGATGGTGTTCTTCGGGTTGCAAGCCTCCCCCTTTTTCCTCCAAACATAACAATGGTCATTATGGCCAAACAGTTCTATTTGTGTTTCATCAGACCAGTGCACAATTCTCCAAAAAGTACAATCTTTGTCCCCATGTGCAGTTGCAAAACCGTAGTCTGGCTTTTTTATGGTGGTTTTGAAGCAGTGGCTTCTTCCTTGCTAAGCAGCCTTTCAAGTTATGTCGATATAGGACTCGTTTTACAGTGGATACAGATACTTTTGTACCTGTTTCCTCCAGCATCTTCACAAGGTCCTTTGCTGTAGTTCTGGGATTGATTTGCACATTTCCCACCCAAGTACGTTCATCTCTAGGAGACAGAACGTGTCTCCTTCCTGAGCGGTATGACGGCTGCGCGATCCCATGGTGTTTATACTTGCGTACTATTGTTTGTATAGATGAACGTGGTACCTTCAGGCGTTTGGAAATTGCTCACAAGGACGAACCAGACTTTTGGAGGTCTACTGATTTCTTTTGATTTTCCCATGATGTCAAGCAAAGAGGCACTGAGTTTGAAGGTAGGCCTTGAAATACATCCACAGGTACACCTCCAATTGAATCAAATTATGTCAATTAGCCTATCAGAAGCTTCTAAAGCCATGACATCATTTTCTGGAATTTTCCAAGCTGTTTAAAGGCACAGTCAACATAGTGTACGTACGCCTCCCGGGTGGCGCAGTGGTTAAGGGCGCTGTACTGCAGCGCCAGCTGTGCCATCAGAGAGTTTGGGTTCGCGCCCAGGCTCTGTCGTAACCGGCCGCGACCGGGAGGTTCATGGGGCGACGCACAATTGGCCTAGCGTCGTCCAGGTTAGGGAGGGCTTGGTCGGTAGGGATGTCCTTGTCTCATCGCACACCAGTGGCTCCTGTGGCGGGCCGGGCACAGTGCGCGCTAACCAAGGTGCACGGTGTTTCCTCCGACACATTAGTGCGGCTGGCTTCCGGGTTGGATGCGCGCTGTGTTAAGAAGCAGTGCGGCTAGGTTGGGTTGTGTATCGGAGGATGCATGACTTTCAACCTTCGCTACAACTCCCGTACGGGCTCGGGAGAGACGATGAGACAAGATAGTAGCTACTACAACAATTGGACAGCATGAAATTGGGGAGAAAAGGGGGTAAAAAAAAACAGTGTATGTAAAACTCTGACCCACTGGAATTGTGATACAGTGAATTATAAGTGAAATAATCTGTCTGTAAACAATTGTTGAAAAAATTACATGTCCTAACAGACTTGCCAAAACTATAGTTTGTTAACAAGAAATTTGTGGAGTGGTTGAAAAATGTGTTTTAACAACTCCAACCTAAGTGTATGTAAACTTCCGACTTCAACTGTAGATTAATCTAAACCGAGCAGGACTTTCCATCTACAAACTTCACTGTCTATTCAGCAGAAGGTATCTGCCAGTAAACCACAGCCATTAGAGAGAGATTATGGCATAACCGATTTCTAAAATGTGATTAAAACCAGATGGGAGTGCAGATTGTATGAGGCAGAGGGTTTTACGGTATCACACAAAAGCATGTTTTTAAAGCAGAGTTTCATGTCCTGCCATCTAGAAAAAAATCACTTTAGTGCTGCACATCTTTAAGCAAATTAAGAATCTCTCCCTTTAGAAATGTCTTTAAGCAACAAACAGGAATGATGTGTCTCTAAACGTGATATGCATTGCTGCCTATCTGCTAATCTCTTGACCGGATTTAATTACAGAAAATCTCAAAACTCTTACCAAACATAAATCAATATCTTCCATCTATTGTTGAAATATGTGTGAAGAATCATGGAAAGGAAAAAAGTGATTGCACACAGGGAAAATGGCTTAAGCAATCTTCAGCAAGAAATGTAACAAACCATCCATACAAAAGGAGTACAAGGTAAAGCCTTTACACCCATATGCTACATAGAAAATAGGAGCTTTCAAGTAACTTCAATGAAGGACCAATTCACTCTTTCAGATCAGAATCCGTGGTGCCAATCAATAGATGCCAACATAAAGTGCCAACCCTGTAATAACTATGAACCACTTATCAGTAGTATTCCTCACTTCTTACCTCACCTTTTGTGTGTGCGTCTGTTTTCTCAGCATAAGAGCAGCTCTTACACTACAGAGGCAAGAGAGTATCATGTCTGTTAGTCATGCGTAGAGGCTTATTTGATATAATGAATGGAGGGAGGGATGTAGAAGATGCGATGGGAGGGTAATTACTTTAATGGCTGCAAAGGCTCCTGTTCAAAACACCTTTGCGCACAATGGTTGATTATGGATGGTCATTTCAGCTTTCTGATGAAAACGCAGAGCTCTTAGTCTCTGGGCTTGACTGATAATAGCATGACCAGAAATGTGTCAGAACAATGAAGTACCGAAATACATTGTCACATTCTCCCCCAAAGGTCTAAGCCTTCAGTTCTGAGCTTCTATTCATGGAAATAGTGGTATTTGTTAAACGCACCACAAAAAGCAAGATGAAGACAGAGGGTCAGAGGTTATACAGTATGATGTATAGAAAGATAGCAACTCAGTTCACAAGAGATATGACCAAGAGTAAAAACAGAAATATCAAGAAAACAAAGAACGGAGCTATGAGTATTTTCTACTTTAGGTAACACACTCATTTCTCCTCTCACTCATTTCTGTGCTGAATTAAATTAGTTGACATGACACACTAAGAGCATCTTAACTAATCTTAAGTGTCTGTAAATTGAAAGAAGTGAATTTCAATTCCTAAAAAGAAGCAATTAAATAAAAGAAACATGCTACATAGATCAAATCAGGCACAAAGAAATTCCACTGAAACTTCTATTGTACCCTTGTCATGCATTATGTGCGGTGCTCAGTAGTGTTGTTACTCAAAGGAAAAATGTGACCTTCCTATTCGCAGCTAAGCACTTAGCAAAGCCACTCCGTCAGTGTGTGGTAAGCAAATTCATTCATGAATTGCATGTAGAGCACCTCTACTTCTTGGGAATACTGTAAGCTAAGTTCTCATTGTAAAGCAGCCACTTCCCCCAACATCCACAGTCCCATACAGTATTATTTGTCTATGAAACGGTACAATGTCAGGTGTAATGAAAGTTGGGTAAAGTTATGTTAAAACCACCAAATCCTGATGGTATTTAAAAAATGTATTTAAAAAAGGCAAGTCAGTTATGAACAAATTCTTATTTACAATGACGGACTACACCGGCCAAACCTGGACGACGCTGGGCCAATTGCGCGACGCCCTATTGGACTCCCAATCACAGCCGGTCAGAATGTCTGTAGTGACACCTCTAGCACTGAGATGCAGTGCCTTAGACCCCTGTGCCACATTTTCTTGTGCTCTTCTATATTTCACTTGATGAGATGGCATATTAACAACACAGAGCATACAAGTTTCCATGGGAAGGAATGCCACAAGTTTGCTACAGCACAAGGCCCATAATCAAAACTGCACTCAGACCACAACATAGAAAGAAATGATTACGACCTTCAAATTAAAGTACACAATGGAATCAATTTTGGTCAAATTACCACACTACATTCTCAGCACTACTAGCTAGTTCTGTTGAATATAGTGTATGTTTTATCGTTTGAATTCATACTCCACTCTTGAAACTGGCACTGTACTCGGGTCTTGCTGTTCTGTAGTTTTAGTAAACACTGCTCTGGAACATTACTTTACAAACCTTTTTTATGAATAGATTATAAACAAATAGTCAAAATTAGCCATACATCATGCTTTGGATAAGTACAAAATATTTTTAAGACTAACAGCTTCATATCATTTATCTAAAATACTTTCTTTGGTAAATGATGAGCCAAAATGTCACTAAAAGGTAGGCTATTTTTAAAGCACAATGACCAGTATTAAAATATATAAAATTAGACATAAACCAAACAAAGGTAAAGATATGCAGCGTGGCAGTATATAAATTAATAGTGCGTACTATGGGGTGCCACTGCGTTATAAGCCCAAAAATCAAAAACATTCTGAGCCAATTCAAAACTTCTGATTTCTTTCAAAAGATGGGAAGTAAATACTTTGATAAGCACAAACTCAGTTGTCATACATTCAATACATCTATATTCTGATCCTTCATGTAGTCGGAAATGAATCCAAGTAGACTTCAAACGGTTTCGGCCCGGAATGACATGGGCAAGAACAATTCAACATGGCAATGACTCAACAATACGACGGCATAATCAACAACTCATTAAGTTAACCTTCAATAATACTGAAATATATCTGTCTTTTCATATCCAAGTACTTTACAACATTCTGTGCTGTACTTGTGTTTTAGTGAGCCTTCAGCAGGACAAAGCTAACACAGGTGTGCTCTCCCTATTAGATGCATCGTGTTTGCCCTGAAATATACATCTAAACAGGGCATTTGCTTGATAGATACGTCAATATAACTGAATGAACGGTGAAGCTCCCGTCTTTATTCCACATTTCTGTATTTGGTGAAGAGGTTGTAGAGTACCCTCAGAGTAGACTTCAGGTCACAGTTCACAATATCTGCCAAAAGATCAGAAAAACCAAAGGCAGACTTTAGTCTGGGAAACATTTACTGGAAAATAATCTAAAATGACCCAGATACAGAGCTACGATTTACATGCTATATGATACCTTCTTCAAACATTGCCTGTAATTGGAACCAGCTCCTGTTGCTAGCTACTGTATACTTAAGACACAACACCTATAAGATCTACATTAGCCCATTACATCCAGTGAGGCAAAACTGGCCTCTTTCAGCTACGCTGTGAGGAAAGATGCATTATAAAAACAGATGCTTCCATGAAGCTGTTTTGATTGCAGTGCGCTCTAAGTAGGCCTATTGCTATAATTTGGCATGCAACCACCTTTAAATCAAAGCTAAAGGGGAACACTTAAATGTTACAGCCCAATGCAGTCATCATGTGCCACTCACTGGTGCTTGACCGTACCATTAAAACTATTACAGGCCTCAGTTCAATTAACACAACGGTCACATAGTAATACCCAGGGGGAAAAGTAATCCCACATCAAATAGGGCAGCAGGTAGCCTAGCGGTTAAAAGCGTTGGGCCAGTAACTGAAAGGTTGCTGGTTCGATTCCCCAAGCCGACAGACTAGGTGAAAATTCTGTTGATTTGTGCTTGAGCAAAGTAGTGCCTATAATTCGCTTTGGATAAGAGTGTCTGCTGAATGACTAAAATGGAAATATGTGCACTCTCTCTTGGTTGTTATGATTAGAAAGCATGCTCTGATTATATATAGAGTGTTGAGTGAATACTGCCCCAAGGGAAAAATATTGGCAATTTAATTTTTTTATCCCTTAATACAAAATGTTGAAATTCTGTTGTCACATATCTTTCTTTCAGAAACAATGTACAGTGGGGCAAAAAAGTATTTAGTCAGCCACCAATTGTTCAAGTTTTCCCACTTAAAAGGATGAGAGAGGCCTGTAATTTTCATCATAGGTACACTTCAACTATGACAGACAAAATGGAAAAAAAATCCAGAAAATCACATTGTAGGATTTTTAATGAATTTATTTGCAAATTATGGTGGAAAATAAGTATTTGGTCACCTACAAACAAGCAAGATTTCTGGCTCTAAAAGACCTGTAACTTCTTCTTTAAGAGGCTGTTTGAACTTGTTATCAGTATAAAAGACACCTGTCCACAACCTCAAACAGTCACACTCCAAACTCCACTATGGCCAAGACCAAAGAGCTGTCAAAGGACACCAGAAACAAAATTGTAGACCTGCACCAGGCTGGGAAGACTGAATCTGCAATAGGTAAGTAGCTTGGTTTGAAGAAATCAACTGTGGGTGCAATTATTAGGAAATGGAAGACATACAAGACCACTGATAATCTCTCGATCTGGGGCTCCACGCAAGATCTCACCCCGTGGGGTCAAAATGATCACAAGAACGGTGAGGAAAAATCCCAAAACCACACGGGGGGACCTAGTGAATGACCTGCAGAGAGCTGGGACCAAAGTAACAAAGCCTACCATCAGTAACACACTACGCCGCCAGGGACTCAAATCCTGCAGTGCCAGACGTGTCCCCCTGCTTAAACCAGTACATGTCCAGGCCCGTCTGAAGTTTGCTAGAGAGCATTTGGATGGTCCAGAAGAAGATTGGGAGAATGTCATATGGTCAGATGAAACCAAAATAGAACTTTTTGGTAAAAACTCAACTCGTCGTGTTTGGAGGACAAAGAATGCTGAGTTGCATCCAAAGAACACCATACCTACTGTGAAGCATGGGGGTGGAAACATCATGCTTTGGGGCTGTTTTTCTGCAAAGGGACCAGGATGACTGATCCGTGTAAAGGAAAGAATGAATGGGGCCATGTATCGTGAGATTTTGAGTGAAAACCTCCTTCCATCAGCAAGGGCATTGAAGATGAAACATGGCTGGGTCTTTAAGCATGACAATGATCCCAAACACACCGCCCGGGCAACAAAGGAGTGGCTTCGTAAGAAGCATTTTAAGGTCCTGGAGTGGCCAAGCCAGTCTCCAGATCTCAACCCCATAGAAAATCTTTGGAGGGAGTTGAAAGTCCGTGTTGCCCAGCAACAGCCCCAAAACATCACTGCTCTAGAGGAGATCTGCATGGAGGAATGGGCCAAATTACCAGCAACAGTGTGTGAAAACCTTGTGAAGACTTACAGAAAACGTTTGACCTGTCATTGCCAACAAAGGGTATATAACAAAGTATTAAGATAAACTTTTGTTATTCACCAAATACTTATTTTCCACCATAATTTGCAAATAAATTCATTAAAAATCCTACAATGTGATTTTCTGGACTTTTTTTTCTCTAATTTCGTCCGTCATAGTTGAAGTGTACCTATGATGAAAATTACAGGCCTCTCTCATCTTTTTAAGTGGGAGAACTTGCACAATTGGTGGCTGACTAAATACTTTTTTGCCCCACTGTATGTGTACAGAATGAAGTCACCCACCCTCTGCCCGTGGCTTGGGTTTCTCCAGGCTGCCATCTTGCATCAGCTCAAAGGAGAAAGCCACATTGTGCACCTATATGGGAAAAGAGATCCAGCATGAGCCATGCCAGTCCAGTAAGCAGCTCACTGTAAACTATTTGTAAGAGATGAAAATTAGTCCGATTCACAATGTAGCCTACCTTTTGGTCAAAATGCTCTGGCGTTAGGAAGAAGTTGAAGAGAGGAACAAAGTAGCCCTCAAGCAGTCCCATCAGTAACACCAGGTACACACCATCAGCAAACTGCATGACAGGTAGAACAACATACCAATAACGACCATGTTCATAAGCAGGTATATTAAAAGGGAAACAAAGTAATCTCACCTGTGTGTCCAATTCAGACACCTCCAGGTTCAACTTGTTCAAGTGCTTGTTCACAAAGGTGATCAGAGTCTGCAAGAAGGGCAGGTATTCAGTCAATTTTAATGTTACACAAACAATGAATACCTTCGATTTTTCGAATTAGGATGGAGACTTGCCTTTTTCACCACATTCAGCTTGTCTGGTGCATGGTCAAACAAAGTGTCAAACGCATCTCGCTCTGAAATTGAATAGAGGTTAAATGATTACAATAACAGAATGTTCATTTTAGTAACACAGAAGTAATACAATAGTAATAATGTAATGGCTAATTAACTCAAATTAATACATGGTAATATGACACATTTTGAAAATGCTTACCATGTCTTCCTGATAGAGCCCTGCAAGAGAAGAGAACAAAGTATTTCAGCACTGGTATCGTACTGTGTAATCACAGCGCTGGAGAACGACATTAGATGAAACAGACAAGTTCAAATGAGAAGAAAAAATTAACTAGGACTTTGTTTAAACTGGAAAATATTAACTGAATGCAGATGGTCTAATCAAGAAAGCCAGGCGGAAAGACAAACAAAGAGATTTGCGTTGTGGTTCTATCCCAGGAGCGGTCCGATCAAACGCTGTGTGGTGGGCCTGCCTGGTGGACATGTGCCCGGGAGGCAGTGGCTTGTCTTCACGGTCCAATCTTCCCCGGCAGAGACATGCTTGAGCAGCTGCTGCCCCTTGCAGGACAACAGCCCAGGGCCCCCTCCCTCTTATCTCCAGAGCTGATTTGCACCCGTTGGACCACTATTAATCAGATGCAGCTCCATAAAGCAGTGGTGTGGCTGGCAGGAGCAGAACCCCCAAACCCTCCTCCCCTCACTAAATCTGCCCATCAGCATGGGGCTCCAACTGTCCATATCAACCCCCCAAGGTGTTGGCGTGTCCGCATTGTCTTTCCGCTTTAACGCGAGACCGGGAGAGGCCGTTCCATTCCCCTCATCAGTCCCTCAATTGTTCCAACTGCTTCAATGCCCAGCGGACTCATTTGCTGACTAATTTGTAAACAGATATTTACAGACATGTGACTCGCCCTATAATCACCTTGTTTTGAATGACCTTTCCAAGGCAAAGTACATGATTGTGTTCAGTTCTCATCCCTCATACTTATACCTTCATTAACTTCGAACATGGAAAGCAAATGATACAATTAACATAATCTTCACTGACAAGTTTCTAAAGCCATCTTTCCTTAAACATTGGCCTTCATTTTCTTGGCTGCCACTGTAAACAATTTTCCAACATTTTCTCTTTATACCCTGAGGGTCTGATAAAGGCCTTGTGGAAGACAGACATCTGCACATAGTTAGTTAAAAAGGATGACAGTGAAGACATACTCCGTGTTCCCTGTGATCTCTTCCTGAACCTGGCGAGACTGCAGGATCCCCTCCCGTTTCTGTAGGGAAAAACAGACAATTATGACATTTGACAAATATTTCACTTTTTTTCATGGTTTCCCTTTTCATAGTACAAAATGTATCAGGAAAGGACTATACCTGTACAACCACAACTTGAATGGACACATGATCAGGTAGGCGGATGGGGGCGCGGCAGTGCTGAGACAGCGCCACCAATAAATGGAGAATGGCTACGATGCTTTTAGCATGGACAGCTAGGGGAGAACATAGGAAAGGAAAGAGGGAAGGAACGAGAGGAATGTTATAGTACATCCACTGGGCATTCTCATTAAACAGATGATGCACACGCTGGTGCACTGGAGCAGGGTTCAGATAAGGAATTCTCTTTTTTCACAATTAGCAAGATAGGCGACTCTCAGCTTTCACAATGCCAAGTTGAAGGTTAAACAAAGGTCAAAAACAAAACGATGAACTCCATGTAAGGGAAACAAACTAAACTTGTGTCTTTGGGGTAGATGTAATGTGCCTTTGTTAGAAAACTGTTACAACCAATTCCATTCTTGTTGTCTGTTGTGTCAAAGCGATTCATGTGACTGATACACCGAGCTGCAAACTACAGCTTCTTGAAAGATGGAATTCCAAACATGCTCATTTACCACAAAAATATTACATTTACTATTTAGAGAACCTGTATGGGAGGATGTGAGTGAAAAACAAAGGGATTAGCGGTCCTTTGATCACAGTCAGAAACAATCCTATTGATTTCCTCAAGTGCTTTTAGATCATCTACAAAGGATAAACCGAAAATTAAACTGAAATTTAAGAGAATTAGAAGGTTGCAATACACTAAAGAACAATAAACCAATGTAGAAAAAAAACATGGCTTCAGCATATTGTTAAAAAATAAACATGGCAAAAAATCGAATTGAAAAAGGAATTTTTTTAGTTGACCTGCTGTGTACCTTGACCTCCCACCACTTGAGACAGGGATTACTTCTATGGTCATAATGTCAGAGGGTCAGCAGGGTGCAGATTAGTCCAATGTGAACTTTCTCTGTGCCTCTCTGTCACCCAACAAAATGACCAAACAAGCAGGGTAAAAAAAATAATGACCTTATTACATTACCTTTACATTGTCTTATACACACACCATTGGCATAATTATAATTTTGATCAACACATTACAAATGGTTTATTAACAAATTAATAGAATACCGGGGATTCGAGTGAAACAGCGCTCTGTGAAACATGTCACCTACAGTCAATGGTCCATTTGATGTTTCTGATTGAGACCTTCAGAGTGTCGTTGATCTTCTCCAGAACTGTCTGCAACTTCTGCTTCTGGGCTATCTCAGACTGGGTCACCTCAGCCACATTCAGCCGCTCACCCTCCAGCTTCTCTGTAATACAAAGATAAATAAATATGTTTTATTGTCACATACAACGAGAACACAGGGAGGACCATCAAATCCAATTTGGAATCAGACAAATACCAGAAGAGAATGTGCTGCATTGCAAGCATAGAAGGGATGTTTTGGAGGGAATGAAATAATTTACCAAAGAGTTTCTGCAGAACCTGCCCATCGTAGAGGTCCTCAGCCAGGTCTTTGACAATGATTCTCTCCCCCACCAGCACATCATTGATCCAGTCTATGAGTACCTGCATACAAAACCTTATATAGAAATTAACAGGCACATACAAACTGTACGTTCATAAGGCCCATAATATCGCTTTCCAATGCTTTGATTGTGAAATACGGCAGTCATTTTCTATCTCACACCTTCATCAGTTCTTGCAGTTTGGGGTCATTCCTGGAGTTAGGGTCAACCATGGTGCGGACCTCATTCTCCTCTAGAACCACACACACACACACACACACACGTTTAGAATATAGACAATGTGAAAGAGCATGAGAGTTTGCTGACGACACAACGATGAAGATGGCCTACAGGGAGGAGGTCAGAGAACTGGCAGTGTGGTGCCAGGACAACAACCTCTCCCTCAATGTGAGCAAGACAAAGGAGCTGATCGTGGGCTACAGGAAAAGGTGAGCCAAACAGGCCCCCATTAACATCAACAGGGCTGTAGTGGAGCAGCTCGAGAGTTTCAAGCTCCTTGTTGTCCACATCAGCTACGAACTATCATGGTCCAAAAACACCAAGACAGTCGTGAAGAAGACACAACAAAACCTTTTCCCCCTCAGGAGACTGAAAATATGTAGCATGGGTCCCCAGATCCTCAAACGGTTCTACAGCTGCACCATCGAGAGCATCCTGACCGGTTGCATCACCACCTGGTATGGCAACTGCTCAGCATCTGATCGTAAGGCGCTACAGAAGACAGTGCATACGACCCAGTACATTACTGGGGTCAAGCTTCCTGCCATCCAGGACCTGTATAATAGGCGGTGTCAGAGGAAAGCCCATTAAATTGTCAGAGACTCCAGTCACCCAAGTCATAAACTATTTTCTCTGCTACCACACGGCAAGCGGTACCGGAGCGCCAAGTCTAGGACCAAACACCTCCTTAACAGCTTCTACCCTCAAGCCATAAAACTGCTGTAAAAAATGACCTCAACTAACCTGTACCCCTGCACACTGACTCGGTACCGGTACTCCCTGTATATAGCCTCGTCATTGTGTTACTTTTTACTTGAGTTTATTTGGTAAATATTTTCTTAACTCTTCTTGAACTGCAATGGTGGTTAAGGGCTTGTAAGTAAGCATTCCATGGTAAGGTCTACACTTGTTGTATTCGGCGCATGTGACAAATAAAATTGGATTTGATTTGAAAGAGCGAGAAAGAGAGAGCATGTGTGTGTGTGTCTGTGCGCGTGGGCATGCGATACACTGCAGGAGTGAAGGTGGAGGCCTTACCCAGCATGGTGTCCTCTGGGTCCAGCTCAAAGGGGATGGGGCTGAGTGGCAGGTTGATGGCATTCATGCCCTCCTCCTGGAGCTCAGACACTGCAAAAGCAGAGAAGCAGAGACCTTTAGTGGCGTGACTCAATGTGTGACAGGCTAATTATTATACAACTGTGCTGAGACCTCCATTGAGTTAATAGGCACAAAAAATGTGTCCAGCAGAGAAAATCGGAGGGCAAGTCAAGTAGCATCAGCAACACACAACATTGGCCCTCATCATCTCAGCAGTAAAGCTCACATGTACACAAATAACAGAGAGAGTGAGTCTTTCCTCCACTCACCTAAGGTTGTCCTCTACACTCATTCCACCCAATTTAGGGCTCTTTTCTTCAGGTTAAGCTGTGCTCTTCATGCCAGGTTGTCAGTATTATGGCACATTGGTCTTACCAGGAAGAGTTGGCTCACAACGCATGTCTCTAATTATAACCGGCTATCTTTGGTCACGTTCGGGTTAGCCAGGAGAAAGAGAGCTCAGTCTAGCTTTGATCAATAAGATGAAGCGCCTCATTGTAGCCAGTGATAATACTACATGGGGAGATTCCCAGAATGAGCCAATCACACTATTACCGTAAATTGGAGGAGATGTAAGAGAGTGTATGTCTATTAACTAAGCATTCATGGTCAGTTGCTCTGATAGCTCAGACCATGCTGATAGCCATTACCTCTTTGAAAAAAGCTTTCTCTCTGAGACACATCGCCCCACACAGGACAAGGCCATCCTCTCCATCCAGTTGCTAGGCGTTCATAGATCTAGGCTCGGTCTCACGCTGCTGTCCTGAGCATCCGCCTCCTTCCCTGATCATTTCACTTACCTCGCCTGGCGTTGTGCAAATTGGCACATGTGGGGAATTCACACAGGTGATGTGACAACCTGACCACTCTGTCTGGCCATGGTGCCAGCGCTGCTAGTTCCTGTCCGGACCAGTTGATATGTCAGTAAGATCTATAGCACTGATGCAGAGCTGCATAACATAACGTGATAAAGGCCTGCAGAACAAACTACGCTATGTTTTTTTTTCAGTTTCCTCCAAAACAGAGAAAGCGCCCCCTGGAGATGTCAACATCCTGTTAGTAATCAACACCAAGATCTCCCTCTGCTGTTCAGGCCTAACCCACAGAGACACCTTCCTCCTTCCTCACACTAAAAGAGCTGCATCCATTTGGTTCTTCAACAAATTGTATAACCAACGCAAAAGCGTCATCTGGATAATGTAAACCTCTCTGTCTGTCTCTGTCTCTCTGATCTGAAAGGACTGCTCCTCAGTTCACAGGCAGAGACACAACATGGTTTACAATAACGCTCTTATGATTGAAATACTGTATGTTGCTGTCATGGCAGCGGAGAGGCCCTCCATGGAACAGACCCCTACAGGACCAGGTTGGACGGTATTTGTTCAGGATTTTGGTGAATGGGGCTCAGCTGCACACTCACTTTCACATGCCCCTCAGGAGTATATGTAGGGCATGTCTGTATCAAAAGATACGCTTCAAATGTAATTAATAAAAAAGGGGTCAAAGTGTCTTCCAAGAAACATTATAAACAATTTACAAAATAGCCTCCAATACCCTACTCAACAAATTGGATGCAGTCTATCACAGTGCAATCCGTTTTATCACCAAAGCCCCATATACTACCCACCATTGCGACCTGTACGCTCTCGTTGGCTGGCCCTCGCTTCATACTCGTCGCCAAACCCACTGGCTCCATGTCATCTACAAGACCCTGCTAGGTAAAGTCCCCCCTTATCTCAGCTCGCTGGTCACCATAGCATCTCCCACCTGTAGCACACGCTCCAGCAGGTATATCTCTCTAGTCACCCCCAAAACCAATTCTTTCTTTGGCCGCCTCTCCTTCCAGTTCTCTGCTGCCAATGACTGGAACGAACTACAAAAATCTCTGAAACTGGAAACACTTATCTCCCTCACTAGCTTTAAGCACCAACTGTCAGAGCAGCTCACAGATTACTGCACCTGTACATAGCCCACCTATAATTTAGCCCAAACAACTACCTCTTTCCCAACTGTATTTAATTTTTATTTATTTATTTATTTTGCTCCTTTGCACCCCATTATTTTTATTTCTACTTTGCACATTCTTCCATTGCAAAACTACCATTCCAGTGTTTTACTTGCTATATTGTATTTACTTTGCCACCATGGCCTTTTTTGCCTTTACCTCCCTTCTCACCTCATTTGCTCACATTGTATAGAGACTTGTTTATACTGTATTATTGACTGTATGTTTGTTTTACTCCATGTGTAACTCTGTGTCGTTGTATCTGTCGAACTGCTTTGCTTTATCTTGGCCAGGTCGCAATTGTAAATGAGAACTTGTTCTCAACTTGCCTACCTGGTTAAATAAAGGTAAAATAAATAAATAAATAAATAAAAAATAATAGTGCTTCAGACTTTTAATCATACTTGATGCTTGCTCATTTACCAAAAAGATTCAACGAAAACTCAAGTGCTTGTCTAATTCATACTTAATTGAAGGTATGATTTAAATAAATGTGAAACTATGAAATATGAAAGCCTTGGCAGCCTCTGGTCTGAACTCAGGCAGTGGTTGTGCTGGAGAGAACATGCAACTTTTTCCTCATTCCTTGGTGAACACATCTGTGATGGAATATCAGCAGCCGCTTATCCTTACATGGCAGTAGCTCAGCCATGTGTACTGTAAACACAGACACACACAGCCTTCTTCTGCTATGGCTTGGACAAACACAATGTAATACAACTCAAATAGATCCTGTCCCCCTCACCAAAAACAAAATGATCCAAATTATTATCACAGTTATTTGATGATAGATTCAGACATCAAACATGAAGAGGGCCTTTCAATCACCATCCCCGTTGTCGTATAACACAATGACGTCATGGAAATAGACACACCTCAGCAATTACTCGTGGGCTTATACTATTGCCGCGTTCAAAACAACTGTGAACTCAGAAATCTCCGACTTCATTCTTCAGTGTGTTCAAGACAACTGGGAACTTGGGGGGGGGGGACGAGCTCCGACTGGGAATGTTTTTTTTTTCTTCCACCTCAGAATTTACAGTCGGGAACTCGGGCATCTTTCCAGAGCCCCGAATTTCCGACATGAAGATCACATACGCCATGATTTGACCTAGTTTTTTCCGAGTTCCCAGTTGTCATGAAAGCACCATATAGCAACGTTTCTTAACTTGTTTTCACGCAAAAACGGTCTTTAATCTATTCAACAAAATGATTAATTCTGAAGAAAAAAAACGGTGGAATGTGTCTATTTATAGCATATAGCCTAATGTATCTTACTGTTCAACAGGAATCGTATTTTATTTATATATTTTTTAGCTTTCGTGATGTCAACCTTTTTATGTAGATGCCTTAATAATAAATGTAAAAAAATATAGCCTAATGAACGAACCTTCTTTTGCCTTTTTTCTTCTGGCCAAAGTTCCCCCAAGTTTTCCGAGGAAAGAGTCATCTTTTTTTCTTGAAGGTGGTGATTTTGGAGTCGGAGATTTGGGAGAAGAAGGTGATTTCTGTGGCGAAGAAGCCATTTCCAGTTTTTACTGGATATTCAAGCTATTGAGACTGTTGTAGCCTATCATAGAAACACAACTTTCTGCTTGTCAAAGTTTACGGAATAGACAACGACGGAAACGGAATTCCAAGTATTTGCGCAGCCATCCGACTTCTCCCTGTTATTTGATTCCCGTACACATCCCGTTCCCACCCACATTTTATGGATATGGAAAAAATAAGATAGCCTATGTCCAGCTATGAGGAATAACGTTATAGTGAAGCATGAGCTGATAATATAAAATAATCAGAGGGTTTTCGATTATATTCATAGGAAAATTAAGTCCAGCGAAATTATCAAACGTATTTTTCCACTATCCAGATTTATTTACTTTCAGCAATATAATTCTCCATCAGTTTTATTTTACTTTTGCTAAACATGAGTTTCCATGGGGCTAGAACAAGGCCAATATAGGAAATATCACCAATGATATACAGCACACTCGTTCTGCAGTCTTAACATGGAGTGTAACAAACTTGTTCAAGGAACCTCTATCCTTAATGGGGGAGAATGGCCAAGGCAGCGGACTCAATCAGTGTTCAGCCAGATCAATACATGATTGCTTATTTACCTCGTTCTGCTAATGATCTGGTGAACTTGGTCTAGCTAGCACAGGTGACCAGGCAAGTGGGAGCTGTTAGCAAAGCAAGGACATTCAAGCCTCTACTTGACAACACAGGCCTACACATTTCTGCCACATTATTTACCTCCAACATCTTGGGATGTAATCAAATATGCAGATGATAATAAATACATTTTTGTGTGTTGTTTTTACATTAATAGTAACATACTCTTGCTGTCTAGTTTTATGAAAAACTTTGGGTGAACAAAAGGCCTATTGTGCAGCCAGTGCAGCCCTTTTGCCCTCTCTTTTGATACAATTATGTGAACAAAGCCATGTAAACAAAATGCACAATGGCCCTGGCCTTGCCCTGGGCTGTCATTAGAGGAGACATTTCCCATGCAGTACTGTTGGACTATCTGTGGCATGGCCCTGGTGCAGACAGTGAGGAGCCCCTCTGGTCAGGACGTCTGGGGCCACTTCACCCAAGAGCTCTAACATTGAGTTTGACCCATCTGACTAAGCTTTCAAATGCATTTCTCACTAGACTGACGTTCTCTTATTTGACAAGAGATGGACAGATATGCTCATAGAAGCTTGTTTTAAGGCAGGCTTTAAGAATGACATAATCAAATTGACTCATATTAGCACTCAACTGATATGACTAAGAGCATGCTTACCAACTTATAGGTTTTTCTTCTGCCAGCAGGAGTCATACAGCAAAAGGAATAGAAGTCCTAGATACAGTATTTCACCTGAAACATGGTTTATAATTAACACATGTAGATATTACTCTTCTGAGATACATTTACTGTAACAATGTGTTTTTTTTTTGCATCTGTCTTGTTTCATTTAAGGGAATGATTTGGAAAGTGCTAAGAAAATGAAATTGTGAATTTTATTTATTTATCTTCTCCACAGCGTTCTATTTTCATTGCCACTCACAGCTTCTGTAATTTCATTGCAATTTCAGCCTCAGATTGCTGTTCTTTTTTAATGCTAATCATTGTTATTATATAACCTGTGTGAACGACAGTTTTTTTCCATTTAAGATAAGGGCATTTACATGAAAATATGAAATGCTCTCAGGGTCAATCCACAGTCACATTGCAGTCCACAGGGATGAGCAGAGCGGACAGGCAGATACAACAACGAACAATGACCTCTGCAGTGGATTCCATTTTACACCAGCATTCTACCAATGCCCCTTGCTGTGCCATACTCAGTTCTGTGAAAGACAGTGAGGGGTAAGAGCAGGGCCACTTCACATATTCTTTGCATGACTGAAACCTCATATTGGTCTTTGCTCTGCTGTTAGAGATACGTTTCTGAAATCACATTCAACATGTCCCTGCAGCTTCTGTTGTGTTGATCACATGCGGAGGTGGGAATGTAACTCTTTAGACTAGATACAATTAATGAGAGAGATCTGTGATAGGGCTTGTGTGATTATTTGTCAGTGCATGTGTTCTCCCATGGCCGTGTCAGCTCTGTTAGATTTTCCCCTGTGCTGGAGGATCCTGCTGTGGTGTGAGGCATGAGGAGCACGTTAAAGAGGAGTGGGAGCGCTGAGCGCTGAGCCCACAGCCCTCCTCCTTACACCTCCACATCCCCTCGACCTCAGCATCCGGCCTCCTCTGTGCCTTCTAAACTCCCCGCTGTGGTCATCTCCACAGACACAAAGAATAACAAAGAACACAACTCTAAAACGCTCCCTTTCCTCTCAGTGGAGTCCCTCCTCTCTATCCACCATCCAGGGCCATGCACCCTGTCACCCTACACCACAGACTACTGTCTCATCTGAACCCTTAGGTCATGAGTGTGGCTCGCAGGTGGACTCCCAGAACACTCTGATCATAACATACTGAATTAACAACATGCATTTTGACTGATGCACTGCTGTTGTTTCAGAACGGTGACCAGGTTAAGGACGGTCAAGTTCACAGGCAGAGGGCTCCTCAGATGCAGCGGTGACACACACAAACACATGTGCACACATCAAAACAGACTTGAGTTATCACTGTGATACTTGACTTGCCCTCCATAACTGGTCTCAATTAACCCCAGCTCTTACCAATTCCATCTCCAGGCATTAAATGCTGTGTCCGTGACAGACAAGTAATCCAATGCCAAAGAGATCATCTGTGCAGTTTGGTTGGGCTAAATGCTTTTAAACTGCATCTCTGTTCTCTTCAATTACGTAAGCAAGGAGTGTGTGCTGAGTCTAAATGACTTTGCATGATTTGTTCTCAGCTGGTAATTTAATTTAATATCACTAGCCAGTTAATAGGCAGATAACCCTTAGGTACTGTATTATATAGCATCTGGTACCTCCACTTGCCCAAGCATCTGTCCCATGATAAATAACTGACGTCAAGAGGTATGGTTATACAAATGTATGAAACAAATTAATAGAAGTGGTTATCACAACTGATAGCTAGCTATTTAGCAAGTTCCTAATATAGAAACAGAACTTTTTAATTTCCTTCAACTGATAGATTTCATTAGAATCTGTGTCAGTATTGGTCACATGTTGGATCTGACAGGTTGGCACACGGTCACATTGTTTGTCAGATTGAGATGTGACTGATGGTCGTGGTATTCAGAGCACCTTAACCTTTCCATTGGGAAGATAATGCAGTCTGTCCTGTAAAACTTGGCCTGTTTGTCACCAAGCTGCCTTATCTTACAATAGAGAGGTGAGCCATATGATAGGAGCCAAACACTGGGGATCAAACAGACCCTCCCTTGAGCAATACGATTATTCAGGCAAGATTTCATCCTGTTGTGAATGACATTAAGCATGGAGCAGCCAGTGTGGTCCGATAGGAGATATCAAATCAGCCACCATGCATATTGTGATACCAACATAAACCTGCCTGAAGCTGATGGTTTAACTGGTTCAGTGAGCTGAACAAGTGAGAAAGTTGGAGACAGAAAGAGAAAGAAAGTGTTTCCAATTCAATTGGTATGCTGTAGGCCTTGGTTCTTTTAAACATGTTTATGCTGGCCAATGCCTGAACCCACATATTAGACAATTACATAGAGGCATTTTTGGGTCATTTCCATGATCTCTTGATATGAGCCTCTTTCTAAACAACAGTGCTTTCTAGTGGTTACCTGTTCCAATGACATATTAGAGGACATGAAATAGAATCAGTAGGATAGAATCATTACACTGTTATAAGCTGTGGTAGATGGTAGTTGCCAACCCGTAAATGACTCATACGTGATCAGTTAATAACTTAGATAACGTAATTTGACCCATTTAGTTTATTTTCCCAGAGTTGAGATCACAAAAGTTACTGTGAGAACTAGAGTCCAGAGGGTATTGCTATTACGTAGCAGAGCTGCACACCAACGGGTGATGACAGAGGAGGAAGGAAGGGGCAAGAGGTACAACAGGAAAAGGAAATGGTGGAGACAAGAGAGGAAGACCTTACAGACAGAGAGGCAGACGTGCAGTATAGTGGCAGAGGAGAGACAAAGTAGGGGAGAGTGAGAGACACAGGCAAACATACATACCCGCACATACAGGCACTATATATTAATATCTCATCACCCTCCCTCTCCTGGGACAGTGGCATAGATCAGGGATCAGGCTGAGGGGAAGGTGTGAGTCAGAGTAGAAAGTGGAGCCATATCACACTGTTATTGGAAACAATGATTCCGCCAGTGGGTGGCATCAGAGGCTCAACGTTAGTCTCATCCAGGCCAGATAGGAAAAACAGTTCTCAGTCCCTTATCCAGATGCATATTACTATAAGGCAGTGATTTACAAAGCACGGCTGCTGAATAGAAAATGCCATGTCAAGGCGGTCAACTCTAATTGACTGTCAAGAGAGTGTGCCACTTCAGTTGAGTGTAATTTCCCTTTGCAAGTAATTGTTCTGTAATTTCTGGAGACATTAAATAGCTCAAATGCCACTTTAAAAAATTGTAGCTTGCCCCTGGATCCCGCTTGTATAAACAGTTTTTTTTCATCTTTTACAAATCATTTATTATATTCTGTCCTGTTGATCACTCAATTACTAAATAATGTCAGCTATGCACATTTACCCTTGACTTGATAGCTCCAATGGCTGAGGTAAAACAGTTGGCATTCCTCAATTGACAATCTCAAATCTATGCTAAGGGTTGAATGCTCTGAAGGCAGCAGATTAATGAAATAAAATATCTACTTTTATACAACACCAAAGAGACACATACCTGTGTGTGTCATGATTTATCTCACTGAATACATTGCTTTTACAAACCTCCATTGTTATTTAGTCAAGAAACACTTGGCCTTCTGTAGACCTTTCAATGTTTTTAGGGGTCACATTTCCTCAGCTTCTCCCTGATCTCTGCTGTACTGGAGGAGGGAGTGAGGCATAACCTGCTGACCCCAGTAGCTTTGATTACATCACAGCACACACACCATTGGTCCGTCACACTGTGTGATGCAAAGCTTCTGAACAAAATGTCCAGGCCCATCCAGCCCCGGTCTAGTGTGCCAGATCAACAGTATGCTTAAAGTTGAAGTCTGGTTTAGAACATCTCCCTCTGATGTTTGTGTGAGAGGCTCTGAGGACTCAGGGAAACAGACATTTTTACAAGCAGCATCATCAGGACTTGCAAAATTGTTGGCTGAAGGTTGTTTTTTTGGTTTCCATGGTGATAGTTTGAAGGGACAAGTGGATGATACTAGAAAAAAGAGTGCTTCAATAGTATGTACCTCTGTTGTGATTACATTAAATCAAGCTTTCCCCTTAAAAGCTAGCTAATGGAAGGTATTGGATACTGGTGATAATACAGCCAGGGACATATGCTTTGGCAGCTAGTATAATACATTGATTGTATGTTTCCTTTGAAATAATTGTATTCTTTATAAACAGTACACACAATTTTTTAAAAACACTTCAAATTCTAAAGTATATGCTTTCAAAAAAAGTTATTCTAGTGGTGTGGGGTGGCATGTAGCATAGAGGTTAGAGCGTTGGGCCAGTAAGCGAAAGTCTCTGGTTCGTATACCCGAGCCGACAAGGTGAAAAGTCTGTCGAAGTGCCCTTGAGCAAGGCACTTAACCCTAATTTGCTCCAGGGGTGCTGTACTACTATGACTGACCCTGTATACAACACATTTCACTGCACCTATCCTGTGTACTGTATGTGACAATAAAACATCTTAATGAGAGATGATTTCATGGCTGTTGAATAAGACACAAGACACTGATGAGGCATATGGGGAAAGAGAACTGACTCCCTCCTATGAGAACCATGAACCATATCTGGCAGGACTACAGTGGACTGGCTGGGGAGAGAGTTGTATGTTTTGACATGTCCCCTTTGACCTCATCACCAAAGAATCCTTTCGGGCTCTCACGGATCCAGAAAGAGCTCCAGGAACCCATCCAGGAACATGTCCGCCTGGGACAGAGGAACTTAACCCATCCAATCATACATTTTAATTTAGGAGACTAGACATGGTAAGTAGACTAAATATAGGACATGCTCTGTAAAAGGAGTTCATGTTTAGGATTTACTTTGAGTACTGGGCCTGTATACTATGTGATGCTGAACGGCTCGACTTAAACCTGTTACCCCTACCTGTACTATTCTATGTGCCATATCAACCCATGGGGAGAACAACATTGTGATATTATGAAAGAATGACAGTAAACTGGATCAAGATGACAAATCACTTTATTTACATTTGTTGCTTTAGGTCAGACATAAAGCAACACAGAATCTCCATGAGAAAAGCAGGCTGCATTTGAAGTCCCATAAAACATTGTTCAATGTATTCATTTAAGACAACATGAGCTATGAACCTGTTGGGAGATTCATTCCCTTTGTTTGTGTGGGTCAAGAAAAAGTTATCCTGGGTGACAGCGTCTGGAAGAGAGAAAGAAAGATGGCAGAAGATGGGAGAAAAAGTGGCATGCCTTTACGTGACAGAAAGCTGTCTGTCAATGGTTCAACATGCACTTGGGAAGACCAATGCAGTCCAAACACCACAGTTTCCTTGTCATGCAGACACTGAAAAGAAAGTCTCTTTGAAGGTGTGACTTTGAACATCATGGTATTATGATGTGTTTCAACCTATAACAAGTGTGTGCTGTAGTTATGGTTCTGCTGGGGGTGCAGGACACAGACATTAGTAGTTTAATAACTTCATAGGTTCCAGGGAATCCCACATATTTAGCCTCACATTGATGTGTTTTACCATTTTATTTTCAGGACAACCAGGGCTACAAGTAGAACATAACATTTGACATAAACAGTTGCATTCATGAGTTTTATTGACCAATGTCTATAAAAAAACAAGGTCCAGCCCCGAAAAAAGCTGATTAAAAATGAGTATATAATAATTACAATTGTAAATTAAAAAATGGTTTGCTTAGTGGGAAATTAATATCCAACTAGTCAGTGACAACTGTGTGGAGTATGGAGTTTGTGACAGCAACTATGTGAGTTTATAGACACTATGTCCTGAGATTTCCTATGATCTACTAAGAAGAACCTCTTACCTCCTAACAACTCTTGATTGGCTTATGAGCGTCATAGAGCAGACCAGATTACATTTACGTGTTTGTGAGAATCTCAGCCTTTCAGAGTACGGTCATAATAGTTTGTAGATTAGACATTTTTGTGAGAATAATCGTTTTTGGGATCTAATATCAGCGGATGCAGACGAAATAGAAAAATCCTATGCTAAAAACGGCTGTCGGTAGCTCAAACACAGGGGTTAGAAGCATTTTTTACTTGTGTGTGGAAATGCTGACAGTAATTGGACTAATCTAACAAAGCATCCACTCCAAAACATTGTTCACAAGACCATGTGACCATGCAGGTGATCACCTTCAGAATGGCATGTCTCCTAACCAATCAGGAGGCCCATCATCAGAAAGTTGAAAATAGACTTCCAAGTGAACAAGAATAGAAATGAAAGGAAGGAAATATAGTAGGTTAGAATATAGAGAAAAATCAGAGGAAGGATCAAATCCAGTTCAAATGCATAGAAACGTTGTAATTGTTAGATAACATGAGATTGTGCTATTCAACAACATGCAATTTAGCACTGTACAGTGTACTGCATGAATGATGTAACTTCTGGTTAGGGCTGAAAACACTTCTCATTTTTAAAGTGCACCAACTGTATCTTTGGAATTTGTATTGGTAATAAAGCTGAGATCCTGCTATCATACTTAACATGGTTATTAACAGTGAGATGAGTGGCAAGCACATACACACCACAGCATTCAAACATAGCCTGTGTTATCATGTCTGATTCAGTCCTTCTGAACAATTCAATTCAACAATATTCTTAACATTCTGAAAAACATATTGAAGTGAAATAGACCTGTACAAATAATAAAAATGAAGAAAAACCTCCTCTATTACAAGCATACAACAACTCTTTAGAAGATTGTCTCTTATTCCACCTTATCATACAGTAAATTGAATTTGGCCGTGCATCTATTTCACCAACAGGTGGCAGCAATGAGTAAGCATTAAACAGTCCATGAACTGGAGTAGTAAACCAAAGCCCATGTCCATGAAACCTTTTCCCCTTTTTAAGTACAACGGACAATGCACAAAAATACTGGAGGCACTGGGCCATAAAATAAAGCAATAAAAGTTATCATAATGTGTAGCGAAAGTACACTATGGTCACGGTGTCATACGAGATCTTACAAAAAAAACATAAACATTTGAATTTGTGTCAAACAATATTGAAATTGAAAAAAAGATGAGAAAACCTTGTCGAGCACAGATCCACGTTGGCCCCCGACCCAGACCCCGACCCTGACCTGTGAGTTCAGCAGGGTTTAGTAAACGTGCAGCGTCAGCACTAGTCATTATCCAAGGCCTGGACAGCCATTAGGCAGCCATTAGGCAGCCATTAACTCCCACACCATTCATCAGGCATTAGCCACAGGTCAAGGCAGCTCCCCAAGTTAAAGTGCTTCAAGTCAGTCTTTTCATTTAGATTACTTTTTCCACACAAAAAAATCTGTCATAACCTGAGTTAAGCCATGTAAAAACTGGCTCGACTTTGACAGCCAGTTGTTGAAAGACTCAACTCTAGAGCAATATAGATTGGATGATTTCAGCAGTCATATCAACCACATACCGTAAATGATTTAGACCACCATGAAACCATGTACAGCACATTACCCTTCATCATAAAGAAAAATGTCACGTTCATGAAAACATCGCACGTATCACAAACCAAGCTACCACTTGGGAAATGTTATTTGTTCTTTGGTTGGTGTAGGACTAGATCTAATGCACTGACAGCTACATATTCTGTGAGAAACTATTAACAAGGTGCTTGTACACATGGTCAAACGGTAGCTTGCCACCATATGACATGGCACAAATGCAAGATACGCCAGTTAATGTTCGGTCAGGCTTCAGACCCTATTGCATGAAGGTTAGGGATAGGGATAGGGATAGGGTTAGGGATAGGGATAGGGTTAGGGTTAGGGTTAGGGTTAGGGTTAGGGTTAGGGATAGGGATAGGGTTAGGGTTAGGGAATAGGGATAGGGTTAGGGTTAGGGTTAGGGATAGGGATAGGGTTAGGGATAGGGATAGGGATAGGGTTAGGGATAGGGATAGGGATAGGGATAGGGATAGGGTTAGGGTTAGGGATAGGGATAGGGATAGGGTTAGGGTTAGGGATAGGGATAGGGATAGGGATAGGGATAGGGATAGGGATAGGGATAGGGATAGGGTTAGGGTTAGGGTAGGGTTAGGGATAGGGATAGGGTTAGGATTAGGCTTCCCTCCCTGGTGGGCCTCTACATGAGCCTATGGCCTAGGTGTTCCTCCAGCCACAGCAGTAGGGGCTGGATGGACTGGGAGACAGGCCTGGTTTCAGAGTACATCTGCAGCAGCACCTCCTGGAGCATGAACAGCAGGGGCACTCCCAGGCTCAGCAGCTCATACAGGAAGACATAGTCCTGCACATTGGCTCTAAAGTGGAGGCCCACAGCATGGGCCGTACCATGCACCCAGCGAGACAGGAGGCGGGGGGAGTCACACACAGCCCGGGTCACACTCAGGGGCCAGCTCAGGCACTTCCTCAGGCGGGAGCTGATGGTACCTGGTGACTGACTCTGCCGTTCTTCTGTTGTGTCACAGTCAGGAGTCTGTGTCCCTGATCCCTCCTGAACCCCGGCTCCCTGAGGGAAAGACCCATTTAGTCACAAAGATGTCCAACAAATTAACATCAAAATGACAATGGCATGGCAAGTGGATGATTGAATGATCCAGAACAATTACCAGATGTGAATTGAATGTCCTCCGATGGTTCATTCCATTTTTACGTTGTGTGAAGTGCAGCTTGCAGTACAACTTGCCTAATTGAACATGATCAAAGGAGGATTTAGAAAAATTGGCACATAAACAGTTAATTATCTCTACCCGGCACAGACAAAAGAGGACTGGCCACCCCTCAGAGCCTGGTTCCTCTCTAGGATTCTTCCTGGGCTCCTGCCTTTCTAGGGAGTTTTTCCTAGCCACTGTGCCGCTACATCTGCATTGCTTGCTCTTTAGGGTTTTAGGCTTGGTATCTGTATAGCACTTTGTCACAACTGCTAATTTGATAGATTGATTGATTGACAGCAAGCAAACATCTAAACCTTAGTGTTGGGAAACACATACCCTGCTCAGAGTCGAAGGCATGGCCTCCCTGGCGCAGGATGGAGCCACAGGTGTCACAACGAAAGCACTCCCTGTGGAAATAAAGTCCCTCAGCACTGATCCTTTCCACCACGTACACACGCTTCTGACAGGAGTGACACTGGTCACCAGACCCGGGGAACTCCCTCCGCAAGGAACCCTGGGAAACAGAACAGAGAGGCAGACAGTGCTACAAACGTTGTCAGCCCAGAAAATGACGATAATAAGGGAGTGATGCACTTGTGTCAGATTCCACAACTTTGACCCTAAAAGGCCTTATGGCCGAGTTTGGCCTTTAGTTCACAAAGCATAAAGAGTCATAGAGTCCTGCAAAGAATAATCATCCCAATCCTTATTTTACACAATATCTCTTCATCTGACTCAGAGCCAGGGCCTGGGACATAGTCTATGTTCTTCACCTAGATAAGGGCTGTTGTTCAAGGCTGGTACAGTCTGAGAGGATGCATGCTCAGCCAGACATGCTTACCGGAGACAGAGGCGCAGAGGCTGGGGGTGAACAGGGGGAGGAGGCTTTAGGCCTGTGGTCAGTCTCATAGAGGGTGACCAGTGTCTCAGCCCTGGCTGCTATAGCCAGAGACACCTTCCCCACCGTCCTCTGACATGCAGCAAGGAGGAAAAGACAGGAGGAAGAGAGGTAGGAAGGGAGAAAGAGAGTAAGAATAAAAGTCAGAATGATGAAAGCAAAAGTGATAGTCCACATCGCACGACAGACAGACAGACAGACAGACAGACAGACAGACAGACACAGACAGACAGACAGACAGACAGACAGACAGACAGACAGACAGACAGACAGACAGACAGACAGACAGACAGACAGACAGACAGACAGACAGACAGACAGACAGATAGATAGATAGATAGATAGATAGACAGACAGACAGACAGACAGACAGACAGATAGATAGATAGATAGATAGATAGATAGATAGACAGATAGATAGACATAGATAGATAGAGATAGATAGATAGATAGATAGATAGATAGATAGATAGATAGATAGATAGATAGATAGATAGATAGATAGATAGATAGATAGATAGATAGATAGATAGATAGATAGATAGATAGATAGATAGATAGATAGATAGATAGATAGATAGATAGATAGATAGATAGAGATTTGATTACTTTGTTCTCTGACTAATACCACTGTTGGGGAAATTAGTAAAGTTCTTTCATCAAAATAAGATTCTCAGCTCAAAAGTATGGCCACAGAAGAGGAGGGAATGTTTTCTCATTATGGCTAGCTTGTGGGCCTGTCTGGATGCTTCAGATTGTACTGACTGCACGGCGCTGGCTCAAAATGATCAGAAATCTGTGGACAGGGAGGGGCAGTCTAACACACAAAGTGCAGCACCACAGAAATATATTCAACCATTGCATGAGAGGCCCCAGGATAGCTAAAAAAACATCTCAAATGCTTCTTGCATGCAAGACCTTTGTGTCTACACGTGTCCTTTGTGATTTAGAGGATAGTACAAGTTACCTCAGCAGGCATGTGGCGCTGGGGGCAAAATACCTGTTTGACGTTATTAAAACCAGGTTCTGGCTTTGGTTGTAGTATTGCAGTGCGTTGTTGTTGGGATATATATGTGGAGCCACTGCTGTGACACTGAAACAGCAACATGACTGTGATGTTAATAACTACAACTGTAATTTACAGGCAAATTAGATTCGAAAGTTAAACAAATATATACTTCTAAAATATATACAATTTACCAGATTACATCATGTTTAAAATCAAACAGACAGCACTTCATTTTGTGTTTCTCTGAGAGGCAGCAGGCTCTGCATATAGAAATGATGTGGCCTTAAATAGTGCTATGGTTTGGAGGCACACAAGAGTCACTCACCACATGTGACTCATTCAAGGGATCTCTTTGCATTTCTTTCTTACAAAGCTGCATATCTAGTGCCCCAGATTGACTGGTCTTTGGTTTTCCATGAAGAATGAAGGAATTAGAGGAAACAGAGAAGAAAACTTAGTTTAGTTCAGTGACAGATAAGGGATAGATTAGTGCATCAAAATAATAGCATAATGTTTGCTCTGACATTAGGGGATATGGGCTTCATGATGACAGACAGATGGTGAGAAATGGATGTGCTTGTTTTCACCTGGAGTTGGAGTAGAATGGATGAGGGTGAAGACACGCTTTGAGGGAGTGAGAAGGTAGAAAGGGTGATTTCTGGACAGAGGAGGGAAGTGACTTTAGGAGTGGGAGCAGAGAGGATGGGAGGAGAGGGAATGGTCTGTTCAGCAGATCCAGGCTAGGGTGGGAATGGGAAACAGAGGAATGGAAAGTCAAAGAGGGAGAGGATTGTTAAAAGAGAGACTGAGAATCAGATAGGTTAAATGATAGTTGGCATGCTCAGTTTGATGGGCTACAGCACCTGGCATTCCATGGCACTCTACCGTCCTATTGACCAAGCCCCAACCTGCTTAGTCTCAACTCAAGAACACTACATTCCATTTCGATGTCAACTCAGTTATAGTGCTACAGATTAAAGATGTGCAATATCTCTGCAGGATGAATATTGAATGATCACAGAGGTTTTAGCATAGCACACAACGATAGGGACAAAGCAAGCATTTCACCCTAAGGTCTACTACACCTGTTGTATTCGGCGCATGTGACAAATATCATTTGATTTGATTTGACATGCTGAAACAGACATGGATGTGGTTATTTATACCTGATGTTGAAGTAGACAGGAAGAGGAGGACGATGGAGAATATGTATGAGGGGGTGAAAATGTAGAAAGGGTGATTTCTGGACAAAGTAGTGATGAAGAGATTTTACGATGGGGAGCGGGGAGGATGTGAGGTGAGGGAATGGTCTGACTCTGTCTAGCAGATCCAGACTAGTGTGGGAATGGGAAAGTCAAAGAGAGGAAGATATTATGAGCATCAGATGGGAGTTAAATTAGAGTTTGCATGCTTAGTGGGTTGGGCCTCAAGCCTAAAATGCCTGGTATTCCATGACACTGCATTCCATTGAAATGGAAATTCAGACTGATTTAGATAAAACGTGTATTTCGCCATGATAAATGTTAAATGATCAAAGGTTGTAGCATGACACACAGTGATAGGAACACATACAAGACAGTGAGACAGACATGGATGTGGTTATTTTTTTACCTGAGGTTGGGTCAGACAGGATGAGAATGAGGAATAGGGATGAGGAGGTGAGAAGGTAGAAACGGTGATTTCTGGGTAAAGGTATAATGAGGTGACTTCTGGACTGGGGTTAGGGAGGATGGGATCAGACTCGGAGGGAATGGCCTGTTTATCAGAATCAAGCTAGGAGTGGAATGGGACAGGGGAGATTTGCAAATGAAAAGAGAGGGAGAGGATTGTTAAAGGAGAACTTTGAGTGTTAATAATTAGATATAAGTTACAATGAGAACTGGCGTGCACAGGGGGATAGGCTTTAAGCAAAGGTATTCCGTGGCACTCTCCTATCATAGTATTAACTAAACCCCAACCTGCTGAGCCTCAACACAACAGCTTACCCTGGTTTCCACTGAGATGGAAACTCATTTAAAGAAGGTGAGCAGTTTCTGTTTTGATGATAAAATACCATGGAAATACCTTTTCCTACCTAGTTTTCAGCCTGAGCTCTCTTCTGCAGGTCTGTCTCAGTGGGAATATAGAATCACGATGATTTCTGCTTTAAACAACAAACTGCCTGATGTGTTTTCACAGGGCGTTATATTGTTTTAAAAAAGCCTTGTTGAAACCCACAACGTAAACAGTCATATATTGACTGACAGTGAAGGCGATTTAAATTACAGATGTAGGATCTTAATTTGATCACTATTTTGTTGCTGAGAATTTTCTTGCACAGCAGGAAATGCAAACGTGTAGCGTATTCAAGGTTTAAAAAGGTTTCTAAAGTTTGTAATTCCCACTTTAAAATGTCAGACTTTCTTTGCCCTAAAGAAAAATGTATCAACACAAAAAACAAAAAGATGGCCATTAATTATAATCCACATAATAATTCAAATTTCCTGTTGCAGCAGGATTATTTTCCTGTTTTAGCAAACTGTCTCAAATTAAGATCCGACATCTGTATAACAGAACACTGTGTTCTACAATAACCTGAAATCACCTGCGCTAGCTGTGTTCTGTTGCTACAGACTCTGAGCAGCTGATGAAGACATCGCCAAAAAGGTAATGCTTCTGGAGATAATGAATTTCAACACAGGGAGGATTATATGAACTCTGTGCAGCAGCAGTAATGCCAAATAAGACCGAGCGTGCAACACGACAAACACACTGAAGGACGGGAGAGGTGAGGGTTCAGAGTTCAGGGGTTAGATAGTCACCTGGGACGTAGAGGTCACATCCCCAGAGAACAGTGCTCTCAGGTGGACCGCTTTCTCCTTGATACTTTTATTATGAAACTCTCTAGCATTCTGGGTCTGAGCTTTCTTCTGCAGGACACATACCATGAGACACAGAGACAAAGAACAGACATCAGAAAGAGAAAGCTGCACCCGCAACACAGTACCACATACTCCCTGTCTGATGAATGGGTCTGAATAGTAACAGAATTAGGCAGATTATTAACTCCCAAATCAGTTATAATGTACGAACAAATAAAAGTATGAAATGTATGCACTCTTTATTGTAAATCACTCTGGATAAGAGCGTCTGCCAAATTACTCAAATGTCAAAGGTAATGATCAAGCACGATAAGTGGACTTTGGTCCTACTTTCCCACTGAAGGAGCTAGATGGCACATTGTTTAATGGGTGGTGGGGAACAATAGTGTTGCTGTGTTGAGTAGAGTGGCAGTTTTTTAACACTAATTTGACACACCAGCAGAGATGACTCCACACTTAGACATGTGCTCCTGGAACAGCAGACTGAGACCCAGACAGAGACAGACAGAAACACAGGACTGGCACAGAACAAGGCTACAAGGGCAGCCCACTGGCTAAACTTGCCAGTCAGCAGCCTCTGTGCCTCTTTGTCTCTGCCAGGGCTGTGGGTCTGTTCTTGCCATTGTGGTCAGTGTGGATGATTAGGGGTTGACTTCACCAGCCGACTATGTGCTATACAATGCTAAATGTATAATCACAATGATTATCTCAACACTCATATTCAGCCTTTTCCTAAAAAGGATGTCTTATATGATCACACAGTAGGAGGCAATAACAATACAAAAAGACAGAGCAGACAAAGAGAAACGGACAGATGGAAAGGAAAGGAGAGGAAAGGAAATGAGAGGGGAATAGGTCACCTGGGTGATCTTTTCCTCCACTTCCTGAAGACGTTGGAGCATTCTAGACATGGCTAGGACTGCTGAGTGGCAGGAGGGAGAGTAGCCAGGGTACTCTGTGCTCTCTGGCTTTTGAGGAAGCGTCTGAGGTTGCATCTGAGCACATGTCTGATCAGCCTGTCTGACCTTCCTGAGGGTGGGATTTGGGATGGATGGGGGTTGGAGCTTAGGTTGGGGCTGGAACTGGGGTTGGGGCTGGTGCTGAGACTGAAGCTGGGCTTGGAGCTGGGGAGAGAGCTTGGGTTTGGGAGGAGGCTGTGGTGGGGGCCGAGCGATGCACTCAGCTGCATATTTGGCACAGGTTGCAGATGGAAACTGGAAACACACAGCACATGTGAGCTGCAGTTCTATGGCTCTCCGTCAACTCAGGGCAAGCTTGATGAAAAAACAAGAAGCAATTGCAGCTAACAGGCTCCAGTAGTTTAACAGCTGGAGAGAATAGGAGGGAGATTTATGCCCCATGCGTTTCTTTATCGTGTGAATCTACTTCACTGGGGGGCTTATTTTTCATTTCCAACCCACAGGGAGCATTAAACACTCTCACTCCAGGTAGAGGATGACTGGTTTGTGAGTGAGTGTATACCAAAACTGAGTGACAGTGTGTGTTCTGCAGAGTGTATTAGCATGGGTATGCGTGTGTATTACAGTATGTTGACCAGGCTGCTCCAGTCCTCTACCTGTGTCTTGGGGGGAGGGTTGAGTGGGGTCTGCTGCCTGAGGTTGGTGAAGCGTGGGGTCTCAGTCATGTCCATGGAGCGTGGCCGAGGGGCCCTCTCAGAACCCCAATCACACGGAGACTGATGGGGTTTGTCAGCCAGAAACAAAGCCAAGGAAAAAGGTTAGCAGAAAGACAGAAAAGGAAGAAAAGAGAGAAAGTGACTTGCAAGATTAGTTAAGTGTCTCACCAAAACAGTTAAGAACAAATTCTTATTTACAATGACGGCCTGCACCGGCCAAACCCGGACGACGCTGGGCCAATTGTGCACAGCCCTATGGGACTCCCAATCACAGCCGTTTGTGATACAGCCTGGAATCGAACTAGGGTGTCTGTAGTGACGCCTCTGTTCTATAGCACACTGTGGTATAAGGCATCTGAGAACAAACATGCCAGGTACTATACCATACTACAGTACTGTATAAGCTATGGAGGACACTGTCCAAAACTGACAAAGTCCTGAGGAGGGGGAATGGAGGACATATCTTGGTGGTTCTGACCTGTCTCCGGAGGGTGAAGCTGGGGTTGCTCTCCTCAAACTTGGACAGGAGTTGGCTGGCCATGGAGCGGACCTTGTTCTCCTTAACCCCCCTCCCCTCACCCACACAGGACGCACTCTGACTGGAGAAGTTGGTTGCCTGTCATGAGAAATAGTGACTTGCGTTATCAGGGCCAAAATAAATGGTATTTTGTCGTATTTGACGTTGGTGCGCTTAGAATGTCATTATGAAATTGTAGTTGATGATAATAACTACCTCTTCCAAATAACTGCAGACTTTTCGTCTCCTTTTGTACGTTGGGTCAGTATCTTCTAGCTTCTTCTCATCCTGAAAGAAAACAAACAGGCCTTAGTATATGACTAAATATTTCAGACTGCACTCAATGGTAAAAAGATTCAACATGAAAGTGAACTACTTAAAAAGCACCATCTCAAAAAAACTCTAGAAGAATACCTTTAACTTGTGGAAGACCCCAATACCGTCCACTTCTTCAAATGAAATGACTTTTGAAATGATAACACAGGGAGGCTGAAATGGCTCTCAAGTTGCAGTAGTTATCAAGGCAGACAGGCACCTTTGAGAGAGGAGTGTGATTACCTTTGGTACCCTTTTTCTTGGTACCAAGTTCAGAACTTTGTTCAGACTTCTGACTGCCTTTGAAGGATAGTCTTCACTGTTTTCGTCGGCCCCTCTAGAATCTGCAATGAAACACGAATGCATTAAAAGGTATGATATATTCCACGGAGCTCAGCCATGAATGCCAAATAAAAGCAATGGCCAATGTTTTTTTTTACATTATGTCTAAAAGAAACCTAATATTATTGTGTTGGAAAGAACCAGATGGGGCAAGACCATCTGCTTTTCCTGAGAATGCCACCTAATAAATAAAGGGCTTTTTTTGTGGAAACCAATACTGGGAACTATTCACTTCAGATGATAAGAATGTATACAATTATTGCTAAATAGTGCATCCTCATTCCGTCATGTGGGAAACCAGCTTTGCTGTGGAGGCATATCATGTGACCTCGCAGAGACCATAAAGCTAGTACAACTGATATCCCTGTGGCAATAATATGCTCTGTTCACCTTAGGCATCTCAGACCAGAAACTGGAGTAAGGTATAGTGTTTTCTCTCCAGGCACCCTAGACTCAGAAACTATCTGTGAGGTAACCTGCACTGTGCTGGGCAGATGTGCATTCCTCTCATGCCAGACAATGTGACTGATAAGGTTGTGCAACGCAGAGATCCTTTCAAAGGAAGCTAGATATATTACACACCGGCAAAAGTGTCTCTAGAAAGACATAACTTATCTGAAAGAAAGCAGGGGCCAGGGATGAATTACATTAAGGACAGAGACAGCTTGATATGTAAAGAAATGGCTCCGGTGAAAACAGAAAAAGTGAGAGGCTGGGCTTTTAATACAGTGGACACAGTGGAGTGGTAGGGCCTTCGAGGGTGACAATGCCGAGGTGTTAAAGTGAGAAGTTTCAGGTTTTGTTATTATTCGTATGTACGGGCGACACATGGTATACACAGTCCATATAAATGCTTACTTGCAGGTTCCTTCTTGACAATGCAACAACAATAAGAAATAAGAAATGATGAGAATACGAACATCAAGTAAATGGCTCAGTAGAATAGAATAAACATTTTACCATAAGTATAATACAGGAAGGCACAATTTATAGTCCAATATTTACACTCATTATGGGGAATGGGAATAGGGGTGCTAGTATTTAAATTGTGCAGTATTTAGCAATAATAATGAGAGTCTGGTGGCAGCCGCTGTGATGTAAGTGTAGCATGAATGTGTGTGTGAGTGTGTGTGTCTACAGGGGGAGCATACACCTGCCAGTGGCCAGGGCAGAGCAGTAGGACCATATGCCTCTCCACCCTGTCTGCTCCTCCTAATGAAGTGTTCAGAGCCAAATGCTTCTGCTGCATTTAAAAATAACTCTGACATGGGAAGGAGCCTTTAAAAAAAGACCTGATGATTTAAAGGTCTGCTACTGTGTGTGTGTGTGTTTGTGTGTGTGTGTGTGTGTGTGTGTGTGTGTGTGTGTGTGTGTGTGTGTGTGTGTGTGTGTGTGTGTGTGTGTGTGTGTGTGTGTGTGTGTGTGTGTGCAAGTGAAATCTGAAGTCTGGGGCTTGAGGACACATGTGTCTGCTGGGGGATGGGGTGAGGGGTGTGAGGTGTACCTGAGATGGGGAGGGGGGTGCCACGGAACAGCTCGTAGAACTTGGAGAGGTAGGTGACCATTCTGGTCTTGTCTGGTTCCTGACCAGCAGCCATCTCCACCCCAGTGGTGAAGGGCCGGATCCCAAACTCCCGCTCAGCCAGGTCACATGCCAGCTGGAGGTTGTTAGCCGAATCCTCCTCATTCAGCGAATCAAACTCTCTGAGGGAAACCGATTGAAATGATATCACGCAATGTTGTTGTAATGTTGTGTGGGTAACTAGGTGAAGGCTTTATAAGACTAAGCTGGTGTCAACATAGAAGTTATGAAACAGTTCTAGACTAGCAGTGTAGCCCTCCCTTTACCACAAAGAAGAAGTCATAAATAACAAACTGCCCTACATACTGAGTGTGACATGTAATACATAGTTATGCTTTCCAAACTCCCGTTCACATACTATAGGGTTTCTCTAAAAGCAGTTGTGTCTTCTGTGTGCTCTGTTTCATCACACCTATCAGTAACACACAGAGAGACAGAGAGAGAGAGAGAGAGAGAGAGAGAGAACTGACATCGGGAAAAAGGCTCTTCGATGAATCTCAAAAGTCATTCACACCCACCACTTTCATTTACTCGCACACAAAGATGGGCTGTGAGTGAGAGGCAGGGGCTTGTGTGTAGATAGTACACCAGGACATACATTGACATACTTTCATGCCTGGCATAGTTTACATTAGACACCGTCAGAAGGAGACAATATTACGGTGTGGGTGTAAGAAGTTGTGCTATTACTGGTGTCTTGATGTAAATGTTAGCCTCATGTAGAAATTACACAATATACCATAGAGGCATTTTATGAGGAGCCAGTCTATCGACTTACAATGACGAAGTGCTACATGCCAGGGTGTAACATGAAGAAGTCTCACACATGGAGGTCATTTACAGTTACAGGAAGTTACATGAGGCCAGTCTTACTGTGGTGGTTTACAGGGTAGTTGTGTGTTGCAGTGTTTTGCTCTACATACATGAGGTGGGATCTGAACCGGTGGATGAGGGCACAGAGAGCCAGGCCGCTCTGCCACGAGGTGGTCAGGTCTGTCACGCTCACGTTCCTGTAGCCCTCGGTCTGTTTCTGGCACCACGTCAGCAGCCTGCCCGGCCTGATCTCCGACTCTACACACACAGACAGGAACAAGGTGTTCAGTAGGGTGAAAATGGCGTGAAAAAGGGAGGCACTACCTAAGTTGGTCCAATAAGAAGAACATGGATGTTTGTTTTCCATTGCCCTATTTGACATTTGTGTGACTGTCCTCGTCTACCAGTGTATCAGTGTTTTGTCACTTGTCATGTGTTGTGTTTTTGTGGACACCAGGAAGAGTAGCTGATGCTTCTGCGAAAGCTGATGGGGATCCAAATAAATAAAATGCTAAACACAACCCAGCTAACAGCCACCCACCCACTCACCCGGCAACACAAACACAGAGCTAACAGGAAGTGAGATCATAGATGTGGGAGAGTGACAGCAGGTGACGTTAATGAGAGGTAAGACTGATAAGAGGTAAGTTAGAATAGGGGCTGAGGTATGCATTTGACTCTGTCAAGACATGTTGAACCTGTCTGTCATTGTGTAATAGGACCCATGGTTGTGTAACATTGTGTTTGGTGCATTATGTAGAGGCCAGGGTGTGCTTAAAGATAAACTGTATACATGGAAGAAACATTTTCTGATGATGGAGACCGTACTCATGTTTAACATGATCCATGGGGCCAAAAATATCTTGAAACGTAACCGGCCAGACTTTGTTAGGTCTGGTATCTGAGATCATCCTAAAGGTATCACAGATGCGTTTAACTACTAGTGTATCAAGTCACGTTTTTCCTTTTCACAATACACAGAACCACCAGCTTTGGCCTCCAATTAAATGATGAATATAGAGGGGAGGGTCTGTACCCTATATAACCCTGTCCACAGTCAAGAGGCTTCACCAAAACCCCCCTCTCACCATGGATCATTGAAAAAACAAACCTCAGACGGCGACTTATTTCCTAAGCAGAGATTCATGGGGGCTCGTCCTCAGTCTGACACTCCTGTTAGCGAGAGAAAAGGTCTGCCTCACCTTAAAGACTTCTGTGGGCCTCTGTCTCAGAACACTCCCAGAGCACAGGGAACGGGAGAGAACTCAATAGAACTAGAGTGGCTTATCTTCTCCTACTTTTTGGGTAAATAGCCACTGAATGAATGAGTGCTGCAGATATTTGGGCCCATGAAACCCAAGGGACTCATCCGTCATCATTTTCAAATGAGTTACTTGAACCAGTTGAATAGACATCACAACATGTTCTGTAGGTTGGAGCCATGCACCGGATCAGAGGTTAGTCCATACTAGACAGCGGTATCCAAACACTGTACTAAAGCCTCCCAACTCCACAGTCTCCCTGGCCTCTCCTGTGTGTGGCTCACCTCGTCTGGCCAGGTTCACAGGGTGACGTATTGTACCATTACGTTCCAGAGAGCACGACTTCACTGGCAGCTCTCCATTGATGTACAGGTGACGCACCTGGAAGAAATAACAAAGAGACACAGCTGAGATTTAGGCAGAAGAAGAGATAAGAGATAAGAAGACAAGCACAGTCCATCCTTCTTGTGTTAATGTTAAGGGTGAATCTGATATTGGTGACAGCAGAAAGTGAATACTGCAGTAAGCAATGTGATCCTTGAGAACGGCCTTCGTACCTGGTTTTGCCTGACACAGGTGGAGATGAGGTTGGGATACCGAGTCCCAGGGTCAATGGTGTACTGCTCAAAGTTTTTGCCAATGTTTTCAGTGGTTGTCTGCGGCAGGATTCTGTAAAGACTCTCCCTGGAGAAATATATATATTTAGTGTGTGTGTGTGTGTGTGTGTGTGTGTGTGTGTGTGTGTGTGTGTGTGTGTGTACTGACCACTGACCTCTCAGCTAGCACCTCCAGAGGGGTCCTGCCCTCAGCCCACCTTTTCACCATCCAGGCTGAGTCAAAAGCAGCCAGGAAGCCTCTCGCACACCCTGTACCCATTGGCCAGAACGGCTGCACACACAGACACATAACATCAGCATAACAGTACATTTTGCTGAACATACAGTATTAATGTCTAACTATTTTAAAGCATGATTGAACCCTGCTGTCACAGCCTCCTCACCTCTAACAAGCTGTCCCCAACCAGTGCCACCAGTAGCTGATGTCCGAAGCGTTCTCTGACCAGCGCTGCGTTCTCCGAGGCATACATGCTGGTGAAGTCAAACATGGCCACGTCCGGCTGGCCACAGGCATTTATGGCAAAGTCCAGCGTGGGAAGCTGGTAGTTGGTGCCAAAGTCAGCAGCTTCGCGGGCGTAACCCAGCAGAGCTTCCTGGTTCACATTCTCACTGCTCAGCAGCATCTCTGTGTCTATGTAGTCCTACGAGACAAAGTCAGGGGAATTGTGTTTATGAGAGAACATGACCAAAAGGATGAAGTAAAAGAGGCTAAAGGAGATGCAACATTGATACCCTAGGTCTAACAACAGTTATTCACCTTGTATATTAGAGGACCATTAAAGATGGATGCTCTTTAAATTGTACTGTGACGCCAGTCTCAAAGTCCCACATTGTCTTTATGAATGAATTCATGGGATGACTCATGTAGAACCCTGGCAATTTGAAGTGAGAGCGAGCGCTGAGAGGGATTCATAAGCAAGTGAAATATGTGCTCCTTTAGGGATGTTTATAACACTTAGCTTTCATGGATGTCATTGTGGTGCCCGCCCGGCTCATAGGCTGTTCAGCTGGCAGACCACCAAGGATGAGATTCCTCCGACCCAGCACCCTCCTCTATTAACTCCTCACCTCTCCTTCTCTCTCCCCCTCTCTCTATTTCTCTTCCTCTCTCACACACACATCTGAATACACATCTGAATACAACACCCTCAGACAGCAGGAAAAATCGTCCCGAGTCTGAATCTAGTTGATGATCCCTGATCTAAACAATGTTTGCTCACATGAATGATGACACCCTTGTCCAGTAGGCTCTGCTTCTTTGCTGTCATGACAAAGTAGTGTGTGTTGTCCTTGTAGTACACAATGTTCTCCAGGTCAATACCTGCAACAAATGACAGACACAGACAGGAAGGTTAAAACCCCCCATGATAATGACAGGGTTGAAGATTGCTGTTGTTTGACAATGTGTGAATTTAAGTGCATTCTAGGGGCAGTCTGCTCCTCTGGCTGACTCATTGGCTGTGGGGGATGTCAGGCCCACCTGTCTCCTCTTTGAGGTCCAGGAAGAACTTCTGGTTAAAGATGAAGGCCACACCGCTGATCTCCTCCACTTTGGCCTCGGCCGTGGTGTTCCTGTTGACAAAGTTGGCCGTGATGGCGATAGCCAGCTTACCACGGAACTCCTTCCGCTTGAACCCTGAGTGCGAGAGAAAGAGGGAGAGAGAGAAAGAGAGAGAGATAGAGAAAGAGAGAGAAGGATAGAGAAAAGAGAGAGAGATGGGATGTTACTATTCTCTGGCCAGGCCAGCGGAGTCATACTAATCCAGAGGAAATCTAGCACTGAGCTGTAATCACAGGCCAGTTATTTTAGGATCAGAGACGCTTGTTACCGAGGTGATACTGTTTATATCACCAGGGGAACAAAAGCCTCGGCAGGAGAGTTGGGTTAGTACTAAAATGTTATGATCTAATAAACATGTTTTCCAGGTTGATTAACTTTCACAACTTCAGGTGGAGTAGAGTGCAGCCACTCCTTACATGAACTGGACTATCGTAAGAGAAGGTGCAGTCTCATTTTTTCACGGTGAGATTTTACAATATGTACTAATTTGGCTGCAATTTCGTACACTTCTGCTATTTAGGATATCAACAACAATGGAACAGAATTCAGTTCCTCTTCAGATAGAAACATTGGGGAAATGCTTCTTGCATTGAAGTTTAATGCCATCCTCTCACTGATCCTGAATTTTTTTAATTTTAGAGGCTCATTTAATATTAACTTTCTGTGTCCTATCCAGGGCCAAACATAACCGCAGGCAAGCCTTAAAATAGACTGAAGCATGGGCTCAGACTTTTAATGCCAGACTGCTATTCACTTGGGTTCCTGTTGCTGCTATTCTCACAGTTACAGTTTTATAAAAAGCTGTCTGACTTTTTAAATGACATGCAAAACCTTGCCTTTGTGAAAGAGAATATGGTGATATCATTTTTTTAAAGTCTCTTTGTGGTGTCAAAGCTCTACCGAAGCTCCTAAAGCATGGAAAAGGCAACCAACCACAGCCAATACCCGGGATATGTCACTCCAGGATGTATGTCCCACAGGCCACATGTTAGTATGCGTATAACTGTCCTGGGGAAGTGGAGGGTTCTGTACCAAAGCCCTTTAGCGAAGGAAAATACATCAACATTACCTCTAGATCTGTGACTCAGGAAGGAAAGGGAGATGAATGTTCTAATGTGTTCAGCCTCTCTTCCTCCTACAAAATAATGTATGAGCTTCTGATGCTTTTCTAGGAGGTAGCATTTTAATATGAGCCAGAAATGTTCCATTACGGTCACTGCTAATTCACTGGGGCATTCCCCCCTCCCCCTCACATCACTCTTTCCAATGCAGCTGTGTTCCTCTCAGACGATTAACTGGGTACAGAACAGATTGCGGTATATTTAACCCTCCTCTCAGACAGGGCTTGCATGGCAGTTCAAAAGTAGAAGGACTTCTAAAAAGAAAGTTTGCCTCAGGCTTTTCGTCATCAGACGATGACCTAAACGCCTCATTGTTTGGAGACAGAAAATGCCCTTTTTAGGAATAAGCATCTGATGTGGATTGGTGAGGAGATGACAGGCATCTGTGAGGGAGAGTCCTGCATGCCTGCATCAACTGTTGAACAGCATCCAGATGACGACACAAACAGGGTCCCAGATCTTTTTTATTACAACGATATGGTGATTTCATGTGTAACCTTGCCCTTTGAAGGAGAGATTAATGACATAGGGTATCGTTTTACCGAGGCGAGCTTGATTTTATGCCTTCCTAACTTTCTTGGATGAGACTATGCTTTTTTAAATGGATGCTTTGTGTAGCCAAAAGCGGCAGCCAATAACAATCTTATGTTTCTTAGTTACAGTTGTTAGGCTGCTATCCAGACAAAATAATTATATGAGAAAGGTGTCCTGGATATTATTTGAAACAAGCTACTGTCAACAAAGCTACGTAAAACATACTTTTCAATATAGAAATTGTGTTTGAAGGCCCTCCAGATAATATCCAACTGCATTTGAACTTGTAGCTAAATTTAGCTTTGGAGCAAGTAGTGTTTAGTAAACATATTGAGCAATCTCAGAGAGCCATTCCACGGATGTCATCACATGATATCATATACAGTACCATATCACCATATCCTATGTCTGGGGTCAGGTCATTAACGGTATGTAGATATACTCTGCATGGATACAACCCGTCACCCTCCCATCCTTCCAGAGTTCTCACCTTCCAGGGTATTTCTCCTCCCATCAGCCCCCACCACCACGTCAAAGTCAATGTTTGCCACGGGGTGATCGGCAGGCCTGATCTCAGCTCTCCAGCCAGGCCCTGAAACACAGACACAGGAGAGGAGAGAGAGCAGGAAGGGAGGAGAGGAGGGGAGAGAGGGTCAGTACAGTTCCACATTCACACACTTATCAGTATACAAATGGGTAGTGTTCAACCCAGATAGAGAGAATGAGAGGACGTGGGCTAGAGAAACAGACACAATATTTACTTGGTTGCTCTTTCGGCCTGTTATTTCTGGGGAACAATATTTATGATGCCGATCAACACCAGTGGGGAAAAGGGTTTGCTAATCCTGACAGCTCTCAACCAAGAGGCTGACACAGAGGTTACACACATTGTGTCATTTAACTCAGCAGACTATACCGTGCAGTAATTATATAAGATATTGATCAATGTGGGGCGGCAGGTAGCCTAGTGGTTAGCGTGTTGGGCCAGTAACCGAAAGGTTGCTAGATCAAATCCCCGAGCTGACAAGGTAAAAATCTATCGTTCTGCCCCTGAACAAGGTAGTTAACCCACTGTTCCTAGCACGTCATTGTAAATAAGAATTTGTTCTTAACTGACATGCCTGGTTAAATAACAAATAAATAAATTAAAATGTCAGTCTCACTTGTACTGTATAATTGATACCAGGGTGTTAACATCTACATTATATAATTCAATACATTACAACATTTTAGCACGTAGTGGATCAAATGTGGTGAATGATGTCAGCCACAGAGGCAGTGTGAGACCCCAGCAACTTTGGGTTGGCTGTCTATCCGCTGTGTAATATCACCATGTCAAAAATGCATTCCATCATGTCAAGGACACCGAGCACCCTGTGACAGCAAAAGTAGGGGGACCATTCTGTATCCAAATTTAGTAAAGACTCTTGTTTTTATCAGTTGGTTGACGTCGCTGTCGAGGCCACACATGGGATAGCTAATGACCTCCAGTCCAGGAGTCCAATTAACAAAGCTCTGAAGGAGGGAGGGGGGTCAAGTGTAGAGGTATTTCAGATAGCCAGCCTTTCAGCTCGGCGCCACATCACCACACACCCTGCAGTGTTCACATCTTGAAGCAGCTAGTACTGTACTGTTATAAGAACTTAGCCGAGGTGGCACGGTTGTAATTACACTGGCGAATCAGCTCTTAATTAACTTCCATGGCCGTAATTTGGCTCTGCTGCTCCTTAAACAAAGCCACTAGGTCTGCTCTGCTCACTGAATTTACTGTGTGCTTTGCTCAGCAGCAACCATAAAATAACATTAGCATCTGGCGAGGTTGCTAACCATTAGCAGCTGAATAGGAATGGCGAAGCAATGATTATGACTTTTAAACATTTTGATTTCCATGGCAATGCAAATATCAAATAAAGGGTGATCAGTGCACTACTGTAACAGTGCTGCTGTTTACTGCTGGTTGCCAAGGAGATACACTGTTGAATGGGGAGGCAGAACTACTCCAAAAGGTACTAGTTATGGACTTCAGTAACTCCCTGTCGCTCAAGGTACAGTGATGTAAAGCAGCGGAATGCTATGGTGTGGGAGGGAATATACTGTGTTGGGATCCTCTGGGCAGCTACATACAGATGTAGGATCTTAATTTGATTACCCTGTTGCAGGAGAACTTTCCTGCAATGTAGGACATTTTAAACTTGTAGTATATTTGAGGTTTTTCAAAAGGCTTCTGAAGTTGGTCATTTCCATTTTGAAATTTCAGACTTGATTTTCCCTTAAGAAAAATGTATCAACCTCTACAAAAATGTCCATTAATTATAATCCACATAACAATTCACATTTCCTGTTGCTGCATGATTATTTTCCTGCTGTAGCAAACTGTCTCAAATTAAAATCATCTGCAACAGTCTTACTGACTGTTGCTGATGCAAGGCTCATGTTAAGATGCACTGTTGATGTTCTCCAAATGCATTGCATGAAGCCCTTCAACCCCAGCTAACCTGTCAGATATTGGAAGTCTGGTACCAAATGCTGTAACCTAGCCCTTGCCTGAACCCCTGAACTGCATCCAAAACACCCTTAATGGTTAGCAGGAAGGAGCAGGGATGATGGGTTGATTGGTACTAGGCCAATGTTGATGGAGCTCAATGGACATACAGCTACTGTAAGTGACGGCCTGTAAGTGGGCTGTCACTCACCGTCATTCTCCTGGTTCTCTGGAGGTTCCAGCAGTTTGACAAACTCCACATTGACATGGAACTCCACAGCTACGAGCAGGGCAATCTTCAGCAGCATGAGCTGGAGCTGACGAATACCTGGCAAACACAGACAAGAATTAGGAGTTCTTAGAACCATGCAAGAAACCCAGCTGTATTTTCTGCATCATCTAATACAGTACCTAGTACATGCACACTGCACCGGTATCCATGCATTTAGACATTATACACACAACAAAACTTGGCCTTTGGCCTCTGTCACTTGAGAGCTGTAGAAAGATTTGCCTTCAACACCAGCAGTTGGCAGCTCTGCTTTGTATCTCTGTAGCTAAGAGCAGATGGAAGGTTCACCTTCTATGGCTCACAACCTTGACATTATGCAATGGAAGGGATTGGCAGCATCAAGGCTACCAGACAAAAAAATAGCTTTGGAGGGGAAGAGGATACAATAGCATAATCATAAGCTGAATCAAACAATATCGATAAGCAAAATATTCCATTGCAAAAGTAAGTACATGTCGGGCTATGGGAAATGGGACTTATTAATAACAACTGCTATGGCTGTACTGGCGGAAAGGTTTCCTGATGAGATGCTTACCCCACATGTAAAAGTACTTACTGATGTGGTCTATGGCTCCAGCGCAGAATTTGCCGTAGAACTTCTTGGCCCCGAGGCCCTTGAGGTCGTGGATGGTGTAGGGCCACAGGTGCAATACGTTGTTCCTGGAGAAGGTGTCCCTCTTCTCAATCACCACCACCTTGGCCCCCAGCAGAGCCAGCTCGATGGCCGTCCGCAAGCCACATGGACCTCCCCCAATGATCAGGCACTGCAGGGACAAGAATGACACCATTATCATTATGAGTGCAAATAAAGGACTCAAAATTGTATTTTATAGTCACATTTCTGTTACACAAAATACGATACATGTGTGCATCATAACCATATGCCTGCCAAAGAGATCATATACTGTAACGTGCCTTATCATCATCATAAATAATACTTACTGAAAATAGAATCATTGTTTTAACCTGTAGACATACTCAATAGCAGATCAAATATGAGGGGATGAGTTGAGTGTTTACTGTATATTGCCAAGTAAAGTGCCTGGGATGGATGTTTATGGTTACAGTATGTTGTGTGTTACTCTGACCCAGCGCTGGGAGAGTATGTGTCATTACCTCAACCGTAGATCCTTATTACAGCCTAGTCCTATCAAAGACATGATTCATGCATCTGCCTCACTCATCTGCCTCACTCAAATATGCATGAAGTCAGTTATTTTGGCTTAAAGGATCCTTCTGAGAATGTGTGGTGAGAACATGACTTCATCCAGCCTTCTAGAAAGGATGAGAAGGAATTTTTTTGGAGTGTTAGTTCTTTGGAGGAATCATCTCACCATCCAACCACTCCTGAGTCAGACAGTAGCCCCTGCAGTGGCCAACGAGTTGGGTGGCTTCCTGTTTCCTTAACCCTATAACCAATCAGACCCTCTCTCAACCAGGCTCAGCCATCTCAGCCAACTGTGACCTTTTCATTTTAGATCCCTTATTTCCTCCCGAGCCCAGTCAACCCACACACCTGACCTCTAAATCCCCCCTGTGTGCAGGGAGGGCCAGCAGTATATTTGAACAGCGGGACTCACTTCCTGTCACCCTGTGTGTTTGCCTGAAGAGCCACAGGAATGCACAGGAGGTGTCAATCTGATCAATATTGTGACACGGTCGTGTTTCAGCCCCAGCTTCGGGGGCCTTATCATGTTTGTACACTGTAGCTCTGTGCTGAATGGGGTATACTCACTCTCTTTTTCTCTAGCTTTCTATCCTTCTCTCTCTCTCGTTCTCTCTCTCCCACTCTCTCTCCTTCACTTTCTCTCCCCCCTCTATCCCCACCCCTCTCTCTCTCCCGCTCTCTCCCAGGGTGCTGTTTACAGAGCTAAACGTGCCAGCTGCCCAGATCACACCATAAATGGTACCGCTGCTCCCGGCAATAAAAATAATATTGGGCTTTAGTCATTCTGTTTTCTCATTCTGCGTGTGTGAGTCTGCTGCAGGGTGTCATCAGAAGGTGAAGGAGAACATAACAGGGGTAAGAGTATGAGGTATTCAATACTCATCAAGTATACTAGCCAAACCCAGGTGGCTGCACGTGGCTGTGTCTGAACAGGAATGGTCCAGTTATTTTCATCACGAGGAGTGATTCAAGTGAATGGGCTCTTTAACCATTGTCAGAAGAATCAGACAGTCACTGAGACGTGCCAGGTGTGTTAAGCATCACCGCCACAGAGGAAAAAGAAAAAAAATATGGAACAATGCCTTATTCACAAACACAGAACAACATTAGCTCAGTTTATTCAGATGTGCCTAACCACACATCCCACAATGTGGGGTATTATCAAACCTGATTTGAACTAGATAATCACTATCAAAGCATTACTTTTGCTTTAGTCTGTCTCTATGGTGCTATGAGAGATGAGCGGTTTGTTTTCCCTGTTTCTATGCTATGCTGTGTTATCGCAGATGGGAGGGCTTCCTGAGGGCCCACTGCAGTTCTGCTGAGTCAGATCACAGCTACTTCCTGTCTGTCCCCCACCTGTGACCTCACCCGCTCACCCTCACCAGGAGTGGAAGACCCCGCCCCCCGCCTCAACTTTCATTCTCTCCCGTTCATTACATTACTGCACCTGGAGCCCTATTAGATGGCAATCAAATCCAAATCAAATCAAAGTTTATTGGTCAAGTACACAGTTTATCATACTCACTTCATGCAGAATGTACACTGGAGGCCAACTCAAACATGCTTATCAAATGGAAAGTGGACACAATGTCAGGCAGCTGGCAATTATTGTCTCCTGGAATCCTGACCAATCTATAAAGCTCAAGACTATAGGATACATATATATAGGACTATTGAATGAGTACAAATGACTCGTTAAACTCTACAGCTATATCTCTTTAAGGAGTATAGTATGTCCTCTAAGGTCTAAGACATTAGCTGACTGGTGGTCTCTAGTGTGTACATGCTGTCCAGCCACTTCAACAGGCCAGCCAGGTTAGATTGACAGGAACACCCCCAAACACTGGGCTGAGTGGAGCTCCTTAACACACATGCTTATTCTGGCTTCACTGGAGTAAAACAAACTGACTGTGTGTGTGAGTGAGCGAGCGAGCGGAGCCTGTGCACCTGCAGACATGATATGATGCCTCACTAGCTTGGCCCAGAGCACGGTGATGGCTCACGCTGTTTTAGGACAAAACGTCAGACTTATGGTACTCAATCCACTGAGAGAGACCACCAGGAGAGTCACAACATGAACTGGCAACCCTCTCAGACAGCCATCTGGGACTTCATGGGAATTAGAACAGGAGAAAAGGAGCAATACTCGTGTCTGGGCATGAAATAGGCCTGGGAAACAGGCAAGGAGGGCACAGTGTGTCTCTGAACTTTCAAATCATACCGTAGAACGTTCCATAGAGTGAATTATTTGCTCAGTGGAAGCACAATTTTCCACAGTATCAAACCATATAATTAAGGGAAAATAGGTCCATCTGTCAAGATGTCACAATTGGCAAGGGAGGATGCCAAGCATGGAAATGTTGATGACACACTGTTCAATGTTGGGCCATCTAGGGTGAGATTTACGAGCCTGACAAAGACAACCTGTTATAAAGGGGAGCTCCTCTACAATGAGGGGGGAAATAATCCTTAAAAAACAGTTGTTCTGTATTTAATTCTAACCCGCATTCAGTGGGTAGTGAAGTAAAGAGTTCATGTCTTCACTGTAGTTTAGTCTAAAGGGCAGGAGACGGGGGAACTGAATAACAAGACAATAAACAACAACACAATGAAAATGTTTCCATGTGCTTCATACATGAGGTATGTGCCAACATGATACAGGCATAACAGTTCACACAAGAAAAAGGAAGTTAAATGTAGCACTTATGATTGAAGGCATTTCATGAATGCAAAGCCATTCCAAACATATGGCCGAGCTCAAGGAGCTTTGTGTTTGCACAACTGAGACCACAAATGATCATGCTATTTGCCGTGTGATTTAACTAGGCTCTTATTGCAATGATAGTATGTGTCATAACGTGGAGTTTGATTGCCTGATAACTATAATACTTAAAAATGCAGAGAACAGACAAATCAGTCCCTTAATAGAAAACAGTGTCTGTATTTTGCTGAGGTATACTGGCGCTGAGTTGCAGGTCAGGAGCTCACCTTCAGGACATAGCCGGTTCAAATAGTTTCCATAGAATCTGGCACTGGACAGCGGCACCGCCCTGGAAAACTAACCGTCTCTCTCACTGGGCCTCTTCCCACTTCAGCTCACTTCTCCAGACCTCTCAGATGAGACGAGCACAAAGCAACTCTGATACTAATAAAATAAGCTTGTCAGATCTCCGGCTCAAGAAGCCACTTCAATAGGCCTAAAGCGCTTACATTTAACAGCATCATCAGCGAAAGAGACTAAGCCCAGTAACATATGACCATTCTGTTCAGTGTATCTGCTTCATATTTAAAAAAATAAATACGGGCCTTCTCTGTGTTTCTTATTAAAAATGTATATATAAGAAACCAACAGTACGTGTGTATCATTAGCATTATAGGCAGCTGTATGCAGTAACAAACTGGGGATGACTTCATATCCTATACAGATTGTATCTCCAGCAAGCATTTGGAGGCTGGGTGAGGAATGCTAAAACATTATTATTCCCTGTGAACCACCACCAAACCAAACGCATCGCTTACGCCATCCACTCCTTGTGAAGAAAGTCAAGTAAAGTCATTTATCAAGTTGTGGCAGGTGGGCCGCAATTAATCACAACAGGAGAGCCATATGTTGTGGGAGATGTCCGTCAATTATTTTACTCCTTAAATCTCTTATTCTGTAAACAGACTTGAAACGTAAGAAGTGAGGGTAAGTTGAATTCTAGCCTCAATTTTTTTACAAGGTCGTTCCTGTTTCCATCCACACAGCCAGCGTAAATCAAATACTTACGTGAGTCTCTCCTACTGTACCAACAGTATGGTTAATTACCCAGAACCAAGAGACTGTACATCTGTTTTATTACTTTGATAAATAAGACCATTCTACGCTGTCCTGTGGCTTGTCAGACTGAGGAATCCTAGCTGAAACTATTTGGCACGGGACTAAAGACAATCAGACACTTTAATGAAGGGTTCAATAGAACTGGGATAGCACCTAATCATGGCATACTCTCAGATCAAGGGGGTATATGGTGTTCCAACCTGCTTTATAGTTGGTATCAGAGAGAACTAGTAAAAAGCTGTCTTATTTTGGATAACATAAAACACACTTTAATAACAATCTGGGCATGGTTCCAACCTTTTAGGAGGGCCCAATAAAGAACACTGCCCCCTCAGTAGAACCAAGGAAAATAATCACACTTGCTGAGTGATGCTGTCTGTGGATGTGTGTTATGAAAGTATTCTGGTGACTGATTGAGAGTGATGTAAGAGGCAACACTCTGTAGAGCTGTGGATGAGGAGGAATGAGGATAGTGCAGAAGTGATGGGGGGGAGTTACAGTAAAGGCATTGGCATGCTTCCCAGCCGAAACAGTTCGGAAGAGTTTGTGAATATATTAGGATGACATTTTGTGGTGTTTTTTTTTGTTCATTTTGGAGGGGGTTTTGGGCTGTACGGACACATTTAGAGAAATGCTGCATCTGCAACAAAACATCTTAGATGTAAAATTGCCCAACTAAGATATCCTCTGCAAAAACGTCAAAATTAATGGCAGATTTGTTGAGTTATCTTAGATTAATTCGGACTATTTTGAGGAAGTATATACTGGCTATGGGGTTACAAAATGTACAAACAGTACCACTGCCACTTCTTTTCTAGTTTTTCAAGGGACTATGTGAGCACGCTTGTTCGGTTCGCCTAGGTGAGTTTGAACTGGCACCAACCGACCTGAAGCATGCTGATGCCTTAAGTGTCTGTGTGTGTTTGTTTGATTGTGGGCATGTGTGTGTGTGTGTGTGTGTGTGTGTGTGTGTGTGTGTGTGTGTGTGTGTGTGTGTGTGTGTGTGTGTGTGTGTGTGTGTGTGTGTGTGTGTGTGTGTGTGTGCTGAGATGAACCTTGAGTTCTGTCTGATCAGAAGAAAAGAACACACTTTCTCAGCTGTTTATATGCGTCAGCTGCAGTAAAGGATAGTAGAGGATTTAATGTGTCCTGACAGATACAGTTTAAAGTGATGACCATGACGTTGCCTATGTCACTACCCTCCACAATGGCAGAGCACTTCTCTACTAAGGAAGGACAAACTGCCGATTGTCTAAAACCGATTACAGCTGGGAAAAATGCAGAGAATCAGTCACACCTCACTATTGTGACTTGAATCTGGATTAATCACAAGCCAATGGGTCAGACCAGTCATACAACTCACATTTACACAACGAGAAGTGAAATGCAAAACATTCATACATATTACTTCCACATGAATATATTGGGATCTTATTTCAAACTACTGTAGGGTGTGCACTGGGCACTGTCAAGACAATTTTCACGCTGATGGTCTTGGAGTTCTTTGTCTCTTTTGTCTCCAAAGACTTCCATGCAACAGAGCTCTGTGCCAATAATACCAAAGGTATATTCAACACCTCTGTATGATACAAAGCAAGTGTTATTTGAATGTCACGGTGAGTGGCTGTTACTTTACCTTGGTGCCCACACAAGCCTGGCCCTTCTTATACTCCTTGTGGCAGGTTCTCTTGTCCAGCTTGGTCCAGAGGGCCTTGGCCCTCCAGGAGGTGAGCCTGGTCTTCAGACTACAGTAGAACGTCTCATGGTCCTGAGGGTCTAGATCCAGCAGCCTGCACAGGAGGTTGAAGGACTGCAGGGTGCCCTTACAGGTGGAGGCTTGGATGAAATTCTCAAACAGCTTCCCTGCCTGGTCCTTCTCCTCCTCTGTCTCCCCCATCTTCCCCAGTGGGAGTGCAGGCTGCTTGGCTGGTGCTGGCTTGCCTTTCCTGCTCTCTCGCTCTCCCCCAGCTGTCTCAGTGGCTACACCCACAGCCTGGCCCCCATGGTCATGCCCAATCTGAGGAGGTACAGAGAAAACATATTGAGTCTGATGTCATCGCACGGCCTTTAGAAGTGTAGAATCCTTAACAGATGGCTTTATGGAACAGTGGAAAATTGTTTAAAACAGTCAAATATTGGACAGGAAAAGGGGCAACCCTCCATAAAAAAAAATATTTGTTTTATTAGGTAAGTTTAAAAGGTTGACGTTTCGACTTTCAATGGCCTTCTTCAGAATAATCACAGAGGGAATAGACTCGTTCATATAGGGCATGGGGAAGATAATTAGGGAGACAGTCAATTAAACGGGCCTGCAACAATCACTGGTTTTCTACAGAACAGGTTTCATTGCATTTATTTTGCTTCAAATCAATGACTTACATATTGAAACATTTGGCATTAGATAATGCATTGTAACATTTCCAATGTAAGAATAGATGTGTTTGAACTCTCATAGAAAGCATTTTTACATGCTGACAAACTAATACAGCATGCCATACTAACTGATTGTTTATAGATAGATCCTGGGATAACAATTGTCTTCATTTCTGGACAATAATGGACTGTAAAAGAGTGCACATTTCCAAAAGTCACAGCTCAAGTTCAAAAGCTCAAAATAGAAACTTGTTTCAAAACATGCAGTACTCCCATTTCTATGAACTAAATGACATACAGGAGGTCATACAGTAACACAGAGAATATCAACACAATAATGAATCATGGCTTCCATCGAGAAAAAACAGTTTGTTTCATTCTAATGACCAAAACTATGGATAAAAATACCAGACAGCTCATTGAGGTCAGACAGTTCTGTCCATGCCTGTTCGCACATCACTGACTTAGCACTAGTGGACACGGACATACTGCTAATCAGGGAGAAAAAAGTGCTTGTCTTGTGGCTTTCGCCCTCCAGCTGAAAACTGGACAGATGTAAAAAAAAAAATATATATATATATATATATATATATTTTTTTTTTTAAATAATAATAATTTGCAGAAGAGGGACATCTCCTACCCCTGGATATACTACCTAGAGTTGTAGACTGGTCTCATAGGTATACATTACGTAGTAAGTGTACAACCGGGACACTCAAATTAGTATGAGTGATATGCATTTTTACTAATTAGCAGATTTGCAACTACTTACTACTTTTAGCTACTTTGCAATTACTTAGCATTTTAGCTAACTCTTTCTCTAACCCTAACCTTAACTCTTTTAGCTAACCCTAACCTAACCTTAACTTTAACCCCTAAAAAACAAATGTTAGCATTAGCCACCTAGATAACATTAGCCACAACACATGGGAATTTGTAACATATTAGAGGTTTAGCAAATGCATAACATATTGTACGAATTGCAATACGTAACTTATCAATGAATTGTCATTCTAAACATATCATAGAAACATCTACAAATTAATACATACCATATGAAATATAACACACACTAAATGTAATGTCCATAGATTCACGTAATAATATAATCATTTACGTAATTTACGTACTAATACATAATAATACGAAATGCTCTGAGACCACGTTGAGAGCTGTGTATTTTCTCCGCTTCCCCTAGTATTTCAAAGCCGTTGAATTCCCTAAGATAGTATTGATGTCTCGACAGGTCCGAAGGATAAAAGTGAAACAGAATATTAGTTTGAGGACAACCTCTCTGTATCATTGAGTGGCCAGGGTGGTACTCAGGCCACACCTTAACTGAGAGAGACTGAAAACTCTTCATTAATTATGATTTTACTTTAAGCATTACCCTCAGAGCACAACATCAAAGCAAAACATGGAAACCTCTCCTAAAATATGGGAACGTTTTGGGTGGAGATCATGGCTTCTGTGAGGTTTGGGAACAGCAGACCTTTGCTATTCAAATCATCCATGGAGAGGGCTGAGCTGTGCTGGACTTGGCCAGGGGAGAGGTGAGCCCAGCCCAGCAGGTCCTGCTGCAGTGCCGTCCCCCACTCAACTAACACTACAGGGCCTGGGGGAGGAACATTATATATACAAAAGTGTGTGGACACCCCTTCAAATGAGTGGATTCGGGCTATTTCAGCCACACATGGTTGCTGACAGGTTTATAAAATTAAGCACACAGCCATGCAATCTCCATAGACAAACATTGGCAGGAGAATGGCCCGTAATGAACAGCTGAGTGACTTTCAACCTGGCACCGTCATAGGATGTGACCTTTCCAACAAGTCAGTTTGTCAAATGTCTGCCCTGCTAGAGCTGCCACGGTCAACTGTAAGTGGTGTTATTGTGAAGTGGAAATATCTAGGAGCAGCAACAGCTCAGCCGCGAAGTGGTAGGCAACACAAGCTCACAGAATGGGACTACCAAGTGTTGAAGCGCGTAACTTCACTAGTTCCAAACTGCCTCTGGAAGCAAAGTCAGCACAATAACTGTTAGTCTGGGGCTTCATGAAATGGGTTTCCATGGCCGAGCAGCCACACACAAGCCTAAGATCACCATGTACAATGCCAACCATCAGCTGGAGTGGTGGAAAGCTTAACGCCATTGGACTCTGGAGCAGTGGAAATGCATTTTCTGGAGTGATGAATCCCGCTTCACCATCTGGCAGTCCAACAGACAAATCTAGGTTTGGCGGATGCCAGGAGAACGCTACCTGCCCGAATGCATAGTGCCAACTGTAAAGTTTGGTGGAGGAGGACTAATGGTCTGGGGCTGTTTTTCATGGTTCCGTGCTAGACCCATTACTTCCAGTGAAGGGAAATCTTAACGCCACAGCATACAATAACATTCTAGACAATTATGTGCTTCCAACTTTGTGGCAAAGGTTTGGGGAAGGCCCTTTCCTGTTTCAGCATGACAATGCCCCAGTGCACAAAGCAAGCTTCATACAGAAAGGGTTTGTCGAGATCGGTGTGGAAGAACCTCACTAATGCTTTTGTTGTTGAATGGAAGCAAGTCCCTGCAGCAATGTTCCAACATCTAATGGAAAGCCTTCCCAGAAGAGTGGAGGCTGTTATAGCAGCAAAGGGTCATGCAGTGTATCTGCTCTGCTGCCTACTGGAGTTGGGCCGAGTGACACCACCTCTCCTCTTCCACTGTGCAGCAGCTGTTGAGAGAACGATATGCCATCTGTCCATTAAGAAAAGTGTTATGATGTCACTGACACATGATAAGCAACTCCATACATGAGACTTGTCTTCTGTTGTCAAGTCCTTGAACCAAGTCTTCGTTCTCAGACAGCTTTCAGAGATGCGTTTTGGGAAACAACTCTAAATAGGCATACTTAAAAGGAAAAATGCACTCAAAAACTATCTTCAGGTAGTTTTTTCCATTAGTCCACTGTTGATACAGTCTCAAAATGTTTTGCATGTCAGCAGTCAAGTTTTCAAGATATAGGATTTTCAAGAAGCAAAGTGTCACTCATGGTGATGCATTTTGGAACTATATACCATGGACTAATGAAAAAAATAACAAAATATAGATTTTTCCTGGAACATGAGCACTATTTGTGGTCACTGAAAACAATTCTCATGCAAACAAAATCATCCTATCTTACAGAATCCTGTTTGGCCCAAACTATCTGTATATCTTGCATCCTGTTCGCTGTTGTTTTTTTGCCTTATTGTCATTCATCCTGGATAATGGGATGCAAGCTCATATTGAGGACAATGTGGGAGCGGTGTCAACTTTTGTCCCCCAGGCTGATACACACACCATAGTGACCCCCGGCTCCTGTCCTAGTGTCAGACACAAAACCCTATAGGCCTCTCTCTGGAGACAGCCAAGCCACAGACCGCATTCCAACGCTGCATGCCTCACATAGCACTGAACTGCTCTATCAACAAGGAACCAGAGGCAACGCCTACCGAGCTCTGTCAATGGTTCAACCACAGTTATCCAATGGCCGTGCTCATGACTCTGGGCCCATTCTGTAGTCCGTTATCAGTGTGTTTTTGTGATGTAATGTTTATGAGTGCTGGGAGATGGCTGGGAGGGGCTCAGCATAGTATACAGGTGCTTTAATTAGTTTGGGGCAGGGTCATTTGTTTATGCAAAGGGTGTATTATTATTCTGCTGGGGGATAAGGTTGTTCCCTTTGCCCTGCAAGGTGTGGTACAAGACAACATCTTCATTCACACCATTGTTGAAATAACAACAGCAAATGGTGAGAAAATCCTGCAGTGGATGGAATGAATGGACCGCTTTGTCCTCTGGTTATATTGGTCTTCTTGGATGTGACCACATGATGGTATTTGCAACAGTTTTTTCTGTATAGATGTCATAATGAAAACTTAAAGACTTCTGTTGAACTACAGTAAACAACCGCTTGGGCTTCCATTAACAAGTAGTTGTACAACCAGAACAACATTTCAGAAAGCAATTTTAATATGTGGCTATCACAATATCAGACCATTTCCAACTAAAATATACAGTAACTACAACTTCTGCTTGGAAAGTTGAGATACAACCAGGGGTTTGGCTCCAAGCTTCATGAATTGTTTAAAAAGCTATAGTATTAACACCTGCTGGGGAGGTCTTTCTGTGTTGGTTAATGGAAGCACACACTGCCCTTACGGTGCTTTCAGAAAGTATTCAGACCCCTTGACTTTTTCTACATTTTGTTACGTTACAGCCTTATTCTAAAATGGATTAAATACATGTTTTTGCCTCATCAATCTACACACAATATCCCATAATGACAAAGCGAAACATGTTTTTAGAAATGTTAGCACATTTAAAAATGTATTGAAAACAGAAATACCTTACTTACATAAGTATTCAGACCCTTTGCTATGAAACGCAAAAACCAAGCCATGAGGTCAAAGGAATTGTCCATAGAGCTCCGGGACAGGATTGTGTCTGGGCACAGATTTGGGGAAGGATACCAAAAAATGTATGCAGCATTGATGGTCCCCAAGAACACAGTGGCCTCCATCCTTCTTAAATGGAAAATGTTTTGAACTACCAAGACTCTTCCTAGAGCTCAGCATAAATCAGACCTGGTAGAGTGACCAGACGGAAGCCACTCCTCAGTAAAAGGCACATGACAGCCCGCTTTGAGTTTGCCTAAAGGCACCTAAAGACTCTCAGACCATTCGAAACAAGATTCTCTGGTCTGATGAAACCACAATTGAACTCTTTGGCCTGAATGCCAAGTATCACATCTGGAGGAAACCTGGCACCATTCCTACAGTGAAGCATGGTGGAGGCAGCATCATGCTGTGGGAATGTTTTTCAGAGGCAGGGACTGGGAGAATAGTCAGGATCGAGGCAAAGATGAACGGACCAAAGTACAGAGAGATCCTTGATGAAAACCTGCTCCATAGCGCTCAGAACCTCAGACTGGGGCAAAGGTTTACCTTCCAACAGGACAATGACCCTAAGTACACAGCCAAGACAATGCAGGAGTGGCTTCGGGAAAAGTCTTTGAATGTCCTTGAGTGGACCAGCCAGAGATCGGACTTCAACCAGATCTAACATCTCTGGAGAGACCTGAAATAGCTGCGCAGCAACGCTCCCCATCCAACCTTACAGAGCTTGAGAGGATCTGCAGAGATGAAAGAGAGAAACTCCTCAAATAAAGATGTGCCAAGCTTGTAGGGTCATAACCAAGAAGACTCAATGCTGTAATCACTGCCAAAGGTGCTTCAACAAAGTACTGAGTATAGTGTCTGAATACTTATGTAAATGTGATATTTAAGTTTTTTATTTTAGAATAAGGCACTAACGTAACAAAATGTGGAAAAAGTCAAGTGGTCTGAATACATTTCGAAGGCACTGTATGGTCAGCTAGAAAAGCTGAGGCTACATTGTCCCAGATGGAATCCCATGACCTCACCCATGATCTCCATCTGACCGCATGGAAAGGCAATCCGCAGGCAGACGGCACCATCCCACAAAGCACCCGTAAAAAACACACATACAAAAAAAAGAGAGAGAGAGAAAGAGCGAGAGAAAGAGAGACACAAAGAGCAGACCGCAGCTGGGCTCAATGGCCGTTCCAAGCTGTTTTTACGCGAACCTGGACGCTCGATTTCACCATACTGTACAGGTTTCAACAATCATACCTGTTTTAAAAAAATCATATCTGCCCATCTATGACTTGGCTAATCACTAATCCATTTGCAAACACTGGCTACTCATTTTATGCCTGTAATATCATTTTAACAATTAATCAAACAAACCATCCCATCACTGGTGCTTTCACAATACAGCACGGGTGTCTCAGTTACCTGTTATTGTATTAGATAATAGTTCTCATAACTTTGTTATTCAAAGACACTTGACTCATGACTCTGACAGAGTATACTCTACAGAGAAACTGAGGCAGAGCTACAGTTTAAAGCATATAGTATATCTCCTGAAGGTTATTCTGAGTTCAAGTAATCAAGTGCATTTTTCAGAGAGATGAGTGTACATGCTATCAGTTTCCAGAGGAGGAATTCCCGAGATGTGAAATATGTACTTGTTACAGCTGGCCTGCCAAGGCAGAACAGTTCAAGGGAGCTAGCCAGAGACACACACTCCCTCAAACACACACATACCTGTATACGCATTATACTGTAAATAAATCGGCACATTTTCTTTGAGAACAAAACAATTATTCAAACACCAGCCATTTAATTAATGCAATGAGACTTGTAGTGGAGGAGTGAGGAGAATCCCAAGTCACCTTAACACCTAAAATACCTTTACAACAACACCATTGTCAGGTTGCATTAAGACTTAATCTAATAACAACCTACCAGGCAATGCATGGTATTAGGCAGAAAACACTGGCCAATAACTTAATAAGTGGGCCTATTGCTGCATCAGCCATGGCCATAGAAACTGAGCAATATAGTACATACTGCTAGACCAGTAAAACACAAAACAATGACGTGTTTTCCATCTGTGTTGCTCCACACAGACTCAAGCTATCAAAAGACAATGAGAAGCTGACGACTCAAAGGAAAACAGTGTGAGGGCTGGGAATGAGACGTAATGCAGTTAATTACCGAGAGAACTGAAGGAAACCAGGAAGGAAGCCCTCAACCCCTGATAAGCACACATTACGCCTCGGAGCTCGACAACAATCTAAGAAAACCATATGTTCCAGCATCCCGCCAACAACTTTGCCCCTCTCCATATCTCGCTTGTACTATCTCAACTCTGAGAAATCTGGCTGCTTCTTCAGGCAGCGGTGCCAAAACAAAGGAGAGCGTCTTGGACACGGTTAAAAACACTGCGTTATCTGTCCGGTCCCAGTGAATGTCATTCATCTAGAGAGGAGAATATAATGAATTTACACAGAAGCAGGCGCTGGAGAGGTGAAGCAGCTGTCTGCCGTCTGGAGGCCTGTCTGACCCACGCAGTGTGTGTTAACCACATGTCCTCTTGGACTTGGAGAAAGATTTATCTGGACAAACTTCAGACACACAAAGCACAGAAATAATGTCTGTCCAGCTATTTGAAGTGTGACAGACAGTATGTAATCCACTTAGCACAATAGTTTGACCACATCCAGTGGCACATTCCTTTCTTCATTTCACACAAATAAATGAGCAAATAGCTGACAAACGCAGTGAACTCTCGCCATGTAAGATCCCACACAAAGAATGCTCTGATGTTCTTAAATCAACATTGAAAAATCAGGGAAACACTGGACTGATGTCATATTCAATGCAATCATTACACCAATAGACCATACAGTAACATGAGGTCCTCATAATGTGAGCGAGATCAAGATTCTTACGGTGAGAAGTGACTGCACAAGGCAGATTTTTTTGGTAACTGACATTCCCCCAGACAGTCAGACAGACATTCAGTCAGCAGAGGCAATTGGATCCAAAGATTCTGTTCCATATTTCAGAATGGCACCGAGGGGTTTATATGACACTGTATGACCACAGGGAAGGAATAGAGGAGCCACTAAGGCAGCTTTCAGGGAAGTCATGCTCAGAATAGACAGGTGTCATGTTCCAGAGGAACACAGCACATGTCCTGGAGGATAGCCTGACATATGTATAAGACCACTCTACAAACATAAATACACTGTGTTGCTGACCACAAAGAGAACAGCTCCATCAGACCTGAAGGATCTGTGCCACTCTTCAGAAAAAGGACTGCTGGACTCTGTCCATGACACTTGATGACCATTTATTGTGATCATAGACACAATGATGGAGTGCTTAGGGGTTGTTGCTCTGTAAACACAATTATACTTTAAACCTTACAGTAATTTGAGGGTAAAGAAAGTCATGATATGCATCCAGCAAGTGGTGTAAAGTACTTAAGTAAAAATACTTTAAAGTACTACTTAAGTCATTTTTCGGTGTATCTGTATATTTTTGACAACTTTTACTTTTACTTCACTACATTCCTAAAGAAAATAATGTACTTCTTACTCCATACAAGTAGCATTTTGAATGCTTAGCAGGACAGGCAATTGCTCCAATTCATGTACTTATCAAGAGAACATCCCTACTGCCTCTGATCTGGCAGACTTACTAAACACACATGTATTTTATTAACGAGGAAAGTCAGTTAAGAACAAATTGTTATTTACAATGACAGCTTAGGAACTGTGGGTTAACTGCCTTGTTCAGGGGCAGAACAACAGACTTGTGTCTTGTCAGGTCAGGATTTGATCTAGCAACATTCAGGTTACTGGCCCAACGCTCTAACCACTAGGCTACCTGCCGCCCCTCATGCTTTGTTTGTAAATTATGTCTAAGTGTTGGATTATGCCATTGTCTAAAAAACATGAAGGAATTTATGTAAGGTAGGGTAGCCTAGTGGTTAGAGCGTTGGACTAGTAACCAGAAGGTTGCAAGTTCAAATCCCCGAGCTGACAAGGTACAAATCTGTCGTTCTGCCCCTGAACAGGCAGTTAACTGTTCCTAGGCCGTCATTGAAAAAAAGAATTGGTTCTTAACTGACTTGCCTAGTTAAATAAAGGTAAAATAAAAGCTATTTGAAATAATTTATAATTTTACTTTTGATACTTAAGTATATTTGAGCAATTCCATTTACTTTTAATAGTTAAATATATTTTTACTCAAGTAGTATTTTACTGGGTGACTTTCCTTTTTACTAGAGTCATTTTCTATTAAGGTATGTTTACTTTACTCAAGTATGACAAATTGGGTACTTTTTCCACCACTGCCTCCAGCTACATGTGGCAGAGCTCTGATGTGTTATTGGGTCATCTGATATGTGAGTGTGTCTGTTTTCCTGTCCAGATCAAAGGGATGGAGAGCTGCCACTGTGAAACTGCCTTTGCTGGAGGTTAAAGCACAAGGACTGAGTCAAACTCCTTTTAAGTTCCCTTAATGACCGATTTCTGAGCTTGTACAAGCCAGGGGAAACATGTTAATGTAGTCTAGTTGCCGATTTATATCCTGCTGATGACTGAGGTGGTGGTTTAAGTTGGCAGAGCGGGATCCTACTGAAAGGATAAACCAATTTAAACCATGCATAAATCCTGCAAGTGATTTGCTTTCTGAGCCTCAACCTCCCACATCCTCGTTCTGTCCTGGTGCTGGAGCTGTTGCCTGGAAACATGTGCTCACTTCCACAGTGTGGCTCTAGGAAGGAAGTAATGCAAAGAGGAAGAAGAAAGTTCACACAGTTCTGCTCTGGGATATTGTGAATAAGCCTACAGACAGACGCTGCTCATTTGGAATGCTGTCTGCTGTTTTCTTGACTTCAGTTTATTTGTCTTCTTTACTGTAGTGAGCCCTGAGAGAGACATAGCTCTGAATCCAAAGGCTTGGTTCATGTCAAACTAGTTATACAATTAGATTAACCTGAGGCCCCAGAGCAGGTGCTCTGGTGCGGTTTTTATCTCTAACATCCGTGTATAAATCAAGCCTCACACAGGCAAATTGTCCATCTGGCTATTCTAGCAAATGCCAGATGGGCCAGACCATCTTTTTGTTGGACTGGCTGGTAAAAACAAAACTGTTATAAAAAATAAAATTAAAATAATAATAATAATTTTAAAAACGGACATGGCAGGAGGTCCATGTGCCTGTCAAGATTTGGTTTGAAAGATTTTTGTGCAATTTCTCTATTGTCAATAATATATTGGAGCATTTAGGACGGCCAGGTTTTCTGATTGGCTGAGCTGAGGTCACAAAAAATGTCACATTCAAACTCAAACATGCCTCAGTAAAAACACCCGCTCTGACTCTGTCATCAGTCAGCCCAGATCATGGATTGTTAAAAGGTGGTGCCTCGAGGCCTACGCTGCTAAATGTGTGAAATTTACAAACTTATTTTCTAAACATTCTGGTTCTGCTGAGTTCTGTGACTGTACTGAGAAATGATGCTAGGCTTAGCACCAACGGATCAGCTTCTGCTGCAGTCGAGGTAGGGAGAAAACAGACAAAATACACATATGTAGCCTAATGCTGCCAGTTAATATTTTGGGGATATATTGTACGAAATAGTAGGCTAATTAACACGTAGGCCTAATTAGGGAAGGGGGGTTCGAGGGAACACGTATGACGGACACTAACTTGCAATTGCCTAAAAAGGTTGTTAGATTGGCTTTTATAATGCATAAGCCAATAGCCATCTAAAATACATTAAATACAGTGCTACTGCTTTTTATTAAAGTTATAATGTATTACAATGAAACACTGAATTAATGTGTAATAATTGCTAAATAATCCTCTGTTAAAGGTCAATTAAAAAGTTGTTTCAATGTTTCTGAATCTCAGTCTGTTCAGTCAGCGACTGGGTATTCTTTTATGAGATGTAGTAACGAGCAGTGTTGCCAACTAATTTTCAGGGTAAGTTGCTAGAGGCAGGTTGATTTGTTGCTAAAAGTTGCTAAATGACATTGTGATGTCATTGCTTGATAACGTAAATCTGTGTCATTATGTAGAATGCACAATAACGTTATTCAAATTGACTGGCCATCTCGGCAATAAATATGATTTGACATTTGTTCAGGTACAGACTCCCACTCTTTTCTGTAATTCTGGCTGTACAATTTTGATTAAGACATGTTGATTGATGTTGTAAGTTCTGTTCAAGATCAAACATTCGTGACCAAATATATTCATTGGGTTTGGCTCGTCGAACACGTACTACTGCTGCTGCAGTCAGCCAACAATGATTTGCAATTGACTGAAATTGCTGCTTGCCTGCTGCTGCCTGTGCACGAGCTGAGTGCCCGCTGCTGACATCACTCACAATGCACTTTTGCAGCCAGGCACGTGTGTTGTGACTGAGTGTGACAGAGAAAATAGTTTTTGTGTCATTTAGAGGGAAAATTTGTGCATTTTAGCGTTTGAGTCACTTTTCAAAAGTTACTAAAAGTTCCAAATACATTTTTAAAAGTAGCTAAATTTGTTGCTAGGTGCTGTTTGAAATAAAAGTTTCCAGGGTAGTCTGAAAAGTTGCTAAATCTAGCAATAAAATTGCTAAATTGGCATCACTGGTAACATTGACTCTGGTGTCGGATTACATTACATAGGCATCGCCACTGGAGGCTGGAAAGCCTATTTTGTTTGCTAAAAGGCTGTAGAGATGTACTGACAGTTTCTTAATATTGTGGCTCCTCTATAATATATACAGTGCCTACAGTGCCAATCCAATGGCCGTGCTCATGACTCTGGGTCTATTCTGTAGTCCGTTATCAGTGTGTTTTTGTGATGTAATGTTTATGAGTGCTGGGAGATGGCTGGGAGGGGCTCAGCATAGTATACAGGTGCTTTAATTAGTTTGGGGCAGGGTCATTTGTTTATGCAAAGGGTGTATTAGTATTCTGCTGGGGGATAAGGTTGTTCCCTTTGCCCTGCAAGGTGTGGTACAAGACAACATCTTCATTCACACCATTGTTGAAATAACAACAGCAAATGGTGAGAAAATCCTGCAGTGGATGGAATGAATGGACCGCTTTGTCCTCTGGTTATATTGGTCTTGTTGGATGTGACCACATGATGGTATTTGCAACAGTTTTTTCTGTATAGATGTCATAATAAAAACTTAAGGACTTCTGTTGAACTACGGTAAACAACCGCTTGGGCTTCCATTAACAAGTAGTTGTACAACCAGAACAACATTTCAGAAAGCAATTTTAATATGTGGCTATCACAATATCAGACCATTTCCAACTAAAATATACAGTAACTACAACTTCTGCTTGGAAAGTTGAGATACAACCAGGGGTTTGGCTCCAAGCTTCATGAATTGTTTAAAAAGCTATAGTATTAACACCTGCTGGGGAGGTCTTTTTGTGTTGGTTAATGGAAGCACACACTGCCCTTACGGTGCCTTCAGAAAGTATTCAGACCCCTTGACTTTTTCTACATTTTGTTACGTTACAGCCTTATACTAAAATAGATTTTTAAACTATTTTTCCTCCGCAATCGACACGCAATACCCCATCATTTCAAAGTGAAAAAAGGTTTTAAAATAATATTGCAAATGTATAAAAAAAAATAAAAAACAGAAATACCATATTTACAAAAGTATTCAGACCCTTTGCTATGAGACTCAAAATTGAGCTCAGGTGCATCCTGTTTCCATTGATCATCTTTGAGATGTATTAACAACTTGATTGGAGTATCTGTGCTAAATTGAATTGATTGGACATGATTTGGAAAGAACACATTGGTCTTCCATTTATGAATTATGGAGACATCTGGAACCACCAAGACTCTTCCTAGAGCTGGCCACCCAGACAAACTAAGCATTCGGGGGAGAAAGGCCTTGGCCAGAGTGACCAAGAACCCAATGGTCACTCTGACAGAGCTCTATAGAGCTCTATAGTTCCTCTGTGGAGATGGAAGAACCTTCCAGAAGGACAACCACCTCTGCAGCACTCCACCAATCAAGCCTTTATGGTAGAGTGGCAAGACTAGTCAGGATCGAGGAAAAGATGAACGGAGCAAAGTACAGAGAGATCCTTAATGAAAACCTGCTCCAGAGCACTCAGGACCTCAGACTGGGACAAAGGTTCACCTTCCAACAGGACAACAACCCTAAGCATACAGCCAAGACAACGCAGAAGTGGTTTAAGGACACGCCTCTGAATATCCTTGAGTGGCCCAGCTAGAGCCTGGACTTGAATGAGATCTAACATCTCTGAAGAGACCTGAAAATAGCTGCGTAGCGATGCTCCCCATCCAACCTGACAGAGCTTGAGAGGATCTGCAGAGAATGGGAGAAACTCCCCAAATACAGGTGTGCCAAGCTTGTAGCGTCATACCCAAGAAAACTTGATGCTGTAATTGCTGCCAACGGTGCTTCAACAAAGTACAGAGTAAAGGGTCTGAATACTTATGTAAATGTGATATTTCCATTTGAATTTTTAATGAATTCGCTTTTTTAAATAAATTGCTTTGTCATTATGGGGTATTGTGTGTAGATTGATGAGGGGGGGAAACTATTTAATCAATTTTAGAATAAGGCAGTAACGTAACAAAATGTGGAAAAAGTCAAGGGGTCTGAATACTTTCCGAAGGCACTGTATGTAATAGTAATTAACCCTTAAGATAGGGGAGGACATGTATGACAGTCAGGCACTCTGAGGATTTTATAAGGTATTATGGGCCAATGGTCATCTATTAAGCATTTATTCAGTAATTTTTGTTATTTTCTATCTAATACATGTGCTTAATCATTCACAACTAGGATGTTGCTGGGCCCAGCACAGGCAGTGGGGTTCCCTGGTCTTCTGTTACCAGTGCTGTGGGAAAGGAGGCTTAGCAGAGACAGCTCAGAGGTGAGAACAGTGGAGGTAGGAAAAAAATAGAGACACACAAATGTATGATCTTAATTTGAGCCAGTTTGCTACAGCAGGGAAAGTATCCTGCAGCAACGGGAAATGTGAATTATTATTTGGATGGTGGCTGGTGTGGCTAAAATGCCAGGGCTGAATTTTTGTCCGAGTCTGCCCCTGAAGCCTCGGCACAACCACTAATTACAAACTTAGTAAATTTTGACAAAATTACAACAGCAGCAGATTTGTGCTGAGTTTGGGAAACTCCCTTAAGGGGGCAAATGCAGATATTTTGGCAACACACTAACTCTTGAGTTTTAACAACATTTGGGAACTTTTATGTAGACATATTAAAACGGAATAAATCAGCGTGGATTTGATCTTTACCCACCCACCCCCTCAATTAGACTAACTGTGACGTCTAGAGAGAGACCATCAACCTTCAGCATCTTTACATCTACATTCACTCCCGATATAAAACCTTGTGATCTTTCTTGAAATCTGCTTTTGGGGAGAGCAAGTCAAACCTGATGATGTATTGTTATTCCAGATAGCATAGGTATGGTGATAAAAACAAGAGAAGAAAAATGACAGAAGAGGACCGCTACAGATAAACTTTTGATTTGTTAATGTCTGTTGTATACACTGCACATAAACATTTGCTCTGAAGAAATCACATTTGTCTATGTTGTATAGTATTGGAAAAAGGTTCCATATCAAACCAAAAAGGGTTCTATCGCTTGCTTCATACATGGAACACCTAAAAGCTCTATACAGCACTCCAAAGAACACATTTTTCTAAGAGTATACTCCCATGGCTAACAGCAAGTGTATAAATCTTAGTGAACAATATTATTTTTTACTGTTCCTTAACTTCAGTTAAGCACAAGAAATACTATCAAGATTGAACATTCCTGAGGAAATTCCAACAAGACAGGAGAAAAAAAAAATTGTGTTTTCTGTTTGAGCGTGCAATGTTTTTCAAATCCAGGGAGAACAGAGTATTTAAATCACACATGGACAACCAATGCCTGAGACAGATTCAGACACGTAGACATGTTGTCTATTGAGATGTTGACACATACTCTATCAGTAAGGTAGTGAAGCACAGAGTAATAAAGCAGGACTTTAAGTTTTACAGCACGGTGAGGAAGAGCGTGCCATGTTTTCAACCGGCACAGGATGCACAGGAAATTATTGCTCATTCAAGAGGGGGTGGAAAATTACATGACTGTATGATTGCCGCTGCCTTCTCAAAATGTCCTTACTGAGTCACAGCTGCTCTCTCATGGCCAGGTACTCACAGTGGCCTATTTTCTAGTGTGACTTTGAGATAAACATAATCAGACAGATACCACCACATACTGTAGATACACTTTCAAGATTACCCAAAAGAAAATGGACAATTCCATTCAGATTTCAGTAATCCAAAATGTGTGCTTATAACAGATTATATACCGTATCTAAATACCTTACAGGTGTCTCTGAAACTGATCTGTGATCATCTGACCTTGTATGCTGTAGCTAATGTGCCTCACCTGGGACAAAGCCTGCTGTACAGTATTTATTATTTAAAGCCACAAGTTCAAACTCAAAATCAAACACGTTAGTGGGTAACCTTAGAACTTCCCATAATTCTTATGAAAGGGGAACATGAATTCATCTGACAGAAAAAGGGCCTTTGTGTAACTCTGTATTTCACCACTAAGAGCTGCAGGGGGAGAAAATGCTCACTGGCTTGTGCAGACAGTAATATCTGTTGATATGAATACAATATAATAAAGCCTTAACAGTATACTATGATTAAGAAAACAATCACATAATAATAATATAGTTTTCCTGAGATAAAAGGGTGATGAACCTTCAATGAATGACTGCTTAATCATTGTCTTTCTCTTAATGTAACTCAATGTAAAGAAAATACCATGCCATGGTAGAAGCCTATACCACTGTAAAACTCAGCCAGATACAGTTGAAGTCGGAAGTTTACATACATCTTAGCCAAATACATTTAAACTCAGTTTTTCACAATTCCTGACATTTCATCCTAGTAACAAAAACCCTGTTTTAGGTCAGTTAGGATCACCAATTTATTTTAAGAACTTAAAATGTCAGAATAATAGTAGAGAGAATTATTTATTTCAGATATTATTGCTTTCATCACATTCCCAGTGGGTCAGAAGTTTACATACACTCAATTAGTATTTGGTAACATTGCCTTGAAATTGTTTAACTTGGGTTAAACGTTTCGGGTAGCCTTACACAAGCTTCCCACAATAAATTGGGTGAATTTTGGCCCATTCCTCCTGACAGAGCTGGTGTAACTGAGTCAGGTTTGTAGGCCTCCTTGCTCGCAAACGCTTTTTCAGTTCTGCCCACAAATTTTCTATGGGACTGGGGCAGGGCTTTGTGAAGGCCACTCCAATACTTTGTTGTCCTGAAGCCATTTTGCCACAACTTGGGAAGTATGCTTGGGGTCATTGTCCATTTGGAAGACCCATTTGCGACCCAGCTTTAACTGTCTTGTCTTGAGATGCTTCAATATATCCACAGAATTTTCCTCCCTCATGATGCCATCTATTTTGTAAAGTGCACCATTCCCTGCTGCAGTCAAAGCACCCCCACAACATGATGCTGCCACCCCCGTGCTTCACGGTTGGGATGGTGTTCTTCAGCTTGCAAGCCTCCCCTTTTTCCTCCAAACATAGCAATGGTCATTATGGCCAAACAGTTCTATTTTTGTTTCATCAGACCAGAGGACATTTCTCCAAAAAGTACCATATTTGACCCCATGTGCAGCAAACCATAGTCTGGCTTATTTATGGCGGTTTTAGAGCAGTGGCTTCTTCCTTACTGAGCGGCCTTTCAAGATATGTCGATATAGGACTCGTTTTACTGTGGATAGCTTCTAAAGCCATGACATAATTTTCTGGAATTTTCCAAGTTGTTTAAAGGTACAGTCAACTGTTGTAAAAAATTACTTGTGTAATGCACAAAGTAGATGTCCTAACCGACTTGCCAAAACTATAATTTGTTCAAAATAAATTTGTGGAGTGGTTGAAAAATGAGTTTTAATGACTCCAACCTAAGTGTATGTAAACTTCCGACTTCAACTGTACATCAAGCGTAAAGGCATAGCCTGCCAGAGAACCTGAGGCGGGCCGAAACCGAACATATTTAAAAGAGATCTTAATACACACCTTTTTAGCTTAGCTTCTCCTTAGGGTGCTTTTTTAGTCTTTCAGTTTGTATTGTTATTCTTTTGTTTTTTATCCTATTATGTTTGTTGTGTAGTAAATATTTAGGTGTTTATTTTCATAATTTTTTATTTATGTTTTTTCCTGTGAAGCACATTATGTCGCATTCATGTCTGAAATGTGCTGTATAAATAAAGCTTGATTTCAATTGACAAATGAATCCAAAATTGTGACCAATTCTAATTTGGCATAAACATAGTCTCACCTGAGACAAGTGATGATTGAAGACTAAATGATTATCTCTGAGTATTCAGGCTGGAACATTTCTCACAACCTCTCTCATATATGGGAGAAGATGTGAGAAAAGTGCCAGCCTGGATACTCAAATGATCCTTTAGTCTTCAATAGTCACTTATCTCTGGTGACAAATCACACTACTCAAACTAATAGTACAGTGTTAGTAATTTACTGTCTCGCTCTTAATGTAACTCAATGTAACTTTAAAGAAAATTACCATGCCATGGTAGTAGCTTATAACATTGTAAAACTCAGCCAGACACATCAAGCATAAAGTCTTTTAAACCTGGATTATGGTGGAGACACATACATCATTATTATAATGGTTGAACACACAGAGCTATTTTATCAGAGTATGGAGACAAACCAGATGCTTTATTGTCCAGTTCAGACACACAGGCTCTTACTGTATGTACAGGAATCTGTATCTAATCCTATCAGAATGTATTTATTTGAATACTAAGGCAAAAAAAACATGTACAAATCCCACAGTAGAGAAACAAAATCAATTCCTCAGATAAGATTCGATTTTACAAACTTGAATAAACTATGTCACAGTGTTCAGACTTAACTGTCATGTTGCTCAATTGCCTAGACATCTGCCCAGTGGTCACTGATTTGTGAAACATGCGTAATTGGAAGTGTGACTTACTTTAGTTTATAGATTAGAAAAAATAAATCAACTGGTCCAGTCTTCGCAGTTGATTGAAGAGGGGTATTCAAAACCTCAATGACCGGTCAGAGAAAATGTTTCTAATAGAATTTGCGCTGGCTATGTGTGTCGGTACGTTTCTTCCAGTCACTCACTCTGAACTACTACTGGGCTAAATTACTGTCTCACTATAGTACCTCCCGTCTATTGCACGAGGGCGGTGCTGGAGATTACAAGACCCAATGGTAACTTCTGATACACTGTGCTCGAAATTTAAATGATAAAAGGCGTCATTAGAACTTTACACGCAAATACTGTAGATGTAGCAAAAAAATTACAGCATAGATTGTAGTATACTCTGATTATTATTTTATGGAGAATAAAGATGGATTTCAGTTTAATTGGTCTTTTGCTAATTAAGCAACACATAAATTAACCAAATGTAATATCAGCATATAGCCTAAATCATGATGCATTTCATTGTAATAATTCAAATACATTTTGAGGCGCAAGATGCACTCAGCAAATGATTGAGGCACGTGCACAGGCTCTAGCAAAAATATAATATCCAGCGGTTCAGTGTAGTGTCCAGTATGTTTCAAGAACAAACAAACAAAACAAAGAACATGCATCAAATTATGCAAAATGTATGTATCCTCTAATAGGCTACATTTGACAATCACTAACGCAGTGAGTAAAATTGGACTGCTTTCAAAGTATTGACTGTTTCTTCCATTACATAAAATGACATGTTCAGATGATGGCGATGACATGGTCAGATCATCACCGTGACACCTCTCTGCCCCAATGTCATCACAAGGCCCTCATACCAAGGAGTGACCACTCTAAACAGCCTGGTCTCAGACTCGATTTAACATAGTAAGGCTAAATCCAAGACACTCAAATTAGCATAATATGTTTATGTTTGGTATGGTTACATAAGATGGTTACTTAGTCAGGTGGTTGCTCGTGGTAGTGGGTGGGCGTTTAACGCAAACGTCTAGCAGTAACCATAAACCTATAAACTAGGCTACTCCGCAGTGGTTTAGACGAGGCTACTGAAAATAATTTCCATGCAAATGAGGCCATCTAGTGGTAAATGGGAGAAAACATGCGACATAGCCATATTATGCATCCACGTTTACATACAGTCACAGCAGACTCTGTTCCTGTGTATCTAATTATCACAACTGTAATACATTGTAACTAGGCCTAATGATTGGGAAACATATTAACAAGTGAATTATAAACTTCTAATTGAAGAGTCAAAATAAAGAGTCGTTGTCAACACTGACGGTGGTCTCATTAGATGTTCCAACGTCAACAAAGGCTCTAGGCAAGTCTGCTCATTGCGGTGTGCCACCGTCCCTCCTTCATTGACCGCATCCTCCCACAGCCTGCTGCCGCTGGCCCAGAATAGGCTCGCCACTGGCGCCACTATGAAAGGTAAGAGCATCGAAAATGTACCACTTTGGCTTGCACCTGTCGACTAGGCTATAGCCTACATTCGTAGTATAACTTGGGGCAAAATAAACTACATCTTTCTCAAAATATAAATACATGCATAAGGCAATACAGTCTCCCCCCTCTCCCCTCCCCCTCTCTTCTGACAGAGTGCAGCAGCAGCACCGCACACACCCAATGCGCAGAGGCAACGTCCAAAGAACCTAATTCATTCTGGTGCCTTTTCGTGCAGCAGCAAGGATGTTGTATTTCTCTCTTCTAACCCTGAGCCTAACGTCTATCCATGGCATCCTCCTTCCTGAATCTGCCAGGCCCGTGGATTTGGACATCAACCAGATCCTTGAGGATAATATGGCACAAGGACACACGACATTAAACGACATGTTTGAGGAGGTAGAGCAACTGATGGAGGACACGCATAATAAACTGGATGACTCGGTGCACCAGGTCGGTTAATGGTTAGGTCTATTCAGATGTATATTTTCAGAGCTTTGATAAATAAATGTCCCATAGCACCCCTTTCATCTGTATGATTTTTAATGTTATGTAAAATGCAACAGATAATAGTGCAGTACACTCTTATTATATAATTTTAGTTGATCTGAAACTTTTTTGTTAAAGCAACAAGTTTAACTTGAGACATAAATCTTTATTAGACTAATAAAAACAGTTGCCCATGTGGGTTGAGATGAGTCTAAGTCAATCTTAACATGCACAATGTGTAAAAAAAAAAACAGTGGTGACCTCAATGTAACATTGATCTTTTGCATCAAACCTCTTTAGATGGACAATGAGAGTGCCAAGTCCAGCTTGCATCCCAATAACCTTCCCTCAAATTATCACAACGATAGCACTTCTGAGAGTGTGGTTGAAAACCAATCCATTCACACCATAGAGACAGTACACAAGGTGCAGTAATAGTCATAATTACATTCAAACCTAGGATGCTGAAATGCTATTATGAATTGTAATACTGTATGGTAGTATTATTTTGGCATCCCACATTTGGTATGAAGACTGAAAGCAAAATTGCAGAAATCCTACAGAAGTGATCCTAACTGGAAATGTGTCTCTCTTTCTTTAGGAGACAGACAACAGAACAGAAGAGACCCACATCACCAGAACAGTTATCCAGTCCAGTGGCAAGGGAAATAATATTAATCATGTGAGTCAACAACAATCTTTGGAATTTCCCTCCATCATTTACAACAGATTAAAAAATAATAATAATAAAAACATCCACAATAACTGGAACACTACAACTCTAACTGGTGTTTTGTGGTTAATAAAAGACAGTGGGCATAAGATGAAAACAATTCCATCCTTAATGCAAGTCACAATTCATGAAAAATGCATCAAGTCATGGGCTGTTTCCTCTTTCTGCGCTGCTCTGCATGCGGCCACAGCGGCTGTCATGTTTGGGCGTCTCATTTCACTTGACCCAGGCTCTGTACGCCTCTCCAGTCTCCTTCTCTATAAGCCAGGCTAAAGCTATGTCTTATCCAGGCAGAGTGACATGTGCTGGATGGTGGCTGGTTGATAAGCTCTCTTCAGAGCTGCATCCTGTCTATGTTAATTATATATGGCAGCCACGACTCAGCCCTTAATTGCAGTTACAGGTTTTAATATTTAGTTAAAATAATTGACAGTCTCAGAGCGTGCTATTCCTGCCAGTCTTTTCCTTATGATATGTGGTAGAGAGACAAGTGAGAGGGAATTGGATGTTTACTTTAACATTTTGGGACAAGTAGCTCATTGTCCCAGTTTCAACAGCAGGCCCATTTTATTCAGGTCACTTTTGGCACAGAAAAATATTGGAGGAGATCGTGCAACAACATATCACATCCTCAAAAATGTACTTTAAAGTTATTTTAAAGTAACCTTTGTAAAGAAGTTTGCAATAGTACATGGCTACAACCTCTGAATTTCTCTTCAAGACTACCATGTTTGATTTAGCCAATTTTCCCAGTACAATCTGTTTTCTAGTGAAAAACTCTGGATTGTGGGCGGCTTTGGTACCATATAGCGACCCTCTGCAGGTGAATCTGTGAAGGAGGGTGTCTTGAATGTCCCCTCTTCCCTTACCTCACAGGAGTGTATCATTGATGAGGATTGTGAGAAGGGGAAATATTGCCGGTATGAGACGCACCGATCCAAGTGTCTAACCTGCAAAGCCCTCGACGTGGTAGGTCCATTTCATGGTTATTAACAGTGACACACATTTTACAAACCCTGACACTGAACCCATCTACAGTAGAATGTATTTATGCAGACCCATATTTCCCAGGGGGCTTTGACTACTTTCTAGTTCCTATTACATACAACTACAGACCATCTCCAGGTTTTGTAACAGTGCCTTAGTGCACACATGCACACACACAGCAATCACAGAGCAGCAGATTGCTTAAACAATATGATGCAGCTGCTTCTGCATTGTTACTGCATTGCAGTGTTGCCACAAGTGTAACTGGAGTGTTTCATGGGGGAGAGCTTCTCTCCTCTTGGCTGCATATTAAAGCATGTGTCTGAATGAATAAGAGCTCCACCTCTCTCCCCCTCTATCCGAGGACAAAGAGAGGCGCAGGATGAGAGGTAATGAGAGAGCCTACTCTACAGACACAAGCAATGTAATTGAATTTAAGACCAATGTTTTTGGCAGGGCAGAGTGGAAATCCATCCACATAATACTGTAGATACTAGCTTGCATTCAAAGTCAAAGGTATGCTGAGAATAGTTCTTCCTAGTTGATAAGGCCTGTGTTAATGTCCTGCACAGAAAAACACAGTCATATGTCAAGCAGCACACTATTAATTAGATCCCAATATTGGTTCAGCTTGCACAAGTAGCAGGAATCTGCACCTAGAGAGCTTATGAGAGTTACACGAGACCGGTCATGCAATTCCATGACCATGGGGTTTATATGATGCCATGCATGTCATCTAACAGTTTGTCACTGTGTGTGTGTGTGTTCCAGCCCTGCAAAAAGAATGAAGAGTGCTGTACAGGACAGCTGTGTGTGTGGGGCCAGTGCAGCCAGAACGCCACTAAGGGGGAAGCTGGCAGCATCTGCCAATACCAGAACGACTGCAGCCCAGACCTCTGCTGTGCTTTCCATAAAGGTGCAGGCCACAAGGTCACACACACAACATAATTCCTCTGCTAAATTATACACCATGAGTCATTCTACATGAAATTAACATAATCTGTGGTGAGCGAAATGGGCTCCTTCCATTTGGCTTTGACTCAGCCAGATAAAAACCTACAGGGATTTCTTTGACATCCAAAAAAGGGAGGCTTCAAATTGCGATACCACAAAGTCTCTGTTCTCAATGTAATTAGCCAATTATGATAGTCACAAAGTCAAGTGAAGCAGGGTGCATTGAAGTTTCAGATAGTTAAGTGATCATTTGAAAGCCCATAACCTGCTTTCCCCTCTAAGCACGGTCCATATACTGTGCACCTGTATTTAGGTTTCTGTAGTAATGTCACTTACCTTTGTCACTACCCATCGCTCTCCCCTTACCTTGTGGTCAGCCCTGCAGTTCCCTGTGTGCACGGCCAAGCCAATAGAGCGTGAGCGCTGTCATGGCTCCCCCAACCACCTTATGGAGTTGCTGTCCTGGGACATAGAGGGCCAGGGATCAAGGGAACACTGTCCCTGTGCTGGGGACCTCCAGTGCCAACATCTCGGGTAAGAGTCTATGTGCTGCAAACCCGCAACGTTTATATTCAATTGAAATTAAGGCAGAAGTCATTACATTTTTTTTGCAAAAACACATGGTAGACAAAAGCCATAGCCATCACTCAAAATGCTGTTGACCCAGTATGATGCTACAAATGGATATTTCTTCATCTCTTTGACAGCCGAGGCTCCCTGTGTCTGAAAAGACAGAACTCGAGTGAAGAGGACCTGACAGACACACTTTATTCAGAAATTGACTATATTGTCTAGGAGTAACCATGCAGCTCAACCTTTTCAGGCCTGTAGACAATCAGATAGAGGGGTCTCCAGTGATTTCAGCCTAGAAAATGAAGTTGCTCACCGGCGTCTCACAAGGCTTACATGTAAGATTCTTCCATCTATAAGCTTGTCATTGTTTATTCAAGCCATTGCAGTTCTCTCTATCTGCTCGAAGTTAACCAAAGCTCTAGATGTTACGTAGTGCATAACACCATGTATGTATTAGATGAAATTCCTAGACGTTTACGCTGTTCAAGGTAGTGTGTATGATGACTACACTCCAATACCGCAATAAGAGTTCGTGTTTTAACAAATATGTACCTCCTCCTGCTCTCTGATGTCTCACTTATGTGCCTACCCTCAGGATGGATAGTTTGCTGGAGATGCACTGTTGAGGCCCTTTGCTCAAAGGAATTAAGTCAAGTTAGGGACGAAGAAAGAATAAACACAATGCACTGTATACATGTGAAGTAGCTTGCTTAGTCCTGGTTTTTGTTTTAAATAGTGGTTTAAACAAGAACAGATGAAATTTCTGAATATATGGAGCACTTTGACAGGTCAGCTCATCATGCTCACAACTTGGTAATGGAAACTATAACCCAGACACATGCAGCTTGCACAACTTTTGCTCATAAGAAAATAAAAGGCTTTGAAAATGTAGCTGTCTATTCTTGAGATGTAAATATTCTTATATGTATACCATGTTCAATACATATAAATGCAGCATTGGTAAAGTGGGGAATCAAAATACTTAATTTACAATAACAGAATACTGCAGTTATGAAAAAAACATTTTAATTTAATTCTAAAATCACCTTAACTATGTTCACACAAGATTTAAACCTCAAAACAAAGAAACAAATTATTTTATTGGCATTTCTACTGTGAACAGCTTGTGGCAGGCAGCATTAGAAGCCCAGAGGAGCTCTGCTGGGCCCTGCAGTGTGGAGACCCAGTCAGCTGGTCCAGTAGGGTCTATGCCCTCTGGTCTCAGTCTATGAGAAGCAGCAGCAGGTATATATTGCCCCCAACCATCTCCCAAAACCACTGAGGGCTCCCGCCCCTCAAGCAATCAGCATGCACGTGGCTTCGACAGACACGCACACCATTCACATCGTGCAGAAATAAAAACGACAGAGGAAATAAACATGTTTCTAAATTAACACAAGGTTAAATACAGAGAAAATGTTTTTAATGTGTGCCAGAGGTCGCTCACAATAACATCAAAATAATTTACATTGAACAAAATGATGAGCGCCTTAATGTAGTCTACTTGGTGGTCTAGTTGCCATTTCCTTGGTAATTGGAAGACTAACACATATCAGTGAATCAGGAGGAAATGGCAGAGGCTGAGCTCCTATAAAGCGAAGGAGGTGGAGCAGCAGTAAGAGGAGTCTCCACAGTGATGCACACTGTGGCATTCTGGGAAAACAGCATAAACGTCAGCAAATTTAAAAAATGACCACTTTATAGAATCAGAGATACAGATGTCATTCAAATGTTGAGTGTGAACTACGTATCAATTTGCCAAAGATGATAAACTGCAGTTTGGATTAAAGAAGACAGAAACTGAAAGAAAATATAAAGTGAGTTGGTTGTTGTAGATACTCTTGGCTTTATACTCACAGTCTCTAAAGTGGGTGGGTGGGACGAGCATCGCTCTAGCCTGGTAAAATTTCAAATGTGGAGAATTTGAACCAGGTACATGTTCACAGATGGGTCAGGTAGTTTCTTGCTAGTCTGCATAACAGAGGGGGAGAGTGAGAAACCAAGTGCTGGAGGGAGATGAGGAGAAATAAAGTGTTGCAGAGAAGAGAGGAAACAGAAAGACATTTCTTTCCCTCTGGCTACACAGCTCTACTCTGATCGTGCACCATGTCTGGAACATTTCCATTAAATTGATTTGTCGGTATGGTATTTATTTTTTAATTGAATAGCTTTTGCACTTCCCTTTAAACTTCACAGTACAATAAACTATAGTGCACAATATGATTTCTGAGCCACTCTTTCCCCTAGAGCTCAGATGGGAGGACGAAAGAGGGCGTGTGAAACGCACTGCTCTGGTGACGTCGTCGAGTCAACGTGGGGCCCCACGCCAGACAGGGTCCCCTGGCCGGGCCAAGCTACACTGCGGCAGGCAGGCAGGCCAGCCAGCTAACTGGGACGGGCCTCAGATGGGCCTCAGTCCTGCCCCGGGTCCTTGACCGGGCCCCCATCCAGGTAGATCTTAAGGGCCTTCTCCTTACGAGGTGAGTAACTGACCCGGTGGCCAGTCTTCAGCAGCCGGCTGCTCTCCTTCTTCATCAGCTCATTGCGTTCATCTTCCGACTGTTCCATAGGCTCCTCTGTGCTGTCCCTGAAACACCAGAGCACAAGCTGTGAGACTTTCTGCAGAATATACCTATATTGAACCAAATATCTGCAGTTTTCCCTGAACATGAGGGGTTTACCTGTAGAAGACCACAGCACCATCATCACAGATGTACAGAGGCCACACATTCAGAGTGGACACTTTAGGGTTCCAGTCCAGATCCTGATGGATCTCCAAAACTGAGATATCACAAGGAAATGTTCCACGCCCCTGCAGGAGACAATCAGGATGCCAGTCAGTAAACTGGGAAACATTTCAGGAAATTAAGTGAAGTGAATCAATGCAAGAGCAAAAAATAAATCCTTACAGTGTCAAAAACGGTGTACCTACCTTGGCAAACTCCAGGTTTTCAAGAGGAATACCACTTATTTCACTGAGCTGGAGAGAGAGAATTGATGTCACAAATGGCCTTTTAATATTAATTTAGCATGCCCTATAATTTACCTTGTAACATCTACTTATGCATCTCAAAGTCTAGAGGCTGATGTTATATACTGTGATGTGAAAAGTTACAGTGCATCTCACTACTCCCAAGTGGTGCATCAGACCCAGTGATGTTGCTGGGAGCAGCACTTAGTGGGTAAGACAATCCCAGTCCTGCCTTGCAATCCAGTGTGTATGTGGCCTCAGACATATACAAGGCCTGGCACCGACATTCAGTATGTGAATACACACACACACACCGTTTCCTTGAGTTCCTCCACACTGCTGCTCTCCAGAACCACTTCCTGGAAGGGCTCCAGCTTCATCTGGGCGGGGGTCCAGCGGCGGGTGAGCACAGCCAGCTGGGACATGGACTTCATCTTCTCCGGTCCTGGAAAGGGGCAGGAGAGGAGGGTTGGGGCTGGCTGAGCACACACACCCACTGTCTCTGTCTGCCTCTCTTTCGCTCTCTCACAAGTGATACTCATTCAGAGGAGAGACAATTCAGTTCTACAGGTTTCTTTCCCATTTACAGAAGTAATTATGTTAAATCTTCCTCTAAAACCATTTTTATGTGACCTAATATAGGCATTTGATATAAAAGCAGTAATATATTTGAGTGTAAGTTTGTCTCTATTCAGGCTATGATGACCATGAGGCGATTTACAAATGGCTCTGAAGAGAGTAGTCGAAAAAATAGCAAACCAGTATTACCATCTAGAACCTCCAGAAAGACCTCCCAGTTACTGGAGATGTTGATATCCTCCTCATAGACGTGGTAGTCCAGAAACACTGTCCCTGGGTTCTTCCACGTCTTCTTCCTGAGACGGAACCTGACCCCACACACAATTAGGATTCAACAACACTTCTAGCAATAAGCATCAGCTGTGAGTCAGTGCTTTAAAAGGTCACTCACAGTACCCATCCATAAGAGAACAAAGGTGCCCATGATATTTTGAAGTGAGAGGATATGCAGCAGGTAGCCTAACGGTTAAGAGCATTTGGCTAGTAACCGAAAGGTCACTGGTTTGAATCCCCGCGCTGACTAGGTGAAAAATCTGTTGATGTGCCTTTGAGCAAGGCACTTACGCCTGGTAAATTACTAGACTTTGACATTCTGATTGTATCACCACAAAGACTTCTACAGTCAAGTAGTCGGTGCCAATAAATGCTTTCATAAGAAAATATGTAGGTAAGGGATTCGCCCATACATTCATGTGCATTAGATTGTGTACATAGATCATCTTAGATATGCAGATTAGAGTTACTTGACTGTACATGTTTTTAAGTGTGTAAGGTGGAACCCACTTGTCGATGTTGAGGTCCAGCTTGCATTGGTCTTTCAGCTGAGGCATTAGCTCCTCTTTGGACTGTTTCACAGTCATGCCCTTAGCAAACACTGTGTCCACAAGGAACTTACAGGGCTGGGGAGGAGAGACACACACACACTTAAGCATGAAACACAATGACATATACAACTGTCACATAATACACCCTGGTGACAAATCCATCAGTGACACACCTACAGGCTGCTGTTAAGTGAGGAAATTGCACAACACCGAATAACAATCACTTCTGTGTCTGAAGAAATATCAGCACATCCCGGTCCTTACCTCTGCATCATTCACTAGTAGCTGGTACACTTTCACCCGATACTCGCCCTTCTTCAGTGCTCTGCCTAATCGAATGGTTATCTGTAAGAAAACCAAGAGAAGCGTCATGGATCAGATATATATATATATATATATATATATATATATATATATATAGATATGTTTATAGATATACAGTGCCTTGCGAAAGTATTCGGCCCCCTTGAACTTTGCGACCTTTTGCCACATTTCAGGCTTCAAACATAAAGATATAAAACTGTATTTTTTTGTGAAGAATCAACAAGTGGGACACAATCATGAAGTGGAACGACATTTATTGAATATTTCAAACTTTTTTAACAAATCAAAAACTGAAAAATTGGGCGTGCAAAATTATTCAGCCCCTTTACATTCAGTGCAGCAAACTCTCTCCAGAAGTTCAGTGAGGATCTCTGAATGATCCAATGTTGACCTAAATGACTAATGATGATAAATACAATCCACCTGTGTGTAATCAAATCTCCGTATAAATGCAGCTGCACTGTGATAGTCTCAGAGGTCCGTTAAAAGCGCAGAGAGCATCATGAAGAACAAGGAACACACCAGGCAGGTCCGAGATACTGTTGTGAAGAAGTTTAAAGCCGGATTTGGATACAAAAAGATTTCCCAAGCTTTAAACATCCCAAGGAGCACTGTGCAAGCGATAATATTGAAATGGAAGGAGTATCAGACCACTGCAAATCTACCAAGACCTGGCCGTCCCTCTAAACTTTCAGCTCATACAAGGAGAAGACTGATCAGAGATGCAGCCAAGAGGCCCATGATCACTCTGGATGAACTGCAGAGATCTGCAGCTGAGGTGGGAGACTCTGTCCATAGGAGAACAATCAGTCGTATATTGCACAAATCTGGCCTTTATGGAAGAGTGGCAAGAAGAAAGCCATTTCTTAAAGATATCCATAAAAAGTGTCGTTTAAAGTTTGCCACAAGCCACCTGGGAGACACACCAAACATGTGGAAGAAGGTGCTCTGGTCAGATGAAACCAAAATTGAACTTTTTGGCAACAATGCAAAATGTTATGTTTGGCGTAAAAGCAACACAGCTCATCACCCTGACCACACCATCCCCACTGTCAAACATGGTGGTGGCAGCATCATGGTTTGGGCCTGCTTTTCTTCAGCAGGGACAGGGAAGATGGTTAAAATTGATGGGAAGATGGATGGAGCCAAATACAGGACCATTCTGGAAGAAAACCTGATGGAGTCTGCAAAAGACCTGAGACTGGGACGGCGATTTGTCTTCCAACAAGACAATGATCCAAAACATAAAGCAAAATCTACAATGGAATGGTTCAAAAATAAACATATCCAGGTGTTAGAATGGCCAAGTCAAAGTCCAGACCTGAATCCAATTGAGAATCTGTGGAAAGAACTGAAAACTGCTGTTCACAAATGCTCTCCATCCAACCTCCCTGAGCTCGAGCTGTTTTGCAAGGAGGAATGGGAAAAAATTTCAGTCTCTCGATGTGCAAAACTGATAGAGACATACCCCAAGCGACTTACAGCTGTAATCGCAGCAAAAGGTGGCGCTACAAAGTATTAACTTAAGGTTTTGATTTGTTAAAAAAGTTTGAAATATCCAATAAATGTCGTTCCACTTCATGATTGTGTCCCACTTGTTGATTCTTCACAAAAAAATACAGTTTTATATCTTTATGTTTGAAGCCTGAAACGTGGCAAAAGGTCGCAAAGTTCAAGGGGGCCGAATACTTTCGCAAGGCACTGTATATATTTTTTACAAACACACACGCCATTATCTTTTGAGAAGAGTCATGATGTTTTGAAAGGGGCAGATAGTGAGACGCTACGGACCTTGTTGTCGTCAGAGAAGGAGGAGAGGGTCTCGTTGAGCCGTACACTCTCAAACTCCTGGTTGTTGGCGTAGACGCGGAACACCTTGAACTGGGTAGAGGTGACCCCCACGAAAGGCTCCAGGTTCTGTTTGAATGCTGACAGAGTTATCCTCTTATCCACGTGGACCAGTACACCTGGCAAACAGCACCAAAACATACGTTTCAATTAGTTGGAACAAACTAATCATATAACAGTAATTAAATACTACACGTGGATTTTGTTCTAAGAGCATCTAAACCAGTGTTTCTTAAGCCCCAAGTTGTTGCTCACCGGTCTGTCAGATAACTGACATGAGTGCTTATCTTAAATGAACCCATTCACATTTTATCATTTAAATGAAATAAAAACCTTAAAAAATGACTTCAGCATATGCATTTTGAAATACACTTAAAAATTAAATTGTTTAAAAGCATATAGTATTGATATTTATGCCGAAATATATAATTCATGACTCAACTCAATGTTGTTTGTGAACTACAGCCGTTTCTATATCGTACTGTATTTATTCTTTGGACAAGTGTTGCTGTTTTTTTGTTAACACCCACCACCTAGAGTATATACAATACACTCTGATTTAATGGAGATTGGAGAGTCACTGTACAGCGTTCTCCCGCTCTCAGATCTTAAACATCTTCAAATCTTACTTTACAGCGCAAGCAAATCCAATGTAAGTCAATGGAGAGAGAGGCCTGCTACATCATTCTCCCTCTCTCTCACAAGCAGGGGGGACACATACCACAGACATACACACATGCAGGTGTGCATGGATGTCTCATGGTAGGGTGGGGTATGGAAACTGTGTAATTTTTGAGCACTTTCTAACCTCTTCTACCATGGACAAACATGTATGAAAGGTGTCCTTCAAATCAAAATGGTGCTGTAAAAAAAGTTATTAAATTCATATGAACGACCCACACTTATTTACAAAATAACAATTTTACAGTTCCCACAAACTAAACTTTCAAATAAACCAGTTAGGACATCAGACTAAACAAGATTAGCTTCAAAGACCTGCATTTGTAAATACATTTAGAACAGTTGGACTTTCCCACCAGCTGTTTGAGCGGGCGCATGGGTGTGCAAGCGTGTGAATGTCTATGGTGTGTACACATGTGAGATTGTGAGAGAAAGAGGGAGAGGTGCGTCACTTGAGTGGGTTGAGTCACTGACGTGATCTTCCTGTCCGGGTTGCCTGCCCCCCTGGTTTGTGCAGTGGCGGAGATCTTCGTGGGCTATACTCGGCCTTGTCTCAGGATGGTAAGTTGGTGGTTGAAGATATCCCTCTAGTGGTGTGTGGGCTGTGCTTTGGCAAAGTGGGTGGGGTTATATCCTGCCCATTTGGCCCTGTCCGGGGGTATCGTCGGACAGGGCCACAGTGTCTCCCGACCCTTCCTTTCTCAGCCTCCAATATTTATGCTGCAGTAGTTTGTGTCGGGGGGGCTGGGGTCAATCTATTATATCTGGAGTTTTTCTCCTGTTCTATCCTGTGTGAATATAAGTATGCTCTCTCTAATTCTCTCTCTTTCGGTGGACCTGAGCCCTAGGACCATGCCTCAGGACTACCTGGCCTGATGATTTCTTGCTGTCCCCAGTCCACCTGGCCGTGCTGCTGAGCCAGTTTCAACTGTTCTGCCTGCTGCTATGGAACCCTGACCTGTTCACCGGACGTACTACCTGTCCCAGACCTGCTGTTTTCAACTCTCTAGAGACAGCAGGAGCGGTAGAAATACTCTGAATGATCGGCTATGAAAAGCCAACTGTCATTTACTCCTGAGGTGCTGACCTGTTGCACCCTCGACAACTACTGTGATTATTATTATTATTTGATCCTGCTGGTCATCTATGAACATTTGAACATCTTGGCCATGTTCTGTTATAATCTCCACCCAGCACAGTCAGAAGAGGACTGGCCACCCCTCATAGCCTGGTTCCTCTCTAGGTTTCTTCCTAGGTTCTGGTCTTTCTAGGGAGTTTTTCCTAGCCACCGTGCTTCTACACCTGCAACGCTTGCTGTTTGGGGTTTTAGGCTGAGTTTCTGTACAGCACTTTGTGACATCAGCTGATGTAAGAAGGGCTATATAAATACATTTGATTGATTGAATGTTGTAGCAGGCCTCACTCTCCATTGGATTTGCTTATAATCTAGGAGTGAGTGGATTTCTTCAGATAGAGATATCTCCCACACACACACACACACACACACACACACACACATACACATACACATACACATACACAAAAAAATATTAAGCTTTGATCATTTGAACATGTATTTACAGGACTTGATTAATGAAATGTGTAAAAAACAGTAACCCCATTTGTCCAAAGATTAAATATAGTACAATATCAAAAACTCACATTGTAGACAAACTCTTCAGATATGTCCATCAGTAAACTCAGATAACATGTCTACCAAAGGAAATTATACATTTCCATTAGAGATATGAATGGGTTAGGGAGGGAGACCATCGCTTCCCGAGCCCCATTACAGAAAAGGTTGAGAAACACTTTGTACAATCGAAATCACTGCTGAGTACAGAATCATCATCATCATCATACAGAGAGAAGACGTACATTTCTGGCCTCCTTCCCCAGAGCCGTCCTCCTGTGCATATGGTTCTGCTCTGAAGTAGAGGTAATAGGATTCTGCCTTGCTCTTCCCGTTCTCGTCATACTCGCTGTCCGTGCCACTGTCCTCCTCGGCTGTGTCCCACGTCTCTTTCTTGCCCTCGTTGGCCTTGGAGCGGCGGCTGCTGGTGATGCTGTGTGAGTCCAGCCCGTTGGCCAGCTGGATGGGGCCGCTGTCGGCGTTGCACAGCGTGTCACTGCTGTGGCTGGAGCTCAGGATGTCACTGTCCACTGAGCTCGTGCTGCGGTCGTTGTTCACCTCAGAGTCTGAGCGCTCCTCCCCAGGGAACTGGGTTTCCGGGTCAGAGTAGGCCCCCCCGCCGCTCCCCCCGCTGGCCGCCCGGATCCGGTTCTCCAGCTCTCGGTTGTCGACTGCAACAACAGCAGATACGGAGGAGGAGTCTGGTTCCTGAGAGGGTGAGGGGGACTCGATGTGCTCGAAGTCGCTGGTGTCTGAGCTCTTCTGGCTGTCACTGGTGCTGGAGCCCTGCTGCTGCTGGAGGGACAGGTTCTTCAGCTTCTCTGTGCTCTCCTCCAGGATGGCCTCTACGGAATTCCTGTTGCCCTTTGACCCCTCCTCAGTGTCGCCACCAACTTTTTGGCAAATAGTTCGGTTGGTGCCGGGGGATTGCACAGGCAGCGAGACAAACAGGCGGATTGTGTTTCCATGGCGATCCAGCAGTTTCCACAAGAGGGAATCAGTGAAGGTGACCTGGTGATCTGGGGATTCAGAGCTTTCCACAAAAACCTAAGAGAAACCAGAGAATGGACAAATTAGATGTGTTACATCTGAGATCAAAGCACTGCTGAAAAATGTTTACAGATGCACAACATTAAACACAGCAGACCCAAGCAATAATAAAGTGGAGTGCGACCTTGTTGCTCCTGAAGAAACCCTCTGCTTTCAGTGTCTTGTTGGGCACGTAGAGAAGCCGAAGGTCATTATAGCAGCGCTCCAGGACGACACGCATGGTTTCGGCTGAGAGCTCTGTGGCCTTTCAACAATACAATACACACACCGGAGAGATAATTCACCAAAGATCCCAAAACAAATACGGGCAGATTTTATGGTCTTACAAGTATAGACTGTATCAGGCTGGATTAGACTGTATTAGATAGAAATGAAGAATTAACTAACTGAACTAACTTACCTGTGCAATGAGCTGCTTGAACTCAGTGATTGACTGGTTTAGATAGGCCCTGATGCTGACGGGAGGGGCGATAGTGTCCGACTTCAGATCCACCACGTGAACCTTCACCATCACCTCTACAGAGACACACACACACCTCACTTCTGAAAAGGCTAAAAGAGTTGCTAGTTATGGTATTATATTTTAAGTCTTGAATGTGTTTTACTGACCTCCCGGTTTGTATGGCTGGAAGACTTGTTCAGCTCTGCGGGTCTCCAGCAGCAGGTCAAACATGTAGGACGACTTGACCCCGCCCAGCAGCAGCCCCATGGGGGTGTCGTCCTCGCCCTCGTACGAACGCTCCAGGTACTCATGGAACTCATCGTACTTGACCAGGCGACAGCAGTCCAGCGGGACCACCCCATCCAGTTCCATGAGCTAGGGGGCAGAATGGGTGGCCAAAGACACACACACATCCAATTGCTAATAGACACAAGAGAATGTGTTGAGGCTTCTCTTGGCCATTGCGACCCCCATTTTAATCTTAGAACCATGTCTATCCTTGGACCACTCTCTATTCTGACACCGACCGCTGGCTGGTATGCACTGCAGCTGCTGAGTGAGATTCACTTTCAATGCATTCCTCTGCGTTTAGCTTCCACTCTGACGTACCTTGTAGGCCATCTCTGTTGCCTCTCTGAGCGTCTTGTCCTTGTGCACTTCCAGCTTGTTCTCCATCATAGCCATCATCTTCACCGGATGCATGCAGAACAGCTTGATCTGACAGAGAAATACAGAGCAATTAACAACAATAAAACCCCTGTGAAAAACAGAACATTCAGTCAAATGACCGACACCGTTGCCCATGGGAAAGTCCACAGGAGGAGGATGTACCTTGCAGGTATTGCGCTCAATCTCCCTCTGTCTTTTCTCCTGCTCCTCAGACTCCTTCTCCCTCTGGACCAGATGCTTTATGTGCTCAGGGAAGTCATCACAATCCAGATACTCTGCAGTGGTAACAACACGGCCCATCAGTCAAGAGATCACCATAACTAACTGGGGGTCCAAGTCATTGAGAGACTTGGAAAGTAGAACCTACTAGGATTGTTATACCCACATATGTAACTTAATACAGTTTAACAGTCATTTTAGACATTTAAAAGCAAACTTGATAATGGAACTAGACTTGATTAATACGTTTCCCTTACTTGCATTCCTTGAGGGGTCTTTCAACCTATAAATCAGCATATACGCATTCGTAGAGCTGTTGGAACAGAAAAACATCTTATTAAATGCAAGTGGAGAAAAGGAAAATGAGTAGCCAAATAGAGTTCCATCTTCCTTTCCAAACACATGAAAGAACAGTGCATTACATAAAAGCTCAGTTATCAACAGGGCTTTGTCCTAGCCTGAATAACCACCCTCTTGTTTTTCTCCCAGGGAGACTTCAATAAAATGTAGCACTCTAAGTAAAAAAGCCCCGGTTCATCCCTATTAAAGCTTCCTCTGGTATTGAACGTTGCGGTGTGTGAAGTGAACAGATACTGGTAATGTTCTGGCCATGTAGGCATGCATTAGTAGGTACATACAATGAGATTGTAAGAGGGGAGAGCCAGGCATGGGAGTGAGATGTGTTCAGGGACATAATGATTTCAGATCAATCCAGAGATTGACAGAGACAGGAGCTCCACTGACCTGGCAAAGGCACTGGAGTAATAGCCTCTGCTCCCCAAGGACCCTCCATATGTTTTCCTGATGTCTTCCTGGGTGATCTATAGAATGACACACACACACAGGACAACCACCATTGTGTTTCTGACAACTGTCAATAGAATGTTATAATGACAGGCATCAATTTCTTAAGTCTATTTAAAGCGTAGGTCGAGTTGTTTTGTCTAGTATTACATGCATAGTAAACATAAGTTATTTGAAGACTGAGAATAACCTTGCTGACGTGCTGGTCGTTGAAACTGTACCACTGGCCATCGCTGAAGGACTTAATGCAAGCATAGTAGTGGCCACCTGCAGCGCTGCCCGAATGGACCATGACCGAAAACAGCTCAAAGGTCAATGAACTCTGGAGATGAGACAGGGGCAGGAGAGACAATTAGCTAACAATTAAATCTAATGACAGCAGATTGCACTACATGCAAACAGACCAGGATGGGCTATGTGCTAGAGTGTAAGGACGGTTTGTGTGGTATTACATACAGTGTTGAGGCTGGGTACCTTTGGCTTCAGGACCCTCTCAGTACTGCTGGCGCTGTCCAGGCAGATGCCCTCATCAACACCGTCGTCTGCCGAGAAGTCGTTGCTCATCTGGTCACTGTGGCAACTGCCTTCATTCTCTGCCCCGCTGTCAGTGCAGCTCTCCGTTTGAGGAGATTTCTATGAGAGCAGGCATTGATCAAAAACAAAGAGCGGGATGGAAAGAGAGAAAGCAGACAGAGTTTAGGTATCAGTTACACTCATGAATTAATGATGACATTGAAATGACTAATACATGAAACATAATCGAAAATCTAATTTGAGTGGACCTGAACGCCTGGCACTATTCCACCCCGGGCCTGATATCATTATTCTATCTAGACTATAAAACACATAGGAGGCCACACTGGGCTGGTGTGTCTCACCTCGTCCTCCACGTCGATGAAAGGACCCATGTCCAGCTCCTCAGGGAAGGACATGCGGTCGTTGAGTTTGATGCGGTGCATAGTGGTGTAGTCAAAGTCAAAACGCTTCAGCTGCAAAGTCAACAGGTAGGGAAAGTGCAGAAACCTCAGCCCCTGTGGTGGGAGGGCAAAGGGCATGGGTCAGAACACAAATGGCCAGACCAGTGATGACCTTCACTCAACATCCTCCCCAATCAGTTCTCCCATGACCCAAAGGGAAGTGTGGTCTTAACATCAACAAGATCACTAGTCTGTATACTCACCTTACGGGCATCACATTTTTTCTTGCAGCGCTCACAGAAATACTGGTTGGCCCCATCCAGAGTCTCTGGCTGGACGAAGGCCTGCAGAGCCTCCTCCTGTTTCAGTGAGTCACAAAGGCACTGTATCAGTAACAACTCTAACCACATCTACGTCACATTACACTGTCTTACTATTAAAAGTCTTAGGAAAATGCAGGAGCATACAGCAGGGTCTGGACTTCCGTGTCTGCGTGGTGAACACAAATGACCATCATAGCTTTGATCTCTTCACACACTTGGATTAAAACTTCTATAATCATGAAGAAGGGCAGAGACATAAGAGATGGAGGCAGAGAGACACGCACCACGCTGCCATAAGCCTGGCTGGCCCCAAAGGGTCTGATGACCAGAGGGATGTCCAGGTAGGTGTCGATCCTCCAGCTCTCATAGCCACACTCCAGACAGCGCACATAGTCCTTCAGCTTCCCCTGGTACAGCTGGTTAATCAGGTCAGCCTGAGGGGGGACACAACACCAGGGAGTCAGGCCCGAGCAGTCACAACACTCACATGTATCTCTCAGAACTCTGATACATGCTCTTCACTGCTCACACAGTACATACTACTCACACAACCTCAACTCTATGCCAGCGCAATAATAACGTAAACTCCCCAAAGACAATGACCTGGCTCCTCTCCAAGAGTCAACACATTTCACTAAATATGTGACTGCAACAGCAGGCCCATTACCTATTAAATGGGGACTTATGCAGTCAGAGACAAATTGGTCCAAGTGTTGGATGTTAATGGAAAACTGGAGATTAGCTGTGGGGTCCCACAGGGGCGCATCCTTGGTCCACTGCTCTTCCTACTGTACATTAACAATGTGAAATCAGCCTGCTCTTGTAAATTGGTTTTGTACGCGGATGACTCTTCTCAATTGGTTTCCCAAAAGAACAAAGCCTTAGAAGAGATCCTTAGTGCAGAGTTATTCAATATTACTAAATGGCTTTGACAAACATTCTCTGCATCTTAGAAAAACAGAATTCATCTTATTTGGTTCCAGAGTAACACTTGTAAGGTTCCCTGGTTTTATAGTGTCAAAGTAGGAAACTCAGAGGTTACACCAAAAACATCAAATTCACACCCAAGGTGATAGGTACCGGACCTGTGAGATTATGTTTAACAAAAATAAACCCCAAAATGTAATTCTTAGCTAGACCTCAAAATGGCTTGATATTGACACCCTGAAGAGTCTGGCAGGTAAGCTAGTTCAATATCACTGATTATGTGTGCTCATCATGGTTCACCAGCAGCCACAAACATCTAAACAATAATTTAGGAATTAAACACTTTTGATTCTAAAGAACAAGCCACAGACCAGCTGAAACAAGCTTGTTAGAATTGTATTTTAACTGTACCGGCCCTCGTACTCATCTGGGGGTCCAGCATTTTAAGCAGCTAGGCTGGCTGTGTGTGTAAAAATGAATTGTATTAATTGAACTTGGTCTGGTAAGGTCCACAGAATTATCACTGACTCGGTCCTCACGTACTTATCCAATTGATTATTTTGTTAGACATGCCCACCAGCATAATACCTGTGCCAGAGACTCAAATAATCACCTTTTTAAATGTAAGAGTATATCAGGTAAGAACCCTTTTTTATATTCCGGCACTGTTGAGTGGAACTACCACAGCAACAATAACATCAAATAAAATGTAAAAAGTTGGCTAATGATTTAAAAGTATAAAACATTTTCATGTCTGTATATCTAGAATGTTTCTACCCTGAGTGTACAAAACATCTGCTATTTCCCTGACCAGGTGAAAGTTATGATCCCTTATTGATGTCACTTGTGAAATCCACTTCTTCAAAATCAGTGTAGATGAAAGGGAGGAGACAGGTAAAAGAAGGATTTTTAAGCCTTGAGACATGGACTGTGTGTGTGTACACAGAGGGTGTATAGGCAAGACAATAAATGTAAGTGCCGTTGAATGAGGTATGGTACTAGGTGCACAGATTTATGTCAAGAACTGCAATGCTGCTGGGTTTTTCCACACTCAACAGTTTCTCATGTATATCAATAATGGTCCACCACCCAAAGGACAGTCAGCCAACTTGACAACTGTGAGAAGCATTGGAGTTAACATGGGCCAGCATCCCTGTGGAACAAGTTTGACAACTTGTAGAGTCCATGACCCGATGAATTGAGGCTGTTCTGAGGGGAAAAGTGGGTGCAACTCAATACTAGGAAGGCATTCTTAATATTCTGTACACTCAGTGTATGTCAACAACCCCCAAAAAAAAAAAAAAAAAAAAAATTGGGGACCACAGAAATAAATCTGACTTTATTGTGCAATCCCAATCACGCTTTTTTGTATGCATATAATATGTCATTTGTTATATGACAAAATCAAACAAACAGTTGAAGAAAACAATAATAGAAGTTCAAATAAGTACCGTAAGTGGAGAAAACTGCTGCTGGGGACACAAATATAGCAAATATCAAAATGGGACTTTGATTAGCCACAATAATAATGCAGAGCATTCTTTACAAATACAGCTAAATGCAGGAGCTCACGTGCACAAGCCTAGTGCTTCTATCCACAGTGAATTAAGTGTATACGGTTTATACCAAACTCCTGAGACCAGAAAAAGCTAACCCTCAGCCTTACTGGCACTTTCTCCTCTTCCTACAGAAGGCCCTTTGATCTGGGCCTTGGGGAGACCCCTCATTGGCTCCCTGGATTAGTGTTTAGACAAGTGTCAGGGTTAACTTTTCTTTCATACCTGCTCTGTCTGCTTCCATTTCTGCTCCAGGGCATCAAACATGACCCTACACAGCTCCTGGACGTCATGCTGCTGCCAGGCTACAAAACACAGATACGCAGACACCACAGAAGAGAAAACACACACAGATCAGTTAAGACACAGCGAACTGTGTGACAAAACACACAGTACCCCTTCCCCACACTCTTCCAGTTCCTTTATCAAAACATCAGAAGAGGTTGAGCCTGGGCCACTCCTGGTTACAGGGAGGGTGCCTGGCGGGGGTTGTCTAGAAGTAGCAGTGTGACAGCCCACCTTCGCTGCTGTCCCAGCCGAAGCTGCGGGTCACGTCGGTGGTCTCGATGGCCCTCTTCTTACTGGTCTGCAGCAGCAAAAACAGCCTCTGCAGCTGGTAAGGGATGCTGGTGACCGGGTCTTCCTCCGACTCCTCAAATTCCCAGCTGGAGGGAACAGTGGACAAGTAGAAAATAGTTTTAGGACAACACTCTTCCATTAAATACATTTGTTTAGTAAAACAATACAAAGAGCTTCATGAGAACAGGTACTTACTTGTACAGTGCATTTCTGAACTCCGGGGTCATAAACAGAGTTTGTAGAAGGCTGTTCAAATAGCAGGTCATGGCCTGGTTCACCAAACCCACATATCCTGCAGAGGGGGAGAAAGACATGAAATTACATTTTATTTGTCACATGCACCAAATAGAACAGGTGTAGACCTTACAGTGGAATGCTGACTCACAAGCCCTTAACCAACAATGCAGATAAGTAAAGAAATAAAACAAATAATTAAAAAGCATAAGTAAAATAACAATAGTGAGGCTATATACAGGGGGTACTGGTACAGAGTCAATGTGCAGGGGCTACGGTTAGTCGAGGTAATATGTACATGTAGGTAGAGTTAGTGACTGTATAGATAAAACAGAGTAGCAGCAGCGTAAGGGTGGGGGGCCGTACGCACTACCCTCTGTAGTGCCTTCCGGTCGGAGGCCAAGCAGTTGCCATACCAGGCAGTGATGCAACCAATGCTCTCCATGGTGCAGCTGTAGAACCTTTTGAGGATCTGAGGACCCATGCCAAATCCTTAGCTTAGTGATGAGCTTTGAGGGCACTAAGGTGTTGAATGCTGAGCTGTAGTCAATTAATAGCATTCTCACATGTGTTCCTTTTGTCTAGCTGGGGAAGGGCAGTGTGAAGTGCAATAGAGATTGCATCTATGGATCTGCTATCTATGGCTCTGCTGAGGTGGTATGCAAATTGGAATGGGTCTAGGGTTTCTGGGATAATAGTGTTGATGTGAGCCATGACCAGCCTTTCAAAGCACTTCATGGCTACAGAAGTGAGTGCTAAGGGTCGGAAGTCATTTAGGTAGGTTACCTTAGTGTTCTTGGGCACAGGGACTATGGTGGTCTGCTTGAAACATGTTGGTATTACAGACTCAGACAGGGAGAGGCTGAAAATGTATTCTTAGCAGGCGCTGACATGTCCTTGTAATCCGTCTGGCCCTGCGGCCTTGTGAATGTTGACCCGTTTGAAGGTCTTACATCAGCTGCGGAGAGCGTGAGCAGTCTTCCGGAACAGCTGACGCTCTCATGCATGTTTCAGTGTTACTTGCCTCGAAGCGAGCATAGAAGTAATTTAGCTCATCTGGTAGGCTTGTGTCACTGGGTAGCTCGCGGCTGTGCTTCCCTTTGTAGTCTAATAGTTTGCAAGCCCTGCCACATCCGACGAGCATCGGAGCCGGTGTAGTATGATTTAATCTTAGTCCTGAATTGACGCTTTGCTGATTCGATGGAGGTCATAGCGGGATTTCTTATAAGCTTCCGGGTTATAGTCCCGCGCCTTGATAGCGGCAGCTCTACCCTTTAGCTCAGTGCGGGTTTTGCCTGTAATTAATGGCTTCTGGTTGGGGTATGTACGTACAGTCACTGTGGGGACGACGTCAATGGACTTATTGATGAAGCCAGTGACTGATGTGGCGTACTCCTCAATAACATCGGAAGAATCCTGGAACATATTCCAGTCTGTGCTAGCAAAACAGTCTTGTAGCTTAGCATCTGCTTCATTAAGTGAGTGGTCAGGTGGGTTACGTAAAAGGAAGTGAGGTCAAGTCTATGCTGTTGACAGAGGGTGTACCTGTGTCAGACTTGTTGAGGATGGAGGAGTAGGAATAGCTGGGGCTGCTGTAGTCGCTGCTGCAGCCCACCGTGCCATCTCTGGGCAGCGGGCCGATGAAGCGCTCCTGGGAGCTGTCATCCAGACCACTGCTGCCCGCTGTCCCCGACTCATCCTACACAAAGGAGAATTAAGCTTCAGCTTATAGGTACCACTAGTCTACTAAGAACGAACTGCATGCAAGCCCTCCTCCAGGGGAATGCCCTAGGCATGCTGGTATTTATTAAAACCATTAACTTAATTTTATCTTCCCCACTCACTCACCGACGCAATCTGAGGCTGTTCTCCGTCCTTGTCTGTGAGCTGGAGGAAGTTCCTCTTCCCGGGCTCGAACCCAGACTCAGTGAGGGACATCTCACTGCTGGGATCCAGCGACCCCTAGGGGAGAACAGAAAAAAAACACCCTTCAGTTTGGACAGGCTGGTCTGAGCATGAAAATTGCAGACGCAAACAAAATAAAACTAGGATGAGAGAAAAATATCAGTAGATCCCCACAATACAACCCAACATAATCAACCTGTCAATTCAAATTGGTTCCCATTGAATTCAGAATGAGAATCCTCCCCATGCTGATCAGTCAAAAACATTAGCTTTTAGGACCAGCTGGGGGTGCATGCTATGAAGCAGCAGTGTTTACCCCTGTAATGTAGGCTGGAGGAGAGGGAGGGAGGAGGATGAGAGGGGGGGGAAATAGTAGCCAGCTATGGAAATAGAGCTTAATCCACTGACCTACTCGTGAGATAACTCCAGCCTCAGATTACTTCAGGGACAGGAAAGATAGACTGGCTTTGTTTGAATGTATGCCATTTACACCCGATGGGGAGGATCCAAACAGCACCATTTCAAACCGTTGGTCATTGAGTGCAGCTCAGTAGAACAGCTGACATACAGTAGACAGTGTAGCCATGTGTAGAGGAGCAAACAACGACGGACGTGTTGGAGGAGTTTGGTCTATGTAAACACCCCCCAATCAGGATCCAATGAAGGGACCTGGGATCATAACATTGTCTTAGGACACAGACTCACCATGTCCCCGGTCTTGCCCCATGCCAGGTCAAAGGTGCCGTTCACATAGCTCGCCTTGTGGGCCACATCCTCAAAGAGTTTGGAGAGAGTAGTGGAGGCTGGCAGGTTGAGGGTGAGCCTCTCGTTGACCGTCTTAGCATTGGTAGTGTCCTGGACTAGGCACAGCACTCTGGGCTCCTCTGACGCATTCTCTATCTGTAGGATACAGGACACATACAAACACCTTGAGCGCAGATCACACATCTCCATTCAGTTTTCTACTTCATGACAAAATATTAAAACAAAACATTATCAGCAGCTTATTTGCATGCATTCAGGGAGCTGAGCGATTTGACTACAGTCAGTGGTTAGGGGATTCTCCTACTCACACATTAATGTCATAACTAGAGGTCGACCGATTAAGCGGAATGGCCGATTTCAAGTTTTCATAAAAATCGGAAATCGTTATTTTTGGGCAGCAAATTTGCAGATAAAAAATAAAAATGTTTTACACCTTTATTTAACTAGGCAAGTCAGTTAATTATTAAGAAGACATTCTTATTTTCAATGACGGCCTAGGAACGGTGGGTTAACTGCCTTGTTCAGGGGCAGAACGACAGATTTTCACCTCGTCAGCTAGGGGGATCCAATATTGCAACCTTACAGTTAACGAGTCCAACACAATAACGACCTACCTCTCCACAAGGAGACTGCCTGTTACGCAAATGCAGTAAGCCAAGGTAAGTTGCTAGCTAGTATTAAACTTATCGTATAAAAAACAATCAATCATAGTTAACTACACATGGTTGATATTACTAGATATTATCTAGCGTGTCCTGCTTTGCGTATAATCTGACTGAGCATACAAGCATCTAAGTATTGAGCAGTGGTAGGCAGAAGCAGGCGAGTAAACATTCATTCAAACAGCACTTTTGTGCGTTTTGCCAGCAGCTCTTCGTTGTGCATCAAGCATTGCACTGTTTATGACCTCAAGCCTATCAACTCCCAAGATGAGGCTGGTGTAACGAAATGAAATGGCTGGCTCTTTAGCGCGCGCTAATAGCGTTTCAAACGGCACTCGCTCTGAGCCTGTGGTCGTTTCCCTTGCTCTGCATGGGTAACGCTGCTTCGAGGGTGGCTGTTGTCGTTGTGCTTCTGGTTCGAGCCCAGGGAGGAGCGAGGAGAGGGATGGAAGCTATATTGTTACACTGGCTATACTAAAGTGAACATAAGAACATTCAATAGTCAAAGGTTATTGAAATGCAAATGGTATAGAGGGAAATAGTCCTATAATTCCTATAACTACAACCTAAAACTTCTTACCTGGGAATATTGAAGACTCATGTTAAAAGGAACCACCAGCAGGAACCATCATATGTTCTCATGTTCTGAGCAAGGAACTTACACATTAGCTTTCTTACATGGCACATATTGCACTTTTCTCCAACACTTTGTTTTTACATTATTTAAACCAAATTGAACATGTTTCATTATTTATTTGAGGCTAAATTGATTTTGTTGTATTATATTAAGTTAAAATAAGTGTTGATTCAATATTGTTGTAATTGCCATTATTACAAATAAAATAAAAATTGTCCGATTAAATCGGTATCTGCTTTTTTTGGTCCTCCAATAAATCGGTATCGGCATTGAAAAATCATAGTCGGTCGAGACCTCTAGCTTATTGTGACCTTTAATTGTCCACAATTCTAATTCCATGTGTGTGGTGTGTTAACATTTGACAAATGTTTTCCTAATCCAAGAACCTTTTGTATTTTCCTAAAGGATTAAAATGGGTCATCCCCAAACAAAAATTAATGTGACATGTGTCATGTTGGGCTGGTGTTACTGCCATTTTGGTGAACAAAACTAGCCCTCACTCAATCAGCCCTCTGTTCTAGTTAATATTTTGTTATGGTCTAGGCACAGTGACCAGCTGGTAGTAGGTTGGCTAAACATTCAGGACCGCAAAAAAAGGAGGCTGCATGCAGTCATCAGCAAACCCAACACAGTTAGCTGCAAACAGTCACTCCACTCGACTAGGAGGGACTACCTGAGAAAACCTCTTCTTCATCTCATCGAAAATACTCTGCCTGCAACTCCAAAACATACCCTAATGACACATAGGGAGGAGGGGTGAAAAACACAAAAGATTAAAACAGTGCAAACAGCTGTTACCGAGAAGGGAAACAGTTACGCAACATGCTAGAGTTTCTCTATGTATCCACAAGCACACCGGCTCAGACGAACTAATTTGGAATGGCACGCTTTCAATTCACTTCTAAAGACCACCAGTAATATACTGTAGGTATTATTAAAACCACAGACAGAACAAGTGACCATCCTAAAGTAACTATGTAAAGCTGGTGATCTTGGCAAAATCTGTCAGGCCAATGATACAAACAAGCCGCAGATGTCAACACACACACACGTGAATTATCAGATTAGGGGTATTTATAATCACAGATAATGTTGCAAGGTGCTGACATGCAGCCGTAGGTTCAACAGAGCCCAGACAATCGCACTACACAGAACAGATATGAGAATCTAGGCTAAGTGACAAACACAGTAGAATTATTACTTATCTAAAACCAGAGTTATTAGTCTGGATTTCTGTTAAATCATTATTGATCCAGTCAGGTGACCCTGAAAAACATCTTCCTGCCAACAGGGCAAATTACAGCAAACAAACACCCTGCATCAGTAGGCCTACAGCAACACTAACTCTGTTGATGAGCCTTCAGAGGGTGAGAGAACAACCTGGTCTATAGTCACTGGCTGGCAGAAAACCCTGAATTTCAGCAGAACTGCAATCTCCTTTTCAAGTCAGTCAAGTCTGTAAAACAAACATTTTTCTTCAATCCAGATGACAATATGGGAGAAAAAAAGTGGATCTTCACTTCCTGGTTTTACAGTAGCACCTGAGGTTTTTTTCTTTTCATTTTTCATTTCACCTTTATTTAACCAGGTAGGCTAGTTGAGAACAAGTTCTCATTTACAACTGCGACCTGGCCAAGATAAAGCATAGCAGTGTGAACAGACAACACAGAGTTACACATGGAGTAAACAATTAACAAGTCAATAACACAGTAGAAAAAAAGGGGAGTCTATATACATTGTGTGCAAAAGGCATGAGGAGGTAGGCGAATAATTACAATTTTGCAGATTAACACTGGAGTGATAAATGATCAGATGGTCATGTACAGGTAGAGATACTGGTGTGCAAAAGAGCAGAAAAGTAAATAAATAAACAGTATGGGGATGAGGTAGGTAAATTGGGTGGGCTATTTACCGATAGACTATGTACAGCTGCAGTGATCGGTTAGCTGCTCAGATAGCAGATGTTTGAAGTTGGTGAGGGAGATAAAAGTCTCCAACTTCAGCGATTTTTGCAATTCGTTCCAGTCACAGGCAGCAGAGAACTGGAACGAAAGGCGGCCAAATGAGGTGTTGGCTTTAGGGATGATCAGTGAGATACACCTGCTGGAGCAGGTCTAATGACTTCCTGAAACAGATACTGAAACTTTTCTATGCATGTTGTTTCTCGAGAACTGACCATTGCATGAAGGGAAAGTAAGAGGGGGCTTGTTAACCGTAACCGGCTTGGGGATTTGGTTTTTAAAAGAACATTTAGGCCTAACGTGAGTTGTCATGGGAATTACATTGCATTAACATGCATTTGCACATCTGACAAACATTTAACATTTCCCTGAAAGAAGAACCATACTAGGGACATTTTATGAAAAGTCTGAAACTTAAGTTTACCAAATCAAGGAAAAACAAACATGACAATGAACATAAATACAATAGCCCTTACACAGTATTAAATGTCCTGTTATCTCCTAGGAAAGCCTGCTCCCGAAATGGAGCTAAACAAAGGCCACCACCACAGAGGAAATTATATGAGCGTTTGAAGCTAGCTTACACAACCTTAGAGAATAAAATAGACTTGAAGACCTTGTTGTACTTGATGAAACAGGAACAATTTTATAACAATACATCAGTAGGTGTGCATATGCCCAATGCCAGATTGTGAACTAAGTCTAACCTCAGAGGCCGAAAACACCCTCCACCCGCTGACTCATCCCACTGCACACAACTTCTGTCAAGCGCTTTAACAGAAGCTAGCAGGTGGCTCTGCAAAGTTTAAACCAACCAGTTCCCTCTGGACAACGCAACAGTAGGCTGGAGTGACTAATGTGAAGCTACTGATTCAAATACTGACTATTGCCTTCATTGGTTGGACAATAAAATCTTTAAACTGAGTTTTGGTTCTGTCAAAAAAAACTATTTCAAGTCGCCTAACCTGTTCCAGTTCAAATTGAGAAATTAAAGAATAGTTATCTTGCTTAGTTAATGGATAACGAAGCCGATTCTCCATTATTTTACACATGACATCCAACTGAAAAACGAGTTCTAGCCATGCTCAAATGCAGAGTGACAGCAGCCCAGGCAGCAATGTGTGTAAGGTTGGAGATTGTCATCAGCATTCGGACGTGGAGCCCTGCATAGAGCTGAAATAATGGGTTCAGCCGCATGACTAGGGGATGGAGAGAGGACCGATCGAGGCGTCGCTGAGCACAGTGGCTTGGACCTTCAGCACTGGGAACACTTGATTATTGAGAGAGGCTGTCCAGAGCAGATTAAAACTAGAGTAAATTCAATTTTAAAGAAATGTATCATCCTATTGAGGTCAACATTCCAGTCTCAGCCCTAATACCAGCCTAAACAGAGGCTCAATACTCCTTGTCTTTATCCTTGATCTGCAATTATGTTATTTCTCAGCTAGATGGATTCACATTTCGATATTAATATAAGATTTGGATTGTGTGATGATTATAGTATCATTTTCAAAAGGTGGGAAATCCATTAACACAATGTCAAATGGCAACGTAATTATTTCTAATTGCAATGAAAGCAGGCAGTTCACTGACTACAGGCCTGGAACTTTTCTACAGCCCCTGGCACGATAGCTCAGCTAACTCAGCCAAAACAGTGGCCGGATTAGATACAATAAATCTTCGTGTGGAAATTATGGATGCAAAAACAACCCTATGAAATGTAAATAAGGAGATACTGACACAACGTTTAGATTGTTAACTATTAACAGTTAGACCTAATCGTATGAAGCAAAGGAGGGTATTGTAGTATTACTAGTTAACGTTAGCTAGTTAAATTACACTGAACATATAATAGTAGCACAGCTAACTAATAAAAAAAAATGTGTATAAGATATATCACAGTTAATTAACTATGAAACAAAAATGTTGTCGTTTGAGACTGATGTTTAGAAAAATATATAACCCGCTGGCTAGCTCTCGCTAACTGGCTAGCTAACGTTGACAGCAATAAGGACTCCATTGTTTACCCGATCTGAAACTAGCAAGGTAGCTAGTCATCAACAACCTCGTCCAGCTGGCTAGTTTGCCTTTGCTTTGACAAGCTAGCCAGCTACAAGATAACGTTACCAGCACCCTCAAAGCAATGTCTAACGACATTATGATAAAGCTAGCCACAACAAAAAAAATAGCAAATAATACTCTACAATTTTATTTTTTTCCCCCATGTAGCTAGCACTGTTGTCCACCAGTTTCCTAATTAAACGCTACTACGCCGTTTTGAGCGAAACAATCGGGTTTAAAACTACAGTAGCTCGCTAAGGTTAGCATGCTAGCAACCTTTGCTAAATAGCTAGATGAAAGCTAACGTTAGTTAGCCAACTCGATCAGTGCGGTTTTAAGCGTCAGTAGATAATGCCACCAACTACTTTTCTGTGCTAACTTCTAAAAAGTTGCATGTATCATTGACTGTCATACGGATTATTACTAAGGGCCCGTTGTTGCCAGAACCCCGTTCTGTAACTGGCTATGATAATCTCACCTCTTTCGGTACGAGCTGGTTCTCTTCGCTGGGCACCATTTCCATTTGTGTGACAATTTATACAGCCATCTACCCGAGCTCGATGTCAACAGGAAAACTTTACGACGGTGAACAAAAACATAATGTGTTTTTTCAACCCGAGGGTCTGTACAACTAACCTGAAACTAATAAAAACTTGTATGAAACTGATATAGGATCGTTTCTGTTACACCACCTAAGCACAAACACACAGCTATCAATGGGGAGGAAATGGACAGCCTTCAGTTTCCTGAGATTCCAGAGAAGGTATCATCGTCACATCCTTAAACATCTCTGATGTTACTGATAACCTACGTACTGAGAGCAAGTCTGTAGGGAATGTATGTACAGGTAACTGCCAAAATTAAAGCAAACACTTGAGTAAATTAGTGATATAAAGTATATTGAAAGCAGGTGCCTCCACACAGATGTGGTTCCTGAGTTAATTAAGCAATTAACTCCCCGTCATGCTTAGATGCATAAAAATGCTGGGCAGGCCATTATTTTGGCTGCCATGGCTATCCCCCCATAGGATGACAATACTCCTACCACAGAGCACAAGTGGTCACTGAATGGTTTGATGAGTATGAAAACGATGTAAACCATATGCCAGGTTCATCTCAGTCACCAGATCGCAACCCAATTGAACACTTGTAGGAGATTCTGGAGTGGTGCCTGAGACAGAATTTTCCACCACCATCAACAAAACACCAAATTATGGAATTTCCCGTGGAAGAATGGTGTTGCATCCCTCCAATAGACTTCCAGATACTTGTGGAATCTACACCAAGGTTAATTGAAGCTGCCCTGGCTCGTGGTTGCCTAACACCCTGTTAAGACACTTTGTTTGGTGTTTCCTTTATTTTGGCAGTTACCTGTATGTATGTAGGCCTATGTATGGATGTAACTTTGTCTGTCTGTCAGTTATGGACAATATCACAGATTGGAATAGAATCTACTGTAAGGTCTAGTCCTAAACCAATAATTGAGTGGCATATTTTGGTAGGCCTAACAGTGTGCCCTATCTACTCATTATTTTAAAATAACTATTAAACAATGAACACATTAAATCATTTTTGCAAGTGGGAGTACAGAAGGGAATTGTTTACCTAGAATTTCAACTTCCCTACAAATTCACCAACTCATAAATTAGCTGTATAATACAGATGACTCAGTGAAGGTGAAAGAGAGACTCACAAACCAGTGTGGTACCATAACATATGTATTTTTTAATGACGAGCATAAATGATCATCAGGTTGTCAACAACCATCTGGTCTCCATGGTGGTACACAAGTTAGGGAATGGGGTATTCACAAATTTACTTTTTCTTGCCAAGGCAGACCTCATCATGCCACTTTCCCTGTGCAGCCAGTGAGAGCATGACACAGCTCTCCCTCTTTGTCCCTGTGAGCTGCTTGTTGGTCTTGTCCCAGTTGAAGTAGCTGATGGGCATGCTGTTGATGTCTACATACTGGCCCTCCTTCACAATGTCTGTCACACCAATCCAAACTCCTTGGTACCTGGCGCACACCTCTTGGCATAGTCCCTCAGGACATTGTTTTCATTGAGGTCACGTGGAGTGGAAAGTGTTCCACCCCATGTGATGCAGTGTTCGTTGGCCTCATGGTAGTGCTTGGTTCCTCTGGTCAGGTAACACTTCCTGTGAGCATTGATACCACAGAGACAAATTAGAAGCAGAGGGAAGCAGTTTAGTACATGTATCTCCTTTAAACTTCCTCCGTCAATAATCCTACCTACCATGTTCAAATATTACTGAAGAATTTGAAATATACAGTGGGGAGAACAAGTATTTGATACACTGCCGATTTTGCAGGTTTTCCTACTTACAAAGCATGTAGAGGTCTGTAATTTTTATCATAGGTACACTTCAAATGTGAGAGACGGAATCTAAAACAAAAATCCAGAAAATCACATTGTATGATTTTTAAGTAATTCACTTTATTGCATGACATAAGTATTTGATCACCTACTAACCAGTAAGAATTCCGGCTCTCACAGACCTGTTAGTTTTTCTTTAAGAAGCACTCCTGTTCTCCACTCATTACCTGTATTAACTGCACCTGTTTGAACTCGTTACCTGTATAAAAGACACCTGTCCACACACTCAATCAAACAGACTCCAACCTCTCCACAATGGCCAAGACCAGAGAGCTGTGTAAGGACATCAGTGATAAAATTGTAGACCTGCACAAGGCTGGGATGGACTACAGGACAATAGGCAAGCAGCTTGGTGAGAAGGCTGCTCACCAAGCTGCTTGGCGCAATTATTAGAAAATGGAAGAAGTTCAAGATGACGGTCAATCACCCTCGGTCTGGGGCTTCATGCAAGATCTCACCTCGTGGGGCATCAATGATCATGAGGAAGGTGAGGGATCAGCCCATAACTACACGGCAGGACCTGGTCAATGACCTGAAGAGAGCTGGGACCACAGTCTCAAAGAAAACCATTAGTAACACACAACGCTGTCATGGATTAAAATCCTGCAGCGCACGCAAGGTCCCCCTGCTCAAGCCAGTACATGTCCAGGCCCGTCTGAAGTTTGCCAATGACCATCTGGATGATCCAGAGGAGGAATGGGAGAAGGTCATGTGGTCTGATGAGACAAAAATAGAGCTTTTTGGTCTAAACTCCACTCGCCGTGTTTGGAGGAAGGAGAAGGATGAGTACAACCCCAAGAACACCATCCCAACCGTGAAGCATGGAGGTGGAAACATCATTATTTGGGGATGCTTTTCTGCAATGGGGACAGGACGACTGCACCGTATTGAGGGGAGGATGGATGGGGCCATGTATCGCGAGATCTTGGCCAACAACCTCCTTCCCTCAGTAAGAGCATTGAAGATAGGTCGTGGCTGGGTCTTCCAGCATGACGACCTGAAACACACAGCCAGGGCAACTAAGGAGTGGCTCCGCAAGAAGCATCTCAAGGTCCTGGAGTGGCCTAGCCAGTCTCCAGACCTGAACCCAATAGAAAATCTTTGGAGGGAGCTGAAAGTCCGTATTGCCCAGCGACAGCCCCGAAACCTGAAGCATCTGGAGAAGTGGGCCAAAATCCCTGCTGCAGTGTGCACAACCTGGTCAAGAACTACAGGAAACGTATGGTCTCTGTAATTGCAAACTTTCTGTACTAAATATATTTTCTGTACTAAAAATATTTTCTGTACTAAATATTAAGTTCTGCTTTTCTGATGTATCAAATACTTATGTCATGCAATAAAATGCAAATGAATTACTTGAAAATCATAATGTGATTTTTTTTTTTTAAATGGATTTTTGTTTTAAATTCCGTCTCTCACAGTTGAAGTGTACCTATGATAAAAATTACAGACCTCTACATGCTTTGTAAGTAGGAAAACCTGCAAAATTGGCAGTGTATCAAATACTTGTTCTCCCCACTGTATATCTCCATGATATATTGGTGTATAATGTCTCACTGATATTTTATAATCTATAGAATTTCAGACATAATGAGGACTAGTAGGACGAAGCAAAGGTTTTCATCTGTATACATGTTTCCTAAATCAAGTTCCCAAAATAAGACATAAGCCCTTTCAGTGGGAGGGAACTCAGACAGAGGCATACTATATGAGACAGTAACACTATGTTCTTCCACCCTCCCTGTATAAAGAACCCGTCTCATCATAATACTTTTATATCCATCATCATACATTTCGCAATGCGCTCCAAGGCCTTTACGAAGAAATTCACGGCATTATCTTCCCCAGCACATGACTCAGTGCTCTGTCAACATTATTGCTGCTGCGAGGCATGAGGATGAAGGTAAGAGTACTCCTGCCCTCTACTGGTGACTGAGCATATTAGTAAATGACAAATGAAAGTGTATGCTAACCTGATGTCTGGGGTTAGTGTGAATTACCATAAGAAATATAAAATCAGAATTTCTCTGCATCCATTCCACATTATTAGAAAAAGAGTTGCCAAAAGGGTTCTTCAACTCTCTCCACAGGAGAACCCTATTTTTTGGGTTCTACCTGGAACCAAAAGGGTTCTACTTGGAACCTAAAAGGGTTTTCCTATGGGGACAGCCGAATAACCCTTTTATGGTCCAGATAGCACCTTTTTTTCTCTAAGAGTGCATGAACCAAAGGTACAGTATACACTTGCCTAACCCATAAGAAACATAGAGTAACTGCTAAATCTGCACTGTTTCCCCATGAGAAGCATTCCCTCTTTGAAACCTTCCTGGCCATAAAGCAGCACTTCGTATGAGCGCACAGAGCAGCCAGCTCAGCATACCTGTCTGCAGAGCTGAGATCTCCTTCAGGGAGTTCACCTCCTGTCACAGCTTCTCCAGCTGCGACTTTACATCATCCTCATCTGCCGCTGTATCGCCATAGAAACACAGACAAGCAGGCAGGCATGTCAGAGAGAAAATGTACAGAAAAACATAGTAGAGCCACTGAAGTTTAGTTTAGTGTGTGTGACGAGTGTTACCTCTCTGTGATGCTGGCACTGCTTTCCTGGTACGAGATGGACGGCTATATCCCTGGTGGAGCAAGGTGAGAGAGAGAACCAAAAAGATGGGGAGAACCAGACGTGCCATCTCTGCACTTAATTTCGACAAAAGAAAGGGGCACACCTTTTAACACTGACACAGGAGCCCAAAGCACTGTGGGCAATTCACTATATACAGGCCCAGTTTGCTCCTGCAGTGATTCACCTCTCATTGGCTGACACTATGTAACTTTGGTTTTTTTCAAACGTCAGGGGAAATCAAATACCATGGGTGGGGGTGACAACAATGATGCCCCTGTTTCTACCCATTCATAAATATTTACTTGGGACACGGTGCAATTCATTTAGCGTTTTCCAATTTCACAAACAAGCCGTAAATTCATTGACTGCAATACTGCACAGAACGTTCTGTATGAGAATATCTGACAGCTTCTGTATCTGACCTCCCACAACTCTCCTGTGCATGGATACATTTGACCCACGGTAAATTAATCCTGAAAAAGAAATGTTGTTACTCCCTAGATGGCTAAGAGGAGATGTGTTACTTTATATGCCATGTCACCAAAATAATTTGTATGACCAAATACATAGGTCTTCCAATGCGTCAAAACATTATGAGGATGATGACATTTTGCTTGTCAACTCTAATTATATCTCATTCAAATGTGCGGGAAAAATACAACGATTTAGTTGGGTAACCATGGAAAACATGGAGCTTAATAGAGCTGAGAAAGTCCAGCTACCTGTTCTGGTGCAGCAGAGGTTCTTTTTAGTCTGTGATGTTGTCGAGTAGACAGATCAGATGGAAGAGGGGTGCAGTGTTAAGAAAAACTCTGCTGTCTGATTGAGAGAGCCAGGATGCCCAAAAGGGGTCTCAGAGACACGTGGCCTCACTTAAAAATGAATGAAGAGATACCTTTCGAATGTGATTAGATGTAATGGTACAGTAAATATAATGTCTATGTGAAACCATTTGCATGAATGAATTCCCAAAACCTGAAGAGCAACATTGAAAAGTAATCACAATGTCGTAACAACACTCTGGAACCCTGGTCTCATCCAGATAATAGTCTAGGGCTGTTGAGAGGTGCAATATGACCGCATAGTTAAAGTGGTTTAGCTACACAATGATAAAAGGATTGCAATCCATATTTCAAATAGATTACAGCATTGGAGCATAAAAACAGTAACATATCTTCTACATAAATTATGTTTATGCCAGTCAGAGAGATACATTCTGCAGGCTTAGATGATAGTGGCTATAAATAGCACATAGGACATTGACAAAGGTCACCCATTTGAGTTACATTACTGTGGGGGGATAGGAGCTTGACAAAAGGCCGAACATTTGTTATCACAGTTGTATTTGATTTATAGGAAGTTGTGGTGGTGACATTGTGAAAGGCCACCGGCCTGCCAGTAAATAGCAAAGGACCAACCTCATTTATATTGCATAATAAAGGTGTACATACCCCACTGCTATAAGTGGAAAAGGGATGATAAGAGAATATCAAGACTCAATATGATTGGGAGAGATGCAAATCAGTCATTCATGTTGAATCCTTATGACCTAATAAGACAAGAACCTAAGAAATATGCAGCGCTACTTAAAGTAACCATGGTCAAAGTCTATTTACTGTTGTTAACAGGCAAGTCATTTACAGTGAGAAAGTTACCATGGATTTAAAGCTTAAATCATTTTTCATACTGTACATTTTTGGAGTAATACCTCAGCCTATGAAAGTGTGATATTATAGGGAGTCTTTCACAGGGTGGCTTGTGGAGAAAACCTGAAAATGACACAGGCCAAGAAAAACACACAGCTTTCCCAGAATGCTCTGCAGATACATTTATTAATGTAAACAGAACTGGACTACGTACAGTATAACATAACAAAACCACTAATACCAACAAATACAGTTAAACAATATCTTCATATAAGTCTGTAATCAGGTTCCAACTACAGTACTAAACACACCTACATAGTTTGTTTATCTTTTTTTCCTTTCTTTTTTGTACTTTTAAGGCAAGTTGACTATCCATCATAATGACCTCCCATGGAAACACACAGACAGACACACTGCAAGTTACTCTACACTCTAGACCTAGACTAACAGGAAAACCCAGAGACATTCACATTTAGATATACTGTTGTCCTTCATTAATATACTTGATTCCCAGCACCATTGCCAAGTCTATCACGAAAGGAAATAGGTGCAATGTTGTGACGTAGCTAATAAAATATTTGAATAAAAAAATGTTGTGACATTTAATGTGACTTAGTTAATTAAAGATCATACGAATGTTGTGAGTGGCAAATGAAAGATCAATGAAATGTGTGGAACTGTATTTCTTCACCAGTGGGTGGTTCGTTTGGAGAAGCACAGCTGGCTACATTCCAATCACTTCTACAGCCATGTAATAACTGGGCCCTTTCTTCTCATACAGACAGCAGGGTACATACAAAAATGTATCATATTTTCTATTCACTTACAAAGTTACAAGAAATTGTATGCTGTTTATACTGTGTCTGTACATTTTCTTTTTGGTGTGGGAATACTCCTGAAGGTAATATGTAAGCTTGCAATTATATGAAACACATCTGCCTTAGCTAGATTTACTGTTTATAACAAGGCGATTCAGTAGCTTTCATCTCCATACATCAATGGTATTTTCATATTTTTATGAATAAATAGCTTTGTACGTTGGACGATTAATTTCAAACTTTCCATATGGATAATACTAGTAGCGCAATGCAGTTGTCATACCAGATCTCACATGAGATGTTAACATCTGATATGAATAACTCCTCTCCTGTGGTATCCACAGCAATAGTACTTCCATTCTTGATGGCCCAAAAGCTCATCTGTCAGTGAATGTGTCTTTAGTCTTCCCTCTCTGTGGCACTCTATTTGGAAGGCATTGCACACTATACACAGGCACCAGCAGGTAAACGTAACACAACTTATTACACACATGCATAAAGAACACAGACTAAACAGAAACAGGTGTGGTTAATCATCATCATCACCTGACCCCCATGCCATTTCTATCTGCATTGTTTGTCTGAAATGAAGACTACGGATGAGACCAAAAGCTGACGTTATATTTCTTATTTTCATTAGTTGTAGAAATGTAGGAAACACACTCAGAATGCTGCCTGGCATTTGGCAGAACCACCATGAAATTGAGTGTCTGTGGAATGGGTACAATTCAAATACTGAAATCTTCTACAAGACTGCTGCAGACTTCTAGCTCAAAGGCACTGGTGATCCCATAACAATACCGCAGGTCGGATCCCTAATGTGTCGGTAAACATGGTAGCAGGCATTTACAGTGGCATTTCCTAATACTCTCTCCTAGCTCACACACTGCTGAAAATAACCTGAGGGAGGAGGGTGAAAAACGATCTCAGAGAGTGGTTTTGATAGACTCACTGCAGCAGGTGGAGGTAAATAGCCCAGGGCCAATCTGCTCTGGGTTTGCTGTGTATTCAGTGGTAATGGGGTGATCAGAGTGACTAGTGTTCATGAAGCAGCTGAAATGAATCTCACTTTTGAGTCACCATAATAGTGGTAAAAGAGAAACGGGAATATAGCTTAGAGGAGACGTTTACGCTAACACCCACCCTCCTAGTTTCCCTCTTGTTTCAACCATCAAGACAGGAGTACAACCATGGTCAATATCACTTATGTTCCTGGTTCACTCTCACTCACTTACTGTTCTCTTTCACACTCAATCACACACACTCGTATTTTCCCTAAAAGCAACATAATCAACCCCCTATTCACTCCGTTCCTACTTTGCTCCCTTGTTGAGGTTGCCATAGAACACAATGAACAACACTGAGGCTGCAGATAGGTCTTAGCATCTCTGAACATCATTTGGTCAGCAACACAATGCTCATCATAATACTGGATAGTGAATGGCACTTTAGCTGATTGGCAACTTTGACAACCAGTGTCTTATGAGTTTTCATGTCTTTCAAACATCTTACATAATAAAAGACACAAAGACAACAGACCCACACACACGCACACAAACATACACTCACATACAGTACAACAGTTTGAGTTCACTGTGCGTAGTTCGAGTTGTGGAGTCATCTGTTATGGAACTAATCCCCCGCTCCACCTCTTTCCTTTGAGGTGTCCAGGCCAGTTGTGGTGCCGTACCTGGGCCTACTGGATGAAAGGCATGCGCTCCTTGTTGTCATTGTCCCCTTCATGTTCCTCCTCCTCCTCACCAGCCTCACTGGTCTCTGTGCTGTCACTGGCCATCTACACAGAATACAGAACACATTGTAATTTCTACAAATACAGAATGGAGTGTACTGTATCAACTGTATCTATAAGAAAACATTCAAAGTTGAGGAACAAAGAATTCAAATATTCATGTATCCGTCCAGTGTTCCAGATTTTTTATGAAATATTACAATTAATGACAATCTGAATTAAATAGATTATTAATTTTAAAAAATGTATATAGAATTGAGGATGTGTCCCTGCTTGGCCAGTTCAGAAACAACAGAGTGGTTTGGGCCAATACTGGTAAAAAAAAAAAATGATTTGACAGCTCAGCCAATGAGACTCAGCCAATGAGACACTTGGATATTCAAATTAGTTCCCACGTGGAGGTACTGGGGTAGATTGCCTGAACCTGGTTCAAATAGTCTGGACAGATTCAGGATTTCGAAATGCACAATAAAACTACTAGGGCACTTTACTATAACAGCAATAAATGAATAAATGCACAGTGATTATTTCACAAGTATTAGTCGTTTCTGTCCTTTGCTTTGTCATTATATTCCTGATATTTTTGTTGTTAGGAACCTAAATAACGTTAGCTAGTTAGCTACTGGCTGCTGCTATCTTTATCACTCAACAACAGCTAACTAGGTTTCCTCTTGACCTAAAACTTTTAACTGCAAACCACATGATTTAAAATAGAAGGAAATTGTGAGATGGTTGTTGTGTGGAGGATCTGCTTTGACTTGATTTCTTGTTGGTTAGCCAGCTGGCTAATTTTGCATCGATAGCTAGCATTAGCATGCTAACTGCTTCTAAACATCCAGCAGCCCTACTCTAACCTAGGGTGACCACATGTCCCGGATTCTGCAGGTCAATCCTGCAGTTTGGCCCTTTTTCCCACGTCCCACAACCAAACAATTATGTTATACATTTTATTAACTAATTGAAACAACACTAATTTAGATTTTTTTTGTTGATTCGTTCCAACCTGTCTCTCACTTTTCGCGTATGAAAAAAAAATATATATAAATCATAAGAATGGGGTAGCCTACTGGTGATGCTAAACACTCCAATAGTTGTTGAGATCTGATATTCTGCGAAAGACAAGATGTAGATTTATGTCATAGGCCTATGGTCAACCAATCGAATTTCTCAAATCCTTTCGGGCTAAATTCTAGCTAAACTTGGAGAGGACAGGCAGGCCTAACTATTTACAAAAAGCATTCTTCTGAAAAAGAGCTACGAAAGTAAATACCCGTATTAGACTGAAAGATAAAGTAATTTCCAAATTTGTGAGGGTCTTCATGCTCATTAGTTGCGCAATAAACATTATCTGCTACTGCTTCACTAAATCCCATTTTAGAAGTCTCCCTTCCTAACTATTTTACCAACCAAAAATATTTTATTGGCCAAATATTCCCAGATTTTCATAAAACAACCACAACCACACATGTAGTTTTTCGTTTTTGCATCACCAAATTTTGCTCAAGGCAAAATAGTAGAATAGGTGCGCTTCAATTACTTGTTTGGTGTAGTGCTGCCACTGCTACTTCTCACAATTGTGCTCATTTAGTAATGTTAGATCAAAGCTGAATCAATGTCTTGGAAGATCACATAATGATTCATTGTCACTGGGCACAGACGGCAATTCATTTCATTGAAATGACGTGGAAACAACATTGATTTAACCAGTGTGTGCCAGTGGGTTAGTATTCTACATAACAAAACCAAATATAATAGCATAGTATAATGTTACTTTTACACCAAAAAAAACCTCAAATCTCATGAGAAATGAAGTGATGGCAAGCTGAATAGTGGCCAAAAATGATCAGGGGGCCAAAGCTCAACAGCACCAGAATGTGCTATGATTGAAAAAAATTAAATGCAGGAAGGCTATAAAGTTTAACACCATCTGCTCTAATTTGCCCACGAAATAGGAATTCAAGAAGATCTAAATGCATATTCCCATGAAACTGATTGAGATCAAATGATCGGCATGCAGACGCAGTTTGGACATTTCACTTGTAAAATGTGAAGAATATTCATGATTGACAGTTATGAAGCCATGGCCTATTTTGAAATGAGGTATGCCTAACTTGGTGCTTGAGGGTATTAAAAATATAAATGTTTCTTGAGACAATAGGTGTGGCCATAGGTAGATGCTGCAATTGGAGGATGCATTTTATGCATATTCTATAATGATATTCAATAGGCTACATCTGGGACGGGGACATGCTGCTAAATGTTTTTATTCACGAAGGCAACTGTCCCGCGAATGTCCCGAAAATCATCCTGTTGTCTCGCATTTGGGTATTTTAAATGTGGTCACCCTATACAAACCACATGATTTGAAATAGAAGTGACAGGCGAGATAGTTGTTGCATGGGCATTGTTCTTTTTGCTAACACCAGTTGTGGATTGCTTGGCTTGCTAGTTATCTTGCTTGTGTGCAGTGAGTGTGCATTCCTGAGCACGTGCCTCCCACTATCTCAAGACTGATCCTTCTCCCCACTGGAGAATAAAAACATAAAAAAGACTAAAGCTGCTGGACCAATCACATAAGGGCCAAGCAAATTTCAAGCATAAAAAACAAACATTCAAAGAGTTTGAGATGGGGTTTTACTGGACAGTTACTTTAAACATATCGACATTGAATCAACATTTTGTCAACACTGCTCAGGCTTTTGTTTCTTATGTTTGCTGCTCCAAATGGGGATGCTGATATTCATGGGTCACCATAGAAACCAGTGCCATTGGAAGATATATTCATTGTTATCAGACTTAGTGCTGTCTAGGAACCTCAACCTGTGTTGATTTGGCCAAGAGTTCTCTAGGGATAAATTACTCACTGGTGAGTCATGATGCTATTTAATCATTTCCTTTTTCCTCAAGGTTTTTCAAACTTGTTGAATGCATGTGCAGTTTTATACCACTTATAAATAACTTATTCTTGTAGAAAAAAAGGTCAGGGTTGTGTACTTACCAAAGGAGTGGGAGACTTCTCCACATCCAGGATTAGCTTTCCTATGTTGCCTCTGTCGTGGATCCTCTGCATGGCTTCTTTTACCTGGGGTACAAACACAATAAGACCAAACACTGACTGTCACATAAAATCAATGTCAGTAATAACAATATATACCATATAGTTTAGACATTCGATCCCCCAAAATACAGCTTGTGATTTTGTTTGGGAGCTGTATGTGACTTTCTGAATAGAGTGCATGCAGTTTTAGGCACTGCACATTAGGTGGCAGTGGTGACACAGCAAGCCCAGGAAAAACATAGCGACAGAGTGTGACATATGTGCACAGAGGAGTTGACTTGCAATCGGGGTGATAAGGGTTTGCACTTCTCTTCACAGCAACTTCAAATCTAAATTTAGCATCTTCCATCCAAACTCTTACAATAGGAGCCAGCTAAAAATCCCATTCTTAAATCCTAGTCCACATTGTCTTCAGAACTGAATGCTATTATAGTGTGCAAATAGCCTGCCTAACAACGTTTAACAGTGTTTAAAAAACGATATTGGTGCAGTGAAATGTGTTGTTTTACAGGGTTAGCCATAGTACAATCTTCATACACAGCCCAACAAATTACACTCAACAACCACAACTAATTGGTGTTCGGATTCCAAACTCTACCAATCATATGATCAGTGTTAGTACACGCTCTCATTTAGAATGATCAGAGTGTTATTATCTGAGTGGAACAGTTGCTACATGTGCTAAGCTGAAGGTCATGTTTTAAAAGGTTACTGCCTGTTCATTCAGCTGGGTGGAAGTGAGAGGTCAAGCATTACACTTCCCAGAGACAGTGACTCTGAAGCACACATTGATTCTCTCTCAAATAAATCAGTGCAGGTCACTGTATAATCATTCAGTCAGTCATCAGAGCCAGCACACATTTAAGACAGCCAGGATGTGCCCAAAGCATGACAATCATCACACCATTTCACAGGACTGAAAAATGTGTCATTTCTAGAATACTATATTTTGCATATTGCGTGACGTGGTCTGGTGGCTTTTCTGAATTGATATACATGGCCGGTGAAGATTAGCGTCCCTGTCCTTCATCTAGCCAGACTCAGTCAATACCCAAACCCTCCGTCAGAGCTTATGACAATTACAGATGATTGGAACTGCTCCCCACCCACCTAAAAAAAGTGCTGCAAGTGTATTCCTCTTACTTCTAGGGGTCAACTCTGCAATGCAAATACTTTTCATCACACCATTTCACATACCATGATGAGATAACCTATATTGATTACCTCCTCTAAGTCAATGCCACTGGAGACCACTTTAGGGCTGTCTTTCCATGTATTTTTTACCTTACTGTCAGACTCCATTTTAAAGTTGCATCTCTGCCTCCATACTCTTTGTTCTATGTGGTGACTTTTCACCAATCCCAATGTTTCAGTGCTCAAAGTACACCACACCGTGCCCTGACTGTAAACTCCCCATGCTCCCTATCACCTGTTGCTGCGTAGAGCAGAGAAGGGATATCTCAGACCAGTCTACCCTGATGCATCTCAGAGATATTGCCTGTGTACTCAGTGTGATTACTGCAGAATGAATCCATTTACAGCAGTCCATTTCCAGACGAGCACAATAAAACGCTGAGAGAGCAGTTCAAAATATATATTTTGCATCTTTCAAGGCACGGTGCATTTTCAAAGTCATAGCCGTATAATGGAGCAATTGCCTTTGAGTGTTTTGAAAGGAAGACATTTAGAGTCATGAGTAGGCACCCATTACATTACTGTAATATCTTTCGTAAATGGAAATGTATCAGTGGTAACATTTCTACAATGATTCCGAAATCCATTGAGCAGATGTTGTGTTTTGTTTCATTCCCCTCGGGGTTGGATAGATCTCTAGTTTCCTTTAATTCATCCCTGGTCATTTCTAATGGCAGTAGTGTTTGCATTACCAGAAAGTCACTTGAGAACACAATTAGGAAAAGGAGTGGACCAAGAATCCAGTGGTGCTGTAATTCAACATGATGCACTCTGCAATGGAAAACATGCGTCACAGGGCTCTACAGTGCGACCATTTTCCTTGCATAAGTACCTAAATATTTTGCCGTGCGACCTGGAATTTTAATTTAGGAGCACCAGTGCGCTTAGAATAAAGATGATAATTGTTGCAATGATTCCTTCACTGTACTGCAGGCCCTGTTGCCATGGAGGATACGCTTGCACCATTATTACAAAGAAAACAGCTTGTTACCTCAAATATTTTTCATTGGGTTCTTAAATTTCTTTGTGCTCCAAAATGTTTCAACTTAGGCACACACGTGCTCCCTGTAAAAAAAAGGTCAGCGTAGAGCCCCGAGTCACATCCCTCCCTGGAGGTAAACAATTATCAGCATGTGAATAATTACCATTCATAATGTTCACCTTAAATCTAATACATGCTTATATACACCAACTTCAGCCGCACAGAATAGACCCAGTGTACAATAGCTTGTTAAAATGTAGTTTTCAATGTCCAGGAACCTAAGTACCAGTGGCTCAAACTGGAGACCGGCTGCTTTAGTACTGGCAGCTGTGAGCCACTCCAACCTGATGGGTGGTGGGTTGTGGAATTAGATCTAATCCCCATGTTATTTCTCCGGATTTACCAGTTGGAACAATAACTATTTCATTTTCTTTCACCTTAAGACTAAAAACTGATTTAAAAAATATATAATCTAAAATGTCCATTTTATCCAGTTTGAAAGGCAAATATTTTTAGCCTTGGGATATCTAAGTGGAGTGCTATCCAGACAGTATTCAGTAGATACACCATGAAAAAAGCATTTCTACCAGGTAGGTGAACCCATCTCTGTCCATACATAAATTATGATGTTAGTAAATAAACAATGTTACGGGAAAAAGTAGGATCATAAATACAGCCTTGTGAGGTTATAAATTTACTGTGATTCAGTAGATCCCTCCATTTCTGACAAATATTGCCTAAGCATTTTCCTATAAGCCACTGCAAACAGAATTACTTTCAATGTTGAGAAAGTTGTGTTAGTTTGGTTGTGATACCTTACATGGTTAATCTATCCCCCAACTCATCTCCACCCCCCCATCTCTTCATCTTTAGGTTCCTTTGTTAAAGAAGATTTAGATTTTTGGTGTCCACCTGCTTCCTATCCGAAACAGTTTGTGCATATATTTGGACAACATTTTGTGATGTTTTTGTTCATTTTTGGTCATTGGCAAGGGTTTTTTCGCCTGTTCGTGCTCTCAAAAAATATCTTGTCAGTAGCCGAAGTCTATGCCCCTTTGTTGATGATTGGTCAACAGTAGGGATTCTTGAATGACAACAAACACTTAATTGAATGAGAGATTAATCGTTTTTATTCACACTTTTTCACTTGAGAAATACTGAACTAAACATCTTAGTTAGATGTAAAATTAGGCAACTAAGAGCTCCTTGGCAAAAACATTCAAAATAATTCGGACTATTTTGAGGAAGTGTATAATGGCTACGGCGTCTCAAGATGGACAAACCATAGTATTGACAATTTTTTTCTCATTTTTCAAACTAAGGTCTTTTAAAGGAGTATTCAAGCACACTCGTTCAGTTCGCCTTGCGGCCGAACCAAAGCATGCTGAAGGCTTAAGGGCATTGAGTCTTTTCATGGGCTGTGGAGGGTGGAAGGAACTCAAGCATGAAACCAGAACAACATAATCCAGACTGTGAACCAGCAGTCTGTGTCAGTGTCTGTTCCTGTGTTCAAAGCCGTTATCAGAGTTACTGCAATGGAAATCATGTATATTATAAAGTCATTCAATAACTGCTGGCGTGATGGAAGGTAGAGGGGTTTCATGGAAAAGGGTAATGAAAAGGGTAATCTGATTTTGCTCATTAAAACTCATGGGGATCTACATAATCACTACATGGGAATAGTTCAATCCCTCAGAGATGATGACCGTGGATGGCCTATATCACTGTTCTCATTACCATGGTACACACAGACAATGTACCTCTTTGTCTGGATCCCATTGTTTCCAAAACATTCTTTAGCTAAAAGAAATTACGTAATCCAAGCCTAAAGCAGAAATAGGTCAGGGACTGTTAATGTGATGTTAATTAACAATGATGGAGAATTGTGGCTGGTTGGAGAGTTGGTGGGGGGTAAATTGTGAAGCAGGCATATACAGTGGGGCAAAAAAGTATTTAGTCAGCCACCAATTGTGCAAGTTCTCCCACTTAAAAAGATGAGAGAGGCCTGTCATTTTCCTCATAGGTACACTTCAACTATGACAGACAAAATGAGAAAAAAAATCCAGAAAATCACATTGTAGGATTTTTTATGAATTTATTTGCAAATGATGGTGGAAAATAAGTATTTGGTCAATAACAAGGTTTTCACACACAATACTTATTTTCCACCATAATTTGCAAATAAATTAATTAAAAATCCTACAATGTGATGTTCTGGATTTCTTTCTCATTTTGTCTGTCATAGTTGAAGTGGTGAACCCCTACTGTACTCCCTGTCTGGATCCCGATTACACCCTAATTGGTCAAGACACTCCAGGTTAGATAGGTGTAACAGTACTGTTCTTGCGTTGTGTACAATCAATCATCGACATGAACTCCAACTTGTAGCCAATATTCCTCCAATACTCCAATATTCCCCATCGGATGGTACGGTGTGGTGTGAGACTTCTGAACACCTGCAACACTCAACAGTTTGGCTATTAGAGCGCTCTAAAAGTTGGCTCCCTGATCTGGGTGTATACGGCGAGGAATCCCGTAGACACAGAAATAGTTGTTACACAACTGATGAGCTAGACTTAGCTGGTTCGGACACAAGAAGGCATGAACCAATTTGGTAAAGTGGTCAGTAACAACAAGCACATGCAGGGACTTGCTTGAAGAATCTTCTGCAGACCAAAAATCTATGCACCCTAGTTCAAGAAGCTCAGTTATTATTATGCTCTCAAGAGGAGCTCTTGCTTCCGGACCGGGAGTTTAGCTCACGACGCATCTCCTGCAGCACTTCACATATTCCTTTACCTCCCTCTCCAGGCCATGCCAGAAAAACCTCTGTCTTGTCAGGTAGACTGTTCTCTGTTGGCCCTGGTGGCCAGCTTCATCATGGACACCCTTCAACACCATTGCTTTCATGGAGGCTGGAACCACATACAGATACATTTTCCTCTTTGTAACCACATTCTTCGAAACACGATACAGTACACCCATCTTCATGGTCAACTTGTCCCAACTTCTGAGAAGACACAAAACCTCAACACTCTCGTGGGCACAATCTCTCCGAGATGGTCTTCTCCCCCTTTCCACAAAGAAGATCACTCTGCTCATCACATTGTCATCACGCTGCTTATTCATCAGTAGGTTGTGTGGCAGAACACCGACATTGGTCTGCTCTGATGGCATAACAGGCTGCGGAAGCTGTGGCAACAGCAGTGCATGTGGGCCAATCTCAGCCACCCAACACCTGTGTGAATGAAGAACAGCTGCAACTTCATGTCTTGATAAAGCACCAGATGGGGGGTCAACAGAAGCCTGGCAGCTAATGACCACGTCATTGGAGTCATAGGCTTTGTCAAAGGGGTGGTTGGACCAGCGAAACATGTCTTGCACTCTGTCTGTGCGCACAGCGTTAGCTCCAGCTAGTAAGGCCTCGTACGGGACCCTTGTCAGGCGATGGAGTGCACTGGGTCATACGAAGGGCTCTCTGCTCAAAGCATCTGCAAAAAATAATTTTGGGCCTAGGGATGTACTTGATGTCAAACTCATACGATGCCAGCTTGGCGACCCATCTCTGTTCACAAGCATCGAACTTTGCTTTGGTCAGGATGTATGTCAAGTAGGGATGCACAATATATCGGTGAACATATCGGAATCGGGCGATATTAGCTAAAATCGCCAACATCGGTATCGGCCGATGTCTAGTTTAACGCCAATGTGCAAAACCGATGTCAAAGCTGACGTGCATACCTATATAACATAGATACATGACGTAATGACGCCACGTAAAATTTTGCACTACACGTGCAACACAGCGTTCCTAACTTAGCCCACAATGTCTGCTGTGTGGATCGAGCAGTCAACAAGTCAAGCAGTCATTTGAAAGAATAAGAAAATTTCCCTTGGCAATCAACCATTCTCTGTCGTGGGTGATGTTGAGCACCGGTACACACTACCAAGTGAGCTAGTTTTCAGATGTTGCCCTACCGGAGTTACACAGTAATAGCGTCACTGCTATTAGCTTCACGACATACATACTATGGAACGCCATTTGGGTCTTTGCGTGTCAAAAAAAGATACAGTAGCACTGTCAAAGCTGTAAAAAAAAGTCTGCAAACAAGAAAACACCAGCCACGAATGATGTGTTTTCAATACCGCTTTGGTAATAAAGCAGAATATGTTCGACCACAACTTCTGGGGTAGCTAGCTTTAGCCTGGTACCTAGCTAGCACCAATACAACCAGCCTGAAAACAATGAACAGTAGAAACTGCAGTAATTTTCATTATTCTTATCAATGATTTAGGAATCCTTGTGAGTAAGTATTAGCTAGGTTGCCACTTGTTGTTCGCCTATTGAAATTGAACTTCAGTTCAATGAAAATAAACAGCTAGCCAGCTACTTAACCCTGTTTCCCAAAACTAACATTATAAGCAGCCAGCTAGCTTCATCTGGCAAGTGAGGCTCGACTGGACCAGGTTATGTGTTGTGAAGCTAGCCACAATAAGGATTCGGCACAATAGTGGAATTTTTGGTTTGATTGGTCAACAAGCATAGTGTTATTTGACATGTCAAATCATGTTAAACAGTATCTTTTTTGACACGCAAAAATCCAAATGACGTTCCATAGCAAAGACCCAAACGGTGTTCCATTGAAATCCTGGTTGAGAATGAAACGACTGAACAAATGAACAACAAAACAGCACAGCAAGTAAGTGAAAAAAATAGGTTTTAATTATGTTTTACTGGTAATGGGGACATACGTAAATGCCAACAAAATAACTTTTTGGTCAGTGTGGTGTTTGTAACCTTTATTTAACTAGGCAAGTCAGTTAAGAACAAATTCTTATTCACAATGACAGTCTACCCCGGCCAAACCAGGATGACGTCACGTAAGACCCCAGGACTGCTTGAACTGTCAGGTCCGTCAAGTCGGCTGGAACCGTCATCAGTTAGAGTCAAGTCATCTTGGCAGTCAGTGAGTATATCAGCCATTCTCTGCACTTGCTGCTGTAAAGCTGCTGATGAATCATCATTCACACACAAACCATTAAAGTCCTCTAGAGCCATGCAAGGAAAGACATCGGCTAGAATGGCGTTTCGTACTTCACTGTCCCTCCATCTCTCCACATTAGCCATCATGTTGATTAGCTTGCTATCCTCACCCCTGTCACACACTGGAGTATAAACCCTCTTCCAGAGATCTCAATTAGTCTTCAGGTGGCAAATGAAGGTCTTTAGAAGACCCAAGATGAGAGACCCAAGATTGCTGCCCAAGATGAGGTCAACACTCTGGCCCTCAACCACCAGTGTAGGCACGGCAACTCTACAGCCGTACAACTCCATCTCCAGCTCACATACTCCCAAAGGCCTGGTCTTCAACCCACCACAACCAACCAAGACTATCTCTGTAGGTCTCAATGATGGACTTTTCAACACTCCTGCATGCAAAAGTTTAGGTAAGACCCTAGAGCTCAAGGTACAAGCCATGGACCCACTGACAAGCATAGCTCTCACTTACACTTCTCCTCCTATTAACACATTGGCATAGAAAAAATTATCATATGGGGAAAGTCTCTGCGTGTTCTGTATTATGATGCTCTTCTCAGTCTCAATTTCGTCTCAAACACTTTTATATACAGACTCCAAATCAACAGCTCTCACTGATGGGGACAAAAGGCCTAACACTCTCCCCTTCTACATGCAAGCGTACTAGTTTTCCGGGAGCTGAGCAGTGATTACTTTAGGAACTCCACCAGCTGTGCTCAGAGCTGCGGCCTTGGGGCACTGAGAGCGTGCGTGGCCAGCTACATGACAAAAAAAGCAGAGGTGATTGGCCCTGCAGTGAAAGTAAGTATCGTGTCCAGCATCCCCACACACTTCACATGGCCCATTAGACCTCAATTTGCTCCTATTCCCTTTTTGGAACTGACAGTTAGACTGCTATGGCCTCTGCTCCAGCACACGCTCCAGCATTGCAAGGTTATGTTCCATCGGCTCAGCTGAGCCATGAGTAGCCTGGGCTGGGGAAGGCAACGCATTAGGTGATTCCATGTGGAGCCTCACAGCAGGCATGGTGAGTGGTCACATGGGCCCTTCCCATGACAGCACCAACTTCCTGCTTCATTGTTGCGATGGCTGAGGTCACCTTAGATAAGTGAGAGTACCTCACCTCCCTCCTGTATTCATCTAACCTCTCATGAACATCTGCAGAGGTTCACTGCTGTATTGGCTTGCACTTAAAGATAAGCGACAGTTCGGCGTTAGGGCAATGTCTGATGAACATGACTGTGAGCTCACGAGATGGGTCTTCAACACTTGTTTCTGTCTCTTTAGACAATCTTCAGCAACCTCCATAGCCCTGTTTAGTTTGAGCCAATAGTCGAATTGTTGTTCATCAGTCAGAGGTAATGTGGCATAAAAGACAGCGGGGGGGCATGCTTGAAAAATAAGTGTCACTAAAATGTTGTTTCAGTATGTCAAAGATGGGACTTTAGATAAATCAACAGAGGGATTGCTGCGTATGCCCACTTTAACAACAATGCGGGCCTTTCCCATAAGCCTGCCCATAACCTCATCTGCTTGGTCCATCACAGATACGCCCCTCTTACGCATGTAAACTATGACCATATCCTCCCAGTCATGCACTGTGCACTTTTCAGAGCCATCCCCCCTAAAGTACACCGGCTCCCTAATATCAAACATTGTCCCCAACATGTCCAACAATTGCTTTTGACTCCAAACAGGAGGCAATGTTCTCCCCAATGGAATGACCAATCTGCTGCACAATGTCTTCTATGAAATCCATGGAGACCTTCCCCACTCTGTGTATTTGGCAAACCTCTTTCATTCACATCCTTGGGCGTTTCCATGAGGAAACTATCATCAAAACTCCCAAAACCATCCAGTTTAGGCATAGGTGTAGAAGCAACTGGAATTTTGGCTGAACCCCTACCAACAGATAGTGACAGATTAAATGTCAGGAAACCCCTACCTCTCCCAACACCTTCCATCTTAATATTGGGAAATAAACACACTAAAACAAAAATGCAAATAGCAGAATATGTCAAAAAAATGTAAGAAATGAATGTCACAATGTAACCTATTATCGAGTACATTGGTAAAACTCACCCTAGTTATATCATATGTACGTTAGAAATGCAAATAAACAAGTAACACAAAAGTTATATTGTTTGTCCGTGAAGAGAAAGTCCCAATCAATAAAGATAGTCTCAATCAGAGAAATCATCAATATCAGTAAAGGAAAAAAAACGTAGTTGCGTCCTCTGTGGCGAAATGTGATATCGCCATAAACTGCACCAGCAACGTCTTATCTGATTCTCGAACGGCAACCACCGCGAAGTTCTGAGATGGAAATCCAGCGAAGGATGATCCGATCTAGAAGAACCGTCACCACTGTAACAGTACTCTTATTGCGTTGTGTACAATCAATCATCGACACGAACTCCAACTTGTAGCACCAGTCATGGGAGATTTATTCTGATAAACAGCACAAAATTGCACGTCATGCAATGCACGGCTCACCATCCAACTCTGCACTCGCGCACTGTACAAAATATACGAGCCCCCCCTCTACCAGACACAGTAAGTTGCTAGCTGGCTTTAGCTGGAATTCTCTACAACAAAATGCACAACAAATATGCACAAAAATGCTGCATCTTGTGTGATGTTCTAATAACATTTTCAAACAAATCTATATAAATTGTACATTCAAATCATCATTTGTAAGTATAAAAATCACTTTTGACGTACAGTGCTTTGCAACCAACAACTTACCGCTGGTTTGGTGTTTTTTCACTGGGACGATTCTAACTGAAACACCAACCCATTTAAAGCAAGCCACGCAAACCAGCCAATAAGATGCCATGTTGAGTATGTGAAGGCAAGACAAAACTAAAACCAAAAACCCATTGGCTTAACAATAAAGTGGCAAGGGTAATCACCAATATAGCCCTGTTACACAGGCAATGCTGCATGGGTATCCAGGCAACCTCTCCTTCATTCCATCCTAAAGACACGCCCTCCACCCTCTCCAGCCAGGCGAGAATCGTTTTCCAGGCTCAGCATTTACATGAACCAACGCCCCCTGAATTCTCATCCCACACACACAAGCAACGGGAGTCTTTGCCCCAGGCTCGCCACCCCACTTCCCTTTAATGAGGCTCTTCATGGGCTGTGCTTACAGAGAATACCCTGCATTTCACTGACAACAGCAGAGCACAGGGTTCCCAGGAAAAAGACAAAACATCTCATAAACACACCTCTCTCTCTCTCTCTCTCTCTCACACTCATACAAAGCAGAATCTCACATGCTGCACGACATCCTCCCAAGACAACACAGAGAGCTCCACAGACAGCTACAGTATCAGTCCTCCCACAACTGCTGACAATTACACAACTCATTTCACCAACTGTGACGTGTTCAAACCACAAAAATAACTTCAAAATGGATTTCACAGAACTCACTGGGAAAATGTACAGAAAAGCTTCTGCTTACACAACCAGGTATGGCTGCATCCCGGTGGTATCCATGTGATGTTAAACAGTCATATCTTGTAATTCCTTTCTGAGACCATGCCAGCAGTAGTACTGTAATGTGTTGTACCGGTGAGTGCCAAGCCTACGAGGATCAGAAGGCCTTTTCCGAAAACGCATCGTCAGGTTTGATAAATGACTTGACATTCTTTAGCAGGCGGCCGCAATCTGAATGTTTAGCAGAGAGCGGTGCTCTGATGAATGTGGGCAGCTAGTTAATGAACAGATCTTCCTCCTACAGCAGGAAAAGGCCAAGGCATCCCACACCAGCCTCACACAGGATATTGATCTCTAGGCAGACAGCTACTGTCACAACTTCTAGTAGCATCCAACATTGACAAGACCCCAAATGACAGGAATGGCAGAAATTCTGAAGGTCTGGAGAAAACGATTACATTGTCAGTCATATTATAGCAAGTTCAGGCAGAGCTGTGTAATGGGAATTTTAATGTTTGTGCTTATAACTCATTTCTGTGTTCTATTAACCAATTTCTGTGTTCATGCAAGTGGTTGACTGAACAAATCCGCCTCTTATCAGTAGCTACAATTTGGAAGTACGCCCAGACGTTGTTTTGAGAACGAACAAACGAGATCTCCATTTCCAGGTCTCAGCTTAGAGAGGAGAAGCCTCGTGAGGTGTTGGTAGGTCACATGAATGAAACAAAATGGTAATGATTCATGAATTATGCTAAATCATGCAAATATAACTTGTCTGTGTATAGCCGTACATAAGAGAACTACTGGGACTGCCCAGGAAGAGCTTCTGACAGAAATGTGTTCTATGGTGCATTGAGTTAGTTGGAACCTCTCCAGCACGCTGACAATAAACAATGATTAATTTAAGATTCACTTTGAATGTCCATGTGTAAGAATTTGTCCACAACAGATGTTTGTAGCATAGAATATTGCTTGAGAGCAAGAGAGGTAACCAAAGCCATAGCATCAATAGACCTGTGTTACAAATGCTTTATAATGGAAAATATTTTTTCATCATGCAAAAAAGACCTTCCTTTTTGCCACCAAATAACAGAATCTTGTCACCATGTGAGCTTGAGTGAATCTAAAAACTGAAAAGAAAATGCTGACATTGAGAAGATGGATGTGGGTTCCCAAAACCTTTAATGTGTTTATGGTGGCCAGTGTGGCCAAGTTCTTTTCAGATCATTGTCCCACAACAACAAAAGCAGGTTTTCATTGAATTTGGCAACACTGCTGTTCTATGGTGTGCTAGTAAGAGGGCAAAGCATATGTTCCTGTTAAATACAGTGCCTTGAGAAAGTATTCATATCCCTTGACTTACTCCACATGTTCTTGTAAAAGCCTAAATTCAAAAAGGATTAAATTGCACTTTTTTTCACACCATCTACACACAATACCCCATACTGACAAAGTAAAAACATGTTTTTATATATACAGTTGAAGTCGGAAATTTACATACACTGAGGCTGGAGTCATTAAAACTTGTTTTTCAACCACTCCACAAATGTCTTGTTGACAAACTATAGTTTTGGCAAGTCGGTTAGGACATCTACTTTGTGCATGACACAAGTAATTTTTCCAACAATTGTTTACAGATTATTTCACTTAAAATTCACTGTATAACAATTCCAGTGGGTCAGAAGCTTACATACACTAAGTTGACTGTGCCTTTAAACAGCTTGAAAAATCCCAGAAAATGATGTCATGGCTTTAGAAGCTTCTGATAGGCTAATTGACATCATTTAAGTCAATTGGAGGTGTACCTGTGGATGTATTTCAAGGCCTACCTTCAAACTCAGTAAGTGCATATAGAAAAGATAGCTTACCCCTTCAGTACTGTACTAAGTTTGTCTTTTTGAAAATGTACTTACAATATGAAGGATGAATGTCTAATAGTCTTCAAATTGGGATGTTGTCAGCAGAAATAAACAGATCCCATCTAAAAATGTCTACCACATCTGTGGATTGAAAATACCCAAAGGACTGCTAATAGCCACAATAAAATAGAAGTGCATTACAAACCAACAAAAGTGACAGCATTTCAGACTTCTTAATGGAGCAAAAGAGAAACTGTCATTATTCTGGAAATGATGATGTACTACAATTATAATTAGAAAATTCACAAGCTCCCGTCGATCACCTGAAGGAAACTCAGTGTGCTGTGATGGAGATATCTTGACTTGACACTTTTAACAATGCAGAAGAAAATAGTCCACTCAGTCAAGCGACACAGAAATGTACATTTCCAATGCTGTGCATATAAGGAAAAAAGTTTCAAAATAGATTAATCAAAGTGAATAGTGTTTAGGAATCACAGTGTTATTATCTAGTTATTTACAGCCATTTACATGTTGTTCAATTCATCTCTGCAAATCAGTTGGACTGCACACGGCTGAATAACATTAACGTCTATCATTTCACATGTTTATGAACAATTCACTAATACTAGTCAGCCATCCATTTTCCTCCATGTATTACAGATGAACAGATAACAGCAGACAACCTTTTCTGGGGGCTTCAGTTCCTTTGGGCACATTCAGCTTACTGCCTACTACGAGAGGAGAGGACTGTGTTCATCATGCTGTCTTACACAGGCCAGGTTTGGCAGGTGCGAGGGCATTAAATCAACAAGCGTAGCTAAGGCCAAGAGTTAAGAGCCTTAATTCAAATGATAGTGGTAATAGAAAGGTGCAGGATCCAGAGCCATGGGGTGAATGACAACAGCCATTTCAATCACTGAAATAAACAGGAATGATCAGACCATTTGGTGGAATCAGTAGCTAACAATGATACCAGCCCATAATACATGCCTATCTTAGCACGGCTCATTTCAGTGTGTCAGAGAGCCCCCATGCTGCTGATATATTTCACAGTTCTACACATCACTGGTCAGTGAAAATGTCTCTAAGGTGTCATAACAGGGTGTGGCAGCCTGGTCACTCTCTTGCCACCCCCATATTCAGAGAAGTCCCTGGCTACACTCCGGCCTGTTTATCAATGCAGGGCTGTGGTTCCTATGGCAACAGTGCCAAGTTTGGATCAGCCAGGGAGGTAACGCTAGAGCTGGTGTGGCCAAGCCGAGAGCTGTGCGGTGATATACAACCACGTAATACTAATGCTGTAGCTTAGTCAGCAACCCGAGACCGCAGAGCAGGAGTCAACTGGGCAACAAGTCGCAACAGAAAAGGTGCTGTGTTGAGAATACTTCTCGGCTGTAGGATAGGATACAGATAGGATACAGACGACAGCATTAAAGCACTGATAGTGTGGTTCAAGCTTGTGTTACACAATATTTAGGTGACAACTCAGCAGACTTTAACCATGACAGTCTCATTAATGAGAAATTGAAACGTATTATCAGGACAAGGTGGACTAGTGAATCTACTGAGGCTTGGGTTATCGGTAGCCTGGCTACGGTGGTAGTACATCCTGAGTAATGCCAGTGTCAGTAATGGCCTTCTGCCTGATAGGCTGGTGAGGGGAAAACACTGCTGGTGCTGAGTTTTAACAAGTGCTGTCTGAGAGGACCATAAATCAGATTGTCCAGAGCTGCCTGGCTGCCTCCTGTCAACGCCAGATCTGAGGTATCAGGGAGCAGAGTGGAATAGCCAGGCTGGGTGTGAGAGAGAGCTCTGCAACAACAGTAAACAACTGTCCAAAAACAACCAAAATGTGTCCAGGTGTCAGGACACTGACAATTCCTAGGCAACAGACAAATGGATGTGGCCCAAGGTAAAAATGGTTTCTTCCCTGAGTGAGCAGCACAGCATAAAGCATACTAGAGTTGTGTTTCTGGAGTTGTGTTCATTTCCTGGAGTGCTGTGAAAGACTGACTGGTTTGGAGGAGCAGGATACAGCTGGTTGATGTGCATCTCTAAGGGGGAGCTTTGTGCATTCTTTGGCTGCATTCCTCTAATAGCCCCCTCAACTTCACTATGGACCTCTCCAGGACTTCACTTGACTCATGGCACAGGAGAGAATTGCCTCTGTGATGCTCAGGGCATTCAGAAATAGTTTGTAGTAATTGAAGTCTGTGGCTTCAAAGCTGCTCTTCAAGACAAGGGCCTTATAGGTAAACTTGCTTTTCATTGTGCAAACCCGTTTGATATATTGCTTTGCAAAACAAACCCGACTCTAGAGACATTAAGAGGCTGTGGAGAACGAAAGGATATCCCCTGGTCAGGATGTCACGGGTAGATGGTGCATGAGTTCCCTCATGACTACTGTGGAACAGAAGGTAGAGGACCATACCAAACAATCACAGCGAGGCCCCTGGCCACACTGGTGCTGAATGATGAATGTTGCTGTCATAGAAAGTGTCCAGATAATCATCTTCAGCTCAGGGGGTTAAAAAGCATCCAGAAAGCATGGCCACAACACAGGTAATAAGATTCACATTGCTTGGAGAAGACATGGCCAACTCATCTATTTCGCCCTCTGGGTCTGGTATTGTTTCCAAGCAGAACAGTAGGACCATAAACAAGGATGACTATTAGGGCTGAGCTTTAGTGTGAGCGTTGCTGTAAAATGTTACAACACTGAAGCTTCCTTCAAACCTCTCCCTTTCAAAACACTATCCTCCACTATCCCTTGCTTTCTCATTAACCACTAATTTCTCTCTCTCTCTCTGCCCTTACACTCTCTCGCCCTCTTCTGCGGTACCAGCTGCAGTCTCCTCATGATTAGCAGAGTAGTTTTGCTCCGGGCAGTGACTAGTCTGCAGACGTATCAGTCAGGAGATACAGACCGCGTAGTTAGTATGTTATTACATCTTAGGACTGCCCGGTATGGCAACTGCTCGGCCTCCGGCTGCAAGGCACTATAGAGGGTATTACGTACGGCCCAGTACATCACCGGGGCCAAGCTTCCTTGGTTAGAGGCTCGTAAGTAAGCATTTCATTGTAAGGTCTACTACACCTGTTGTATTCGGCGCATGTGATCAATAAAATTTTATTTGAGTATGGAGCAGCAGGTACCAATCCCCCTGACTTTCTAAATAACACTTTTCCATGCTGTGACGGCATAAGGCAGAACACACCTTCACATCCAAAACATAACTCTCTGTGTGGTGGAGGCTTCCAGATAGAGAACATGTGTTCTGAAGAGCCCTCTTGGGGGAGAAGTGAACAGCAGAGATTAATAAGAGCCATGTACAGGTAAAGTACATACAGTCCTCAGAGTAAAATGATTGTAGGTTTAGTCAATACTTTGAAAGCCTGTAAGTCAAAAATCCACAAAAAGCTTCTAATGGACAGATCTAAGATAGGGGAGACTTAGAAAAGTCAATTTACCAACTCAAAATTATTTACTAATTAAAAATCTTGATTGGGAAAAAAATTATAACTTATTACAGTATGCATATCAGTGTGCTACATCTGTAATTAGGGATTTCAATTCCTCAATCACTTTCTTTCCTATTCTGGTATGAGCATTTAAAGGTGCCACCCATCTTGGCATGACTTTGCAGAACGCTGTGGATAGATCAACTTCTGAAACCATGACAACCATGCAGAATAGTGGGGAGTCAGTCTGTCACTTTCCCCCCACAACGCCTGATAGGATCAAAAGGAAAAACAAGAAACCCTAGATCCCAGAAATGTTCCATATGCACAAAAAGCTTATTTCTCTGAAATTGTTTACATCCCTGTTATTGAGCATTTCCCCCTTGCCAAGATAATCCATCTACCTGACAGGTGTGGCATATCAAGAAGCTGATTAAACAGCATGATCATTACACAGGTGCACCTTGTGCTGGGGACAATAAAAGACCACTCTAAAATGTGCAGTTTTGTCACAACACAATGTCACAGATGTCTCGCGCTTTGAGGGAGTACACAATTGGTATGCTGACTGCAGCAATGTCCACCAGAGCTGTTGCCAGAGAATATAATGTTAATTTCTCTACCATAAGCCACCCCCAACATCATTTTAGAGTATTTGGCAGTACGCCCAACTGGCCTCACAACTGCATGCCAGCCCAGGACTTCACATCCGGCTTCTTCACCTGCGGGATTGTCTGAGACCAGCCACCCGGACAACTGATGAAACTGAGGAGTATTAATATCTGTAATAAAGCCCTTTTGTGGGGAAAAACCCAGTGGGTGGGCCTATGCCCTCCCAGGTCCACCCATGGCTGTGCCCCTGCCCAGTCATGTGAAATCTATAGATTAGGGCCTAATGTATTTATTTCAATTGACTGATTTCCGTTTATGAACTGTAACTCAGTAAAATGGTTGAAATTGTTGCATGTTGCGTTTTTTATTTTGTGTTATTGACTGCGTTTGTTTATGTGTAACTCCGTGTTGTTGTTTTTGTCACACTGCCTTGCTTTTTCTTGGCCAGGTTGAAGTTGTAAATGAGAAACTTGTTCTCAACTGGCCTACCTGGTTAAATAAAGATGAAATAAAATAAATCAAAATATTTTTGTTCAGTATAAAATAAATCTTGTCCTCTATTTATTTTATTTTTATTTTACCTTTATTTAACCAGGTAGGCAAGTTGAAAACAAGTTCTCATTTACAATTGCGACCTGGCCAAGATAAAGCAAAGCAGTTCGACAGATACAACGACACAGAGTTACACATGGAGTAAAACAAACATACAGTCAATAACACAGTATAAACAAGTCTATATACAATGTGAGCAAATTAGGTGAGAAGGGAGGTAAAGGCAAAAAAGGCCATGGTGGCAAAGTAAATACAATATAGCAAGTAAAACACTGGAATGGTAGTTTTGCAATGGAAGAATGTGCAAAGTAGAAATAAAAATAATGGGGTGCAAAGGAGCAAAATAAATAAATAAATAAAATTTAAATACAGTTGGGAAAGAGGTAGTTGTTTGGGCTAAATTATAGGTGGGCTATGTACAGGTGCAGTAATCTGTGAGCTGCTCTGACAGTTGGTGCTTAAAGCTAGTGAGGGAGATAAGTGTTTCCAGTTTCAGAGATTTTTGTAGTTCGTTCCAGTCATTGGCAGCAGAGAACTGGAAGGAGAGGCGGCCAAAGAAAGAATTGGTTTTGGGGGTGACTAGAGAGATATACTTGCTGGAGCGTGTGCTACAGGTGGGAGATGCTATGGTGACCAGCGAGCTGAGATAAGGGGGACTTTACCTAGCAGGGTCTTGTAGATGACATGGAGCCAGTGGGTTTGGCGACGAGTATGAAGCGAGGGCCAGCCAACGAGAGCGTACAGGTCGCAATGGTGGGTAGTATATGGGGCTTTGGTGACAAAACGGATTGCACTGTGATAGACTGCATCCAATTTGTTGAGTAGGGTATTGGAGGCTATTTTGTAAATGACATCGCCAAAGTCGAGGATTGGTAGGATGGTCAGTTTTACAAGGGTATGTTTGGCAGCATGAGTGAAGGATGCTTTGTTGCGAAATAGGAAGCCAATTCTAGATTTAACTTTGGATTGGAGATGTTTGATGTGGGTCTGGAAGGAGAGTTTACAGTCTAACCAGACACCTAAGTATTTGTAGTTGTCCACGTATTCTAAGTCAGAGCCGTCCAGAGTAGTGATGTTGGACAGGCGGGTAGGTGCAGGTAGCGATCGGTTGAAGAGCATGCATTTAGTTTTACTTGTATTTAAGAGCAATTGGAGGCCACGGAAGGAGAGTTGTATGGCATTGAAGCTTGCCTGGAGGGTTGCTACCCATCCCGGATCCGGGATCGTGACTACGGCTCAAGCTCATTAGCATAACGCAAAATGCGAAAAAATATTCTTAGACATATTTAACCTCCACACCTACACAAGTCCAATAGCTCAAATGAAAGATAAACACCTTGTTCATCTACCCAGCAAGTCAGATTTCTAAAATGTTTTACGGCGAAAACATAGCACACATTTATATTAGACCACCACCGAAACAAAATGCAAGCGGCGGCCATTTTGTCCCAGAAAATATAAAATTTAAAAGTAGGATTAAAAAATAAATAATTCACTAACCTTTTGAAAATCTTCATCAGATGACAGTAATATTACATGTTACACAGTACATTTTTTTTTTTTCAATAATATGCCATTAATATCCATAAATCTCTGTTTACAATGACGACATTTCAAAAATGCTACTCAAAATGTCCGGAGAAATTATGATAGCTCGGACAGATAACGTCAGATAACAAGCAATAAACATGACTAAATATACATGTTCTACATATAGTTACAAAGATACACTTCTTCTTAATACAACCGCTGTGTTACATTTATTTTTAACGTTACAGAATTCGTTCACTAGTCTATGCTATGAGTCGGCGCTCAGATATTAGCAGTGTCTCCTCTACGTTTGGAGTCCACAGAAACCCAAAATAACCACATAAATATTCCCTTACCTTTGATGTTCTTCGATCAGAAGACGTAGAAGGAGTCATACTTACCCAATACATCGTTTGGTTTCAAGTTGTGCGTCTTTGTATTAGCATATGCTAACAGCTTCAGCTGAAATGCACCCAAAATAACTTCTGCTCCTTCTGGTCCCGCACTCTTGCGCAATCAAACTTCAAAATTACATATTATATGTTGACTAAACTGGTCAAACTAAGTGCAGAATCGAGCAAAATGATGTTTTTATCATGTAAAACAATGATCATCGCGAACAAACGAACCGGCTTCAACTGGTGTCTATTGGAAAAGAACGTTCTCCAAATCGGCCGCGCGCAATAGAGTGCATGTATGTGAGAGTGAACCGGGCATTTTCGCCCGCCAAAGGATGAGGGAGCACGAAATTCAAACAATGAACGTGCCAATTGAAAGCAGACATCGCGCTGAACAAATACATACTGTTCCCAGATCGGTAGCTGCCTGGGAAGGGTGGGGGCGATGACGTCAAAGTTGACCCAACTTTTCTCTTGACAAGAGAGAGTTTGGGAGAAAGGCTGCCCTGAGAGTTCTGCTTTACATACAGACATAATTTAAACGGTTTTAGAAACTTTAGAGTGTTTTCTATTCAATAATTATTATTATATGCATATATTATCAATTTTGGAAAAAAATATTTTCAGTTTACTATGGGCACGCACTTCCTCCAACGGGGGCAGTATTGAGCCATAAGCTCAAGAGGTTAACACAGTGTCCAAAGAATGGCCGGAAGTATACAGAATGGTGTCGTCTGCGTAGAGGTGGATCAGAGACTCACCAGCAGCAAGAGCGACCTCATTGATGTATACAGAGAAGAGAGTCGGTCCAAGAATTGAACCCTGTGGCACCCCCATAGAGACTGCCAGAGATCCGGACAGCAGACCCTCCGATTTGACACACTGAACTCTATCAGAGAAGTAGTTGGTGAACCAGGCGAAGCAATCATTTGAGAAACCAAGGCTGTCGAGTCTGCCGATGAGGATGTGGTGATTGACAGAGTCGAAAGCCTTGGCCAGATCAATGAATACGGCTGCACAGTAATGTTTCTTATCGATGGCGGTTAAGATATCGTTTAGGACCTTGAGCGTGGCTGAGGTGCACCCATGACCAGCTCTGAAACCAGATTGCATAGCAGAGAAGGTATGGTGAGATTCGAAATGGTCGGTAATCTGTTTGTTGACTTGGCTTTCGAAGACCTTAGAAAGGCACGGTAGGATAGATATAGGTCTGTAGCAGTTTGGGTCAAGAGTGTCCCCCTTTGAAGAGGGGGATGACCGCAGCTGCTTTCCAATCTTTGGGAATCTCAGACGACACGAAAGAGAGGTTGAACAGGCTAGTAATAGGGGTGGCAACAATTTCGGCAGATAATTTTAGAAAGAAAGGGTCCAGATTGTCTAGCCCGGCTGATTTGTAGGGGTCCAGATTTTGCAGCTCTTTCAGAACATCAGCTGAATGGATTTGGGAGAAGGAGAAATGGGGAAGGCTTGGGCGAGTTGCTGTTGGGGGTGCAGTGCTGTTGACCGGGGTAGGAGTAGCCAGGTGGAAAGCATGGCCAGCCATAGAAAAATGCTTATTGAAATTCTCAATTATGGTGGATTTATCAGTGGTGACAGTGTTTCCTATCTTCAGTGCAGTGGGCAGCTGGGAGGAGGTGTTCTTATTCTCCATGGACTTTACAGTGTCCCAGAACTTTTTGAGTTAGTGTTGCAGGAAGCAAATTTCTGCTTGAAAAAGCTAGCCTTGGCTTTTCTAACTGCCTGTGTATAATGGTTTCTAGCTTCCCTGAACAGCTGCATATCACGGGGCTGTTCGATGCTAATGCAGAACGCCATAGGATGTTTTTGTGTTGGTTAAGGGCAGTCAGGTCTGGGGAGAACCAAGGGCTATATCTGTTCCTGGTTCTAAATTTCTTGAATGGGGCATGTTTATTTAAGATGGTTAGGAAGGCATTTAAAAAAAATATCCAGGCATCCTCTACTGACGGGATGAGATCAATATCCTTCCAGGATACCCCGGCCAGGTCGATTAGAAAGGCTCTATTCATTGCTTGCTGTCTTCAAGCAAGTCAGAGATGGCTGTTCAACAAAGGCTGTTTTCTGAACACAAGGGAGCCCATTTATTAAATGTCCTCTTGTTAACAGTACACTCATAGAAAAAAAGATGCTATCTAAAATCAATAAGGGTTCTTCGGCTGTCTCCATAGGATAACCCTTTTGGTTCCAGGTAGAACCCTTTCCAATGAGGGTTCTACATGGAACCCAAAAGAGTTCTACCTGGAAACAAAATGGGTTCTCCTATGGGTACAGCTGAAGAACCATTTTGGAACCCTTTTTTTCCTAAGAGTGTACTGTATAGAATCATGTACTAAACCAGGACTGCTGAACACTCACTACATTTCTAATAAACTTCATTTTCTGAGTTTCTATAGTTTTTTTAAAGGTCTTCATGAACATTCTCTGATTACAGGCAAAATTCACTTCTTAAAGAATGTTGGGCACATTGAGTAGAAGCCAAGATCAAAGAGGGAGTGAATAAGTATCTATGCCATCCTTCTGAGAGACAACACTGTGAGTCATCTGGTGGGCACAGGGTCAATGTTCAAATAGGTGGAGGGTTTTTCTAACAAGAAAAAATGGATAGAATCAAACATATAGTCACCTACTGTTCAAACAGGCTTTCCTTGCACTGCCCTCTCTGCTGGAAAGGCCAATTATTTTGCAACTTCAAAACCGGAATGATGCAAGAACATGTTTGCAGGCAGCAATTTCAGCTACAAAATGAAGCAAAGAAAGGATGGCATTTATTTTTATTGTCTAGTGCACACAACCAAAACTTTACTTCCGCTTTTAACCCAACCCCTCTGAATCAGAGGTCGGCTCTGTCATTTGAACTGGTCACCTGACCAACACAATGTAATTCAATCAAATCGCATGACACACTGTATCTCCTTGACTGGTTCTACTCAAATAACAACATGTCAGCCTTACCAGAGAAACTATTCACATTTCCTGGAATGGATAAATGGGACTAAACACCTCCCTCTGCAACTGGATCCTGGATCCCCCAGCCACCCCAGTCATAGACTGTTCTCTCTACTACCGCATGGCAAGCGGTACCGGCGTGCCAAGTCTAGGACAAAAAGGCTTCTCAACAGTTTTTACCCCCAAGCCATAAGACTCCTGAACAGGTAATCAAATGGCTACCCGGACTATTTGCACTGTGTGCCCCCCTTCCCCCACCACTCTCTGTTTATCATATATGCATAGTCACTTTAACTATACATTATACATAACTATACATTAATTTACATACTACCTCAATTGGCCCGACCAACCAGTGCTCCTGCACATTGGCTAACCGGGCTATCTGAATTATGTCCCTTCACCCACCACCCCCCAAACCCTCTTTTACACTGATGCTACTCTCTGTTCATCATATATGCATAGTCACTTTAACCATATCTACATGTACATACTACCTCAATCAGCCCGACTAACCGGTGTCTGTATGTAGCCTCGCTACCGTTATTTTTCACTGTCTTTTTACTGTTGTTTTTATTTCTTTACTTACCTATTGTTCACCCAATACCTTTTGTTGCACTATTGGTTAGAGCCTGTAAGTAACTTCTTCTTTAAGAGGCTCCTCTGTCCTCCACTCGTTACCTGTATTAATGGCACCTGTTTGAACTTGTTATCAGTATAAAAGACACCTGTCCACAACCTCAAACAGTCACACTCCAAACTCCACTATGGCCAAGACCAAAGAGCTGTCAAAGGACACCAGAAACAAAATTATAGACCTGCACCAAGCTGGGAAGACTGAATCTGCAATAGATAAGCAGCTTGGTTGAACCACACGGGTGGACCTAGTGAATGACCTGCAGAGAGCTGGGACCAAAGTAACAAAGCCTACCATCAGTAACACACTACGCTGCCAGGGACTCAAATCCTGCAGTGCCAGACGTGTCCCCCTGCTTAAGCCAGTACATGTCCAGGCCCGTCTGAAGTTTGCTAGAGAGCATTTGGATGATCCAGAAGAAGATTGGGAAAATGTCATATGGTCAGATGAAACCAAAATAGAACTTTTTGGTAAAAACTCAACTCGTCATGTTTGGAGGACAAAGAATGCTGAGTTGCATCCAAAGAACACCATACCTACTGTGGAGCATGGGAGTGGAAACATCATGCTTTGGGGCTGTTTTTCTGCAAAGGGACCAGGACGACTGATCCGTGTAAAGGAAAGAATGAATGGGGCCATGTATCGTGAGATTTTGAGTGAAAACCTCCTTCCATCAGCAAGGGCATTGAAGATGAAATGTGGCTGGGTCTTTCAGCATGACAATGATCCCAAACACACCGCCCAGGCAACGAAGTAGTGGCTTCGTAAGAAGCATTTCAAGGTCCTGGAGTGGCCTAGTCAGTCTCCAGATCTCAACGCCATAGAAAATCTTTGGAGGGAGTTGAAAGTCCGTGTTGCCCAGCAACAGCCCCAAAACGTCACTGCTCTAGAGGAGATCTGCATGGAGGAATGGGCCAAAATACCAGCAACAGTGTGTGAAAACCTTGTGAAGACTTACAGAAAACGTTTAACCTCTGTCATTGCCAACAAAGGGTATATAACAAAGTATTGAGATAAATTTTTGCTATTGACCAAATACTTATTTTCCACCATAATGTGCAAATAAATTCCTAAAAAATCCCACAATGTGATTTTCTGGATTTTTTCTCTCTCATTTTGTCTGTCATAGTTGAAGTGTACCTATGATGAAAATTACAGGCCTCTCTCATCTTTTTAAGATGAGAACTTGCACAATTGGTGGCTGACTAAATACTTTTTTGCCCCACTGTATACTGTATGTGTATATATGTATGTATACTGTATATGTGTGTGTATACTGTATATGTGTATATATGTATGTATACTGTATATGTGTATGTATACTGTATATGTGTATGTATACTGTATATCTGTATAAAGAAATATAGCTGAGTGGAGGTAAACACCAGTAATATGAATGGAGAGGAAAAGCCTTTCACTGTTCTATAAGCAGGGGATCTTGTGAATAATTAAACCACCAATCATCTACCTCATAGCAGCAGGAGTGTTGTGTCAATAAATGACTCTATGACCCTCCGTGCTGAGCTGCCTGCTAACCACTAGCAGTTCCACTATCAAGTCCACAGAAATAGCAGAATGTGTTAAACACCCAAATGTCACATTTGTGTTTCTTTACACACAGAGTTGGTGACTGTGTAGAAACAGAAAGAGGAAAACAGACACACAGAGAGATGCACTGGCAGAGATGGAGGAGAGATTGATGTATGGAATTCATGTGGGCGTGAATATAATCGTTGCATAACTGCAGCCATCAAAAACCAGCAACCGGTCTTAACGGCCCACCTGCCATCTGCAGGCCAAACCAACATCCACTAACAACAGTGACAATCAACAGATGACACTCCATCCAAGATGTTTCCATAACAACTTCTCTAAAACTTCCCTACCCATCTGTGTTTCCTTAGTGACCGTGTGGATCATTCCCAGATTGTAGACCTGCCAGTCAAAGACATCATGCCAGATGTGTTCAGGGAAATGTCCCTGCCCACCAGCTGTCCCCTTACCTCCTCCAGTGCCCACAGGGAGTCCACCACAGGTTTGATCTTCTTCTGGTTGTAGAGGGAGAAGAGTTTCTCCACCACCGTTTTCACCTTCCCACACCTGCCCTGCTTGAACAGGAGGTTGAGCAGCGAGAATCCAGCAATGACCTTGTTCTCTTCATAGAGTTTAATAGGGTTCACCTTCTCAACCTGCCACCACTGGGGAGTCAAACCAGAGACACACACATCACTTACCCCAATAACTCATTTGTGTTTCATTGTAAGTAATGAATGTTCGATAAATATTAAACAGACTGTTCCATTCTGTAAACTCAGTGACAGACTCAGCATTTCTAACTCACAGATTTCGCAAGGCTGAAGAAACTCTTTGTTTCCCCAGTAACCATGTTTGATGAGCCTGAAAACACAAAAACAAAGGCACAAGCTTATAGAGAGAGACAGGGTGGTGGTGTTAACTGTTGGGCTGAAGTGATGGGTGAACCGTACAGCGCCGTGAGGTGAAGAGGGGTTATTGTGGGGGAGGAGTGGTTGCCTCCTTTAGATCTGGCACAGCTAATGAACTCTGTTCACCGTCCTACCATTAATTGATTCAAGCCGCATTAGTGTTACAACTCCACGACTGTCATACTGACAGAAACACTAATTCTACATTATCTGAAACCTAAGAAAACTCTTGTAATTAAACAATTCAGATGTGGATAAAAGCCAGGGGCAGTAAAATATATTCAGGTGTCATTTTTAATCCATTTGAATTAACCTACATTTCGCACTGAATCACAATGCACGCCTGGTTTTCAATGAGGTTCAAGCGGTCGCTTAAATTCTGTCCAGATTGACTATTGAGTAGATGGAGGGATATTACCTCGAAATAAAAGGACCATCTGTATTCTAAGTGTCCTTAGACGAGGTGAAAGTCTGAAGAGCTTGAGCCTATATCTTACAAGAAACTTTACAAATATTTGTGGTCTAAGCTATGTTATAGGAAACAGTGCCTTCAGAAAGTATTCACACCAGTTGACTTTTTCCACATTTTGTTGTGTTACAGCCTGAATTTAAAATAGATTAAATTACGATTTTTTTTGTCACTGGCCTAAACACAATAAAGTACCCCATAATGTCAAAGTAAAATGTAATTTTAAAAATAATAATTCGTAATGACAAGCTGACATGTTATGGATATGCTTGTAATCGTTACGAACTGAGGAGTTTTTCAGAATACAAAAGAAACATAAGGGAGCTAAGCACAGGCAAATCCTACAGGAAAACCTGGTTCCACCAGACACTGGTGGATGAATTCACCTTTCAGCAGGACAATAATCTAAAACACAAGGCCAAATCTACACTGAAGTTGTTTACCAAGAAGACAGTGTATATTTCTGAATGGCCAAGTTACCGTTTTGAATTAAATCTGCTTGAAAATCTATGGGAAGACTTGAAAATGGTTGTCTTGTAATGATCAACAACCAATTGTTTTAAAGAATAATGGGTACATATTGTACAATCCAGGTTTGCAAAGCTCCTAACAGACTTACCCAGAAAGACTCGCAGTTGTAATCGCTGCCAAATGTGATTCTAACATGTATTGACTCAGGAGTGTGAATACTTATGTAAATTAGATATTTCTGTGTTTCATTTTGAATACATTTGCTAACATTTCTAAAAAACACTGTTTACTTTGTCATTGTGGGGTATTGTATGTAGATGGGTGAGAAAAAATATATATTTAATCAATTTTGAATTCAGACTGTAAAACAACAAGATATGGAATGAGTCAAGGGGTATGAATACTTCTTGAAGGCACTGTATATGTATAGCGCAAGTACAATGGTGCCTAACCTATATACAATACCTGTCAGTAAGTTTGAAATGTCCTAAATTAAAAATGTCACTCAAGATACGTCATCATTCACAGGCTAACACCACATCATATCTCAAGAGTCTTATGTGCGACACTGGTGGCACAATCTAGCGAATTTATGAGTAGCATCCTGATAGGACACCAACCGTAGAGGATGTAGGTTCCCAGAGGCCTCAGCAGACCGAGGCCTTTACCAGTGTTCTCCCCAGACAGACAGTCCAGGACGATGTCCACTCCCTCTGGAGAGATCCTACCAAATACAGGAAATTCAATTAACAAGAATCAACATGTTCCTCATTTACAGACAGCCTCAACTGCAGGCTTTATCAGAAGCCTATCAATCTATTAGTCATTCAATGTTTAGCTCAGATTTCAATAGTTACATTTATATATTTTTAACAAATACTAAACAATACAGTTTATTGACATTTCGATCAGCCTTTTGTTCAATCAAATTCCACTTGATTTCAAGTGATACAGTATTAAAAGACCAAGCATTGGACAGGTTAACCATTGGTGTGATTTTTCATGGCATGACTCACTTAAAAGAGCACCAATGTGAAAGAAAGAATGAGAGCAATGTTCTGATCAAGGGGTCCTAATGCTTTACTTTTCTGCCTGGTGGCCTGCCTGCCTGCTTGGCTAAACTGCTCGGGGGTCTTATGATGCCCATGGCCTTGCATATTGTAAAAGGGGTGACTTAAGACCAATTTAATTTTGCTTTGCTCTTGATCCTGAGAGGAATGTGGGGCCACGGAGATGAAAGGCTTATAATCTGCCTCTCCCTCTGATATGGCTGTATTTACTACCAGTGTGATATGCAGGCAGACATTATTCTCCCTCTGATATGGCTGTATTTACTACCAGTGTGATATGCAGGCAGACAGTATTCTCCCTCTGATATGGCTGTATTTACTACCAGTGTGATATGCAAGCAGACAGTATTCTCCCTCTGATATGGCTGTATTTACTACCAGTGTGATATGCAGGCAGACAGTATTCTCCCTCTGATATGGCTGTATTTACTACCATTGTGATATGCAGGCAGACAGTATTCTCCCTCTGATATGGCTGTATTTACTACCAGTGTGATATGCAGGCAGACAGTATTCTCCCTCTGATATGGCTGTATTTACTACCAGTGTGATATGCAGGCAGACAGTATTCTCCCTCTGATATGGCTGTATTTACTACCAGTGTGATATGCAAGCAGACAGTATTCTCCCTCTGATATGGCTGTATTTACTACCATTGTGATATGCAGGCAGACAGTATTCTCCCTCTGATATGGCTGTATTTACTACCAGTGTGATATGCAGGCAAACAGTATTCTCCCTCTGTCAATTAGTACTGAGGGGGAACCAGGGATTAGGCTCCTTAAGAAAGGAACTCAAGAGGAAAGCTTGGTTGAATGTATGCATTTATAAAGCACTTCAGAATAAATTCAGAATGTGATTATCGGATGGACATGCTTTAAAGCCTCCTGACTGCATGACTCACCTCCAAAACATTATTCCTATTAGACAGTAGACATGAAGTTGGCCTTGGCATAGAGGGTTATTTTCTGATTGTCTCCTATTGAGGAGGCAGCATCCCTATGGATTGCACTGATTACTAATCAAACATGATAATTAGTGATGGGTGACAAAATCCATATAGTTACATATCGGGATATTATTTTTGACAATATCGCAATATTATTTTTGCGCTAGTTGTCTGTACCTGCACCAAAACTCCAGTTTGTTTCCTCCAGAGATTGTTCTCCATCTTCTTTTTAAATAGGGAGCCAATTTGTTTTCAGCACTTTTATTTCCATGTCTAATCAAAACTCGTTTTCTCATGGCTCTCACTTGTCCCTCTGCAGCAGACATATGGTGAGTAATATGTTTGGAACAGACAAGACAAGACAACGACATGCAGTGTCATCTGAATGGGCATAGTATTTATGAGGCATCAGGGCGCTTTCCTGATTGGCCCAGCTGTTCCACGTCCCCAGCAGACAGCCTGTTGCAAGTTGCCTTCAGAGAGCCTTTGAGCACTCTGCCTCACACACTGCTGTTGCTCTCGGAGACGAGCTGTGTGTTGCCATGGGGACCGCAGCCACGCACGTCCAAATATGGCATCAACTAACATCTGCATCTCCCTGATCTCTACATGCTCTGTGTTCTACGTTATCACATTATCATTGTCAATTCATATGTACATATCAAATTGCACATTATAAACCAAAAGAGATTCTTAGTAATTATGTGAAATTATATCTAAACATATTTTAATAAACCTGTAAGATCCAATGAAATTACACATTCGCTAACAAATTAGTCTTATTCATAAAAATTGTGCAGAACAATTACCTCTGCAGCTCTATGTTTAGAAGAAAGATTTTATCCCAAATCATTTTTATTGTAGAACAAAAAACAAACCTTACTTTTTAACTTCTTGTACATAATCAATGTTTCTGTCGAAGAGGTGGGTCACAGAGTCCTTGATGGCTTCATGTTTGAAAGATGAGGCCGTTCCAAACACAGTGACACTGGGTATAGTGGAGCACAGCTGAGCCACAGCTTGACCCTGAAAAACACCACACAATCCCAGTCAGACTCTCCAAGACACAATTACACAAGGCCAATCCAGACAATGACATTTCCACAGGTTATGCATCACAGCTTTACCAACCATAATCCATATTTGATATGAAAAATAATTATAATAATTATTCTCATCCTGTTCTAATGATTCAACACACTAGGTAAAGACAGTAAATGTTTTCTTGTCCATCTCCACTACAGTATGGTACTACATGCGTGAATTAAACAACAGAGGTATACCCTATTGTGTGCATCAGTCTGAAATCTGAGCAGTCGCTCTACTGTTGTTCATGAATTACAGTCTGTAGGAGCATCTCTAGAGTATAGTTACATATCTAGTTATGTTTAATTATTAAAGCTGGGAATCATTAACCGTGCTTTCGCAAAAAGGGAAATGTGCTACATGAGCCTGATAATTCAATGTCTTTAAAAAAAATGTTTTACAAGTCTGAAGAGTCTGTGTGCATATATACTGTAAAAAGCACAGCCCAGACACTCTCTATCTTCAACCACAGTTACATCTTTCCTAGATGTCATTTTCTCAGCCTCATCTCACCATCATCTTCAATCATGAATACAGTATTATGTAAAACAGCATCTGAGCTGTCTGATAATAGCCACAGGCTATTACCCTCAAGAGCCACCAGAGATACACACCTTGGCGGTATCTATAGTAACATCACTGATATCATTTTCAGATGCTGTGTTTTTCTTTCCACCTCCTTTCGGGAGTTGACTTACCACACCCCCTCCTGCTGAATGGACCAATACTGACATCCCCTCTCGGAGATTGGCAACCTCAAACAGCATCATGTAGGCAGCCACGAAGTTCATGGAGAAGGCTGCTGCCTCAGGAAATGTCATATCATCAGGCATGTTATAGACATAATCCAGTGGTGTGCAAACCACCTCTGCCCAGGCGTTGTAATTTACAAAAGCCATAACCCGGTCTCCTATCTGGCGAGAGGAAAGGGTAAGCTATAAAATATGATAAATGCACATTTTGGAGGTGACATGGTTACAGGTTTGTTTTAGAAATGCACCAAACCTCACATGCTACTCCGACCAATGAATTTCAAAATATCAACATTAACCATTTCAAACTGTAACACAAATCAATATTTTGGGGGGTAAAAATGCAAAGTGAAATCAATATAAACTCAGCAAAAAAAAGAAACGTCCTCTCATTGTCAACTGCGTTTATTTTCAGCAAACTTAACATGTGTAAATATTTGTATGAACATAACAAGATTCAACAACTGAGACATAAACTGAACAAATTCCACAGACATGTGACTAACAGAAATGGAATAATGTGTCCCTGAACAAAGGGGGGGTCAAAATCAAAAGTAACAGTCAGTATCTGGTGTGGCCACCAGCTGCATTAAGTACTGCAGTGCATCTCCTCCTCATGGACTGCACCAGATTTGCCAGTTCTTGCTGTGAGATGTTACCCCACTCTTCCACCAAGGCACCTGCAAGTTCCCAGACATTTCTTGGGGGAATGGCCCTAGCCCTCACCCTCCGATCCAACAGGTCCCAGACGTGCTCAATGGGATTGAGATCAGGGCTCTTCGCTGGCCATGGCAGAACACTGACATTCCTGTCTTGCAGGAAATCACGGACAGAACGAGCAGTATGGCTGGTGGCATTGTCATGCTGGAGGGTCATGTCAGGATGAGCCTGCAGGAAGGGTACCACATGAGGGAGGAGGATGTCTTCCCTGTAACACACAGCGTTGAGATTGTCTGCAATAACAACAAGCTCAGTCCAATGATGCTGTGACACACCACCCCAGACCATGACGGACCCTCCACCTCCAAATCGAGCCCACTCCAGAGTACAGGCCTCGGTGTAACGCTCATTCCTTCGACTATAAACGTGAATCCGACCATCAGCCCTGGTGAGACAAAACCACAACTCGTCAGTGAAGAGCATTTTTTGCCAGTCCTATCTGGTCCAGCGATGGTGGGTTTGAGCCATAGGCGACGTTGTTGCCTGTGATGTCTGGTGATGACCTGCCTTACAACAGGCCTACAAGCCCTCAGTCCAGCATCTCTCAGCCTATTACGGACAGTCTGAGCCCTGATGGAGGAATTGTGCATTCCTGGTGTAACTCGGGCAGTTGTTGTTGCCACCCTGTACCTGTCCCGCAGGTGTGATGTTCGGATGTACCGATCCTGTGCAGGTGTTGTTGCACGTGGTCTGCCACTGCGAGGACGATCAGCTGTCCATCCTGTCTCCCTGTAGCACTGTCTTAGGCATCTCACAGTACGGACATAGCAATTATTGCAGTGACCCTTTCTTTTGGTGTTTATCAGAGTCAGTAGAAAGGCCTCTTTAGTGTCCTAAGTTTTCATAACTGTGACCTTAATCGCCTACCATTTTGTAAGCTGTTATTGTCTTAACAGCCGTTCCATTGGTGCATGTTCATGAATTGTTTATGGGAATGTCTGGGAAACAGTGTTTAAACCCTTTACAATGAAGATCTGTGAAGTTATTTGGATTTTTACCAAATATCTTTGAAAGACAGGGTCCTGAAAAAGAGACATTTCTTTTTTTGCTGAGTTTAGTTATGCTACTAATCCACAACATAATATCATATCTGTGACATACTGTGATCTAGATTCACTGACCTCAAATCCCTTTGTGTTTTCTCCCATCGCCTCCACTATTCCAGAACACTCAAATCCAGGGACAAGTGGCGTTTTCGGAGGACTGTCAATATTACCTTGACGCACCATAAGATCCAGGAAGTTCAAGCCACTGCAACGGTAAATGTCTCATTGATATTAACCTCACAATCAAGCAAAGTTATTTATTTTTAACTTATGATATTGGAGAAGACACAATATTGCATGATGGACATTTTCACTATTTGATAAATGTTACTTAGACTTAAAATATGTTAATAAATAAATGCCTGAGCAGTCATAAGCACAACACAAGCTGTTTGATATCTACAAACCCATGCTAGAATTCCAGACTATTAAAAGGGGCTACAGTTCCAAGGCCATGGTGATTCACATGTACTGAACAATAAATAGCCAATCTGTGATAGAGCATATCTGTAACAGGCTCTCCCTTTTATGGAAAAATTGCTTCTCACTTGTTGAAGGTATAGTTTGTGTATTTCAATATTATCAATAAAACAATATGGTTGGAGTAAAGACAATTATCCAATCCCTCATCCAAATCTACTTACTAAATGCCAAGTAGGCAATCATAAGAGAATAGATCACAAATACCACAAGTGTAGGACTTTGCATGAGCCAGTTGTTGTGAGAAAATCCATTTCAACTGGCTTGAGGTATTTACAGTAACTATTCCCCCAATAAAAGCTCATTAAGATGATCAGTCAAAAACATGCCAAGCAAATCATTTTATCAAGCCAAATTTTGATTAATTCCAACATTGCAGGTGTTTTTGCTTTTCATTTGCATGCCTTCTCCACAGACAGTCCTTATTCATCATCTACTACAGACAGTGAAACATCAGAGGACATGTGGCTTCATGAATGCAATGAGTCCTTTTATCGTGTCACTTTTACAAACTACTCAGGTCGAGTTTAACCTACTTCAATTCAAGGTGTATTCATGGCTCGCCCATACTGAATCAGAATCTGCAACATGTTGCAATACACTTATGAATGTGGTAACTTCGCATCATTGATATTTTAAGATCATTAGGCAGGCATCAATGTAACAATTAATCAACAGTTTAATATGCAACGTTTACCATGCTTTGACGCGAATTTTCACTTCTCCCTCCTGTGGCTCAGGCATCGCCTTCTTGGTTACCCGGAGTTTGTTGAGACCCCCGAAACCGGACAGTATTACGGCTCGCATTTCTTTGGCATCTCCTGCAGATACTACAGTTTCTGTTTCTTTTGCTCCATTCTTCTCTATCATGTGCTCAGTTTCCTCTGTCATCTCCGTTCCTTCTTTAGCTATGTCGGTGGGCTTCATGGAGCTGGAAGGGGATGCTCGAGATTGTAACTGGTCCTTCCTTCCTCCTTCCAAGTTAAGAATGCGCAGTATGAGCCGAATCAGTTCTCTTTTGGAAGAGGGAGAGGCTATTCCGAATAAAGATGTTTATAAATCTTGGATTGCTGATGTTGTATATTGGCCAATGAGAGGATTGGAAGCCACCACTCGGCCATATTGGCACTCCTCAATTACATGTTACAAAGACAACATTACATGTATTTAAGTTTTGTTTTGTTGTAGTGGGGACAATAAAATTATTAATCTCTAAAAAATATACTTTAAGTATTTTTTTTTTAATTAAAAAATCGTTTTTTTACGTTTAGCTCACATAATATAATTTAAAGTTTGCATTAAGTTGTCTGTTATATAATAAACGTGGCAAAAACGAATGTAGACATTAATCCATGTATTTATGTAGCTTCCAAAAGATTTGTTTTACACCGGTGGGGAAGTGCCAAAATGGAGGTACAGAGAGTTAAATTTAGCGCCCCCTTAAAGTCATCTAGTGTATATATATAAATCATTAACATGGACACGCCTAGTGCCCAAATTGATCACGTATGTCGCGCAGTTGAGAGTCGAGTGGAGACGAAAGGCTTCGGTTCAGTCAGTCGTCCTGATGAGCATAGTTTATGCTGATTAGCTGGCAAAACAGCAGCATGGAATTGGCACTAATTAAAACTTGTAAAAGAGAGTGATGTTTATTTCAATGGACGAGTGGGAAATAACCTATAGTATTGGTTACCATCTGGATGTCAGCTAACGTAACGACAAGGCCGTAGGAATGACCAGTACAACGGATTTGTATTGAGGTGCTCCCCCAGCTGGGCAGTAGTTGCTTCACGGGCCAGTTGTATCACATGTCGCTAACGTGGTGAATTTGTTCCATCCCACGGGATTATATTTCGAGTAGGATAGCAGCCTACACGATAAAAAAAAAACTTCAAATATTGGTAGCAACCATCTAGATGTCACCGTGATACAGTCTACTGCCCAATGGGGAAAATGTGTGCTGCAAAACTGGCAACACAACAACACGTCATTCAGTAAGGAGAGAAGTAGGTAGCTAGATAGTGTCGAAATATCAGGCCAGGCTGGCAGCTAAGGTACATAGTGAAGACATCAAAACTATGAAATAACACATATGGAATCATGTAGTAACCAAATAAGTGTTAAACAAATCAAAATATATTTTATATTTGATATTCTTCAAAGTAGCCACCCTTTGCCTTGATGACAGCTTTGCACACTCCTGGCATTTGGTTCCCACAAATGCTGAGCACTTGTTGGCTGCATTTCTTTCACTCTACGGTCCAACTCATTTCAAACCTTCTCAATTGGGTTGAGGTCAGATGAATGTGGAGGCCAGGTCATCTGATGCAGCACCATCACTCTCCTTCTTGGTCAAATAGCCCTTACACAGCCTGGAGGTGTGTTTTGGGTCATTGTCCTGTTGAAAAACAAATGATAGTCCCACTAATCTCAAACCAGATAGGATGGCGTATCGCTGCAGAATACTGTGGAAGCCATGCTGGTTAAGTGTGCCTTGAATTCTAAATAAATCACTGACAGTTCACCAGCAAAGCACCATCATCCCTCCTCCTCCATGCTTCACGGTGCGAACCACACATGCAGAGATTATCCGTTCACCTACTCTGCGTCTCACCAAGACACGGCGGTTGGAACCAAAAATATCAAATTTGGACTCATCAGACCAAAGGACAGATTTCCACTGGTCTAATGTCCATTGCTCGTGTTTCTTGGCCCAAGCAAGGCTCTTCTTATTATTGTTGTCCTTTAGTAGTGGTTTCTTTGCAGCAATTCAACCATGAAGGCCTGATTCACACAGTCTCTGAACAGTTGATGTTGAGACTGGAACTCTGTGAAGCATTTATTTGGGCTGCAATCTGAGGTGCAGTTAACTCTAATGAACTTAACCTCTGCAGCAGAAGTAACTCTGGGTCTTCCTTTCCTGTGGTGGTCCTCATGAGAGCCAGTTGGCTTTTGTAACTGCACTTGAAGAAACTTTCAAAGTTCTTGACATTTTCCGGATTGACAGACCTTCATGTCTTAAAGTAATGATGGACTGTCGTTTCTCTTTGCTTATTTGAGCTGTTCTTAACATAATATGGACTTGGTACCACCCCTACCTTGTCACAACACAACTGATTTGCTCAAAAACATTAAGAAGGAAAGACATCCCACAAATGAACTTTCAACAAGGCACACCTGTTAATTGAAATGCATTCCAAGTGACTACCCCATGAAGCTGGTTGAGAGAATGCCAAGAGTGTGCAAAGCTGTCATCAAGGCAAAGGGTGGCTAATTTGAAGAATCTCAAATATATAACATATTTTCATTTGTTTAACACTTTTTTTGGTTACTACAACAATGTAGAAAATAGTAAAATAAAGAAAAACCCTTGAATGAGTAGGTGTGTCCAGTCTTTTGACTGGTACGTTATGTATTTCCCCCAATGCAATTATGTAGTCTAATACATCCACAATGGGATCATTGTTTTATGTCAGATGGCATCACTCCTATGCAAAGTGCGTCTCTCAACTGATCAGTGCAGGCAGAATTTACGCATTATCTGACGTAAAGCAACGCAGTTGGATTTCAACAGATTTTTCTGTTTATTGTCAAATTAATTCATTATTGTATTTCATTTTAAATTATGTAACAATATTCCAACTTTGTTTAGGATTATTCTGTCCAAATATGGCATGATTCCACTACTTTTATTTCTTTGCATCACTTTCAATGGGGGACTTTTATTTTGAAGATGAACCGCAAATTCTACTATTGTGCCTACAAATGAGCACGTGATCAGACAGGGTTATTCACAAATTTCTTCTTCCAGGCACGTAAATTCTAATATTTGTGAGTATCAAAACACGGACCTAACATTGATTGACTACAACAACACATAGGCTACATGACACTGTATATCAGTATATGGGGAAATTATTCATGTCCATTTCCTGGCAATAGATTTCATGTCTATAATCCAATTATAACCTGTTTATGAATAAGCGAGCAACAAATTTACATCTCAAGTAGGCTACCATGTAGTGAAATGTATTCTCACTTGAAGTACTAACCCACAAAAATATTGAGGAAATAGCTAGGGGGCCCAACCTGATGGTGAATTTCACAGTAGAAAAAAACTGCAGTATACATTTACCAAGTATGGGTCGCATTGGGGCCACACAGTCGGAGTAGGCCCACACAGTGATTATTACAATCTAATGAGGTTGTTAGACACATGCAAATGATAAATTCTACAGTAGTGTAGGCAAAATCCTGAAGTATCCCTTTAATAAAGACATAAGGGTCCTGTATTTTTGTCCTTTGAATCACATAGTATTTATTGAAGTGCATCTACTTTGACAGCAACTGTTATTTCTACATTTATGGTTAACAAGGAGGAATGACAGAACATAAATACTGGAAATGGAATCTAAACTTGTCTCATGACTGTGTCTCATGACTTAAATGAACAACTACTACACTAAATGAAAACACAAATATAGGAAGGATTTTCAATTACAGATTAAATGTACAAGAATATTTGCATAGCTAGTCGTCATGATGTTTTCTGACTGTTCACTACAATGTATTTGCATTCTATCTTTACAATGGTTAAAAACACTATAGGCCAACTCAATTGGTTAGGGGGGCTAATTGACTTGGCAATTTACTAATGAATCCTGACAGCGTTATTTTGTGCGTATCATAGCTTTTTAGGTCAATGTCTTCTGTAAAGGCAGCATTCGAATAATCTCATCATCAATAATTTAACTTTTTATGGTAAATAAATAAATAAAAATATGATAGTTTTAGAGTTACATTTATTACACAATTGACATTGTAAAATGTGTCCCTACCATAAATTCTACAGATTATTTCTGACAAAACTGTCAGGAAATAACAGGACAAACTGTTTCCTTTGTTACTGTCATAGACACATCAGCAATTAATCTGAGATTTTGGGGTGTTCATCCTCAGATCAAAATGTAATCAGCATATGAGCATTCCGTTTGAGGGGTGTATGTTCAAAGACCTACAATTTGTGAAAGGGCTTGGTCCTACTCTCGAGGAACATCTGTGAATATTCGTAGTCCATGCATTTCTTGGATCTCCTCCTTGAGTGCCTGTGGATGAGAACATAGCACTTTTCAGCTGTGCTGTTTTTGCAACAATTTTGCAAATGGAATAAAATGCAATACAGGATAATAATTTCGCCTGAAAGGTTTGACATAATACTTGACATACTTGACTATTTGTTGTTGCTTTCTCTCTCCCCCCACACAACCGATCGGTACAAAACAATATCAACCAAAGCAGATGTAACATTTTGACAGCTATATAGCCTATATGCTTCCATACAATGGTGCAAACTAATCCAGAATATATCTCATTCTGACTAGTTGGTGTTGTTGAACGGTTCTTTTCCCTTTAAATTCATTGGATTCTATGTGGACTTCATACATGGCACCACAGCCACCTGAGAACAGAAAACATAATGATACACAATTGTCATGAGCGCACCAAGGAATCAGAGACGTCATGCCCATAAGGGGAACAAGGTCACGTGCCCCCTCAGATTTGTCCTGTTTTTGATTTGATTTTAGCTGCAGGACTCACAGGAGGTAAGTTTATAAATGCATTTGATTAAGCTATGCAGCATATTGATTTCTTTTTGATGAATAAATAAAACAATGTTGTTGTTTCTCTGTAATTCTAGCCAATTTATGACGTTTGCTTTAGCTAGCCTGCTAGATAGGTTCCCAATCTCCCAACCTCATAACTAGTGTAGCTTGTCTAACTATCTTAGCTGGCATGTCTGCTGGCAATTTTGCTAAACTTTAGAAAAGCAAGTAATTACTAAATGTACTGAATAAGACTCACATTCCTTTCAATATTTTACCCATATTTTAGCAGAGATGCAGGGAAGCATAACAAAAATAACCACCAGGCAGGAATATACAGACAGCTCAAGAGGTATGCTTAGAAAAATGCAGAAAAATATTTGGTTACAATGTAATCTGGCACCTTATATAATTATAGTTGTGAATTAATTATGATGCCATGATATGTGCCTGTATTGATATGTGTTATGATCCCATGTACTGTGTTGTAATTTGTATGTAATATCCTAGGCATATTAGTGCAGTATATTGATATGTGTTATTTACAATAGTCAGAATGACACCCTCATTAAAAGTGAACAGGTACAGAGGTATGCTTAGATAACCTATCCAGAAAAATCTTTTTTTTTTTTTAAAACATAGAATTAGGCGTAATGTTTATGCCTCTAGGTTTCAGAAAAAAGTTGTTTCAGGTATTTGAAAAATTCTCCAACTTCCCCCTCCATCCTCTCGTACTTCGTAACCCCTCTAAAATAATGGGTTCATGAAGCCCCTGCCTAGGCCGAGCACTAGACGAGCGTAGACTTACTAGCCCTCGCACAAATAAATTAAGAGATGAAGCTGAAAAGCTTTTTTTCTCCGGTAATAGTGATCATGGAGGGAGAGACATGGAGTGAGGGAAGTGAAGAGAGTTAAGATGAGATAGGTAAAAATGGAAGAGAGGAGTCTGAGAAGAAAGATCAGGCGACTGCTGTGCCTTTGAAGAATGCTAAGCAAGCAGATCTGGGGAATCCAAATAAGCGGATTGTCTATGAGGATTCTATGGTGATTGGAGTTTGGTTCTTATAAAAAGTCAATCATGGGGTTTTGGCAGATCCGTTTCAGGTCTCAAGTTGGGTGGAGAGTAGGATAGGGAAGTATGCATGCAGTATGCTAAGATAGAGATGAGCTTATTCGTTAGGATAGGATTCATATCCACCTTCCAGAGGGACTGAGCATTGTGCATGGTCCGACTGGGAGAACGAGAAATAATATGCTTTAGTTTACGGAGCAGGGCTCCACTCAAGGGCGTAATAGCAGTGCCTCTGAGTGTAGAGGTTGAGCAGCTAAAGAGGAAGGTTCATGGTGTGTGAGCACATGTGGCTTAGCTGTAATCGAGATGGATTGGAGGAGGAGCCTGTCGGTTTTGCTATGCTTTGATTTGGAGGTACTTTTGATCTGGTTGAGATATATTGAGCTATCTGGTTAGCGCATTCATGTTTGAAGGGTGAGCCCAGAAAGTGTAGTAATTGTGGAGGCAGTCGTGAGGCCAGGGCTACAGAGTGCCTGGTAAAGGTGAAACAGACACAGGTGGGACTGGGTGTTACATAAGCAGAAGCAGTGAGAAGGATGAATCAGGAGGTAGGGCTCAGGGCTCTCCATGTTGCCTGCTCAGAGGGAGGACAAATAGTAAATGTTATAGTAAAAGTAAATGTGGTTGTGAATTGTGCTGCACAAGTAGAAGGCTGGTCAGATAAAATTGGAATTGTTGGGTAGAGCAGCTGAACATTTTCTGGATATTGTAGATATTTCTGCAAAGGATCTACAGAAGATGTTGGAAGAGGTAGTGTTGCCCACTCAGGTCTGTGGTTAGAGATAGTGCTGGGTATGGTAGTACAGGCAGTTTGGGCTGGGTTTTTGGTTGTTCTTCCTTAAGTATTTTCTTGAACTTATGAGTGCATCTATGCATCTGGAACTCCAACATGTGAGAGAGTAAATCAAGTACAGGTCGTTGCGGTAAAGCACTATTATTATTATTGATGCCAACCGCCAATAATCCACACAAGAAGAATGCACTATCCTAGGAAGCCCAAGCTTCTCGCATTTCGTTCCAATATTCGAGTAAACGATACCTAATATGGAAGGATGACCACGCGAGTGTGAGTCCACTGAATACCAGTAAGACAACAACCAATTCAGCGTCGTAGTAACATACATGTCATTATGCATGATGTAGCTAGATCAGGACCCCTTTTGACACCCATGTTTCGAGGTCTATTTACCTGATATGTCCACAACTTTTAGAGACGTGGCCGATGGAAACTTCTTTGAGAATATGTGCAATTCGTGTCTCTCCATCGGTCTCAGAAGACAGTCCTCTGCAACTGTCTAGAAACCAAAATAGCCTAAAACAAATGTTTTCAAAGACAGTTAGCGAACGTTTGCTAACTCACAATACATATGAAATGAAATGTGACGTTAGCTAAGCTCACGTCAAATGGTCAGTGTCACTTGCTGTCTGATTTGATTGAGTGAGCACAAAATATTCGCACTCAACCTTCAAATTTAGCTAGTCTAACGTTATGCATTAGAATGAATGAAATATATTTTTTTGAAGAAATTTTAAAATAGAGAGCATCGTGACTAAGTACTTTAATGGAGATAAAACAATAATGAACAGTAATCCACCACACGTTTATAAAAAGTCATGACCCTCGCATTGAGGTTTTAATAAAAACCGCGCCTCGATGTCAACAATGTTGATGGTCGTCTCCACAATATGACGTAGGTATCAGAGTCACGCAAACATCAACGTAAACTCACTTTGGGGTAACTGGCGCCCTCTTATGGACCGGAGACAACCATCACTCTTTTCACACTTTATTAGGCCTAATTAAATAACAACAAATGGTACAATAATTTGTATTTTAAGGATTTTCCTTGACAATGCTATACAGGACAAAACTACATAAAAACATGAACAATAAAATACATATTTATGTGATTGGTGTGTTATATACTTAGTTAGCAAAACACTAAAACATTTTCTTAAATATTTCATGGTAGATGATTTTGAGGATATCCATAATGGGTTCCCTTGAGATATAGACAAATTCAAGACTACACTGGCATTAGTCCATAGATAACTGCTCACATGTGTTGTGCAAAATGTAGCAATATTAGCACTGGGACATTGTTAAGAAAACATTTACAAGGCACTTTGGTATTTAAAGTATCTAATACTATCCCTATCGTTTCCCATAGTGTCTATTTCTTTGTGGAGGGTAGTAGGCTACTCTTGGAGTAAATCATTTCTGTCATACTAATTTTCCATTGGGATGAAGTATCCATGCATGTCCATGTGAATCTCTGCATTCATATAGGCTCGAGCTACCTCCTTGAAAGACTTTGCATCCAGCACCAAGATGAAGCCAGATTCCCCTGGATTGGAGTTGATGACTGTTGTCAAGACCACACCTGGACATAGGAGACATTTTGTTTGAATATGTTGGACAGACTTTCATTGAAATTCTAACTTTATTCAGCATACATTGTGAATGTCTGGCCATTCAAATCAAAACATAAGTCTTCATATATTTAAGATTTGAGGACCATGTAAAGCAATCTCACCATCATCCTCTCCTTCTCCATTGGGTCTTGGAATGAACACAGGCTCTGATGGCCAGCAGTTCTCCTCACTCCATTCAGTCCTCTCCTTTGTCTCAATGTCCAACTTCATGATCTATTTATTAAAGTTAAGTATATAGTTAACAAAATATTAGATAAGCAACACATGCAGTTATGTTCACAAAGGCCTAAATTAAATCACAGGGACTTTTACCTTAGTTGCCACTGCTGTCATTGCAACACAAGTCATGTAGACAAATCTGTACTTCTTGCCATTGAAGTCATAATTGATCCTGGGTAGTTCCACACCTGTAGATACATTTTGGGATTGAACAACAAAATCAACACGAGTATATTGTGAAAGAAAATGTTGGGGTGATATGTATTTTGAGTGTCTATATAGGCACAAGAATTTAACAGAACATTGAGCAATACAAGTTTTGGTCTTACTGTCACAAAGCACCTCTGGCTGGCAGAGTAGTTTACCCTCTTTCTCTTTCACAGCGCTAGCTGTTGTGTATTGGAGTTTCACCATATCATCTCCAACATCAATCCCCTTCAGAAACAGTTCTCAACATTATAAAAACAGTTGACTACGCAATAGTTGAGAGCAATGTTAAAAGTTAAGATAGTAATCAGTTGCAAACCATTACCTTGTCAGTCTGTACAGGAAGGGCAAATCTTTTGCACTTTGGCACAGACATTGCGGAGGTCTTTGATTGTTCTTTTAACACATTTAGGTAGAACATGTTGTATAAGCTGGGATCTTCATAGGCGATAACATCAAAGATGACATGACCATCCTCTTCAAAGGCATTCACGTGATGGTACACTATCATTGCCTCTGTGTAGTACTTTATGCCCACTTCTTTGCCTGTCTTTCTATCGATCAGGTGAATCAGGGTCTGTCAAAATTGAAAACACAAAGGGACATCATTTCCATGAAATGGAAAAAACAACGTACTTGCACTTACATTGGACTCATTAAATTCATTGCCAAAGAAAATGAGTCTTATAACCCTTACATTTTCCTCAGGGAAAAACTTTAGACAACTAGCCCAGTTGACCCCTCTCATGTATGCTGTGGCCATCTTGAGGATGTCCAGTTTGAATGGCTGCTCAATGAAGATGAAGTAGTTGTCAGTCATGCCGAAGCTGTGGTAGTAGCTGGGGCTGAGGAGGGAGCGGCAGGGCACTGTGCAGATCACCTCAAGGTTCTTCAAGGCTGGAGAAGCATTGGCCTTACCTGATTAAACATATAAACAGATCATTTACAACCATTTACAGCTATTTGTAATGTTTTGTGAAAACTATCTGCTTCATGGTCAGGATACTTCTCTATCCATGGTGTAAAGCAATAAGACAAAACCCAGAAAGGTGATGGGTAAATGGTTCTGCTAAATGTTAGAGATTGTAAAATACAAGGTTATTGCTCAAATGGGTTAAAACATGACTTCAACAATTTAAAAAAGGTCTTGACCACTGCTATATGAGACTATGCATTTTCATCAGATACCAGTGAAGTTCAGAGTTTACAAGGTCAGTGGTCTAAAGTTTAACTCCTGGGGGGCAGACGTCTCTGCTGGCTGTCTCTATTTCCTTTTAATTGGTATCTGTTTTAGACTTGACAACAGAGGTGTGGACAGTGATCAAGTCCAAGGCAGAAACAACCTGGGGACTGGTGATACCCTATAACTAGGAATTAACTAACTCAAACAAAGATAGACAAGGTGATATTTTTGAAGATATACAGTACCAGTCAAAAGTTGGTACACACCTACTAATTCAAGGGTTTTTCTTTATTTTGACTATTTTCTACATTGTAGAATAATAGTGAAGACATCAAAACTATGAAATAACATATGGAATCATGTAGTAACCAACAAAAAAAAAAGTGTTAAACAAATCAAAAATCTATTTTATGTTTGAGATTCTTCAAAGTAGTCACCCTTTGTCTTGACAGCTTTGCACACTCCTGGCATTCTCTCATCCAGCTTCATGAGATAGTCACCTGGAATGTATTTCAATTAACAGCTGTGCCTTGTTAAAAGTTAATTTGTGGAATTTATCTTTCTTAATGCGTTTGAGACAATCAGTTGTGTTGTGACAAGGTAGGGGTGGTATACAGAAGATAGCCCTATTTGGTGAAAGACCAAGTCCATACTATGGCAAGAAAAGCTCAAATAAGCAAAGAGAAACAACAGTCCATCACTACTTGAAGACATGAAGGTCAGTCAATTAGGAACATTAAGAATTGTACATTTCTTCAAGTGCAGTCGCAAAAACCATCAAGCGCTGTGATGAAACTGGCTCTCATGAGGACCGCCACAGGAAAGGAAGACCCAGAGTTACCTCGGTTGCAGAGGATAAGTTCATTAGAGTTACCAGCCTCAGAAATTGCAGCCCAAATAAATGCTTCAGTGTTCAAGTAACATAACAGACATCTCAACATCAACTGTTCAGGAGAGACTGTGTGAATCAGGCCTGCAAAGAAACCACTACTAAAGGACACCAATAACACAGAGACTTTCTTGGGCCAAGAAACATGAGTAATGGACATTAGACCGGTGGAAATCTGTCCTTTGGTCTGATGAGTCCAAATTAGAGATTTTTCGTTCCAACCGCCGTGTCTTTGCGAGACGCAGAGTAGGTGAACAGATGACCTCTGCATGTGTGGTTCCCACTGTGAAGCATGGAGGAGGTGTGATGGTGCTTTGCTGATGACACTGTCAGTGATTTATTTAGAATTCAAGTCACACTTAAACGGCATGGCTACCACAGCATTCTGCAGCGATACGCCATCCTATCTGGTTTGCGATTAGTGGGACTATCATTTGTTTTTCAACAGGACAATGACCCAAAACACACCTTCAGGCTGTGTAAGGGCTATTTGACCAAGAAGGAGAGTGATGGTGCTGCATCAGATGACCTGGCCTCTACAATCACCCAACCTCAACCCAATCGAAAAGGTTTGGAATGAGTTGGACCGCAGAGTGAAGGAAAAGCAGCCAACAAGTGCTCAGCATTTGTGGGAACTCCTTCAATACTATTGAAAAGCATTCCTCATGAAGCTGGTTGAGAGAATGCCAAGATTGTGCAAAGATGTCATCAAGGCAAAGGGTGGCTCCTTTGAAGAATCTTAAATATGTTTTGATTTGTTCTACACTTTTTTGGTTACTACATGATTTCACATGTGTTATTTCAAAGTTTGATGTCTGCACTATTATTTTACCATGTAGAAAATAGTAAAAATAAAGAAAAACCCTTGAATGAGTAGGTGTGTCCAAACTTTTGACTGGTAGTGTACCTCCCGCAGTAGTGTCTGGAACCTTGAATAAGGTGTATTTAGTCTTTCCCTTCTCCGCTATTGAAGTTCCCATGTTGTAGGCTGTTCCGTCTTTATCGTAATGTGGATGGGATGTCACCAGGTTCACAGCAAGGTATTTCATGTAGTCAACCTAGTGAGATAACAAGATAGGCTTATAAACAGGTGTGTTCATACGTATGGTCATCCAGATGGCAACGCCAGTATTAACTTTAAATGACCTTGTCCTGAGTCTCCAGAGTCACAGGATCCACTTTGCGGATGTAGTTGGTTTCAGAGGTTGCATAATAATCCTTCCCATATCGAATGAAATTGTTGCCACAGTTGTCAGTGAAGTCTGGGACCGTGTGGTTAAGAAAGGTGATCACCCTGGAGACAAAGATCATTTAAATCAGCAACAGGCAAATTCATAGGGACAAATTAAATTAAATCATCAACATTCAGATCAGATGCACTATCGTGCCTGATCTTTTGCTACAGCATGCCAAAACATAATTGATTTCAACATCTTGCCTTTTTAATGTGCAAAAATGAACCATCTGTAATGTACTACCTAGATATGACGTTTTTGCCTGGGTCCGGGTAGGCCATTGTCCCCATTTCAGACACAACAATTCTTTTGGCTGCCATGTTGTCTTTGTATGTGTCTCCACGTAAATATCTGCTTCTGTAGATTACCTCACCTGAAGAAAATAATTGTACACACACACCACACACACACAATGATTTACTTCTATTGAGAGTTTAATTGCTAAATGTGGGAATTAATTGTACTCACACAACCCATGGCGCCCATAGCACTAAAAAGCCCAAAAGCTTGCCAATTGGACTTATCATCAGATCATCTTGTTCGAGTTTCTATATCACAAAAAAGAGAAACACTTCCAGTCATTTTACCATCTTTGAATGTAAAGCTGTGCATCAGTGCCATCCCATCGAACCAGTGGTTGTATGTGGTATCCCCCACTGAGAATATGCCTGGCCCATTGCGCAACAACGTGCCTTGCAGCCAGCTTGGAAGGTTTCCTATATAAAACAATAGTTTAGTTTTACAAAACAGCATGAGGGGGGGTCTATGACAATGTGTCCACTCCGCCAGCAAGAATAAGTAAGATACAGCAAGAATAAGGCTGTGTCCTCTGTGATTTTCCTTCAAAATAAAAGTTGTGCAATTAAGATGGCGAGAAATAATACAAAAGGTCAAAATTCATAACAGTATATGGGGAAATGTTAGCAGACTTACAATTTTGTTTAACAATAAGAAGAAATGTATAAAGTTAATCACCTTTACAGCACAAGTAATATTATAGCATTGACATTATTGCATTAAAATAATTACTAGATAGTTATGGTAACAGTAATACAAATAAAACATTCATAATGATACTATTAATAACAATATTATTATAATAAACTTTAGAAAACACTTAAATCCCATAGTTAATTAGCCTATTCGTATTGCACGATGTTCAGTACATTTTCATATTGGACATACAGTACTGCACAACTTCCTGTACATTCTGGCATAGTAAAAGGGGGGCCCTTCTACTCAGGAGCACCACTAGTTTCGAAATCCACAGGGTTTACAACCGAGGAGCGTCACTGCTCATTCTGCACCCCTTAAAACCTTTTCCTGCAGTGGGCTAGGTCAGGGTCACAGAGTGAAACAGAAGTATACAACTCACACACAGGGTTATGGGCTTTAAACATTAAAAACAACAACTGTACCATACCAGATATGGACTTGAAATGTATACAATTGTTTGCATCCCAATATTACACTTTCACAGAAGACTGAAATATAACAATCATTTGACATGGAAAAAACAGATTTTCAGCGGCTTTTTTGAAATCATGTTTATTAATTATGAAAAATATTAACATTCAACCCACGAGGTCATTTGACTGCAGGAAAGTGCTACAGAGTGGCCTATCAGCTTAAATCCAATCAGTTTTTCATATTGGACATACTGCACTGTACATAATTCTCTGTACATTGTGTCGCAGTAAAAGGGAGGCCCTTCTACTCAGGAGTGCCACTAGTTTCCAAATCAGAGCGTACACCCAGAGGAGTGTCGCTGCTCATTTTGCAGCCCTTAAAGTGTGGCCAATCAGCTTAAATCCCATAGTATTTTCATACTGGAAATACATATTGCTCTCATTTACAGCAATGACTGGGGAACATTTACAGGGGAGAGGAGAGGGAATGAGCGAAATTGGAAGCTGGGGAAGATTAGGTGGCCATGATGGTATGAGGGCCATATTGGGAATTTAGCAAGGACACTGAGGTTCACACCCCTATGCTTATAATAAGTGATATGGGATCTTTAGTGACCTTTAGTTTAAAGTCCCATCCAAAAGATGGCACTCTGCACAGTCTACTCAGGAGCACTTCTAGTTTCCAAATCCACAGAGTTTACACACAGAGGAGCGTCGCTGCTCATTTGGCGGCCCATCAACTTAAAAATCCAATGTTTTTTTACACATTGGACATTCATAGTGCACTGTACAAATGGGACAGCAAGCCTCACAAGGGCCGCCAAATACACAGCGACGCTTCTCTGGGTGTAAACTATTGGATTTCATTTCCAAAATCTGTGTCCCGGGAGTACTTCGTAATTTTGGCCTGCTTCGCAACGGTCACTCTGGCTACTATAACTGTAGTAGCCTAGTACTGGTGAATAACTAATAAGAGAAGAAATGGTCTTTGTTCCAGGAATGGTCTTTGTTCCAGGCCTCCAGAATATTGTTAATTGACTATGAGATACAATTTTGAAAACTGGGTTCAACATTTTGCGAAACAACCACATCCATTAGCCTTTCACATGGACATTATTTAAATCATTAAAAGCCTATAACTATGCGGTTCGTGCCATAAAGCTATTAACCGTCAGATTGTGGCAAATTGTGGGATGTCGTCATAGATATTAAAACCAGGGGATCTCTCTGACCCTGTATGTGTAGCCCATCTATCTGATGCGTTCTGGTCAGAAAGAGTATAACGTTGTTGCCACCAGTAGCATTGAATGCAAGGGAAGCCAGCAAGCATTTGGCCTCCCTTGACAAAATATATATATATATACACACACTGCTCAAAAAAATAAAGGGAACACTTAAACAACACAATGTAACTCCAAGTCAATCACACTTCTTGTGAAATCAAACTGTCCACTTAGGAAGCAACACTGATTGACAATACATTTCACATGCTGTTGTGCAAATGGAATAGACAACAGGTGGAAATGATAGGCAATTAGCAAGACACCCCAATAAAGGAGTGGTATGAGGGCCCGACGTCCACAGGTGGGGGTTATGCTTACAGCCCAACACCGTGCAGGACATTTGGCATTTGCCAGAGAACATCAAGATTGGCAAATTCGTCACTGGCGCCCTGTGCTCTTCACAGATGAAAGCAGGTTCACACCGAGCACGTGTAACAGACGTGACAGAGTCTGGAGACGCCGTGGAGAACGTTCTGCTGCCTGCAACATCCTCCAGCATGAAAGTGGTTTGGCGGTGGGTCAGTCATGGTGTGGGGTGGCATTTCTTTGGGGTCCGCACAGCCCTCCATGTGCTTGCCAGAGGTAGCCTGACTGCCATTAGGTACCGAGATGAGATCCTCAGACCCCTTGTGAGACCATATGCTGGTGCGGTTGGCCCTGGGTTCCTCCTAATGCAAGACAATGCTAGACCTCATGTGGCTGGAGTGTGTCAGCAGTTCCTGCAAGAGGAAGGCATTGATGCTCTGGACTGGCGCCCGTTCCCCAGACCTGAATCCAATTGAGCACATCATGTCTCGCTCCATCCACCAACGCCACGTTGCACCACAAACTGTCCAGGAGTTGGCGGATGCTTTAGTCCAGATCTGGGAGGAGATCCCTCAGGAGGCCATCCACCACCTCATCAGGAGCATGCCCAGGCGTTGTAGGGATTTCATACAGGCATGTGGAGGCCACACACACTACTGAGCCTCATTTTGACTTGTTTTAAGGACATTACATCAAAGTTGGATCAGCCTGTAGTGTGGTTTTCCACTTTAATTTTGAGTGTGACTCCAAATCCAGACCTCCATGGGTTGATAAATTTGATTTCCATTGATAATTTGTGTGATTTTGTTGTCAGCACATTCAACTATGTAAAGAAAAAAGTATTTAATTAGAATATTTCATTCATTCAGATCTAGGATGTGTTATTTTAGTGTTCCCTTTATTTTTTTTGAGCAGTGTACATTGATAGCCAATCAGCATTCAGCTAAACTGTGAATGATCCTGGTGCACAAAAAAAAAAAAAAGGAAAGCCAGTTTGGATTTGGCTTCACACCAATCACATCAAGCCAGATTTCATTGAGAGAAAAAAAATATTTAATTCTTGCCTCTCCTTGTGTTGTTGTCCTCCAGTGTCTGGCTAGCTAAAATTGTCCCTTTTCTAAATTAGCCATGGACAGAGATTTGAACTTGTGGTTTTACTTAATTCTCCTTACTGGCCAATGATTATAAAGGCGATTCTGATCCAACCAAAAATTCATAAGTTGTGCCTCTGGCCTGAGAGGATAGAAGTTCAACATGTAGCTAGATGTAGTAGGCTAATGTTTACTAGCTGGCTAATCATTGGCCATGAAATGCTTGCAAGCAAGCACTTTAGCCAGGTAGCTTATGACAACAAAAACTAAAAGCTTGTACTGTATGACAGTCATTGATGTTTCGGGACATGAAAGAGAGGAGGATGGCACTGGCGTTTCTCTACAAGTAGGGTGAAGCAACATGTTTTTCTAACAAACACACACACACACACACACACACACACACACAACACACACACACACACACACACACAGCGAGGGAAAGAAAGAAGTACCATGGACAGCCACATGATATTTAGCATACATTGATTGGACTACATTGTTTTTGGAATATTTTGGTTGTCACTGTATTAGACTAAGCTTAGGTGAGTTGATGATGTTGCCATTTTGATGTTGCCATTTTGAAGTTGAAATGGTGCTGGAATAGTGGAAGCAGCTCCTGTTTTCTTTGGGACTTGAGGTAACTCTCAGGTGTTCTAAATCAATAGTTGTTCAGTTGTCTGAAAATCTCAGAAACATTGATTTAATTGACCATGCTGTAGGTCATGTAACTGTTTGTTATATGCAATATGCTTTGTGGACTCCACCAGACAGATGTTTTCTCTGGTTTTGTGATGAAACAAAGTTATGGTTGAATATATTCTGCCACTGCCTCTTCTTATTGTCTCGGGCTTAGGCCAATATCACGATGTCAAGGCATATGAACAGGATAAAAGAAAACAAAGCAATTATCACAACCCCTAAATTGTAATAGGCAATTTTTTCCTGGCTTGGCTTCTCTAGTGATTTTACCCACGCACTGCTACTGCCCTAGTTATACCTGTGAATGTTACTGCGCATGTTATGTTGATAATGAAAATGATCTAAAGTTTCCATAACCATCTCACCAGGTTACATACCTTTGAGGTCTGCCTTCACTGGATCAGGTCTTTCTTCTATGTTTTTAGCGTAGTCGTAGGCCATCCTTATTGAGATGAAAGACAAATATTCATGCGTTACCTTCCTTAGAAGTTATGAGAGACGAAAAAGGGTGTCGTTTATATATTAGACAAAAGAAACCACTCCCATTTCTGAGTTTCCAAGTAGTAGCCTAATATAAGCGCAAGACGCTTACATTTGAGTCATTTAGCAGACGCTCTTATGTGGAGCGACTTATAGTAGTGAGTGCATACATTTTCATACTTTTTTTCGTACTGCCCCGCAGTGGTAATCGAACTCACAATGCTCTACCAACTGAGATACACGAAACTATAGCATATCATCTTTCTGTTATCTTGTCTACTGACTGACTATATTGTGTATGTTCCTGATCGGTCATTAGCAGTTCACATATGGAGCGAGATACCTGCCAAAAGGTTGAACGTACATACCATTAGGATCATAAGAAAAGTAAACTTGAAATTTAATCTGTGAACATACAAACACCATGTTACGATTACCAACTAACATTTTAAGCTTGAACAAATCTTGTGTTGCAATTCTGACCTACAATAATACCTTTTAGAGTTTTGGCAGTGTCATCTTAAGAACGCAAAAACAATGACACCAAAAGGCCACACTAACAAGCATAAAAAAACGGAAGTCAGAGAAACCAGAATGAGGTATGTTGCACATTATCAAGTTAAAAGTCTCCATTCTCTATTACTCCTCAGTTGAGTTTACTTCACATATTGGTAGTTAATGTAATAGATTTGTTTGCCAGGGCAAATCTAGATAGCACTAGCTCTATTATGCCTTTTATCTCTGGGTGACGTGGACATCCCCATGCTCGCACCTTATCAATATATGACTAATTCAATATTGCACCATCCCATTCTCTGAGCTCTATCTGCAATCATAACCAGTTGTATCTACCAAGAATAATGAAACATATAATAATAAATGTTTGGTGAGTCTATGAATGATTTAATTATTTAATAGACTCACTGCTACTCAATATTTTTTTTATTGAATATTTTGATATTTCTTTCATCACTTAAAATCTTGCCAAAGCATATTCTGTAGGAGGGGTTCATATAAATGTAAAATAATTGTAGAACTCGATTTGTGTTTTATAACTGTTTTTATTATAGGGCTCCCCTTAACAGGAGACTCTAGCTCACAGGCCTTTAAATATAGCCTCTAAATACATTTTAAACAAAATAGTTGAAGAAGCATGTGCAGTGGCAGTGGCTGATAGAAAAAAAACGATTTGGCAATACGAATAGGCAATAGATAGTTATGACCATTCCACTCAGGACAGGTTATATACTAGACTTAATCAAGATTTTGTTTAGTCTCTTTTATTGATATGGATAGGTAGTTAAATGACTACAGACCCGTAGCACCCACGTCCGTAGCCATGAAGTGCTTTGAAAGGCTGGTAATGGCTCACATCAACACCATTATCCCAGAAACCCTAGACCCACTCCAATTTGCATACTGCCCAAACAGATCCACAGATGATGCTCTCTCTCTTGCACTCCACACTGCGGTTTCCCACCTGGACAAAAGGAACACCTATGTGAGAATGCTGTTCATTGACTACAGCTCAGCGTTCAACACCATAGTACCCTCAAAGCTCATCACTAAGCTAAGGATCCTGGGACTAAACACCTCCATCTGCAACTGGTTCCTGGACTTCCTGACAGGCCGCCCTCAGTTGGTGAGGGTAGGTAGCAACACATCTGCCACACCGATCCTCAACACTGGAGCTCCCCAGGGGTGCGTGCTCAGTCCCCTCCTGTACTCCCTGTTCACCCACGACTGCATGGCCAGACACGACTCCAACACCATCATTAAGTTTGCTGACGACACAAACCGACAACGACGAGACAGCCGACAACGAGACAGCCTATAGGGAGGAGGTCAGAGACCTGGCCGGGTGGTGCCAGAATAACAACCTATCCCTCAATGTAACCAAGACTAAGGAGATGATTCAGGTTGGGCCACGTACGGCCCAGTAGATCACTGGGGCAAAGCTGCCTGCCATCCAGGACCTCTACACCAGGCGGTATCAGAGAAAGGCCCTAAAAATTGTCAAAGACCCCAGTCACCCCAGTCATAGACTGTTCTCTCTACTACCACATGGCAAGCGGTACCGGAGTGCCAAGTTTAGGACAAAAAAGGCTTCTCAACCGTTTTTATCCCCAAGCCATAAGACTTCTGAACCGGTAACCAATGGTTACCTGGACTATTTGCATTGTGTGCCCCTCCAACCCCTCTTTTACGCTGCTGTTACTCTCTGTTTATCTTAAATGCATAGTCACTTTAACTATACATTCATGTACATACTACCTCAATTGGCCAGACCAACCAGTGCTCCAGCACATTGCCTAACCGGGCTATCTGCATTGTGTCCCACCACCCGCCAACCCCTCTTTTTACGCTTCTGCTACTCTCTGTTCATCATATATGCACAGTCACTTTAACGATACCTACATGTACATACTACCTGACAAACAGGTGTCTGTGCATAGCCTTGCTACTCTTTTTTTCAAATGTCTTTCTACTGTTGTTTTATTTCTTTACTTACCTACACACACACACACCTTTTTTTGGCACCATTGGTTAGAGCCTGTAAGTAAGCATTTCAATGTAAGGTTTACACCTGTTGATTTCGGCACACATGACAAATAAACTTTGATTTGATAAAATCTCTGTGTGATGGAGTTGTGAAATGGAAATGGCTATAACAAGCCTACATACAGGGTGGGATTCCTGCAAAAATAATTTCGGATGAGCCTAGCTATGACCACAGGGCTGGAGAAGGAGAGGTAAAATGTTTAAACATAGGCTTATTTATGCGAAACACGCACAAATAGCCGTCGTTTGGTAAGCCAAGCTGACAACACACAGTGGCAGCTAGTAAACTGGCTAGCTAGTTAGCTTATAGCATAGTAGTAATACCAGGGGAGAGCGATGCCTAAGGGGGGCAATCCGAATCTCACATCATATACCGTTAGCTGGGTAGGCTGACAATCTTCCTAGATGCTGTTATCTAGGGAAGTGACCCATTCGAGTTTTAAATAGTCGAAGGAAGACTAGTGCCCGGTGGCCACGATAACGAGCACTGCAGTGGAGGATATCTTGACAAGGTTAGAAACACACACACTAGCTGAAGTACGGTGGCCAACACCCACACTGGCTGGTGGTCTAAGACAGCACAAAACAAGAAATCCCAATATCCTCAGATAAAAGGGATAGGTAGGGGAGAGCTGTCACTCAGCCTTAGAGGGCGAATTTCATGCTCTGACCCACAGGTCACAGGCTGTTGGTGATAGACTGACAGTACAGTATATTATTTTATTTTATTTAACCTTTATTTAACAGTCCATACAACTCATACAGAGTTTAGCTTACCCTACCATGACCTGGGAAGATGCAATCTGAAAAACGGGAGCAGTGGAGCAGTCAACTTGCGCGATACAACTAAGCCATACTTTGCGAGAGGAAATAAGAGACAGTGAGAGGAAAGAAGAGACAGTGCTTGGACTGACGTACAGTTTTATATGAACTGCGGGCATGTCCTCCCACGCTGTCACCTGCGTGACTTTGTTGTTACTATTACTCTACCCGTGCGGAGCAGGAGGGATATGATCCATACTTTCAACCGTACTGACGGTCTGAAAGGTATGAAGTAGAACTATAGAGGCAATGAGTGTCTTTGTCAAAAAGAATGACACCGATTGGCCTATAGGTGACGCTGTTATAAGCATCCTTTAAACTCTCATATCCGCTTGCCCGTTTTATCTAGAGACTTGTAGTATGTACAGTGCCTTCAAAAAGTATTCACACCACTGGACTTTTTCCACATTTTCTTGTGTTACAGCCTGATTTTCAAACGGATTCAATTTAGATTTTGTGTCATTGCCCTACACACAATACGCCATAATGTCAAAGAGACCTTTTTACAAATGAAACCTTTTAAGCTGAAATGTCTTCAGTAAATAAGTATCCAACCCCTTTGTTATGGCAAGCCTCAATAAATTCAGGAGTAAAAATGTGCTTCACAAGTCACATGATAAATTGCAACCTCGAAGAACAGGGAAGTTTTCCAATGCCTCCCAAGGGGGTCCTATTGCTACAGGGGTAAAAATAGAAAAGCAGATATTAAATATCCCTTTGAGCATGGTGAAGTTATTAGTTACTCTTTGGATGGTGTAGCAATGCACTCAGTCACTACAAAGATACAGGAGTTCTTCCTAACTCAGCTGCAGGAGAGGAAGGATAACACTCAGGGATTTCACCATGAGGCCAATTAAAACATTTACAGAGTTTAATGGCTGTGATAGGAGAAAACTGAGGATGGATCAACAACCTTGTAGTTACTCCACAATTGTAACCTAAATCACAGAGTGAAAAGAAGGAAGCCTGTACATAATACAAATATTCCAAAACTCGCATCCTGTTTGCAATAAGGCACTAAAGTAAAACTGCAAAAAAAACTGTGGCAAAGAAATTAACTTTTTGTCCTGAATACAAAGTGTTATATTTTGGGAAAATTCAACAACACTGAGTAGCACTCTTCATATTTTCAAGCATGGTGGTGGCTGCATCATGTTATGGGTGTGCTTGTCACCGGCAAGGACTAGGGAGTTTAGGATAAAAAGAATAAAGCTAAGCACAAGCAAAATCCTAGAGGAAAACCTGGTTCAGATTGCTTTCTATCAGACACTGGGAGACAAATTCACCTTTCAGCAGGACAATAACCTAAAATCCAATGCAAAATATACACTGAAGTTGCGTACCTAGACGATATTGAATGTTCCTGAGTAGCCTAGTTATAGTTTTGACTTAAATAGGCTTGAAAATCTATGGCAAGTCATTAAAATAGCTGTCTGTCACGTCTACTCCCACTCCTCCCCTCTGGCATTCGACGTCGCCGGTATACTACCACCGATCCTGGGATCTATCATTACCCGAACCTGCACGTCATCATGAAGCACACCTGGACTCCATTACCTCACTTATTACCTCCCCTATATCTGGCACTCCCTTAGGTTCTTTCTCCGGTCAGTATTGTTCTTGTATTTATGCGTAGACGCCACTGTTATGTTGTCTCGTTCCATGTTTTTTGTTTTATTAAACGTTTCCCCTGCAGCTGCTTCTCGACTCTCTCCGTCTCCGTTATAGAATACTGACTCCAACAACGGAAATCAGCAGGAAAACAGAATACCTCCTAGACTGCCGACGAACAGGGATACCTTCTATGTCAACACAATGACCAGCTAGCACAACTGGGGGTGGCTATGGAAGAGGTTCTTCGCAGTGTGCAACATCTCAAACATACCCGGGAGGCGTTGCCATCAACTAGCGGTGGATACTCTACAACCAGTCGACCCAGCACAACAGCCCATTCAGCAACCCGCTCAGGTCAGCGATGCCAGTTTGTTCCTCCCGGATAAATATGACGGCATCTTATCTAAATGCCGTGGCTTACTACTTCAGAGCTCCCTCTACTTTACGCACTAGATGGGAGCCCCCACCACCGAGAGGTTCAAGGTTGCCACGGTTATTTCTCTGCTGACTGGGCAGGCGTTGGAATGGGCCACAGCTGTCTGGGAGAGAAGAGAGGAGCAACTAGATTCATATGAGGGTTTCATGGCTCTGTTCAAATGCATTTTCAATCAACCCCTGGAGGGCAGAGAGGAGGTGAGCACTTGAGGGACAGTCACGTGATCTTCCACCTCCTGGGGCAGGAGTGAGTATTCCATCTTCATCACTTTCAGCTCAACTCTTTTTAGTGTCCATCACACTATTTGACAGTCCCTAATGTATTGTCTACAGCATTAGTGGATTCCGGTGCAGCATGGAACTTTATTGACCAGACCCTTGCCTTCTCTCTTATCATCTCATACCCACTCTCCTCAACTTTCCAGGTTCAAGACCTCGATAATCGGCCACTGGGATCTGAAACCATTACACACATCACCCAACCCCTCATCCTCTCCATGGAGTCCATTCATCAGGAGAACATCCCCTTCTTCATCACCAGTGTACCAGTTCACAATATCATCCTCGGCCTCCCTTGGCTTCAATGCCATAACCCCACCATCTCATGGTCGAGGATGAGAATCACAGACTGAATACCCGAATGCCAGAGGACCTGCATCCCCATCCCCTGTGGTTCCACATCGGTTGAGAGTCCTGTGGTTGTCCTTCAGCCCAACATCCGAAGGTATACCAGGACCTGCGGGAGGTATTCTCCAAGACCCACGCCACCTGTCTTCCTCCTCATCGCCCCTGGGACTTTCCCATCAAGTTGCTGGCAAGGTCTGTGCTTCCACACAGACGCATTTACACTCTGTCGGTGGCTGAGACACAGGCTATGGAGGATTACATCCAAGAGGGGCTCCAACAAGGTTTCACCCGCACATCCACTTCTCCTGCGTAAGCTTGTTTCTTCTTCGTGGCCAAGAATGGAGGGTTAGGTCCATATATTGATTACAGAGGACTCAATGAAATCACCAAAGTACCATTACCCTCTCCCGTTGGTGTCGGCAGTCATCGATCAGTTCCGCGGAGCCTGGTTCTTTACCAAACTGGAGTGAACACAATCTCATCCTCATCTTGGAGGGGGATGAATGGAAGACTAGGTTTGGCACGATGTCTGGCCACTATGAGTACTTGCTGTTGCCAGGCATTCGTTAACGAGGTGTTCAGGGCCATGCTCGGGCCAGATTGTCGTGGCCGTGTATATCGATGACATCCTGGTCTTACTTATGTTCAGAGAGTGATGATGGATGACAAGAAGGTAGATGCGATCAGGTTGTGGCCAGTCCCAACCCCCCTAAAGGGGTTACAACGGTATTTGGGGTTTGCCAACTTCTACTGCCGTTTCATCAGGAACTTCAGCTCCATCGCCACCCCTCTCACCTCTCTCCTCAAGGGTGGTCCCCCGTAGGTTGGTGTGGAGCCCAGCAGCTGATGAGGCCTTCGATCTACTCTAGGGGTGTTTCACCTCTGCCCCATTGCTCAAACACCTAGATCCCACGATATCATTTGTGGTGGAGGTGGTCACTTCAGAGGTGGGTGTGGGGGAAGTTCTGTCTCTAAGAAACTGTCCCCTGCAGAGAGGAATTATGACATTGGTGATCGAGAGCTCCTGGTGGTGTCGTTGGAATTAGAGTGTAGACATTGTCTGGAGGGTGCCAAGGAACCATTCGCCATCCTCACTGACCATCGGAACCTGGAGTACATACGGACAGCGAGGAGCCTGAATGCGGGCCAAACAAGTTGGGCCCTTTTCTTCACAAGGTTTGACTTCACGCTGACCTATCGCCCAGGTTAAAAATAAACTAAGGCCGATGCCCTGTCCCGTCTCTATGATTCGGGAGAGGGTCCGTGTCCAGAATGCACCTATAATCCCATCCTCCCGAGTCGCAGCTCCTGTGGTCTGGGACATAGATGTGGACATTTGCCGGCCTCTGGAGAGGGACCCCGCACCCACTAACTGTACTCCCGAGCACATCTACGTTCCTATGGGGATAAGGGATCAGGTGCTGACCTGGACACACACATCTGTCGTCACTGGAAATCCAGGTATTTCTCGCACTACCCAATCCATTTCTGAGAAGTACTGGTCACTCTCAACATCAACTCCTGTTCCGTATGTGCCCAAACCAAATTCCCCTGGAACGCTCCAGCAGAGGAACTCCTTCCCCTTCCCGTGCCTCAGCGCCCCTAGTCCCATCTATCCATTGACTTTGTTACTGATCTCCCCTCCTTTGACGGTTTCATCACCATTTTGGTGATTGTGGATAGATTTTCAAAATCCTGTCGCTTAATCCCTCTTTCTGGTTATGGGCACCTTCACGTCATCCTGAGGCACACCTGGACTCCATTACCTCACTTAATACCTCCCCTATATCTGGCACTCCCTTAGGTTCTTTCCCCAGTCAGTATTGTTCCTGTGTTTGTGTAGACGCTACTGTTATGTTGTCTCATTCCATGCTTGTTGTTTTATTAAACGTTTCACCTGCACCTCAACTCTCAGCGTCTCCATTATAATTTCAATGATCAACAACCAATTTGACAGAGCTTGAAGGCTCCAAGTGATGGCCAGTCCAATTCTGGCTGTGCCGGGTGGAGATTATAAGAGTACATGGCCATTAAGACCAGATCATTCTTTAAGATGTTCAAATGTTTTTAGATGACCATCTGGGTCAAATAATAATCATAGTGATTCTAGAGGATGCAACAGGTCAGCATCTCAGGAGTAAATGTCAGTTGGATTTTCATAGCCGAACATTCAGCGGTTGAGACAGCAGGTGCGGTAGATAGAGACAGGGTCGAAACAACAGATCCGGGACAAGGTAGCACATCTATGTGAACAGGGCAGGGCTCCATAGCCACAGGCAGAACAGCAGAAACTGGATTAGCACAAGACCAGGTGGACTGGGGACAGGGACAGCCAGGAGTAGTCAGGCCAGGTAGTCCTGGGGCATGGTATTAGGTCTCAGGTCCTAGGGCTGAGACAGAGACAAAGAAAGAAAGAAGAGAAAGAGAGAGTGAGAGGAAAATGAGAGCGACCATGCCTAAGATTACACAGATCAGATAAGACAGGAGAATTACACCAGATAGGACAAACTGACCCTAGCCCTCCAGCACATAGACTATTGCAACATAGATACTGAGGACTGAGATGGGGTGGCGGGAGACACTGTGGCGCAATCCAAAGTTACCCACAGACAGGGCCAACCAGGCAGGAAATAACCCCTCCCACTTTACCAAAGCACAGCCCCAACAGTACCAAAGGGATAGAAATAGACCACTAACTTACTACCCTGAGACTAAGCTGAGTATAGCCCACGAAGATCTCCCCCACCGCACAAGCCCGAGGGAGCGCAAAACTGAACAGGAAGATCACGTCTGTGACTTAACCCAATCAAGTCAAGTATAGCGAAAAAAGCCTGACATGACATGATGCACCCTCCTAGGGACAGTACGGGAGACTGCAAGCAAGGCCGTGACTCAGCCCCTTTAATAGTAAAAAAAACCAATTTGGGGGGGGGGCTTGCTTGTTTTGCATGCTATTTTGGCATTAATACGTGTCACATATCAGTTTGCAAACAATGTAAAAAAATATATACATGTAATTGAGTTAATAAAGCTGCATACAAACATGGTCTCATTTTGGTTTTCTTGAGTAAGGCAGCTCCAAAATGCAGGTCTTTCAGCCTAGCTCAGTGCTTTCCTAGTTTAAAACGATAAACATTCCACATTGGCCATTTTGTCAATGAAGTATGAATTGTGAAGCACTCAAAACTGTTAACTCGGAAGTGCAAAATCTAACTTTAGTGAGTACTAGACAACTGGGACCTCGGGGAAAATGAGCTTTGACTGGGAAAAAGTTTTGAACTTTCATCCAACTCGAAATTTTAAATTGGGAACTCGGCCTCTTTCTAGAGCTATAAACTGAAGATCATTGACGTCATCATGATTCAACCTTTTTTTCTCTCGAGTTCCCAGTTGTTTAGCACCATAAATCCAGAGAATGCCAGACTTTCATGACAAAGTTTGATGACAAGATTTGCCCATGAAAGACCGCAGCGTCACATTCCTGTTCAAGTGAGCACGGCACAACAAGGTGAGTCCAAACATGTCTTGATTCTTCTGCTTAAATTATGTATTTTAGTTTATTAATTCGACCATTTAAAAAAAACAAGCACACAAAACTTAAAAGCCATACATGCACATGAGTAAAATCATCGAGGATAACACACAAAGTCTATAACTTATTTCCATTCTGGTCCTACTGAGGCAAGATTGAACACCGTTAAACACAGTATGGCATTGTGATAATAAACATAAAAACAAAGAAGAACATTATCTCATCATTGTAGTTACATCATAGCGGTTATTCATATGGGCACAGAAGACAAACATTTTTAAAGCTGCCCAGAGAGGATGTTGTTTTTATGGGCAGAGGCAACTCATTCCATTCTGAGGCTCCAGAATAAAAGTACCTTTCCCAGCATTACTCCTGAACCTGTATAAGCACACATCAGCAACGCCTGATCTGGTGCTGTGATTGTGTGCATCCCTAACATGGGTAAAGTAATCAGTTAGATATGTGCGCAGAACCATAAATACTCCTGTAAACCAAACCTAGTCTAATCTGGGACACCCTAGCCTTAACAGGCAGCCAGTTTAGTTCCTGAAAGCAGCTCCTGCCTATATGAGTACGTGGACTCACCTTCAATACTACCCTGATCAGCTTATTCTGGGATATCTGGAGCTTCCCCTTCATAAACTTAGATAAGCCCCCAAACCAGGAAGTACTAGCATAGTCAAAATGGCATTGAATGAGGGCAGTAGCTAGCACTTTCATGGAGTCCTTATCAAGCAGCTTGGACATTCTAGACAATAACTTAGTCCTGGCATTAACCTTCCCTAGCACTTTATTGGCCATGCTCACACCTCCCAAGCTTCCATCAAGGATACATCCCAAGTAGCTAACAGAGGTTTTAGTAGTCAGCACCTCACCCCCTCCACTCTGATTTCAGATGACCTACACAATTTAGGTCTGGATCCAAAAATAATTGCTTCAGTTTTCCCCAAGTGCAGAGAGAGCTTATTACCTCCAAGCCGTTTGTTAATGTTAGTAGGTTCTGTGCTAAGTATGCTCTCTAACATAGTTCTACTTTTGTGAGACACCAGAAGTGTAGAGTCGTCCACATAATGGAAAAGATGACAAGAACAAGCAACTTTTTCATATCGTTAATATACAGTAAAGAGTACAGGCCCAAGCACACTCCCCTGTGGAACGCCACAACTCATTGGTTTTGCCTGAGACAGTGAACCATTAACCTCTATTACTTGCTTGTAATATGCCAGGAAGGTATGTATATTGTAGCTAAGAAAGTAATACTAAGTGTATGTTGTGTAGTAAGCTGTTAGTAGCCCATGTGCCTCACACTAATAATTTTGTCTATTTTCACCTTAATTTCACCTACTGTTCTGACTTGGTGGTGCACATGTAGCCTATAACCTGTTTGTGAGAAATGTAATCATAGAATATTGTAATAGCTTTTATTGTCTACTTATATGTCCCCTTTATTATCCTACACATTTCAAAAGTGCTGAACAAAGTTATATTGACAAAGTCTGGTCTAGCTCGCTCATTAATGTCTTAATCGAAATGACGGATTGCCTCTTATGCGCATGTCATCCACTTATGCCATAGTTTGTAGATCTCAATTGTCAGTAGACACCACATTTGTTTAAGCAAGCCAGCCATTTCAGCTATGTTTTTTTAAAAGCAGTAAATGAGGCTGAATGAATTGTTTCGCTGCCAGACAAGGCTCCGCTGATAGCCAGGTGTAGCAGTGGTATAGTGCATTACGGGTATTGTTTATTGTTGTGTTGTGTAGTGTAGTAGCTTTGCTGGCATGCATCCCACTTGTTTTATTTTTGCCCCACCAAGATTTACATGCTTAAACCGCCACTGAACAGGTTAAAAAATGATTTTAAGCCTTGAGACAATTAAGACATGCATTGTCGGTGTGTGCCATTCAGAGGGGGAATGGGCAAGACAAAACATTTAAGTGCCTTTGAACGGGGTCTGGTAGTAGGTGCCAGGCGCACCAGTTTGTGTCAAGAACTGCAACACTGCTAGGTTTGTCACGCTCAACAGTTTCCCGTGTGTATCAAGAATGGTCCACCACCCATAGGACATCGAGCCAACTTGACACAACTGTGAGAAGCATTGGGGTTAATATGGACCAGCATCCCTGTGGAAAGCTTTTGACACCTTGTACAGTCGATGCCCGATGTTTGGTGCATAGTGAAAACAGTAGTGGTTGTCACGAACCGGCGCAAAGCCTGTAACAAAAAGGGAGACAACGTGGAGATAAGGAGTAACAAAATATATATTTATTAAATAATTAACTAAGTACAATATACAATGGTGTGTGTAATCAGTAAGGTAAGTGAGTGTTTTGCATGCATGAATGTGATAATGCAGGGTGTTGAAAGGTGCCAAAGCAAACAACCAAAAGGCCACCAAGAAACACAACAAAATCTAGAAAGGTGTCTGCATGGAGAGAGTCTCTTCCATGAATGTGGAAGAGGTCTATTTATCCTGGGACACACCTGGGCCCAGGTGTTTCCCATGTAGCTGACGACCCTCTCAACTCCACCCACCGGCATCCTAATAAGGAAACAAGAACAAAGAGAGAATACGGCAGACAGAGTGGGAGGGTCATCACATGGTCCTCGAACTTAACCTTAAGGAACACTGAAACTTACCTTCATTTGTCAGAGGACAAACCCTCCACAGAGACAAACATATTTCAGACAGATTAGATCTATACCAGGCAAGAAATATTCTGCGTAGACCAATTAGGGTTTCCAATCCCTCCAAAATAATGTGAACAATGGTGTGGAAAGCAGCACGAAGGTCTAGGAACACAAGAACAGATGCAGAGCCTTGATCTGACGCTATTAAAATGTAATTTACCACCTTCACGATAGCAGTCTCAGTACTATGGTGGGGTCTGAAACCAGACTGGAGCGTTTCTTATACATTATTTGTCTTCAGGAAGGCAGTGAGTAGTTGAGCAACAGCTTTATCTGAAAATTAATTAGTGGAATGGGAGATCCGATATTTTTTAAATTTAATTTCCGGGTCAAGGTTTGTCTCCTTCAGTAGAGGCTGTATTAATGCCACTTTTAGTGAGTTTGGTACACATCCGGATGATAGAGAGCCATTTATTGTGTTCATGTGAGAATTGAAAATATGTTTTGTTTGCCATGTAGGCTTTTTGTTTGAGCTGAAGCTGCAATACAGGATTATGCAACATATAGTGTGACTAGCTGAGAGGCTGTGGTTAAGCTTGGGCGTAAACAGTATTTAGATCGTTGACACATGCATAGAAGAAGTGTTGCAAACAGTTAATTTTAGGTTGGAACACGAAAACAGGAACTGAGCCTGCGGCCACAGTCTCTAGGGTGCGATCGCATTGATAATCTGCACAGCAACAACTACGCCTGCCAACTGCAGCGCCTGGGAGCTGGGATCAGCCTGTGTGCCAACGATAGGCTGAGCAAGTTTAAACCAAACTCAGCCTCTACTCTGATAGGCCAGCTCAGAAGCTGGAACTATTTCTGTCAGAGTATTTAAGAAGAACCTTGTTAGGAACAGACCAGTTCTCTGCTTGCCCTGCGTGGTGTTGCATTGAGCCCATGTACACGAAGATTGCATTTATTATACCTAATTAAAACTTGTTACTGAGAACAATGACCTAGTCTTACACTGTCCTTTTTCACCCGATCTGATTCACACGACTTAACAATTGGTGACCCCAACGTGATCTGGTATAAGGACTTCGCTGGAACTTTGTCCAGACAATTGGCCATCGCTGTCGTCGAAACGGAGTGCCTCACAAATACAGACCAGTCAATCAAAAGGTAAGCAGATACCGATTGTTGAAAAACTAAAACTCTGCATATTGGCAATTATCAAAATTATTTTGAGACACCCGTTTGATGTAAGTGACTAAAGTTGTGAATTCTGAACATCTCTATAAACCTTATACTGTAATAACTTCAATCTAAAAAACTATGCATCGTAAATGATATAACAAATGTGTGTGTATAATGTACTAGGTACTGGGTACCAGGGTTGAATGGGTTCACAGGAAAAACCCCTGTCTCCCATCGGTCCATGGTTTGCAGCACGCGATCCATGGCTGTACCCAGTTTCTGCAGCATGGTCGCGTGCTGCTGAACGCGCTCTTCCATTTGAAGCAGAGGGCTGGCTGTACCTGCTGACTCCATGTATTATGGTGCGTGATTCTGTCAGAGTCTATCTAGAGGATAGCGAAGGAGTCAGGCGCAGGACACAGGCAAGAGTAAAACCACTATTTACTCCATTCGAGAACTGAACAAAAATCCTGTTATAAAACAAATACAAAACAGGATACGAACGCCAACACACGAAAGACAATCACGCACAACAGAAAGGGAAACCAGAGGGTTAAATAAGGAACATAATCATGAGATGGGAACCAGGTGTGTAAAACAGACAAAACAAACGGAAAAATGAAACATGGATCGGTGGCAGCTAGAAAGCCGGTGACGTCGACCGCCGAACACAGCCCGAACAAGGAGAGGGAACAACTTCGGTGGAAGTCTTGACAGCCATAGGGAAAACGGCACACATTGTGATGAGACACCCACTGGAAATCAACAAAGATCATGGAGTGACAGAATTTATTGCCTCAAAACTATTTATTCTGTCAAGCAAAAGGAAATCCAATATCACAAAACTGATCATGGCAAAGCACATCATGTATGTGACCAAAGGAACCAACATGACGGATGGAATGGGAGAGGGAGAGCCACATATCTGCGAGGAAAGAGCAGCAAAACAAGTAAAGGTTTGAATAGACCTTTAAAATACGCCACTGGATGGGGTAGGAAACACCCTATTCACAGATGGATGCTGCTACAGGTCAAAAGACCCAGGAGAAGTTGACAGAATTAAGAGCATTGAGGAGAGCATTGGAGCTAAGCAAAGGAAAGAGAGTAAACATCTACACTGACTCTGCTTACGCACACGGGATTGCACACATAGATGGCCCACAATGGATGAGGGGCTACCTAACCAGCTCAAATTAACCCATAAAACACAAACAAGAAGTGCAACGGCTGATTGAAGCAATCAAACTACCAACAAGTGTGGCCATCATGAAGTGTAAAGGACGCAGTAAAGAAAACACCAAAATAAGGGAGGGAAACGACATGGTAGACCTAGCACCCAAAAATGCAGAACACACTGCACAGCAGATGGTACAGAGAATGAGAGAAATGCAAGACAAACTAACAATGGACACAGTTAGGCAACTACAAGAGGCAGCGGACATATATGAACAGACCGTTTGGAGTAGGCATGGAGCTAGGAGAGATCATTAAGGCATCTAGAGGGCACACACTGGAAAGACTGTGGCACCCACCAAGCTGCTTAGGTCAACGATATGAGAGGAACACAACAAAGCGCATGGAAGATGGGGAAGTGTTGCAAAAACTCTGGAGGTAGTATGGTGGCACCCACACATGCTAGACATGACCAGGGAAGTGTCAGAAAGTTGCGAGGTGTGCAGAAGCTACAATAAAGTTTCATTGGGAGCTGTCATAGGCAGTTTCCCTGTACCGGATGCACCGTTCCAGGACATTTGCATAGACTTTACAGACATGGGACAGGACAACAGAGTGGAAGGCAAGAGGTACCTACTGGTAATGGTAGACAGGTTCACCAGATGGGTGGAAGCCATCCCAACAGCAAGGGAAGATGAAAAAGTGGTCCTAAAATGGTTAAGAAGGGAATTTATACCAAGATTCGGGGTACCTAGAATGATCAGATCCGACAACGGTACACATTTTAAGAATGTGCATCTGAAGGAGGTAGAACAGGCACTGGGAATAACCCACAAGTATGGGTCAGTATATCATCCTCAGTCCCAGGGTTTAGTGGAGAGAGGTAACCTGACACTTAAATGAAAAATGGCTCAAATAATGGCAGGGACAAAGCTGAAGTGGATAGATGCGTTGCCTTTAGCTTTAATGTCAATGAGAAATTCACCCGGGTCCGACACCCACCTTACTCCCCACGAGCTATTGACGGGACAAAGAATGCCAGGCCCACCTGCAGACAATTTGAGCCTATCTAGGTTAGATATTGCTAAAGTTAGATACACAGACTACATGCAGGCACTAACCTCTCTGGTCGAAAGACTATCCACACAGGTGGTGGCGGTCCGAACTCCGGCTGTGGAGACCACGGACGAGAACAGAGATATCCAAGTGGGAGACTGGGTAAGAGTCAAGGTGCACTCCAGGAAGTGGACAGAACCCAGATGGGAAGGACCCTATCAAGTAAAAGAGGTATCTAGTCACTCGTTGAGAGTGAACACAAAGCGAAAGGACACGTGGTATCACCGTACCCATTGTGCTAAAGACTCAGCCCCGAGTAGGACCCTAGACCAGGTTGTATCAGACGTGGCAGAGTCACAACCCTAGGAAAATGTACCTTATGTACATTTGAGGGTTTATGCTACTAATTGTAGGAACAGAGGGATCTACTGTAGTGAATGGTAGCATTTCCAAGGCTCTTGAAGGACTAGACAAGCTATCTGCAGAAATAAAGAACATGGCAGGAGTGGAGAGGACTGGACTGTTCTCCTGGTTGGGTGAGTGGTTCGGTAGGTACACAACATTGGTGGTTGCTGGATTTCTGACCCTGGTTGCGGTATTGGTTGTATTAATGTGCTGCGGTTGCTGTCTGAGAAAATCTATTACAGACGTGGTTCATGCCGCTGGGATGATGCCCCTGCTCAAGGTGAAGGATGATGAGGCAGACACCGAGTTGGGGCTGATGGAAGATGATCCCTGGTTTGCTACAGGGGAGGTTAATGAGTGACACCCTAGGGGGTGTCAAAAGGGGGACTCAAAAATAGTTATTTCTTATTCTATAAACATTTATTACTTTTATTAATGCTATTTAATAACGAGTTGTTGTTCTCCATTTCAAAGAGGGTTTTAAGTTCCTAGGTGGCTGGTAGCCAACCTAGTACATAGTGGGATCGAATGGAGGACATGAAGGTATAAACATTGTTGCATTTATTTGAATCATTGCTGCATTTATATTCACACCCTAATGGGTGTGAAAAGGGGGATTGTGAGAACTGAGAATATGTTTTGTTTGCTATCTAGGCTTTTTGTTTGAGCTGAAGCTGCAATACAGGATTGTGCAACATATAGTGTGACTAGCTGAGAGGCTGTCGTTAAGCTTGGGCGTAAACAGTATTTAGATCGTTGACACATGCATAGAAGAAGTGTTGCAAACAGTTAATTTTAGGTTGGAACACGAAAGCAGGTACTGTGCCTGCTGCCGCAGTCTCTAGGGTGCGATCACATAGATAATCTGCACAACAACAACTACGCCTGCCAACTGCAGCGCCTGGGAGCTGGGACCAGCCTGTGCGCCAACAATAGGCTGAGCAAGTTAAAACCACACTCAGCCTCTACTCTGATAGGCCAGCTCAGAAGCTGGAACTATTTCTGTCAGAGTATTTAAGAAGAACCTTGTTAGGAACAGACCAGCTCTCTGCTTGCCCTGCGTGGTGTTGCATTGAGCCCGTGTTCACAAAGACTGCATTTATTATACTTAATTCAAACTTGTTACTGAGAACAATGACCTAGTCTTACACTTTGTCCCTTTTCACCAGATTTGATTCACGCGACTTAACATTCAACATAGGAGGGCCAAGCACAGGAAGTTGCTCTTTCAGTAGTTTAGTTGGAATAGAGTCCAGTAGACAGCTGGAAGGTTTAGAGGCAATGATTATTTTAGTGAATGCGTCAAGAGATACAGGATTACAAATGTTTAGTGTCTCCATTGATCTAAGGTCCTGGCAGTTCTGTGCAGTCTCAGGACAACTGAGTTTTGGGAAAATATGCATATTCAAAGTCCGTAATTTGTTTTCTAATGATCTTGATCTTTTTTGTCAAAGAAGTTTATGAATTCATCACTGCTAAAGTGAAGGTCATCTTTACTTGGGGAATGCAGCTTTTTACTTCGATTTTGCACAGTACTGTCTTTCCAAGCTGTGTGGAAGACTTGCCATTTGGTGGAGCACCATTACTCACATGAATGCCAAAGTATAAAATTGGTGTGAGTACCAAAGATAAAGTCAAAATCGGAACAATTTAGATCCAGACCAAAACTTTAAGACCTAGACCAAGGATCAGTGGATCGAGACCATGACCAGTTTAAATGGATAAAAATAAGATCCCGGGGCCTGAAAATATGGCCCAAAACATACATGCACCAGTTGTCACACAAAAGTTGGCATTTAAAAAAAAACTGAACTTGACATGAGAATGTGCTTATCCTCACACAAACTTTAGAAAGTTTCTAGTGGTTAAGGTATTGCATTGCAATTAAGGCAAAAGTAACCTAGTAGTAGCCTACTGGGCTGTCACAGCTGTTGAAGGATGAGGACCAAGGTGCAGCGTGGTGAGCGTACATTTTCTATTTTATCCAAAATAATGACGCCGACAAAACAATATACAAAACAAACCATGCCGCTTAATGCAATGTGCCATCAAACAAGGTTAACTTCCCACACACACAGGTGGGAAAAGGGTACCTAAGTATGGTTCCCAATCAGAGACAACGATAGACAGCTGTCCCTGATTGAGAACCATACCCGGCCAAAACTTAGAAATAGAAAATCATAGAAACACAAAACATAGAATGCCCGCCCCCAACTCACACCCTGACCAAACCAAAATAGAGACATAAAAAGGATCTCTAAGGTCAGGGCGTGACAGGGCAGACGTCAGTTCAACGTCCAGTTTTGATTTAGATTGGGTTGAGATGTCAACTAATGGGAATTCAACTTGAAATAGATTTTTTTTAAATACCATGCCATTGGATTTAGGTTAAACGTTTGGTGAAAAAAATACGAAATTGCCATACATTAATGACTTTTTGCAAATCAATTCATCATCACATTGGATTTTTTAATTTTTGGAATACAACGTTGATTAAACCAGTTTTTGCCAAGTGTGAGCATTGTGAAGGGATATATGATGACACTTATAACAACAACAAAAAAACAGGCAGCTAAATATAGCAATGTAATCATTTGCCTTTAGTGAGAATATTTATTTTATCTTTGCATTCTAAAATAATTAGAAATAGGCATCTGTTTCCTATTTTTTAATTTCCATGATCATTGCATAATACATTCCTCACCTTTTCTGACTGTGATGGTTTCATAATGGCAAAATAGCCAGCCTAAAGGCCTACAACAAGTTAGGATAGGCTATATATGCCCCATCTCTCATTTAATTGGACCCACTTCACATTAGTAAATAGATAAGCTACAGTATTTAAACTATTTTGCACTATGCGATCTGATCCGTAGCGCAGTTTAAAGGTAGAACTCACGTCCATTGACGTTTTTACACTATGTCTAAATACTGTAATGTCAAATTTCATGATCAGACCATATTTAATTTACAACATAATACATAACCATTGCAGAATAAATTCCTCTCCTTTTCTGGCCATGATGAGTTCATATTCCGATGTAGACATAGGTCTATAACAAATGACCTTGTGCATCTCTATTTAATTGGGCCTATTAGACAGGCTATTATAATAAAAACATTTTGCTCTGAAAGTATTGTTATTTCTGACCATTCACCATGAGTGTCACGGTCGTCGTATGGAATGGTTAGAATACATTCCTATTATTGTAGGAAGAACACGAAGAACACTTAAACAAAAACGAACGTGACCGCTATATAAACAATGTGCTAACGCGCAACATAACATAGACATAGATAATCACTCACACAATATGGCTGCCTAAATATGGTTCCCAATCAGAGACAACGATAGACAGCTGCCTCTAATTGAGAACCAATCTAGGCAACCATAGACATTCAATTTACCTAGAAAGGAAACAGCCCCATAAACATACAAAACCCCTAGACAAGACAAACACATACATCACCCATGTCACACCCTGACCTAACCAAAAAAACAAGGAAAACAAAGAATACTAAGGTCAGGGTGTGACAATTAGTGCCTGAGCTAGAGTTTCCCCAGCAACCTATGTGTTATCAATGGCATTTTAACTCCATTTTACTCTCAGATAAGGAGTTTGTCCATTTAATTTCTCCAGAAATCACCTTATTCCTAGAAATGTATTCATCCCAAAGTACAGTGGGGCAAAAAAGTATTTAGTCAGCCACCAATTGTGCAAGTTCTCCCACTTAAAAAGATGAGAGGCCTGTAATTTTCATCATAGGTACACTTCAACTATGACAGACAAAATGAGAAAAGAAATCCAGAAAATCACATTGTAGGATTTTTAATGAATTTATTTGCAAATTATCGTGGAAAATAAGTAAATGACTAAATACTTTTTTGCCCCACTGTATGTCCTGCTCTTCCATATGGGAGTCCCTCAACGCAAATCTACATGGCCAAATTATTTCTTATACAGCCAACAAAAACAAAGCTTGCTCTCAGTGACTTCGAGGCCTGAGCAAAGCCATAGCTACACTGGATAAGAAGTATGCTACAGATCCTTCCTCTGATCTATATAAAGAATGCCAGCTACTCCAATCTGAATTTGACGAGCTCTCTACTCTTATGAGTTTGATACAGAGTGTATGAGCAAGATGACAAGGCCAGTAAACTCCATGCACATCAGATCCGTATTCTGAGGCCTCACGTTTAATCCCGCAAATAAGGATCCTGTCTGGTGCGACCACAGTTATACATAAAGAGATCAATGATCAATTCAAAAAAATGTACTCTGCTCTACTCCTCCGAACCTCCGAATCTCCTCAAGACCCTTTGTTGATTGATTCTTTCTTTGATGGTCTGAATATGCCTTCAATTGATATAGACTCCCATGATGGTTTAGAAGAACAATTTACACCAGAGGAAATTGCAACTACAGTGTCCACATTGAAAGTAGTGAATCACCGGGTCCGGACGGTTTTCCAAACAAATTTTCCAGGATGTTTTCCAGTCTGCTTTGCCCATTCCGGTGTCAATTATTTGCAGAGTGTCTTAAAACATCAAAGCTACCGCTGAGTCTTTATCAAGCCTCAATTTCATTACTATTAAAGAAAAACAAGGACCCCCTGGAATGTGGATCTTATCGCCCAATCTCGCCTTTAAACTGTGACTACAAAATCCTAGCCAAGCTCTTAGCCATCTGAATGGAAAACTCGCTGTACCAAGTAAGGGTAGCCTAGTGGTTAGAGCGTAGCCTAGTGGTTGGAGCGTTGGACTAGTAATCAGAAGGTTGCAAGTTCAAACCCCCAAGCCGACAAGATACAAATCTGTCGTTCTGCCCCTGAACAGGCAGTTAACCCACTGTTCCTAGGCTGTTATTGAAAATAAGAATTTGTTCTTAACTGACTTGCCTGGTTAAGTAAAGTTTTAAAAAAATAGACTCTGACCAGAATGGCTTTATGAGAAATAGGCATTTGCTTTTAAATATTAGACGCCTTATGAATGTACTCCCCAGCGTCGGGGGACCCGGGGTGGTGGTCTCGATCAATGTGAAAAAAGCTTTTGACCGCGTTGAGTGGGACTACCTAACTGCCGCCCTTTATAGATTTGGCTTAGGTCACAAATTCATTGCGTGGATAAAGATTCTTAATTTCTCTTCCATGGCTTCGGTACAGACTAACAACTTGTTCTCTGACTATTTTCCCCTGCACCTTGGATCCAGACAGGGTTGTCCACTCTCCCCCTTGTTGTTTGCTTTGGCAATCGAGCCCCTTTCCGTCGCACTGTGCTCAAATGATGCTATTCAAGGTATACTCAGGACAAGCTTAGAGCAGAAATACCTTATTTTGTTTATCTCCAACCCTGATACCTCATTACCACATTCCATATCTATTCTTAAACAGTTTGGAGCAATCTAAGGGTACAAGCTGAATCTAGGCAAGAATTATATTTTTCCTGTAAATAAGGCTGCTTTAAGTACTCTTTTACAAGCTTTCAGTTTAAGATTGTATACTTTTTTCAATGTTTACCCATTTCTATTCCAAAATCTTTTTTTAATTCACCGGATCAAACATTCATGTATTTAATTTGGGATGGCAAGGTACCACGGATTGGTAGAAGACATTTACAAAAGCCTAAGGTATTGGGTGAGTTAGCTATACCAAATTTCCAGACATACTATTGGACTGCAAATTTCAGAGCCCTTTTATACTGGCTGCAGGTTGACTCTACTGGCCCAAATCCACTCTGGGTCCAGATGGAGTCTGAATCATGTAAACCTGCTGCAATTTCCTCTGTGTTGTGCTCCTCTCTCCCAGTGTTCCTAGGAAAAAGGTGTGTCAACCCAATTGTAAAGCAGTCTCTTAAATGTGGATTCAGTTCCGTTTAGCCTTTAGCCTTCAAGGCTTTTCTCTATCAGGCCCAATCAATCAGAACATTTTATTTTCTCCATCTTTAAATGATGGGACTTTTGGCATCTGGCACTCACTGGGCCTCTCCTCACTAACCCAACTATTATTTGATGATACATTTGCCTCTTTTGCTCAGCTACAGGAAAAGTTCAACATCCCCCAATCCCACTTCTTCCATTATCTCCAGACTAGGAACTTTGTTAGAGCTACCACACCTGAACTTCCCAATATGCATCTTTGAGCTAAACAAGCTTCCTAAGTGTGCAATTTCCGATGTATATGCAATCATTAATGACTTACAGAACCCTTCTTTGTTGCCTTTAAAGACTCGATGGGAAAAGGATTTGGGGGAGGAACTTGGGGATGACACCTGGGAATCGGTTCTGCACAGGGTGCATTCTTCCTCTTTTAGCACTAGACACAGCCTCATTCAATTCACGGTGGTTCACCATATCCACTGGTCCGGTGACAAACTCTGAAGAATATTCTCTGATTTTGATCCTACTTGTGTTCGATGTAAAACAGAACCAGCCACACTGTTTCATATGTTTTGAGACTGTCATAAATTGTCTGGTTTCTGGGAATTAATATTTCAATGTTTCTCTGATATGACACTGTTATACATCCGTCTCCCCTTATAGCCCTTTTTGTAGTACTGCCCATACGTACCCCCCTGTCAATAATTCAGTCGGACACTATTGCTTATTCAACTGTTTTAGCTAGATGTCTAATACTCCAGAACTGGAAGATGGCGCTTCCCCATTATATAAATATTGGGTGGGAGATGTGTTGTGCTCTCTGAAATTATAAAAATGCAATTCAACACACATGGAAACTCCAAACTGTTTTATGAATCTTGGGCTCCAAACATCATAAAACAGTCTTACTTTGAACAGTCCACCCTCTGATGGCATTCTTATCTGTCAAGCGGTGGGTGTAGCTGGTGCAGGGAAGTCAGGCGCAGGAGAGCAGAGATGAGTGAACAAAGAAGCACTTTACTGAGGCAATAGTAAGAACAGAACGCAACCGCATCACAAAAACAAATGCCCAAAGAACAAGTGAGGCAGCACAAAGTACAACAACCAAGTACAACAACCAAGTACAAAGTACCGGCTGCCACAAATCACAGGTACAAATAAAACCCGGCGCAACCCAGCCGGAAGCGTGCCAACCTAGACAATAAACAATACCCCACACAGACATGGAGGGAACAGAGGGCTAAATACACATAGTAATCATGAGGAGATGTAAACCAGGTGTATGGAAAACAAGACAAAACAAATGGAAAAATGAAAGGTGGAGCGGCGATGGCTAGAAGACCGGTGACATCGACCGCCGAATGCCGCCCGAACAAGGAGAGGGACCAACTTCGGCGGAAGTCGTGACATTATCAAAACAAAAATAAGTCTGGTTGGTGGAGCATTTCTTTGTGGGTTTTTTGGGAGGTCATTGATACTTATTTAATGTGAATTGTGGATGCCTTATTCCTCTTGCTCTGTCAGAGCCTAACATGCAAGCTTGTTTTGCCCCGTTTTTTATTTATTACATTGTAAAAAAAATATTATAATAACATTGTAAACTTTAATTTTGGTCCATTGGCTGGTCAGTCTGTGGTCATGACTTGAGTGTGAGTGTTTTTTCTCCAACCCTTTCTCTCATCTGTTTACAGCAACAATGGTGAGGTGACCACTCTGTTCCTGTATTCATTTTAATTTATTCAAGATTTTTATTGTTGCTAGTTTTTTGCACTGCATTTGCATGATAACTCTGAAAAAGCTGACAACAGGAGGGCCCTTCCAAGGCCTCTCTAATCTAGGGAGGAGAGAACAGCGAGAAACTGCCAAGGCTGGTAGAAAAGTGATAAAACTGTGTGTGTGTGTGCGTAGAGGGAGTTATAAAATGACATGTCTTTGCATTTCTGACTTTAGAACGTTCTCTGAATAAACCTTACAAACCTTTTGCAGAAGCTGAGTCTTTGCCTAATTATTATTAAACCCAGGGTCTTACAAACCTCGGGGATTGGTCAAAGCTTAAATAATTGTTTAGTTATCATCATTGGGATTGAAAATTCTCGTGACACATGTAAAACATCACAGTGTAACAGTGTAAGTTCAAAGCAATTTGAGGATCTTTACTCCATTTGGAAATACACTACATGACCAAAAGTATGTGGACACCTGCATGTCGAACATCTCATTCCAAAATCATGGGCATTAATATGGAGTTGGTGCCCACTTTGCTACTATAACAGGCTCCACTCTTCTGGGAAAGATTTCCACTAGATGTTGGGACATTGCTACGAGGTCTTGCTGCCATTCAGCCAAAATAACATTAGTGAGGTCGGGCACTGATATTGGGCGATTAAGCCTGGCTCGCAGTCGGCGCTCTAATTCATTCCAAAGTTGTTTGATGGGGTTTAGGTCAGGCCAGTCAAGTTCTTCCACACAAATCTCAAAAATATATTTTCTGTATGGACCTCGCTTTATGCAGGGGGGCATTGTCATGCTGAAACAAGGGACCAAAACTGTTGCCATAAATTTGGAAGCACAGAATTGTCTAGAATGTCACTGTATGCTGTAACGTTAAGATTTCACGTCAATGCAACTAAGGGGCCTAGCCCGAACCATGAAAAACAGCCCCAGACAATTATTCCTTCTCCACCAAACTTTACAGTTGGCACTATGCATTTGGGCAGGTAGCGTTCTCCTGGCATCCGCCAAACCCAGATTCATCCGTCGGACTACCAGTTGATGAAGCATGATTCATCACTCCAGAAAACGCATTTCCACTGCTCCAGAGTCCAATTTGGCAGTGAGCTTTGCACCACTCCAGCCGAAACTTGGCATTAAGCATGGTGATCTTAGGCTTGTGTGCGGCTGCCCGGCCATGGAAACCCATTTCATGAAGCTCCCGACAAACAGTTCTTGTGCTGATGTTGCATCCAGAGGCAGTTTGGAACTCAGTAGTGAGTGTTGCAACCGAGGACAGAAGATTTTTATGCTCTACACGCTTCAGAACTCAGCGGTCCTGTTCTGTAAGCTTGTGTGGCCTACCACTTTGCAGCTGGGCAGTTGTTGCATTTAGATGTTTCCACTTCACAATAAAAGCACTTACATTTGACCGGGGCAGCTCTAACAGGGCAGAAATTTGACCAACTGACCTGCTGGTCATGGTCCCACGATGAAAGTTACTGAGCTCTTTTGTAAGGCCATTCTACTGCCAATGTTACCTATGGAGATTGCATGGCTGTGTGCTTGATTTTATACACCTGTCAGCAACGGGTGTGGCTGAAATAGACAAATTCACTCATTTGAAGGGGTGTCCACATACTTTGTATATATGTGTAGCTTTGACCCTCTCAGCTATGTACTCTATGATAAGGTAACTAGAACTGGAGATAAGCATATCAATATTTGGTACAATCATAAGCTCAGTCTTCCTAGAATGTTTCAAGACAGAATAAGGAAACTGCAACCTAAGATTAAGGTTTGTATACTCAGCTAAAGCATATATAGCCTTAGTATTGTTGACTGCAAAAGGATGGAAGTTGTATGACCACTGTTATCATACCCTAAAGGATAATCCATTCTTTGATTGCATGTTCAATTTGTTTTGCAAGTGTGCTAATGCTAAGCAATCTCACAGACCACTTTCCCACCATCCATAACATTAACTGCATTTGGTGATTTATTTGGGGTGAATTATTACTTTAAATTAAGTCATGCCAACTTTTTGTAACAAATGTATTTATTTGAATGCTATGACCTCATGCACACTTGGATTAGACCTATTTTAATTAAATTAAACTCTGCTGTTATACAGTAGAAGCTAGATTGACGGTTTTGTTGAGTGATCATGCTGTCATACTTCGGCTTAGTGAAACTAATGCCAGCAATATGTTTTGTAGAACAGAAATACCAGGATTTTTTTCACAATACAAAATCTCAAAAATGTCCATTTCATAGAATTGGTATTTGAATTATTATTTTTTTATTCTCAAAACTATGACAAACTAAACTACTGAACCAGATTTATGACACTATAACCTACATGTTTCTATGCTAATGCATAAATGGTATGCAACTAGACAAAGTCTACTTGGAAATACCATAGAACGGAATGAAATATACTACTGTATAATATGTATCAGGGGCAATATAAAATGCATTAGCAGAAGCAAATAAGCATAATACACCTCCACATATTCATATTCTACAGTATAGTGGACCATTTAAATACAACCACAAACCATGATCGTTGTATCAACTGAGATAATCAACCAGTGTCATAAGTATGTCTTTCATGAAATAGTGCCATGATGCATACAAGATCATATGTTGGGTTTTGATAGGGTATGACAGTTAAACTAGGCTCATGAGGAATTTGTAAGTTATATTTTTCAAGATCAAATGGGAACATATTATTTTAAAAGTCCAAAAATGGACATACCAATTGCAGACTGAACCTTTAAATTAACTCACCATGGTGCCCATTTATGTAACTCATCTGATGTACTTGGCTATAAACGCTGTACCAGATAGTAGGCCTAATCTTTGGTCTCTCTTTGTTACGTCTCTTGAACATTCTAGGAATTACAGTTATGGTTGCATATTTATGTCAGTCAACACTTTTATTACGCAGTTGGTTAAGACAGACCTGTGAAATTGATTTCCGTGAACTCTGTGACACTGCCTGTAAGACTGAAAAGCCTCTCCATTCATTCTGCTGTCTGAAAGGTAAGGACAAGACTAAGGTAAGGCTTCTCCTTACTGTAAGTGCCATGTTGTGACAAGTTTTTGGGTGGAGAAAATAGTGGAAGGATAGTAGTCAATTACTCCAGAGTTACAATAAATAGTCTGTCTTGGGTGATTTCATTTTTGCTGTGTGAAGCTGTCAAAATGGCCTCTCATGCACAGTAAATGTAAATAGCAAAATGAGATGAAACTTTGCAGTGATCTGAAAAGTCAAATTATTTTATAAAGATACCCATCTAAATAAAAGCATCTCTGTATTGTGTCTATGCTGTGAGGTAAGGTCGGGGGTAAGACATCATGGCAGTTATTTGCACTGAGTTACCCAATATATTATACTTGTATATCATCATTAGTCTTATCCCATCCTAGAGATTGCACCAGGTTACCTAATCTTATATTTTGTAAGCCATTGGTACCATGCTAGCCTATGCCAATTTCTTGTTCACTGTGCATGCCTGGCGCTGAGGGATATCTAGTGTCTCTTATTAGTGCAGGTGAAGTCCCAGAGTCAAACCACATTTCCCATGGGGGAAGGGGAGCTACACTATCATACTAACTGATCTTATCATATTTCTAGTTTTTCAGTAATATTCTTTGTACATATTTGTGTTTTGTGGGGACAGATTGGTTCCTCTACAAACATCAAGAGTTGTGGATAAAGCAGTTTTTTCCCTCTAGTTTTTATTTGTTAGCAAGCAAACATGTAGTTTACTGGCACAGCCATGTTGTTGGACTATATTACACAAAGAAATAGACATTTGTATTACTGTAGTTGTAAGCAATATGCTCATTTTAGCCGTTATTAATTATAAGGTGATGACATGGTCAGACTTTAAGGCTAATTGTTCAAGTAAACATTTACAGATATCAGGGGATCCATTTTAAGCAAAGTCACAGAATGATTTCAGAATCAAACTCAGACAAACACACTTAAAACAAAACATTAACAAACAATAACTTGGCATTTAATGCACAACAAATGGTCAAATTTCATTCTAACTTTAGAGCATTAATGTCTTGTTTCAGTCTTCCTCTAGAATGTACTAAATAAAAGTATACATGTTTTTTTTATGAGTGAATTAAATAAAAGTATTTAATAAACACAGTATTCTAATGGATATTTACAAACCTAATGTAAGTACATTGTAGTGACTCATGGTAATAATCATCATAATGTTGAATGAGGTAATTATGTGCACAGAAAGTGCTGTAAGTACTCACTTTTGAGAGAAGTAATGGTCATAGCAATGCCACAACTGATTTGCAGCACACTATTGTTTTCCTTAATTACCTGTTGTACAGAAAAACAATATAATTTACAATAGGGTGACCAGGATAGACGGAATGGATACATTATAAACCCTTTTAACATACAAAACTATATTGTATACATCCTGATTTACAAAAATAGAGGTTGTCGTTCTCTGTCTAAAAATAGGATTTAAAAGACACTTTGTGGTAGACGTTCTGTAAACATAAATTCTGCAACATTTGAGCAAATACGATTGGAGAGGTAGCCTAGTAATTGAAGGGCCCGGGGCTAGTTTTCTACTAAGCTATGTGGAATTGTTTCAAGATGGTCATACCAAGGATCATTTAGCTATTTGATTTAGCATTTTAGGACCCCTGTAGGTATACAATTTTTTAAATAAAACAAACATTTGATAAAACATTGAATTTGTTCTTACTGCTATTAGCCTTTAGAAACACATTGAATAACAGATTCATACATGGAAAAACATTTACTTTTCATATCAGGTTTAGAACTTATACAGTAGGTTAGGATAATTAAAGTAGCAGGTTAGGAGAATTAGGTTAAGGTTAGGAGAGGGGTTAGTGTTAGCTAAAATGCTAAAATAATCACCTTAGATGTCAATTTGACAATCTGTATCCCATCTAGACATGATCTTGAAGCTCTGCCTCCTACCGCAGATGCGGAAGGCCGTCATCAGCGGATGTGGTGGATTGAGACGCAGCCCACGCAAAACAGATCTCAACTTTAAACAGAATGATTTTAATGGGAATTTTTGTTTAATATGCTCATTGTATTTCCATGGGGGCACGGACATCAACTTTCCATGGTTGGGAACAATACTTTGCCCTCTACAATGTTAAGGTACAATTCTGCCCTCTGCTGGCTATGTCAGTTGGTGCTCTGTGTGGGAATGAAGTGTCCATGCAGATCCATGTGAATGCTGGCGTCAATTGAGGCACGAGCAATTACCTCAAAGGTTTTGGCATTAAGGACAAGCATGAAGGGGGATATCTTTGGATTGAGTGAGACGACTGAGGACAAAATGACTCCTGAAAACAGAAAATAAATAAATGTACTGTTATAGTGACAGAGCTGATTAAATGCTTTTATCGTGCAGAAGTAGGCCTACTGCCTCTCACCGTCATCCTCCTCCACAGCTCCTGGTGAAGCAACAAACACAGGCTCAGAGGGGTAGCAGTCCTCCTCTGTCCACTCAATGTACTTTCTGGTCACGATGTCCACCTTCCCAATCTGTGTAAGTATTAATAGCACAAACAGCAGCATGTTGTCAGTGAGAAATGAGGAGGACCCACTTCTCTATGTTAAGGAGAATACATTGGTAAGAGACTACCTTATTTGGGTGTGGAGTCCACTCCACTCTTGAGCCATAGAAATAACGGTACTTCTTGCCATTGAATTTGTAGTTCATCCCTGGCAACTCCAAACCTGTTTGTGTACAAATGGAGATATGCATTTACGAAATGTTCCATAAAAAAAAACGAACAACTATTTGACTAACAACTGCTTGACTCCACTTTTACTAACATAGCATTTGACCTCTTCATGCAGTGGTATATAATTCATATCGATCACTGATGTTCAGTTGATAAAGTCTCACCTTCAAATATTGTTTCAGGCAGGCAATACAGCGAGCAATCTCTCTGCATCACTGCTTTGGCTGTTGTGTCTTTGAGCCTCACCAGATTTGTTCCATTTGGAGTATCCTATAACATACACGTATCCAATCTTCAGTTGATGTATAAACATGTAATGGTAACATTTAATTTGAACAGGCTTCGTATGAAGCTTATTTTGCCTTGAAAACATGTGAATTCATAGCTAGTTCATGAAAATGTCTAAGCAAAATATCACAGGCCCTGATCAGTTCTAGATGTGATATATTCACAATATATCACAACCTCTCATGCTTTAATGCCTATTATGCTCTATGGCTCCCTCTTTAAGGTGCCCGGAATGTTTGAACTGTTCATACGGAGCTGCTTCATGTAAAGTCTAACAGAGTTTAATACCAGCGTATTCATGTATTTACAGGAAAGTTGGAGTCTTATCAATATATACCTTGTCAACAGTGAGAGGCAAGACAAATCTCTGGCAGACTGGTGGGGAGAAGTTGACCTTGTTGGTCTCAATGAATTCATGTGTTTCCTTTCTCAGGTTCGCTAAGTAGAACATTTCATACAGATTGCTGTCTTTGTAGGTGATCATGTCAAACACTACATGGCCGTCGTCCTCGAAGGCGTTGATATGGTGGAAAACTACCAGGGCATCTGTGTAGAACTTGGTGGACACAGCCTTCCCAGTCTTCTTGTCGACCAGGTGGATCAGAGTCTAAAGAATGGCCAAGGGGATCACCAGAGAGAATGTAAGAATTTTGATTGTTGCCAAAGTTAGTTGAAGATAAAAATGAACTTTCCATGAGGTTGTGATCAGACAAGTGTATCTTACAATGTCCTCTTTGTCGTATTTGAGGCAGCTGGCCCAGTTGACGCTTCTAAATATAGCTGTGGCCAGTCTGAGGATGTCCAGTTTGAATGGCTGCTCGACAAAGATGATGTAATTCTCTGTCATGCCGAAGCTGTGGAAGTAGCTGGGGAAGAGGGTAGAGCGAAACGGTATATTGCAGACCTGCTTCACCTTCCGCAGGGCAGGCTTCTTATGCTCCTTATCTGGAGAGGAAAAGAACACTTTCCTGTGAACACTTAAATGTGTAATCATTCATGGAGGTTTTTACCCTAACATGTATATGGCCAGGAACCCCCAAAATTAAAATGTTCCGATACCTGATGCATTTACTGGAACCTTGAAGATGACATAGTTGGGCATGCCAAACCTCATGAGGGCAGTTCCCATGTTATAGGTGTTTCCCTCATCGTCGTAGTGAGGGTGTGCAGTCGCCAAGTTCAGAGCAATGTGATTCCTGTAGTTCATCTGAGGTTGAGTTTACAGGACAGGCAAAGGGAGAATATAAAGCAAGTGATAAGACATAATGGACAACAGTGATCATTTCAACAGATTTTAATTTACCTTTCCAATTACGTCCAGGGTAATTGGGTCAATTTGATTCATGTAGTTGACTTCTGATGAGGCATAGTAGTCCTCCCCATATCTAATGATGTTTATCAGGTTGTTATCTGTGAAGTCTGGGATGGCAGCGAGAAGGTAGGAGAAGGCTCTGAAAAAAGGACAAGATGCATCATGTATTATGTGTTTTTGGTTGTTTGTCAAGATATATTTTGTGTGGACATCCATGTAAGGGAAATGTCAAATCAAAAACAAATAAACTATAAATCATGTTTAAAAATCGATTTACTTTGAAAATATGTTTTTGCAGGGATCGGGATAGATCATTGTCCCAAATTCTGAAACAACAATCTTGTTTGCCTTAGTGTTTTTCTTGAAGGTGTCACTTCTCAGGAATTTACTCCTGTAGTACACCTCACCTGTAAAACACAAAGATTCGCAGTGCTATTCAGCCAGTTGGAAATTGACCATTTGTGGAAATGTATAATGTCTTGTTCCGGTCTCACCATCTTTGAAGGTGAAACTATGAATTAAGGCCATGCCATCAAACCAGTGGTTGTATTCAGTGTCTCCCACTTTAAAGAGACCAGGCCCATTGCGCAGCAATGTCCCTTGTAGCCACTCAGGGACACATCCTGCAAGCACAGAAGGTACATTGTCACACCCTGGCCTTAGTATTTTCTTGATTATTTTGGTCAGGCCAGGGTGTGACATGGGTGATTTATGTGGTGTGTTTTGTAGGTTATGGGATTGTGTTTAGTGAAGTATGCTAGGTAAGTCTATAGTTGCCTGGAGTGGTTCTCAATCAGAGGCAGGTGTTTAATGTTGTCTCTGATTGGGAACCATATTTAGGCAGCCATATTCTTTAGGTCTCTTGTGGGTGATTGTTCCTGTCTCTGTGTTTTGCACCAGTTAGGACTGTTGTTGGTTTTCACGTTATGTTTTTTTTGTAAATTGTTCGTATTTTTCATCTTTCATTAAAGATGTATAAAGATAACCACGCTGTATTTGTCCTCCTCTCTTTCACCAGAAGAAAAACGTTATCATTTTTACCATATTCTAATGTGATAAACCAAACAATGTAGAAGCTGATCCCTGATAAAGTTTGACCTTCAGCCTATATATTTTTTTTTGAATGGCAAATTTGATAATTGTTGAAAGTTTACGTTAGAGGTTCATTATACCTCATGTTATATAGGTGTGTGTCCGTGGAGGCTCCTCAGAGGAGGAAGGGGAGGACCAGCCGCCTCAGTGATTTTGAGAAAAATGTCAATTGTAAAACATTTGATAAAACTATACTAAATATAATCACGTCACCAAATAATTGATTAAACATACTATTTTGCAATGAAGGTTTACAGCACAAATAGGCCTTCAACTTGTAAGCATTTCAATTTAGGCTATCATTGTGGGTACTGATGTCTTGCGGAATTATTTTTTTAAACTCTAGTTGTGTTTTTCTAATGTATTATAGGGCTACACTTAAGAAATCCTAGCTCACAGGCCTCTAAATATAGTCTTTACATCTTTTTTTTTTTACAAAATAGTTGAAGCAGCACGTGCAGTGGCTGATAAGGAAAACAGATCTGGCAATAAGAATAGGCTATAAATGGTCAAGACTATTTGGGACCCCTTGGCTATACCACAGCAGCCCCACACGAATACAAAAAAGAAAGATCTGTAACCAAGTAAAGGGAGACAAAGTAAGAATTGAAAGTGTAAATGTTCATTCATATTCGTAACTTTGGGTTTTTACATTTACAGATATAATTTAACGTTTACGTTTCATGTTTCATGCATGGCTTTTTCCATATGATTTTCTTAAGATCCTAACAATACTTATGTTCAACTTTTTGGCAGCTATCTCGCTCCATATTTTCTCAATCAATTCTGCAGCAAACGAGAGTGGGAGAAGCTGTCTGTAACAAATCAAAGCAACTGCGAACACACAGGCAGAAAAGCACAAAGAGAGGGAGGTGCGACGAGAGAGCGGTCGAAAACGCTACTTCGGGGACTGCAGCAAGACAAATTGGTGCTGTCACGTTGTCGCGGCAACAGCGAACCGTCATCTAGCGACTTCTAGCGGAGCCAATAGCGGATCTCACTGAAAAATAGTTGGAAACACTGCACGTGAGATTAATCAGAATGTGCCAATGTAAAAAGTAAAATTGCTCAGAAGTAATATTTTTATTATGCAAGTCATTAGAAAATTAAGTTACTGAAATAGCAATAACACTGAGCTACCTTGAAAGATCGTTTTTTAGTACATAAAGGGATACGCCTACGACTTACCTGTTACTTCTGCTTTGACAGGTTCAGGTGATTCAGTCCCGTTCTTGCCGATGAGGAATTGAGACATAGCATCAGCTATTAAGGCTATCGGCTGTTATGTGGTACAGTGGCCCCTTATCAACTAGAATAGTTTATATCAGACTAGACTATGACCGGTCCGTCTATATCTTTGACGACAATAGTCTAGGGGTAAAATTCCACATATGTTACATAACTGTATCACGTAGGCTACTAGGCGCCATCTACTGGCTTGTTTATGTAAAGCAATCACAGTGATCACTCACTAAAACGAATACTATCGCCATCTACTGGCAGGTGTATGTATAACCAAACTAACATAATGGTGGTTATCTAACATGACGAAGAAACATAAGTCAGACTTATTAATGCATTTATTACAACTTTGAATTGACACTAGACTTCTCCTTTACTTCTACATCTCCGTTAACAAATTGACTTCTTGAACTTGGGGCGGCACGTAGCCTAGCGGTTAGAGCGATGGGCCAGTAACTGAAAGGTTGCGATATCGAATTCCTAAACTGACAAGGTAAACATCTGTCGTTCTGCCTCTGATCAAGGCAGTTAACCCACTGTTCTTAGGCCGTCCTTGTAAAATAAGAATTACTTCAACCGACTTGCCTAGTTAAAAGGTGATATATTAGAAATTGAATGTGCTTTTGAGTTTAAACTATTGAGTTTAAAAGTGTAATGGGCTGCCCCACAGAAAGTGTTATTACTGAAAACTAAAAGTCCTCGGTGTATCCAGCTCATCCCTCACCTGGTAAACAGCTGAGGGGTGGGGCTGGAGAATGGTAAGCACCCATATTCATAGACATGGATGCAAGGACTGCTCATCCATGAGATAACATTTTTAGTTTTAACCATGTTGTTTTGGAGCATAGTGTTCATTTACAGGTACATTGTTTACAAACAATGGAGTAAAACAAGTTTATATTTAGGGTTCTGATGGTGTTAGACAGTTTGATATGATCATCAGGCATTACAAATTACATTTGTCAAGAATCAATGGCTATATACAGTGTCATTATTTTACAAGTAAAAACATGTACAGTGCATCTGGAAAGTATTCAGAACCCTTGACTTTTTCCAATTTGTTACAGCCTTACTCTAAAATGTATTAAATCCCCCCCAATCAAACTACACACAATGCCCCATAATGACAAAGCAAAAACAGGTTTAGAAATCTTTGCTAATTTATAATAAAAAATAACAGAAATTCCACATTTACAAATCAAATCAAATTTTATTTGTCACATACACATGGTTAGCAGATGTTAATGCGAGTGTAGCGAAATGCTTGTGCTTCTAGTTCCGACAATGCAGTAATAGCCAACAAGTAATCTCACTAACAATTCCAAAACTACTGTCTTATACACACAAGTGCCTGATCTAATGTCTCTCCAGAGATGTTACATCAAGTTCAACTCAGGGCTCTCGCTGGGCCACTGAAAAACATCCCCACAGCATGATGCTCCCACCACCATGCTTCACCATAGGGATGGTGCCAGGTTTCTTCCAGACGTGATGCTTGGCATTCAGACCAAAGAGTTCCAGCTTGGTTTCATCAGACCAGAGATGCTTGTTTCTCATGGTCTAAGAATCTTTAGGTGCCTTTTGGCCAACTCCAAGCGGGTTGTCATGTGCCTCTTACTGAAGAGTGGCTTCCGTCTGGCCACTCTCCCAGATCTGTGCCTCGACACAATCCTGTCTCGGCGCTCCACGGATGATTCCTTCGATCTCATTGCTTGGTTTTTGCTCTGAGATCTACTGTCAACTGTGGGACCTTATATAGAGAGGTATGTACCTTTCCAAATCATGACCAATCAAGTGAATTTACCACAGGTGGACTCCAAGTTGTAGAAACAGCTCAAGGATGATCAATGGAAACAGGATGCACCTGAGCACAATTTCAAGCCTCATAGCAAAGGTCTCTTTTTTTATACATTTGCAAAAATATATATATTTTCGCTTTGTCATTATGAGGTATTGTGTATATATTGATGAGGAACGTTTTTTATTTAATCCATTTTAGAATAAGGCTGTAACAAAATGTGGAAAAAGTGAAGGGGTCTGAGTACTTTCCGAATGCACTGTATGTGCCAACCCCAGATTGCCCCTTTAAGACCTTTTTACCTTTCATGATAAATTGGTCCCCTCTCAAACTTCCTCTCCGCCTCCCCAACAGAGATGTTGTCTCTGGCTGTCATGGCCTGGATAGTGGCCTGGGACGGTATTAAAAAACAATAATTAACCATTTTAACTTAATGAATGGATAAAGGGAAGTTAAAGGAGTAGACAGGCATACAGATGTTAAAATTCATGAAAGTGTCAGTAGATGGTTAGACTTCATTGGAACCTCACCTCTGGCAACAAAACATCCAAAATGAAAATAGACAAACGCGAGCGGTATGGCCCATGTACTATCAACCAGTCTGGCAGGCTGCTACATACACTGAAGTCTGAGGCACTACTGATCAGTCTGCCAGGCTACTATCTACAGTGACCAGCCTGGGAAGCCCAAGCATTATCTATTCTAGGCATATAAACTAGTAAGCATATGTTCACCAAAAAGATTAATGTTGTGGGTTTTGTAGCTGAACTGTATTTGCATGTTACACAGCTAAGAGCCATTAGTCCATGAGCCAGACCCCCAAATTTGCTCCGTCAGGCTCACATGAGGTGGCGATGTCTCTGAGTGATTTTTTTGAAGGTCTACGTCCCTAGAGTTGGAAAATGTGTGATAGCAGTGCAGCAATTGGAGCCTTCTCCAGTAATAACTCTCATCCCTCAATCCCATACAATTTTCCCATAGGGGTTTTACCCTGTACAGAATGCTATTGCTCACATACAAGCTGTAATTATATATCATTGGAAAGATTGACAGCTATCCATCAGACACATTTTTGGAATTTTCAGGTCAACAGAAGTTTAACCTTTGACCTATAGGGTATTTAACAGAATGACCTGTATAAATTGCTTTAAGGAAACCCTGACACATTTTAAACTTTGACAAGTGGTTCTGAAAGGTCATGAAATATATATATATAATATATATATATATATATAATATAACTTTGAAAGCACTAGCTACAACTATTTTTTAATAATCACCCATATTATGCCATTGTGTGAGAGATTTGGTGCCTCTATCACCAAAGATACAATTAAAAAAACATAGTTGCCCCACTACATGGAATTCTATGGCTAAGCTTCCGACATTATAATGAATGTTGGAAGCTTATCCATAGAATTCCATGTAGTGGGGCAACTATGTTTTTGAATTGTTACTTTGGTGATAGAAGCACCAAATTTGACAAAAACAGCTAGAACAGGGTTTTAACCAGATTTGTAGATACAGGGCCATCACAGGATTCAGGTGTGCGGGTGAGTGTAATGAGACAAGACAGTCTGGGGTTGATGGTAATGAATCCAGTTCAGTGACACCTAGAAAGCCAGTGACGTAGACCTCCGAAGCTGGTGAATGAGCAGCAGTACCGGTGGGATCCGTGACAGCTTCCAACATTCTTTTATTTATTTTTTACCCCTTTTTCTCCCTAATTTCGTGGTACCCAGAAGCCAGCTGCACCAATGTGTCGGGGGAAACACCGTACACCTGGCAACCATGTCGGCGTGCACTGCACTCGGCCTGCCACAGGAGTTGCTAGTGCGCAATGGGACAAAATCCCTATGGGAAAATGAATGGGGATGGAGGGATGAAAGAAAGAGTGATAACTGGAGAAAGCTCCAATTGCTGCAATGCTATCACACATTTTCCAACTCTAGGGACATAGACCTTTAAAGAAATCACTATGAGACATCTCCACCCCAAGTGAGCCCGACTGATCCCGCCCTGGCTCATGGACTAGTATGCACACTCCACACAAAAGTGCACGCATGCACGCACACACATGCCTTTTCAACTATGCTTGCAAAAGATAACAGTTTGTGTCACAACAATTTCTCAGGTTATCTAAATTATCACGCAATTCTTTCAAACACAGATCATGTCTGTTATCTTTAAACACACGATAAGGCCACACACATTCAGGCATCTGGGAATAACACATTTAATATGTTCTGTTATCTCAGTGCAATTATTGTAGCGTATTAAGATTCATGTTGAGATGATGTAATGCAACTTGAGTTTAATCCCACACACTCCTTGGAGTTTATAAAATGTATCCAAATGGAAAATGCGTTCATCCACCATGGCCTGGATTCTCTTTAGTCAATTAGAAAATGTAGAGCAGGCCTATACTTTGGACCTAAGTTTATTTGCCTTTATCTGTGCACATAATTAGCTATTTGTGTTTATGGTTTTATAGAGGTCAATTCTACTGTTACTGATTACCACATAGTACAGCTGGTCTAGAGCAGCGCTTCCCAAACTCGGTCCTGGGGCCCCCCATGGGTGCACGTTTAGTTTTTTTGCTCTACCACTACACCGCTGAATCAAATAACCAACTCATCATCAAGCTTTGATTATTCGCATCAGCTGATTATTGCTAGGGCAAAAACCAAAACGTGCACCCAGGGGGGCCCCAGGGCCGAGTTTGGGAAATGCTGGTCTAGAGTCCCATATACGCCAACATTCTTTCATTAGATTACATTTTCATACACAAGGGACCTAAAACTGAATAAACTTTAAATTACATGATACAGTGGCTTGCAAAAATATTCAACTGTACTTTACAATACTCAACTTTACAACTGAGGATGTCAAAAGTCCAGAAGAGTTGGGCATTACCGTCGGGAGACAAGACCACTGTCTGGGTCAGTGGTTGATTGAAAAGTAATCTCACAGCAGTAACAATGTTGATCATGAAATTCTTGGCCCTGTAAAGTTTAATATGTGGTATAAATATAAAGAGTCTCTGTATTTTAGACTTTGATAACTCGGATGTTCTTTATCTGGGTCATTGGTTTGTTGCTGCCAAACCTGTATAAAGTTGATCTACACCTGCAAGCAGCAGTGTGTTACATTAATGACAGCCTTCAGAGGCACCCATTATTACTGTTGACAGAGGGTCCTTCCCTGAGGACCTTATTGCAAACCATTCACTATATGCCTGTGGTCTGTTGGTTTGTACACAAGGATTATGTCCATTGGAACTTCACAAAGAAAGTGCAGTCAGACATAACAGGTCATTCTGTAATGTCAGTCCCCTTTAAAGACACCATGTCAGCAGGCTGCCTGTAACAGTGAAGATGGACAGTACTAATCTCTCTGTGTTGCTCTTGATGGCTCTCCTCTTAAGCCTGTCTTGTGCTGAGGTTGAGATAGCACCTCTATTATGAGTTTGTGGCTCTACCGCATTCCTTCCTCACTGCACAGGGTTGGTGTGAGCGAGGTGGTGCACACCTGGCCTTCATTCTAAATATCGATACACAGCAGTTCCTACGGAAGCACCTGCAGCCAGAGCAGGACTGGTGGCTGGGTCTGGCACCTGCCTCCCCAAACCTAACACTGTTGCTAAAGGTAAGAGAGCAGCCCATTCAACTAAAGTGGGCATTATTTGATAACACTAATGCATTAGATCCTTTGATCATGCAAAGGATCTCCAAAGGGTGGGAGTAGAGTGCATTGTATTCAGTTGAGCAGAAATTGTACAGAAAACCGTTCAATTTCCACTGGTCTCCCAACCTAAGACTAAGATGCTGGGCTTGTTGACTCCCACGTCAGCTGGCCTCTTGCTGGGAGATTTATAATGTATTAATCTCAAACCATTGCTAGGAGACCATGCCACATTTAGATATCTCCTTTTAGCAGCTAATGAGGAACACTTGTCATTCAATAGTGTCTTCAATAGGGTATGCTGTCCAGTCCTTTGATTTTGTTCTCATCCCTCACGAGAACGCAAGCTATCATAGTATTTATCAAATTAACTAGATAGTACACAGTAAGCATGTCAGGTTGAACATCTAATATTGTGGGAAAATAATACTTTATTTCCTCTCCTTTGAAGAGCAGGTGTTCCTAATGTTTTGTACCCTCAGTGTATATAGAATATAATACTTTCATTGGTGTTTGTGCTGTAAATCCTCAGGTCCTCTCTCCTGGCTTGATGGCTCTGATGTCAGCTACTCTAACTGGGTGAATGACCCTGATCCAGGGGCTGGCTGTGGTCACATACTGAGGAGCTCAGGGTTTCAGTGGGAGGCAACAAGCAACTGTAGCCAGGAGCTGCACTTCATCTGCCAATTTGGTTTGTATTTGATGTGTGTGTGTTTGTGAGGCAGAGAGTGAGGAGTGCAGCTGTATAGAACTTTTAATATTGTAAAACAAACACAGCTGTAGCGAAGGAGGGAAATGCACTAAAACAAAATTCTACTTGAGGAAGGAGCTATTGTATAATCAACATAAAATATGTCTTTATCACACAGGAAACCACAGTACCTGAATAAAAGAAAAGCCACTGAGTATAGCCTTTCAATGGAAATGATGTGCTTTGGATGTAAAAACAATACAAAGAAATAGAAATACAAGGTAGTAAATATTGACCTTCGCATTTAAAGTATTCAACTCTTTGTGCTCCTGAGCTTGTGTTTCATGCATGAATGGCAGACATTTAGAGTAGGCATTGTAATAAGGATCCTCTATCTAAACCATGTGTACTGATACCCCTCCCATAAATGTAATGGCTTTTGTACAACTCAATTCTAAAAAGGACAACAGCCTAATGATGAAAACGATCATGGAAATCACATATAATTCACATTATTAGTAGCACTTTCTGTAGTGACAAAAGCAGGCCTACAATATATGCCCCTTATTATCTACACAGCTTATATCACTCTGCTACAGTATGTACTATGTAAAGTGATTTTCCTCTCCTGCAGTATATAGGAAGCAGTGGTTGCTGTACGGCTTTCGGACAGTACCTGTACTACGTGCTTCTCTGCTTGATTCTAATCTCTCTACCTCTTATCAGTTGGATTACACAACAACTAATCTTTACCACAATGTGAAAAATAACACAGCATCATCAGCCAATGAACTGTAGTTGTCCCTCAGACACATTCAAATAATACAGTAACACACATGAAAATAAATGAAATTCAAATACAGAATGCAATGTGATGCATTTCAAATTAAACTAAACTAAAATACCCAAGTAAGCCATTAACTTTGTTCTAGTTTGGTAAATTTCAGTTCTTGAATTTGAAGACATTGGCAAGCTTGAGCGGAGGCTAGCACCTAGCACACACAGTCATATTCATCACCCAGCTGTGTCTCTGGTCCACAGTCCAGAAAAACGTCATCCTTCAGGAGCCCATCGGGGAGTTTGGTGTCATCAAGTGCTATAGCATGAACCAATCAACAGATGGAGCAAACTGCAAGGCCCTGTATGGCAGTCCCCTTCAAATCCAGGTTGAAGTAGAAGCTGGTAAGTAAAACCAACATGAGCAGAAATAAAAGCATCTGGTCTTACATTTCCAAGAGTACAAATCTTGGTAGAATGAGACAACTTTTCTATCTACGAATGTGACCTACAAAGGTACGAATGTGACCTACAAAGTCCACCGTGGTGAGATGTTGGTGGCCAATTCATCAGCAGTCAGAGGAATCGTCCCCCACAACATCACAGTGGGATCAGAGGTGGAGCAACAACTGGGCTCTGGCTGCCACCAGCTGACCCTGCATGCCTCTAACGGGGTCTCGGTCTTGGGAGTGTCCGCTGAGCTGCAGGTGTGTCTACTGGAGCCTGTGGAGGGCCTGCTGGGATCAGTGATGGCTGAGGAGGGAGAGTATCCAGACTCAGACCTCTATGTTACTATCTCCCTTCTCTTCCAGGTGTCTGGAGCCAACGGCAGCATCTCAAAGACCAGAGACATTTGAAAACGGAAGCATGCAGGTTTACAATATCTCAACCACTATCCAAGGTACCTAACCTATCTACTCAAACTGTCATCCAACAAACCTTACGCAGAGATTAAAACAGAGACTGATGAAGATACCTTTTTTTTTAGAGTCTTTATAATATTATTGTTTATATTATTCATATCAAATGTTTTGTTACAGGATATTTGCAAGTGAAAGTCAGGTCCTGGATTGTCTTCTCACACATGGATGTGGATAACACAGCAGTTGTTTGTCACAACAGTTCAGACCTCAGGTAGGATGGCTATGCAAACACAGTATGTTAAATAGCTAAGAATTACAAAAATATATACTGTATATTTATTTTTCACTAATGTGAAGGTAATTATTTTCCTGCAGTTTTTCTTCACATATTTGTTTTCATCCCCAGACAGAAACGCATATGAGAGTTCGCCGAGCCTATACCTTGAGAATTTACTGCCAGTCCAGAAACTGATAGTCAAGACACTGAAAGCGTCAAACTTGAGGTAACTGGCTTAGGAGGACTATCTAATGGAAAGCAGAGCAAATTTGAATGTGAATGCAGTAAGTACCAGTTAAGGCCTTTAAGCCACAGGGCTGTTGAAGAGAACCCTCTCACCCCACCCTATTCCAGTATAAAATGAAAACAATGACTGTAAACTTTGTTTTATAACATCCATTTTCTGTAACAATCTTAATCGTTTTTTTCACTGTTTACTCAGTGTCGTGTCTCATCTTTTTACAGCAGGTGGTGTTTTCTAACCATTTTCCCTTTCCAACTCCAGTAGAAGAAGACTGTAAGGGTAAGGTAAACTGCAACGATAAAACAACGGACAAGACTTGTTTGATTGAAAAAGACTGTCTTCCAAACCCATTCGAGCACTTTTTGCTGTGAAGAGACGGATTGGCAATGGGAAATGGGTTGACTGGATTTAAACATTGCGATGCATCACGGTTACTCCAACAAAATTCAACAACTTTAGAATTTGGTAATATGGGGATAGGCCTAAAATAGTGAAGTGAATATATATGTCAGTATCATTATAAAACAGGCAATGACAATATTATACAAATTGCAATTTAAATATCACTACAATTCTAGTATCATCATCATAATCATCCTCAGAGAAGTACAAGTAACTTCCAAAATGAAGGAAACACCAACATAAAGTGTCTTAATAGGGTGTTGGGCCACCACGAGCCGCCAGAACTGTTTCAATGCACCTTGCATAGATTCTACAAGTGCCTGGATCTCTACTGGAGGGAGGCGACACCAATTGTCCTCTAGAAATTCCATAATTTTGTGTTTTGTTGATGCTGGTGGACAACGCTGTCTCAGGCGCCACTCCGGAATCTCCAATAAGTGTTCAATTGCGTTGAGATCTGGTGACTGAGACAAACACACACACACACACCTTAAACCCTGTATGCTCCTTTGAGACCCCTCTTTCAAAGTCACTGACATCTCTTCATCCAGCCATGGTAGCCAAAATAATGGGCAACTGGGCATTTTTATACATGACCCTTAGAATGAAGGGATAATAATAATTGCATAATTAACTCAGGAACCACACCTGTGTGGAAGGACCTGCTTTCAATATACTTTGTATCCCTCATTTAATCAAGTGTTTCCTTTATTTTGGCAGTTACATGTGTTGGACATCATAATGCTTTTGGACTGGCCTAAGTGGCCATACAGAATGTTGATAAATATCTGTAATGAATCGAGTTAGAAATTATTTAGCTTAAACTATTGACAGATCTGTAATCCTTAAGTGTACAACAGGGTAATGACATTAGCATGTTAATTGCCTGATTTAATTAGAATTCAGAAGTAAATTGGTCACATTTAACATGAGTTACTCTCATGCCTATGGAGCATGCTGTAATTACACTAATAATAATGTTGCATTAAATGCCCAATAATTACATAATAATGTATGTATTGCTTTGTTATTACAAAGGTAAACTGTTTCTGGTACAACACTGTTACTATTACCATTTGTATGATAACAATAACTGTCCATTGCTATGTATTTACAAAGCAATAATCAAGTTACTATGTTACAAAATGTGAATTCAATGTTTTTAAGATTATCTATTTTATGCTAAAAAACAGTACCTATATTATTTCAGTTGCCAGGATAATTGTAATACAGTGGATGTAAAATGTAACAAAAAATATGTACAATTAAAATTGGACTGTAACTCCAGTTGCCCAAAGGTAATATGGCATATTGAGGACCCAAAACCTTCAATAGTAAGTCTGAGATTCCTTTATTGTTGCATGCTGAATGCAATCATATTTTTTATTGGTATCAAACCAAATTTTATTTGTCCCATACACGTGTTTAGCAGATGTTATTGCGGGTGTAGCGAAATGCTTATTTTCATGTGTGAATGAGTTTCGTTGGAGTGCATGAATCAATTTATTGACTAACCCATGCTGTCTAATTTGGAGTTGACATATTGTAGATAAATAAAACAAATTGATGCATAAACCCATTATTTTTGGACTGCAGGTGATTGACTATACAATAGCCAGAGTTCAGTGTACATGAGGACAACATTTTGAACTCTGTGGTCTTCTAGGGTGCCCTGCAAAACTGTTACAACAACGCAGGGAAAAAGCCACTTAAGGAGAGAAAGATCAAGATGGTCAGAAAGAGTACACAGTCTGCAAAAACTACCTGAAAGAAGCTTCAGATAGGTTTCAGAATCTCCATGTGATAGTTTATGGTGAGTATCTATTCCTTGTATTCAATTCCAAAAACACTATAAGTACAGGCTAAATGTTTGGTTAACTCAGTTGATAACAGGATGTCCTTCAGATATGTTGAACTTGCATCAAACTGTTCTTTAGCGTATCGACAGAAAAAAAGTCAACCAATTGTCATATTTAGACATTTTCCCGACTGATCAATTCGCATTTTCTGTTTGAGATATTTATAGGAGCTGATTTTGGACTGATTCATCCTCAGAAAGTATGGACCTAATGTAACATGTTCACGAGTGGAAATAATATTGTTTTAAAACTGACCAAGGTGAGTATTCCTCTTTTTCCAGTGTTATATCTTTCAGGAGACCTACTCCCATCAAAACAGTTTAGCACCAGAGCCAGATTAAGATAAAATGCCATATTGATTTAGTTTTTAAAAAAGACATAAGTAATCAGATTGTTTTTCTTCTATATCTTTTAGGTAAACATCTGCGCTGCAGTTCTGTAAATAAAGTCACGTTCATCTTTTTACTTGTTGGGGAGCAACTACAGCTGTCGGTAAGGTGACTGTTACAGAATTGAACACAAAGACTCGTGGAAGTACCACAATCACCACTGAGGTTTGTTATTACCAAACAAAATCAATAATCAATTATATAATTTACTAATGATTTAATGTATGGGCTCCATCTTGCCTTTCATCTCCATAGTTCACATCCATTTAGTAATTGGAGCACTCATTTAATTGTTATCCCCCAAGGTGCAGCCAGCCAAGCCCGGTACCCCAGTGCAGGAGCTCCAATCTGCAGTGGCGAACACAGTGTCTAATCTACATAAGCAACCCACTACCCAATTAGGTAGTGCATTTAAACCCTCTCTCTTGATTCACTATTTCCCACTTGTTACAGATGCTGAGTTTGAAGAATAACCCATTTTCATGGAGCGAGGAGAACAATATTACCGGCACTGTGGGGTCTGTCTCCCTGACTAGAGAAGATGGTTCTGTCATCCCCATAGAGAACCTATCTGAGGAGATTGAGGTCAGGGCGCTGCAAATCCCTGCATATTCTATGTCATTTGAGAGTGAAACAACTCTACTGTTGCCTCTTTTTTGAAAAACATAATCTCTTCTTTGATGCTCAGATCTTCTTGCCAAGGCCTGAAGGAGGGCAAGCAAAAAGCACAATACTGTACTTGGGAAACTACAGCACACTGATGATCGACGTCCCTTCATCTGATGTAACACTGGTGCTGAAGATAAAGCCATCGAAGGACATAACCTTTCAACTGTTCCTGGGGTATAAAGACGACACAAACGATAAACAATACATAGCCAAGACTCAGATGCCTCACCAGAGCAACACGCAAGGTGATGTACCTCCTGAACGTACATATGAATCACGTAGACATAACAATTGTGAAGTATGATGAACGGATAACATTTAATGTTTAGAAAATGTGTGTGTGTATTTTGAGTCCAGAGGAGAGATACACCTGGATCCTGGGTCCCAATGATTTGACAGGAAAAGTTGGGGTGCATTACCTTGTGGTGAGGCCCATTGTAGAAGCAGGGGTTAAATCTGTCAATGCCACTGTGACTGTCACCTCCATTGCTGCAAAGTGCAAGTATTGGAATGAAACCTTATCCACCTGGAGTGAAGATGGCTGCAGGGTGAGTTCAACAAGTACGACACAACACCTTATAATAAAACAAAGGCACATTGCAGAATCCCTGCAATCCTAGACCAGGCCATAATTAAATACATAAACCAACTGTGATCTCCTTAGGTTGGTCCTTTAACCACGCTATTGGCCACCCAGTGCTTATATACGCACTTGACCTTCTTCGGGAACTCTTTCTTCGTCGTGCCCAATCTCGTAGACGTGTCACGTACAGCTGAGCTCTTTGCCACCTTTGCCCAAAATCCTGTGGTGGTGTGCTTTATTGGTTCCATCTTTGTTGCTTACGTATTGGTGGTAATATGGGCACGCGGGAAGGACATCCAGGACACAACCAAGGTCTGACTTGAAAAACCACTGCTACCATTTTATCATCTTTGCCGTTGAACTTGCTGTTGATGCAAAGTTTTACCTTCAAGTGTTTACTTCTTGTAGGTGAAGGTAACATTGTTGGAAGATAATGACCCCTTGGCTGAATACCGTTACATGCTGAATATCAGCACTGGGCATCGGCGTGGTGCTTCCACCTCCTCTCAGGTCAGTACCAACAGTTCCCACTGCTGCAGGACATCATATTCTGTTCTCTGATAAAACCACACTCAGTCACCCTGACCCTGTGTTGCTGCTGCAGGTTACTGTGACTGCTGGGCACGGAGGGAGAGAGTGAGCCACACCACCTCGCTGACCCTGACAAGCCTGTGTTTGAGAGGGGGGCAGTGGATACGTTCCTGTTGACCACACCCTTCTCTCTGGGGGAGCTGCAGAGCATCAGGCTGTGGCACGACAACTCAGTTGGACACCCTGCCTGGTAGGAAAGGGGGAGGAGGAGAAAAATCCATGATCAAAGTTTAACTTTGAAGTAAAGATCTAGGCCTAGTTAACGATACGTTTTCGTGCAGGTATATAAACAAAATATGGTGCAAGATGTAGAGACAGGACAGAAGTGGCACTTCCTGTGTAACTTATGGCTGGCCATAGATATAAGTGAGTGCACTCTGGATAGTTTTCTCTGTAGCCACAGAGATGGATTTGTAGAAATTCAGGTGACATGAAACTTGAATGCACCTTCGAATGGTAAAACATAAATAACAAGATAATTGTCCATTATGTAACAAGCTTCCTATACCGTATATTCTGCAGTAATCTGTTCTTCATGAGGACGGCAAAGGATTTCCGCGATGGCCACATCTGGTTTTCTGTGATCAGCCGGCCTCCAACGAGCACCTTCACATGTGTCCAGCGAGTCTCCTGCTGTTTCTCTCTGCTGCTGTGCACCATGCTGACCAGCATCATGTTCTGGGGCATCCCTACCGACCCCTCTGAGCAGACCATGGACCTGGGTATGGACGCCTGCACAGTATTGGTGCTGTATGGAAATAATAACGTGTTTTCAGAACATTAAGATTTTCTCTCTCTCTCTCCTGTAGGTCATATCGACTTCACCTGGCAGCAGCTGATGATTGGAGTTCAGAGTTCAATCATAATGTTTCTAACTCATCTCCTCCTTGTGAGTATCTTCAGAAACACCCGCCCCCGAGAGACGAAGCCTGGAAAGCCCAAGGCAGAGGTATCCAAGCAGGGGAAGACTGGCAGTGTCTCCCTCACAGCCTCTGTCCCCAAAGAGGGACAGAGAACTCACACCAGACACAGTCAAGGTAAAATAAGTCAATATATTAGTATTCCAATTGAAGCCAACATATCCCTACCATAAAAACAAATTTTAGATACTGTATGTCAGTCATGATTTGTAAGTAGACAATTGTAAGTGTAATCTCATCCTGACTGTCTTTATTCTGTATTCTCGCCACATTAGCAAGGCTGTTACTGTACTGTATTCTCTCGGGACATAAAGAAGATTGCTATGAAGAGCCCCATTCCACACCTGGAGTTAGAGATGAAGCCTGGACAACAAACTCTCTGCTCTCTCTGGTGGAGGACGTCATCCGGCAGCAGAACCGAGCCAGTGGAGAGTTCTACACTGATGCCTCCAAGAAAGAGGGATCGCTCATTCTCTCACTAGAGGTAGCCAATCTGCAAGGTACAGCCCGAGCCTCCAGATCCTACAATGATGATCATCAGTATTAGTTAAAAAATGTTAAACTCTGTCTGACCCACAACCTCAAACAGTCACACTCCAAACTCCACTATGGCCAAGACCAAAGAGCTCTCAAAGGACACCAGAAACAAAATTGTAGACCTGCACCAGGCTGGGAAGACTGAATCTGCAATAGGTAAGCAGCTTGGTTTGAAGAAATCAACTGTGGGAGCAATTATTAGGAAATGGAAGACATACAAGACCACTGATAATCTCCCTCGATCTGGGGCTCCACGCAAGATCTCACCCCGTGGGGTCAAAATGATCACAAGAACGGTGAGAAAAAATCCCAGAACCACACGGGGGGACCTAGTGAATGACCTGCAGAGAGCTGGGACCAAAGTAACAAAGCCTACCATCAGTAACACACTACGCCGCCAGGGACTCAAATCCTGCAGTGCCAGATGTGTCCCCCTGCTTAAGCCAGTACATGTCCAGGCCCGTGATAATGCCCTAGAAGCCGGTGTTTGAAGGATATATTAGCACAGTTGGCCAACACCCATGCCAAAATATCATCCAAACACCGGCTTCATGGGCATTATCATTTAAACAATACAGTATCAACTACCCCATTTAACAGTGACCATTGGCTACTGTAGGTGTATCAATGTCAGACCAATATACCAGATTTGACTGATCTTTCTTTTTTTTTGCAGCCCTCAGAGGAAGAGGAGATAGTGCTGATGCTGATGAAGTTCTGCAGCTTGTTCGGGATCAAATATAAGAAAGAAGATAAAGAAGAAAGTAACAGTCCCAGGGTGATTGCCAACAATGCCTCTGTTACTAAGAAAGGACCCTCCACTATATCCTCATAGATGCTTAGTTCTCAGTAAAGATCTGCCACTCTGTATGAATTGATATTGGAACTGCTTTCATTTATGTAGTTCAATAGGAGTATTAAAACACGTTATATCAAGACTTTTGCACCACTTGTACCTTTATTTGAGTATTTGAATGGTTACAACTAAGTTGTATTTTCAAATACTATTTTCAAATAACTGGGTTAAATGCATGAGTGTATAATTTATAATGGTCGAGAGTCTTAGTAGCGCGAGTAGGACAGTCAATATATTGGTAGAATTTCGGCAAACTAGTCCTCCGATTTGCTTTGATAAAATTCCCAGTTACAATAAATGCAGCCTCAGAATATGTGGTTTGAGGTGGGATCTAAATGGCCGTGGCGATGATGGAGGAGAATTGTCTTGGGAGATAATATGATCGGCATTTAATTGTGAGGTATTCTAGGCCGGGTGAACAAAATTACTTGAGTTCCTGTATGTTCATAGAATTACACCATGAGTCGTTAATCATGAAACACCCCCCTTTCTGCTTCCCGGAGAGATATTTATTCCTGTCTGCGTGATGTACTGGGAATCCTGTTGGCTTTACTGACTCCGACAGAGTATCCCGAGAGAGTCATGTTTCCGTGAAGCAAAGTATGTTACAGGCCCCGATGTCTCTCTGGAAAGAAATCCTTAATCTAAGCTCATCAACTTTATTATCCAAATACTGAACATAAGCAAGTAATATACTCGGAAGCGGTGGGTGGTGTGCACGCCTCCTAAGTCGAACCAGCAGGCCGCCTTGAGTGTCTCTCCTCTGCCGGCGATGTTTTGGGTCAGCCTCTGGAATAAGTGCAATTGCTCTGGGGAGAGTGAACAAAGGACCTGCTCCAGGGAAGTCGTATTCCTGGTCGTAATGCTGGTAGTTCTGGTGAGTTACCGCCACTCTAATATCCAATAGTTCTTCCCGGCTGTTTGTAATGACACAAAACATTTCCTGAGTTAATAATATAAAAAGAAATCATCAAAAAATCAAAACACACTGCAAAGTTTTCTAAGAGCCAGTTGCGATGCTGTCATCTCCGGCGGCGCCATCTTCAACCACCGGTGTTTGCATCAGGTCTACCATCCTCTATCCCAAAAATATAAATAAGCCACACAATGAAACAATGGAAACGAATACAGTTGGTTATTGGCTAAGCTAGCCCTACCATGCATAGATTAAGCAGAAATCTAGCTTGGCTAGACTGGCCCATAGTTGCATGGATAAACTGCAAGCTTGGCTAGCGACTGTAGCTAGCTACAACATAGGTGCTTTTCGCAATGCGGGTATATTTACAGAGGCCTCCATCATTCTGAAATGGAAGAAGTTTGAAACCACCAAGACTTTTCTTAGAGCTTGCCACCCGGCCAAACTGAGCAATCGGGGGATAAGGACCTTGGTCAGGAAGGTGACCAAGAACCCGATGGTCACTCTGACAGAGCTATAGAGTTCCTCTGTGGAGAAGCTTCCAGAAGGACAGCCATCTATGTAGCACTCCACCAATAAGGCCTGTATGGTAGAGTGGCCAGACGAAAGCCACTCCTTAGTAAAAAGCACATGACAGCACGCTTGGAGTTTGCCAAAAGGCACCTAAAGGACTCTCAGACCAAGAGAAACAAGATTCTATGGTTTGATGAAACCAAGATTCAACTCTTTGGACTGAATGCCAAGCGTCACGTATGGAGGAAACCTGGCACCATCTCTACGGTGAAGCATAGTGGTGGCAGCATCATGCTGTATTTTCTTTCAGCTGCAGGGACTGGGAGACTAGTCAGGTTCGAGGCAAAGATGAATGGAGCAAAGTACAGAGAGCTCCTTGATGAACAGGATGCAGTGCCATCCATTTTGTCACCAAAGCCACATATACCACCCACCACTGAGACCTGTATGCTCTCGTCGGCAGGCCCTCGCTACATATTCGTCGCCAGACTCACTGGCTCCAGGTCATCTATAAGTCTTTGCTAGGTTAAGCTCCGCCTTATCTCAGCTCACTGGTCACCATAACAACACCCACCCGTAGCACACGCTCTAGCAGGTATATTTCACTGGTTATCCCCAAAGCCAACACTTACTTTGGCCGCCTTTCCTTCCAGTTCTTTGCTGCCAATGACTGGAACGAATTGCAAAAAATCACTGAAGTTGGAGACTTATATCTCCCTCACTAACTTTAAGCATCAGCTATATGAGCAGCTGACCGATCACTGCAGCTGTACACAGCCCATCTGTAAATAGCCCATCCAACTACTAACCTCATCCCCATATTGTTTTTATTTACTTTTTTGCTCAGTTGCACACCAGTATTTCTACTTGCACATTATCATCTGCACATCTATCACTCGTGTTAATTTGCTAAATTGTAATTACTTCGCTACTATGGCCTATTTATTGCCTTACCTCCTTACTCCATTTGCACACATTGTGTATAGATTTTTCTATTGTGTTATTGACTGTACTTTTGTTTATCCCACGTGTAACTCTGTGTTGTTTATTTTCACACTGCTTTGCTTTATCTTGGCCTGGTCGTAGTTGTAAATGACAACTTATTCTCAACTGGCCTACCTGGTTAAATAAAGGTGAAATTTAAAAAATGAAAACCTGCTCAGGACCTCAGACTGGAACGAAGGTTCACCTTCCAACAGGACAACAACCCTAAGCACACAGCCAAGACAACGCAGGAGTGGCTTCGGGATATGTCTCTGAATATCCTTGACTGGCCCAGCCAGAGCCCGGACTTGAAACCGACCGAACATGTGCAGCAACGCTACCCATCCAACCTGACAGAGCTTGAAATGATCTGCAGAGAAGAATGGGAGAAGCTCCCCAAATACAGGTGTGCCAAGCTTCTAGAGTCATACCCAAGAAGACTGTAAATGCTGCCAAAGGTGCTTCAACAAAGTACTGAGCAAAGGGTCTGAATGCTTATGTAAAAGTTTAAGTTTTTTATTTGAAATAAATTAGCACAAAAAAAAAGTTTGCTTTGTCATTATGGGGTATTGTGTCTAGATTTGATGAGGGGAAAAAACAATTTGTCAATTTTAGAATAAGGCTGTAACCCAACAAAATGAGGAAAAAGTCAAGGGGTCTGAATACTTTCCCGAAGGCACTTGTTTTGGAGGGGCGCGGGGGGCTGCCACACTGTATATGTACAGTTGAAGTCGGAAGTTTACATACACTTAGGTTGGAGTCATTAAAACTTGTTTTTCAACCACACCACAAATTCCTTAACAATCTATAATTTTGGGAAGTTGTTTAGGACATCTACTTTGTGCATGACACAAGTCATTTTTCCAACAATTGTTTACAGACAGATTATTTCACTTAAAATTCACTGTATCACAATTCTAGTGGGTCAGAAGTTTACATACACTAAGTTGACTGTGCCTTTAAACAGCTTGGAAAATTCCAGAAAATGATGTCATGGCTTTAGAAGCTTCTGATAAACTAATTGACATAATTTCAGTCAATTGGAGGTGTACCTGTGGATGATTTCAAGGCCTACCTTCAAACTCAGTGCCTCTTTGCTTGAAATCATGGGAAAATCAAAAGAAACCAGCCAAGACCTCAGAAAAAAAATTGTAGACCTCCACAAGTCTGGTTCATCCTTGGGAGCAATTTCCAAACGCCTGAAGGTACCACGTTCATCTGTACAAACAATAGTACGCAAGTATAAACACCATGGGACCACGCAGCCATCATACCGCTCAGGAAGGAGACGCGTTCTGTCTCCAAGAGATGAACATACTTTGGTGCGAAAAGTGCAAATCAATCCCAGAACAACAGCAAAGGAACTTGTGAAGATGCTGGAGGAAACAGGCACAAAAGGTATCTATATCCCCAGTAAAACGAGTCCTATATTGACATAACCTGAAAGGCCGCTCAGCAAGGAAGAAGCCACTGCTCCAAAACCGCCATAAAAAAGCCAGGCCATGGTTTGCAACTGCACATGGGGACAAAGATCGTACTTTTGGAGAAATGTCCTCTGGTCTGATGAAACAAAAATAGAACTGTTTGGCCATAATGACCATCATTGTGTTTGGAAGAAAAAGGGGGAGGCTTGCAAGCCGAAGAACACCATCCCAACCGTGAAGCACGGGGGTGGAAAAATCATGTTGTGGGGGTGCTTTGCTGCTGGAGGGACTGGTGCACTTCACAAAATAGATGGCATCATGATGGAGGACAATTATGTGGATATATTGAAGCAACATCTCAAGACATCTGTCAGGAAGTTAAAGCTTGGTTTCAAATGGGTCTTCCAAATGGACAATGACCTCAATCATACTTCCAAAGTTGTGGCAAAATGGCTTAAGGACAACAAAGTCAAGGTATTAGAGTGGCCATCACAAAGACCTGACCTCAATACTGTAGAACATTTGTGGGCAGAACTTAAAAAGCATGTGCGAGCAAGGAGGCCTACAAACCTGACTCAGTTACACCAGCTCTGTCAGGAGGAATGGGCCAAAATTCACCCAACTTATTGTGGGAAGCATGTGGAAGGCTACCCAAAATGTTTAACCCAAGTTAAACAATTTAAAGGCAATGCTACCAAATACTAATTGAGTGTATGTAAACTTCTGAACCACTGGGAATGTGATGAAAGAAATACAATCTTAAATAAATCATTCTCTCTACTATTATTCTGACATTTAACATTCTTAAAATAAATTGGTGATCCTAACTGACCTAAGACAGGGAATTTTTACTCAAATTAAATGTCAGGAATTGTGAAAAACTGAGTTTAAAGGTATTTGGCTAAGGTGTATGTAAACTTCCAACTTCAACTGTATGTATATGTATGTGTGTATTTCGGAGGGGTTGGGTTAAAAGGCGGAAGTAGAATTTAAATTGGACCTTGTGTGCAATTGACCATTAAACTGATCTTAATAGTAATCTATTGTATTGGGAGCTATGGAGGGGGTGGATAACAAAATGTTGCTGGATATGTACTGCACAATCCCCCTCCAAAACGACACATTCTTGGTTAGTAAAGATCCTACTGAGTATTTTCCACCCCACTTTAGCTAAGACAGTATAGTTATTTTCTCTACAGCCCAATATTCTAAAATTACCAGTGTCAGCATTTTATTATTTCATTATTGAATTTTTTATTTTTAAACCATATATATATATTTTGGGATTTCATAAAATACTTATTGCCTTACCTTATTGCCACAATAAAAGGGGCCAATTTCAATTTCAATATCTTTTTAATAAGCTAATGATATAATTACAATCTGTTGAAATGCAGGCTTTTATTTTATTAAGTTTTCCTCATTCCCCTACAAAAGTGACATCAAATTGACTGGCAGTATAGTACTGGGTTGAGAGCGGGAACAGTTAATTGTGGATCTAATACTTCTACTACTATTTTGATATGTCCTTGATATACGTTGAAAAGGACCGTCTGACAGTAAAAATATATTGATTTCTTATAATTTGAATAAGGCAGGTTAGAGCTTCAGCTAGGGTTTGAATAGTGGTTGGATATACAGTATAAAGGTCTCTCTCTAACCAGAGTAGCCTACTGGAGTGTATAGCACTGCGTACTGGACACAATCATCTTATACTGCATGCAGGCTGCAATGAGTGCTACATCATTGGCAACCTTAAAGAAAGAGTCAAACTCAGAGGCTGTTGACAGACGGGCCAGAGGACCTTATTATAGCCCATTCACTGTAGGCCTTTGCTCTGTTTGTTTGTGAACAAGGATAATGCAACCAATGGGAACTCACAAAGCCAGACTGTAAGGCGGACAGCCCTTTGTTGGAGCCAGAATGTTGAAGTGGTGACAGGGAATTGCTGACGTCAGTCCCCTTTAAAGATAGCATGTCACCAGGCTGCCTGTAACAGTGTACAGGTGAAGGGGTGAAGATGGACAGCACTAAGCTCTCTGTTTTACTCTTGAATGCTTTCCTCTTATGCCTGTCTTGTGCTGAGGATGAGATAGCACCTCTATCCTGCCCAGAGTACCAAGAGAGCTTTGACGGCTCCTGTTATGAGTTTGTGGGTCCACCTCGTTCGCGTTCCTTCCTCAGTGCACAGGGTTGGTGTGAGCGAGGTGGTGGACACCTGGCCTTCATTTTAAACGACGAAACCCAGCAGTTCCTACAGAAGCACCTGCAGATGGAGCAGGACTGGTGGCTGGGTCTGGCACCTGCCTCCCCAAACCTAACACTGGACTCTGCTGCTGCTGAGGGTAAGAGGACAATTGAAGAAAACACTAATTGCCATCAACATACTGTACAATAATAGATATGATTATGTAAAGGAAATCAAAGGTTGAGAGTAGACTGTCTTGTGCATGGATGTATTTGCAAGTTATTTTATTGTGTTAGAGTGTATTATTTAAAGTCTTATGAAATTGCCATGATATGAGGGAATTGTGATGTAAAAGGACCCATAAGCACTAACAAGAGAAGTTCATAGGATCATATCAAATCTAGCATCATATAAAAGCTATATTTTTTTAAATGAAGGAATATATACATTTTTCCGACCATTTTCTATCCTAAATATTAGGAATAACAAGCAAAGGCTTTGACTGCAGGTCAAACAGATGGAAAAGGGGTCTTAGATCTACCAGATGTTGGTTCAGATTTGATCCGATCCGAACCAATAAAATGCTGTCTTGTTTTGGGAGGAGCTCATTATTAAAATAATAGCCAGTGTGTAGAATAATACCCAAATATGCAAAGGTGGATATACAATTGAAGTCGGAAGATTACTTACACTTAGGTTGGAGTCATTAAAACTTGTTTTTCAACCACTCCACAAATTTCTTGTTAACAAACTATAGTTTTGGCAAGTCGGTTAGGACATCTACTTTGTGCATGACACAAGTCATTTTTCCAACAATTGTTTACAGACAGATTATTTTATTTATAATTCACTGTATCACAATTCCAGTGGGTCAGAAGTTTACATACACTAAGTTGACTGTGCCTTTAAACAGCTTGGAAAATTACAGAAAATGATGTCATGGTTTTATGAGCTTCTGATAGGCTAATTGACATCATTTGAGTCAATTGGAGGTGTATGATTATGATGTTATCCATAATAATGTTGTTGGGTGTGTAAATCCACTTCATTACTGTAGGTCAATATCCAAAAGAGGTTCAAGGTTATGGTTTCATGTCATAGCTGACACCCCATTGTCTTTTGAATCTTCCTTCGGAGCAGATATTTAACTGAGTTTTTGGAAAACGTGGTCCCGTAAAAACCTGAGGGAGATTTTACCAAAATTTTGTTACCAAATATGCATCTGCACAGTTTTTCCAGTAAATGTGTTTTTGTAAAATGTTCAGTTTAAATTGTTAAAAGTAGTCTTATGTAAAACATCAGCGCAATTACAGTGCATTTGGATATTATTCAGACCCCCTTGACTTTTTCCACAGTTGGTTACGTTACAGCCTTATTCTAAAATGGATTAAATACATTTGTTCCTCATCAATCTACACACAATAAACCATAAGGACAATGCAAAAACAGATTTACATTTTTTGGGGCAAATTTATAAAAAATAAATAACCGATACCTTATTTACATAAGTATTCAGACCCTTTGCTATGAGACTCGAAATTTAGCTCAGGTGCATCCTGTTTCCATTGATCATCCTTGAGATGTTTCTACAACTTGATTGGAGTCCACCTGTGGTAAATTCAATTGATTGGAAATTATTTGGAAAGGAACAAACCTGTCCATATAATGCCAAGAATCACATCTGGAGGAAACCTGGCACCATCCCTACGGTGAAGCATGGTAGTGGCAGCATCATGCTGTGGGGATGTTTTTCAGCGGTAGGGACTGGGAGACTAGTCAAGATCGAGGCAAAGATGAATGGAGCAAAGTACAAAGAGATCCTTGATGAAAGACAATGCAGGAGCGGCTTGGCGACAAGTCTCTGAATGTCCTTGTGTGACCCAGCCAGAGCCCAGACTTGAACTCATTTGAACATCTCTGGAGAGACCTGAAAATAGCTGTGCAACGACACTCCCCATCCAACCTGACAGAGCTTGAGAGGATCTGCAGAGAAGAATGGGAGAAACTCCCCAAATACAGGTATGCTAAGCTTGTAGCGTCATACCCAAGAAGACTCGAGGCTGTAATCGCTGCCAAAGGTGCTTGAACAAAGTACTGAATAAACGGTCTGGGATATTTCATTATTATTATTTTTTTTTAATACATTTTCAAAAATTTCCACAAACCTGTTTTTGCTTTGTCATTATGGGGTATTGTGTGTAGATTGATGAGGGAGAAATTTTAGAATTTTAGAATAAGGCTGTAACGTAAAAGAATGTGGAAAAAGTGAAAGGGTCTGAATACTTTCTGAATGCACTGTACATTACCATGGAATTGCCCATGATGACTTTGTCTGAGAGTAGGCCTAAATATTTCATTGATATTTGAAAGAGGTAATAGTGTTTTGGGGTTGTTTTTTCACAGAATAATCCTACTCCTTTGCTGAGCTGTGGCAGAAGTATTCCTCACAATCATTTTTTTTTTCATGATTATTTGCATCAGAAATCAGTTCAATTCCCAGTCTCCTAAACTAACATGATCCGCCCACCACTTCTCTTGAGACAAAGATGGTTCCTCTTGGTCTTGTTTTATCAGTAGACCTTCTTTGATCTGGCAGTAAAACTGGAAGTAGACACAGGCTGGGTTTGGTGGCTATCTCTCAAGTCAGCTGGCCTTCCTGTGTCTCGCTGGGAGATTTATAATGTATTTACCTCGCACCATTGCTAGGAGACCATGCCACATTAAGATATCTCCTTTTAGCAGCACCTGGCTGATGAAGAACACTTGTCATTCAATTGTATCTGCTGTCCAGTCCCTTGATTTAGACAGGCCTTTTTTATTCCCGTACAAAGGACCAACTTTATCACCTATTCACAGCCGGCTCCTGTGGCATTGACTTTGTTTTCTTACGTCATATCCCTTACACTGCTTTTCAAGTGTTTTATTACGTGAATTAGAGTATTAACAGAATGATGTATCAGGATGAACAGCTGGGATATCATTTTGTAGGAATATATGTCACAAATATAATATAATATAACAGAGTACTTACATACTTTATTTCCTCTCCTTTGAAGAGCAGGTGTTCCTAATGTTTTGTACCCTCAGTGTATATAGAATATAATACTTTCATTGGTGTTTGTGCTGTAAATCCTCAGGTCCTCTCTCCTGGCTTGATGGCTCTGATGTCAGCTACTCTAACTGGGTGAACGACCCTGATCCAGGGGCTGGCTGTGGTCACATACTGAGGAGCTCAGGGTTTCAGTGGGAGGCAACAAGCAACTGTAGCCAGGAGCTGCACTTCATCTGCCAATTTGGTTTGTATTTGATGTGTGTGTGTGCACACATGCATCTGTGTGTGCACACATGCAGAATAACAAGGTAGCGAGGAATATACTGTATGCGCTTGCTATTCCCTTTAACTCTAATTATTAAACCTTATTTACTTCTTTGTCTCAGAATCTGGGCGCTCCATTGCTTGTGCTGCCCACAATGCAACACTACAGTGTGGTTCTGGTCAGGTGATAGAGATTGATGACAGCTTCTATGGTCGTAAGACGGTTCACTACTGCCGGACGAGTCCCACTTCTTCAGCCACCTCCACACAGGAGGAGTGTAGCTGGATAGATGTTGTAGATTCAGTGACAGGTATGGTGTGAAGTCTAATGTTTTTGAAACTTTTGAAATATTGTGCAAGGTGTATTTTGTCCATCACTCAGGATAGTGATATATGTTTTGGTTTGACTATTGATTCAAGAATAGTCATGTTCTTACATTGTATGAGTAAGAACAGTAAAGGTCCAATGCAGCCGTTTTTTAAAATCTCAAAATCAAATCATTTCAAATCAATTCATAACAATTAAGTACCTTACTGTGATTGCTTTCAATTAAAATGGTCAAAAAGAAACAAAAATAGCTTCTTAGGATAGAGTCATTTCTAAAGCAAGAATTTTGCTAGGACTGTCTGGGAGTGGTCTGAGTGGGGAGGGGAAAACTGAAAACTAGCTGTTATTAGCAGAGAGGTTTGGATTTAACTATATTTCTTATTGGTCTATTAACTAACTTATCGCCTGGTGATGTCGCGAGGCAGGCCAACACTCCATCCCACCAAAACAGGCTGACATTTCACACAGTCTTTTCAAACAGCTCTCACACTAAAAGGGCATTATCATAATTTGCACAATATCACAGTATTATTCCAGCCTAATAGAGTAGAAATACAGTGGGGAGAACAAGTATTTGATACACTGCCAATTTTGCAGGTTTTCCTACTTACAAATCATGTGGAGGTCTGTAATTTTTTATCATAGGTAGTACACTTCAACTGAGAGACGGAATCTAAAACAAAAATCCAGAAAATCACATTGTATGATTTTTAAGTAATTAATTGACATTTTATTGCATGACATAAGTATTTGATACATCAGAAAAGCCAAACTTAATATTTGGTACAGAAACCTTTGTTTGTAATTATAGAGATCATATGTTTCCTGTAGTTCTTGACCAGGTTTGCACACACTGCAGCAGGGATTTTGACCCACTCCTCCATACAGACCTTCTCCAGATCCTTCAGGTTTCGGGGCTGTCGCTGGGCAATACGGACTTTCAGCTCCCTCCAAAGATGCTCTATTGGGTTCAGGTCTGGAGACTGGCTAGGCCACTCCAGGAACTTGAGATGCTTCTTACGGAGCCACTCATTAGTTGCCCTGGATGTGTATTTCGGGTCGTTGTCATGCTGGAAGACCCAGCCACGACCCATCTCCAATGCTCTTACTGAGGGAAGGAGGTTCTTGGCCAAGATCTCGCGATACATGGCCCCATCCATCCTCCCCTCAATACGGTGCAGTCGTCCTGTCCCCTTTGCAGAAAAGCATCCTCAAAGAATGATGTTTCCACCTCCATGCTTCACGGTTGGGATGGTGTTCTTGGGGTTGTACTCATCTTTCTTCTTTCTCCAAACGCAGCGAGTGGAGTTTAGACCAAAAAGCTCTATTTTTGTCTCATCAGACCACATGACCTTCTCCCATTCCTCCTCTGGATCATCCAGATGGTCATTGGCAAACTTCAGACATGCCTGACCATGCGCTGGCTTGAGCAGGGGGAACTTGCGTGCGCTGCAGGATTTTAATCCATGACGGCGTAGTGTGTTACTAATGGTTTTCTTTGAGACTGTGGTCCCAGCTCTCTTCAGGTCATTGACCAGGTCCTGCCATGTAGTTCTGGGCTGATCCCTCACCTTCCTCATGATCATTGATGCCCCACGAGGTGAGATCTTGCATGGAGCCCCAGACCGAGGGTGATTGACCTTCATCTTGAACTTCTTCCATTTTCTAATAATTGCGCCAACAGTTGTTGTCTTCTCACCAAGCTGCTTGTCTATTGTCCTGTAGCCCATCCCAGCCTTGTGCAGGTCTACAATTTTATCCCTGATGTCCTTACACAGCTCTCTAGTCTTGGCCATTGTGGAGAGGTTGGAGTCTGTTTGATTGAGTGTGTGGACAGGTGTCTTTTATACAGGTGCAGTTAATACAGGTAATGAGTGGAGAACAAGAGGGCTTCTTAAAGAAAAACTAACAGGTCTGTGAGAGACGGAATTCTTACGGGTTGTCATGCATGTCATGCAATAAAATGCAAATTAATTACTTAAAAATCATACAATGTGATTCTCTGGATTTTTGTTTTAGATTCTGTCTCTCACAGTTGAAGTGTACCTATGACAAAAATTACAGACCTCTACATGCTTTGTAAGTAGGAAAACCTGCAAAATCGGCAGTGTATCAAATACTTGTTCTCCCCACTGTATATACAGTGCCTTGCGAAAGTATTCGGCCCCCTTGAACTTTGCGACCTTTTGCCACATTTCAGGCTTCAAACATAAAGATATAAAACTGTATTTTTTTGTGAAGAATCAACAACAAGTGGGACACAATCATGAAGTGGAACGACATTTATTGGATATTTCAAACTTTTTTAACAAATCAAAAACTGAAAAATTGGGCGTGCAAAATTATTAAATATTGTAAAACAAACACAGATTCAATAAAGGGCCCAGCAATTCAATAGAGGCAGCAATTCAACTTAGTTTCACTTTAGCAGGATGCTATTACCAAACAACTACATGATGAACAATATTTAAACATTGAGCTATTAGAACATGTTTGCATTTGCAAAGCATAGAGCAGAACTGTAAATAGTGTAAAACACACACAGCTTCAACAACGGCACCAGATGCACTGAGGCTGCAATAACACTTAATTGCACAAAGCACCAAAAAAATATGTATTTGTGTCTTAACAAAAACCATAATAGAGGTACATATGCTGGTACAATGTCAAGACTGAAAGTAAAGCCACAAAATGTACCAGTTTTAAATGGTTGTAATACTGTCAATGAAATCTAAATGTACTGCACTAAATACGGACCGCAGGTTTAAGCCATTGCTTAAGTTAGTGCTTCATGTATGAATGACAAATAGAATAGGCATTGTGATAATAATCCTTCCTCTGAACAGTGTGCACACAATTTATATTTTCAGAGCACTTGGATAAGTCTATTATAATGATAATGTGGATGATGATCTTAATGATGATTCTGATGACAATTATGGTGGAAAACACTTCTATTTCTTCACCTCTCATATCTCTATTTAATGTACATTATTTCCAGGAGACTGCCATGGGCTGCAGGCGTGCCAAGCCATGGCAGATGTGGCCTCTTTTGGTGAACCATGCCCAGGGCTTGGAAGCTACCTGTCTGTGGAATACAACTGCAAAGATGGTCAGAACATTCTACCCTGTTACTGTCTCTCATTCCCTCCCTTCTACATTCCATTTAAATACTCAAATATGTTTTCAGCTAGTGAAGTGCTCAATTTACGTTTTCTCTAATGTTGTATTTCAACACATTATGAGTGGCGGCTAGCACACACAATCTAACCTAGCCATGTCTGTGGTCCACAGGTCTCCACTTATTAATGAGCAAGTTGGCTGCCGTCTTTGACAATGTCTCCATAACAGTGAAGTGGCTTCTCCATCCCTTCCAGGGCAACCTGACCTGCACTCTAAGTGCTGGAGATGGGCACAACATTGATCCTTATAGTCCAGAAGAGTGAGTAACTGAGTAATGTATATCACACAACATCAAAGCCAAAAAGTCCCTAATTCATTCACAATTAATGGAATTTACCCTCTCACAGGTTGGAGAGCAGTGTGGTTCATAAATACACCCGTCCGGGTGTCTTCATAGTTGGGGTGGAGTGTACCACCAGTGAGTGGCATGTGACAGCTCAGAAAGCAATCACCATTCAGGAGCCCATCGGGGAGTTTGGCGTCATTAAGTGCTATAGCATGAACCAATCAACAGATGGAGCAAACTGCAAGGCCCTGTATGGTAGTCCCCTTCAAATCCAGGTTGAAGTAGAATCTGGTAAGTAAAACCAACATGAGCAGAAATAAAAGCATTTGGTCTTACATTTCCGAGAGTACAAATCTTGCTAGAATGAGACAACTTTGCTATCTACAGGTACGAATGTGACCTACAAAGTCCACCGTGGTGAGATGTTGGTGGCCAATTCATCAGCAGTCAGAGGAATCGTCCCCCACAACATCACAATGGGACCAGAGGTGGAGCAACAACTGGGCTCTGGCTGCCACCAGCTGACCCTGCATGCCTCTAACGGGGTCTCGGTCTTGGGCGTGTCCACTGAGCTGCAGGTGTGTCTGCTGGAGCCTGTGGAGGGCCTGCAGGGATCAGTGATGGCTGAGGAGGGAGAGTGTCCAGACTCAGACCTCTACGTTAGTGTCTCCCTGGACCGGGGGTCCCCGGTGAAGCTTCTCTTCCAGGTGTCTGGAGCCAACGACAGCATCTCCGAGACCAGAGACATGCAAAACAGAAGCATGCAGGTTTACAATATCTCAACCACTATCCAAGGTACCTACCCAAATACAATCAGAAACAATGACAGAAGATAGGAAAAGATTACACGTTTCCTTGTTAATTTATATCAGTTGTTTTGTTACAGGAGATTTGCAAGTGAAAGTCAGGGCCTGGAATGTCTTCTCACACATGGACGTGGATGTGGGGAACACAGCAGCAGTTTGTTACAATAAATCAGACTTTCAGACAGAGGAGCATAAAAGGCTTCCCCGGGCTAATGTGGAAATCACTTCTGATCCAGAAAGTCCATCTGACTTCACTCAAAGTGTCACACTTGGGTTAACTGGCTTGAGTGGAGTACTCGGAATCAGTGAACCTGGAATACTACTTGAATGGGAATGCAGTAAGTACCAGAGCTGAGAACACTCACCTCTCAGTTCAACTCATTAGTAGGCTACAGTAACAAAGTCTGTCAAGACTTTTACGTGGCCCACTTGTTCAAGTCTTATCTTCAAGGCCTGTAATAGTTATAAATCTGAAATCCGAAGATTTTACTTTTCAGTTCAGGCACAATCTTTCTATGAATAGAATTGTTCTTCTAAACTCACTAAGTAACAACGGCGGTATTTCTCTGGTTTCCGGGTGACCGTATAGATTGTGTAGGACCTTTAATGTCCTTTCAGCACAGATGTTATACTCAAACCATGTTCCCCATTTATTCCAACAGATGAACAATGTAAATGCAGAGACAAAACAAACCAGGAGACTCATGTGATTATAGCAGCCTGTCTTCCAGACCCATTTATTTTTTATATATACAGTTTTACTGTGCAGAAGAAAAATGGGGCTGAAGTGGCTAAAGCAGAGAAATGCATCACTGTCACTCCGCCAGAATTCACCGATGTTACCATAAGGTAAAACGAGGGAGGGAATGGCTCATTAGACAGATGTATAGTCCCGAGTGACATTTTGTTTGTTAGGAGAGGTTTGCATTATCAAACGAAGAAGCTAAATGGCTGATTTGAATCAAATTCAAAGTTACAGTAATCTATGTCCCAGAAGATCTATTGTATGATAAAAGTTAACCTTTGTTCTTTTAGTTGTTCTAATTGTAACCCAGTGAACATAAACAACGATGTAACCCTCAAATTGGAGTGTACCACCGCAATGAGTTGCCCAACAGTAGTTTGGCATGTTGAGGACACAAGACCTTTGACAGTAAGTGTGAGACTCCTCTATTGTGCACACAAGCATATTTATGAATAGTGGTTTCAGTGCATGAATAGATAGAATTTATGTTGTCTAATTTAAGATTAGATATACTTTATTACTCCAGACAGAAATATGTCTGCTGTTAACCAACCCCTCCGACATGCACACAAACACACAGGTGTTTGAACACACATACACACAAACATACATTCATTTGTAATTTGTCACATGAGCAAAATAAGTAACCTGAAATGAACGCATGCGCAGCTGGATTGTACAAAAGCTGTAGTCATTCTGTACAACGACAGTGTCTATGAAGGAAACAGATTTCATTTGGAGCTAATTTCTTCTAGGGAGACCTCAAACACTGCTACAAAAAAGCAAAGCAAAGACCACTGCTACACAGAATAGATGGTGGCAATGAATACATGGTGACAAGTGACAATCTGAAAAATGCCCAGTCCAGATCTCTGAATCTCAATGTGATAGCGTATGGTAGGTATTCATTGATTTTAGAGTATGTGTTGTTACAAATGCTTTAGTTACAGATAATAGTAGGATGAGCATCACTTATGTTGAACCTGACATCAGAATGTCAAATTAGCCATTGTAATGTGGGCCATAAAATGAATCAAGTGTTCCAATGTGTTATATTTTAGGTAGTGTATCATTTGATCATGGATATTTAGAGTAAATAGTGTACAGCCAGACCAACATTTACAGAATGCATTTATTTACATTAATGTAACCTATTCAACTTTTTGTTGTAGGTAAGACGACATCTGGCGTTGTCAAGTACACCATTCAGATACCAGGTGTTGCAACACTTGCACCTGTTGCCACTAACATACCGCCTGCTACTACCTTACCGGCTGCTACCACCATCTTACCGGCTGTTACTACTCGTCCAGCTGCTACTACAATACCTGTTGCTACCATCCCACTGGTAGCTACTGCCCTACTGGCTGCTACCACCATAGCGGCAACTACTACTGTATCTGTAACTGTACCTGAAAGAACAGCCCCAACTACCATCACCAGCCTCCCTTCCTGTATAATTTCCCCTCAGTCAGGCACAGTTCTAGATGCTTTCAATATCACCTGTGCAACAACCTCCTGCTCCACAGGCAAATGCCAATATTGTTTCAAAACTGACAAAGGTGAGTTGTCAGAAATCTGTCGACAATGTAGTCTATTTCAAGAGACTTTCCCCTATCAAAGATGTTGAATAGTAGGACAGTAAATCAAAATAAAAAAATTCAGTTCCCTGTATACAGATGAAGCTTCATCCACTGTATGAAAACACATTATATAATATTTATTTATATTTCAGATAAACATTTGCGCTGCAGTTATGGAAATGAAGTAAAGTCAATCTTCCTACCTCTCGGGAACAAAAGTTACAACTACAGTCTGTCTGTGGTGGTTACTCTAACAAATGGGGATAGAAAAACCAATGCCACGATCTCCACTGAGGTTTGTCATCAAGTAAAAATCCTATCATTCACTTAATGATTTAATGCATGGTAACTGTCCTGCCTTTCTGCTCCATAGAGCTCACATATATAATGTAGTATCTGGAGCTCACATTTGATTGTTGTCCACCAAGGTGTGGCCAGCCAACTCCAGTTCCTCAGTGGAGAATCTGCAGTCTGTGGTTGAGAACACTGTCGCTCAGCTAGAGCAGCAGGGGTTGCTCACTGGGGAGACCCTAGGACAGATGTTCAAGTCTGTGTCTGACATTCTGAACAAGGGCTCCAGTGAGGATCAGAAAGGTGCCAGGGAGGAGGTGAGAACGGGATAATATTCTAAGGTCATAGGGAGCATGGGCTTTGCTGCCAGGAATGTCTACGCCAGGGATTGGCAACCCACGACCCGCTTTTGTAGTCTCATGGATCAATTTCCAAAAACGAAGCACCAATAATTATAATAGTTTATAGCCTTTATAGACTAATAATGAGCAGTTTATATCATGTACATATACTCATCATGGTTGGCTCCAGGCATAAGCGGTCACTTAGGGCCCCTGGCTGCTAAGACGGGGATCAGTCAAATAAATTGGCCCACGAGGTACAAGGCCAAGTCTCGCAGACCTGCGAGCCACTGCAGCTCGTCATGATGAGTTCACATTTTTTGTTTCCCCTCACCCCCATCAAAGTTGGCCATCCCTGGTCTAGGGACTCTGTGTATTGTTGAACGTAAGACATTACACTAAACTAAAAGAGTTATGATAAATGAGTATGAAGTTCAAGACAAAAGGAAGTGTCTCTTTAGATGGATGTTTGTGAGGTGTTCTGATTGATGTTCCAGCTGCGAGAACAGATGCTGAGCACCATGACTGCAGTGCTGAAGAATGTCCCCAACAACACTCCTCAGGAAGTGCAGCTGACGGCCAGAGCAGTGGCAGGGATCACCAAGAGGAGGGAAGAGGTCAATTCCGCTGCTCAGGTACAATTGGATATGAGAGCAAGGCAACATAATCTTTTCCAAACATGTATTGCTGAAAGAGAGCAGAGATTTAGTTCCCAATGGTCTATGTTATGCTGTGGATCTTTTCCAGCTAGAAGCTAGCTCCCTGGTGGCAGAGCTCAGCTCTTCCCTCCTCTATATGAATGTCAGTGAGCATGGTGGACAAGAGATGGTGCAGGCAGCTACACCAATTGTAGAGGCAGCCAGCAATATCCTGGGAGTCTCTTCAAATGCAAGCACACAGGTGATATACAGTTGAAGGCGGAGGTTTACATACACTTAGGTTGGAATCATTAAAACTTGTTTTTCAACCACTCTACAAATTTCTTGTTAACAAACTATAGTTTTGGCAAGTCGGTTAGGACATCTACTTTGTGCATGACACAAGTAATGTTTCCAGAGGCAAAATAAATGCACACCTATTTAGATGAGGTGCTGGCTAGCGGAGTGGAACACTTAAATAAATTAAGGAGAGCCGCACACTAGGAGCTCAGATGCAAAAATATTTATGTACAACGTTTCGACAGACAAGCGGTCTTCATCAGGGTATTAGCTATAAACTATACAAACTATAGTTTTGGCAAGTCGGTTAGGACATCTACTTTGTGCATGACACAAGTAATGTTTAAAACAAATGTTTACAGGCTGATTAATTCACTGTATCACAATTCCAGTGGGTCTGAAGTTTACATACACTAAGTTGATTGTGCCATTAAACAGCTTGGAAAATTCCAGAAAATGATGTCATGGCTTTAGAAGCTTCTGATAGGTTAGTTGACATCATTTGAGTCAATTGGAAGTGTACCTGTGGATGTATTTCAAGGCCTACCTTCAAACTAAGTGCCTCTTTGCTTGACATCATGGGAAAATCAAAAGAAATCAGCCAAGACCTCAGAAAAAGAAATGTAGACCTCCACAAGTCTGGTTCATCCTTGGGAGCAATTTCCAAACACCAGAAGGTACCACATTCATCTGTACAAACAATAGTATGCAAGTATAAACACCATGGGACCACGCAGCCGTCATACCGCTCAGGAAGGAGACACGTTCTGTCTCCTAGAGATGAACGTACTTTGGTGCAAAAAGTGCAAATCAATCCCAGAACAACAGCAAAGGACCTTGTGAAGATGCTGAAGGAAACGGGTACAAAACTTTCTATATCCACAGTAAAACAAGTCCTATATCGACATAACCTGAAAGGCCATTCAGCAAGGAAGAAGCCACTGCTCCAAAACCGCCATAAAAAAGCCAGACTACGGTTTGCAACTGCACATGGGGACAAAGGTCGTACTTTCTGGAGAAATGTCCTCTGGTCTGATGAAACAAAAATATAACTTTTTGGCCATAACAACTATCGTCATGTTTGGAGGGAAAAGGGGGAGGCTTGCAAGCCGAAGAACACCATCCCAACCGTGAAGCACGGGGGTGGCTGCATCATGGTGTGGGGGTGCTTTGCTGCAGGAGGGACTGGTGCACTTCACAAAATAGATGGCGTGATGAGGAAGGAAAATGATGTGTATATATTGATGCAACATCTCAAGACATCAGTCAGGAAGTTAAATCTTGGTCGCAAATGGGTCTTCCAAATGGACAATGACCCCAAGCATACTTCCAAAGTTGTGGCAAAAAAGGACAACAAAGTCAAGGTATTAGAATGGCCATAACAAAGCCCTGACCTCAATCCTATAGAACATTTGTGGGCAGAACTGAAAAAGCGAGTGTGAGCAAGGAGGCCTACAAACCTGATTCAGTTACACCAGCTCTGTCAGGAGTAATGGGTCAAAATTCACCCAACTTATTGTGGGAAGCTTGTGGAAGGCTACCCAAAACGTTTGACTCAAGTTAAACAATTTAAAGGCAATGCCACCAAATACTAATCGAGTGTATGTAAACTTCTGACCTACTGGGAATGTGATTAAATAAATAAAAGTTGAAATAAATAATTGTCTCTACTATTATTCTGACATTTCACATTCTTAAAATAAAGTGGTGATACTAATTGACCTGAAACAGGGCATTCTTACTAGGATTAAATGTCAGGAATTGTAAAAAACTGAGTTTAAAAGTATTTGCCTAAGGTGGATGTAAACTTCCGACTTCAACTGTATATAGCTTCACTGAGTTCCCTGATGAGAGTTATGAATTATGGTTACTTTTCAGCCCTTTTCAGGACTACTGCATTATGTTTGTCTTTCACAGAGAAAGGTCTCAAAGACTCTCCTGAACAGTATGGACAATGTGCAGAGTGCACTGTTAAATGGTAAAAAGGTTGGCCAGGAGCCTGCCATTATCAAGAGCCCTGAGATCAGTGTGTATGCTAACAGGTAAGAGACAGAGCGTTGGAGTGGAAACATTACTATAAAAAATGCAAGGCCTGTCACATAAATGTAACTTGAAATATGTCATTTGTATTTACAATACAATATCTCAAATACAAAATGCTCCTGTTAAGTTGCCTCAATTTTGAGTTACAGTATATTATACACTCTCTTCTCTTAGGATGTCTCCAAATAGCATTCAGATGCAGTCTATAAACATCCCAGATAGCTCCTCTGCAAGCTTTTCCTTCCCTCCCCTGGGTGCTGATGTCCTTTCTCCAGAGGAACCAGTGGATGTGCGAGTAAGTGTGAATGTCTGTGAGTGAATGTGTGGAGGTTAGTGAGGGATTTATCACAGAAGTGAATACGGCAGTGAAAGTGTTTTTTTTGTGTGTCAAGCATTAGGGAGGTTTTCATTTGGTTAATTGTTCATGTAGTAATTGTCTATTAGTATATTGTGGACGGTTTTAACCCTCATTCTCTTGTCTCATAATTTCCTTATTTTTTACAGATGCTGAGTTTTGAGAAGAACCCTTATTCTTGGAGTGAGGGGGGTAACATCAGTGGTGCCATGGCGTCTGTGACACTCACCAGACAGGATGGATCAGCCATCCCTGTGGAGAACCTGTCTGAGGAAATTGAGGTCAGAACCCTGCAAACGTGTACCAATTTTAGTGGGGCTTTTCTCTTGAGAGCCCTTGATGTCCAAGATGTACAGTATATCTTCTAAGATAATGTCCAAGACATATACTTTAAAGACTATATGATCAAGTAGACAGAATTATGATTACAGTTGTATATATTACAACATCTTCTATGATTCTCAGATCCTCTTGCCGAGACTTGAAGGCGGGCAGGTAAACAGCACAATCCTTGAACTGGGAAACTACAGCACACTGATGATTGACGTCCCTTCACCAGACATAACACTGGTGCTAAAGATGGAGCCCTCAGAGGACATACCATTTGTACTGTTGCTGGGGTATAAAGACTACCCAAAGGACAAGCAATATGTAGCCAAGACGCAGATGCCTCATCAAGGCAATTCACAAGGTGATCAACCTCCTGAACTGACTTCTTGTAAATGGCAGACATAGAACTATTGTGAAGCATAATGAACCAACAACACTGAGTGTTTAGAAACATAAATGTGATTGTGTTGTGTTTATTTTGGGTACAGAGAGATACACCTGGGTCCTGGGTCCCAATGATTTGACAGGAAAAGTTGGGGTGCATTACCTTGTGGTGAGGCCCATTGTAGAAGCAGGGGTTAAATCTGTCAATGCCACTATGACTGTCACCTCCATTGCTGCTCAGTGCAAGTATTGGAATGAAACCTTATCCACCTGGAGTGAAGATGGCTGCAGGGTGAGTGAAACAAGTACTACACAACACCTTATAATAAAATATTGGCACATCACTGCAACCAGGCACTGCCAATATCAAATGCATAAACTGACTGTGGTCTCCTTAGGTTGGTCCTTTAACCACGTCATTGGTCACTCAATGCTTATGTAACCATTTGACCTTCTTCGGGAGCTCTTTCTTCATCATGCCCAACCTTGTGGATGTGTCCCGTACCACTGAGCTCTTTGCCACCTTCTCAGACAACCCTGTGGTGGTGTGCTTTGTTGGTGCCATCTTCATTGCTTATCTCTTGGTGGTCGTGTGGGCACGCAGGAAGGACATCAAGGACATAGCCAAGGTCTGCCTTGAACAATCGCTACCGCCATTTTCTAGACAATTTTTGTCCAGACTATACAGACACCTTGAGAACATGCTACTCTGGTGACCCAATCAGCAGATTTCCAGTGCTTAGATTTACCAGTTTGAGAATGCATCATCCTGTTGGTTTGCTGTTGATGCATAGTTTCATCTTCAAGTGTTACTTCTTGTAGGTGAAGGTAACATTGTTGGAAGATAATGACCCCTTGGCTGAATACCGTTACATGCTGAATATCAGCACTGGGCATCGGCGTGGTGCTTCCACCTCCTCTCAGGTCAGTACCAACAGTTTCCACAGCTGCAGGACATCATATTCTGTTCTCTGATAAAACCACACTCAGTCACCCTGACCCTGTGTTGCTGCTGCAGGTTACTGTGACTCTGCTGGGCACGGAGGGAGAGAGTGAGCCACACCACCTCGCTGACCCTGACAAGCCTGTGTTTGAGAGGGGGGCAGTGGATACGTTCCTGTTGACCACACCCTTCTCTCTGGGGGAGCTGCAAAGCATCAGGCTGTGGCACGACAACTCAGGGGGGCACCCTGCCTGGTAGGAGAGTGGACGGGGAGGATGTCTCACAGTAGTAGAGGGACAGATGGATTTTACGTTAATTAAAGCTGACGTTTGAAATTGTAAATGTAGTTGACAATAACGGTTTTCATGCAGGTATATAAACAAAGTGACGGTGCAGGATCTAGAAACTGGACAGAAGTGGCACTTCCTGTGTAACTCATGGCTGGCCATAGATATGGGCGAGTGCATCCTTGATAAAGTCTTCCCTGTTGCCTCTGACATAGATTTGAAGAAATTCAGGTGAGGTAAAGCATGGATGCACCTTGGTATGGCAATATATATATCCCAGGACAATTGTCCATCATGTAACTAAATCTTCTTACATTGTATATTCTGCAGTAATCTGTTCTTCATGAAAACGGCAAAGGATTTCCGTGATGGCCACATCTGGTTTTCTGTGATTAGCCGGCCTCCAACGAGCACCTTCACATGTGTCCAGCGAGTCTCCTGCTGTTTCTCTCTGCTGCTGTGTACCATGCTGACCAGCATCATGTTCTGGGGCATCCCTACCGACCCCTCTGAGCAGACCATGGACCTGGGTATGGATGCCTGCACAGTATTGGTGCTGTATGGAAATAACAACATGTTTTCAGAACATTAACATTTTCTCGCTCTCTCTCCTGTAGGTCATATCGAGTTCACCTGGCAGCAGGTGATGATCGGCGTTCAGAGTTCAATCATAATGTTTCCAATTAATCTCCTCATTGTGAGTATCTTCAGAAACACCCGCCCCCGAGAGACGAAGCCTGGAAAGCCCAAGGCAGAGGTATCCAAGCAGGGGAAGACTGGCAGAGTGACTCCTTCACAGCCTCCGTCCCCACAGAGGGAGAGAGAACTCACACCAGACACTGTCATAAAGGTAAAAGAAGTAAACAATTTGATATTTAACAGAATTTGTGATCAAGAGTCACCCCCAGTTTGCATCGCCACAGTAGCAAAGCTGTTAATACAGTGCATTCGGAAAGTATTCTTTTCCTTTTTCCATATATTTTGTTACGTTACAGCCTTATTCTAAAATGGACTAAATAAATACAAATCCTCATCATACCCCATAATGACAGAGTGAAATCTGTTTTTTTCCCTCAAATGTATAAAAAACAAAAACAAAACAGACCTTATTTACATAAGTATTCAGACCCTTTGCTATGAGACTCAAAATTGAGCTCAGGTGCATCCTGTTTCCATTGATCATCCTTGAGATGTTTCTACAACTTGATTGGAGTCCACCTGTGGTAAATTCAATTGATTTGACATGATTTGTAAAGGCACACACCTGCCTATATAAGGTCCCACAGTTGACAGTGCATGTCAGAGCAAAAACCAAGCCATGAGGTCAAAGGAATTGTCTTAAAGCTCCGAGACAGGATCGTGTCGAGGCACAGATCTAGGGAAGGGTTCCAAAACATTTCTGCAGCATTGAAGGTCCCCAAGAACACAGTGTCCTCCATCATTTTAAATGGAAGAAGTTTGGAACCACTAGGACTCTTCTTAGAGCTGTCCGCACGGCCAAACTGAGCAATCGGGGGAGAAGGTCCTTGGTCAGGGTGGGGACCAAGAGCCCTATGGTCACTCTGACAGAGCTCCAGAATTACTCTGTGGAGATGGGAGAACCTTCCAGAAGGACAACCATCTCTGCAGCACTTCACCCATCAGGCCTTTATGGTACATTGGCCAGACGGAAGCCACTCCTCAGTAAAAGGCACATGACAGCCCGCTTGGAGTTTGCCAAAAGGCATCTAAAGGACTCTCAGACCATGACAAACAAGATTTTCTGGTCTGATGAAACCAAGATTGAACTCTTTGGCCTGAATGCCAAGCACCTGGCACCATCCCTATGGTGAAGCATGGTGGTGGCAGCATCATGCTGTTGGGATGTTTTTAGAGGCAGGGACTGGGAGACTAGTCAGGATTGAGGGAAAGATGAATGGAGCAAAGAACAGAGTGATGAAAACCTGCTCCGGAGCGCACAGGGCCTCAGACTGGGGTGAAGGTTCACCTTCCAACAGGACAACTACCCTAAGCACACAGCCAAGACAACGCAGGAGTGGCTTTGGGACAAGTCTCTGAATGTCCTTGAGTGGCCCAGTCAGAGACCAGACTTGAACCCGACCTGAAAATAGCTGTGAGGTGACGCTCCCCACCAACCTGACAGAACTTGTGAGGATCTGCAGAGAAGAATGGGAGAAACTCCACAAATACAAGGGTGCCAAGCTTATAGTGCCATACCCAAGAAGACGCTAGGCTGTAATCGCTTCCAAAGGTGCTTCAACAAAGTACTAAGTAAAGAATCTGAATACTTTTATGAATGTAATATTTAAGTTGTTTTATTTTAAATAAATGAGCAAATAAACCGTTTTGGCTTTGTCATTATGGGGTAGTGTGTGTAGATTCATGAGGGGGGAAAAACTATTTAATCAATTTTAGAATAAATCCAATCAAATTGTATTAGTCACATGCGCCCAATACAACAGGTAGTCTAGCTATTACGGTGAAATGCTTACTTCCGAGCCCCTAATCAACAATGCAGTTTAAAAAAAATATGTATAAGAATAAGAAATAAAAGTAACAAGTAATTAAAGAGCAGCAGTAAAATAACAATAGCTAGACTATATACAGGCGGGTACCGGTACAGAGTTCATATGCGGGGGGCACCGGTTAGTTGAGGTAATATGTACATGTACAGTGCCTTGCAAAAGTATTCATCCCCCTTGGCGTTTTTCCTATTTTGTTGCATTACGACCTGTAATTTAAATCGATTTTTATTTGGATTTCATGGAATGGATATATACAAAATAGTGCAAATTGGTAAAGTGAAATTTAAAAAATTACTTGTTTAAAAAAATTCAAAAAAAATTCAGACGGAAAAGTGGTGAGTGCAAATGTATTCACCCCCTTCGCTATGTAGCCCCTAAATAAGATCTGGTGCAACCAATTACCTTCAGAAGTCATAACATAATTAGTTATATAAAGTCCACCTGTGTGCAATCTAAGTGTCACATGATCTGTCACACAATCTCAGTATATATACACCTGTTCTGAAAGACCCCAGAGTCTGCAACACCACTAAGCAAGGGGCACCACCAAGCAGCATCATGAAGACCAAGGAGCTCTCCAAACAGGTCAGGGACAAAGTTGTGGAGAAGTGCATATCAGGATTGGGTTATGAAAAAATATCAGAAACTTTGAACATCCCACAAAGCACCATTAAATCCATTATTAAAAAATGGAAAGAATATGGCACCACAACAAACCTGCCAAAAGAGGGCCGCCTACCAAAACTCACGGACCAAGCAAGGAGGGCATTAATCAGAGAGGCAACAAAGAGACCAAGGATAACCCTGAAGGAGCTGCAAAGCTCCACAGCGGAGATTGGAGAATCTGTCCATAGGACCACTTTAAGCCGTACACTCCTCAGCGCTGGGCTTTACGGAAGAGTGGCCAGAAAAAAGCCATTGCTTAAAGAAAAAAATTAACTAATACGTTTCGTGTTCGCCAAAACATATGGAAGAAGGTACTCTGGTCAGATGAGACTAACATTTGAGCTTTTTGGCCATCGAGGAAAACGCTATGTCTGGCGCAAACCCAACACCTCATCACCCCGAGAAACTATCCCCACAGTGAAGCAGCATGGGGACTGTGGGGATGTTTTTCATCGGCAGGGACTGGGAAACTGGACAGAATTGAAGGAATGATGGATGGTGCTAAATACAGGGAAATTATTGAGGGAAACCTGTTTCAGTCTTCCAGAGATTTGAGACTGGGAAGGAGGTTCACCTTCCAGCAGGATAACCTTCCAGCACCTTCCAGCTAAAACAACACTCGAGTGGTTTAAGGGGAGACATTTAAATGTCTTGGAATGGCCTAGTCAAAGCCCAGTCCTCAATCCAATTGAGAGTCTGTGGTATGACTTAAAGATTGCTGTACACCAGCGGAACCAATCCAACTTGAAGGAGCTGGAGCAGTTTTGCCTTGAAGAATGGGAAAAAAATCCCAGTGGCTAGATGTGCCAAGCTTATAGAAACATACCTCAAGAGACTTGCAGCTGTAATTGCTGCAAAAGGTGGCTCTACAAAGTATTGACTTTTGGGGGGGTGAATAGTTATGCAAGCTCAAGTTCTGTTTTTTGTCTTATTTCTTGTTTGTTTCACAATAGAACATATTTTGCATCTTCAAAGTGGTGCAAATCAAATGATACAAACCCCCCCAAAAAATCTATTTTAATTCCAGGCAACAAAATAGGAAAAACTCAAAGGGGGTGAATACTTCCGCAAGCCACTGTAGGTAAAGTTGGAAGTTTCCATACACCTTAGCCAAATACATTTCAACTCAGTTTTTCACAATTCCTGACATTTAATCCTAGTAAAAATTCATGTCAGGTCAGTTAGGATCACCACTTTATTTTAAGAATGTGAAATGTCAGAATAATAGTAGAGAGTGATTTATTTCAGATTGTATTTATTTCATCACATTCCCAGTGTGTCAGAAGTTTACATACACTCAATTAGTATTTGGTAGCATTGCCTTGAAATTGTTTAACTTGGGTCAAACATTTTGGGTAGCCTTCCACAAGCTTCCCACAATAAGTTGGGTGAATTTTGTCCCATTCCACCTGACAGAGCTGGTGTAACGGAGTCAGGTTTGTAGGCCTCCTTGCTCGCACACGCTTTTTCAGTTCTGCCCACAAATGTTCTATAGGATTGAGGTCAGGGCTTTGTGATGGCCACTCCAATACCTTGACTTTGTCGTCAGTAAATTTTGCCACAACTTTGGAAGTATGCTTGGGGTCATTTGCGACCAAACTTTAACTTCCTGACATGTCTTGAGATGTTGCTTTAATATATGCACATAATTGTCCACCCTCATGATGCCATCTATTTTGTGAAGTGCACCAGTCCCTCCTGCAGCAAAGCACCACCCCGTGCTTCACGGTTAGGATGGTGTTCTTTGGCTTACAAAACTCCCCCTTTTCCTCCAAACATAACAATGGTCATTATGTCCAAACAGTTCTATTTTTGTTTCTTCAGACCAGAGGACATTCCTCCAAAAAGTATGATCTTTGTCCCCACGTGCAGTTGCAAACCGTAGTCTGGCTTTTTTATGGCGGTTTTGGAGCAGTGACTTCTTCCTTGCTGAGCGGCCTTTCAGGTTATGTCGATATAGGCCTAATTTTTACTGTGGATATAGATACTTTTGTACCTTTTTCCTCCAGCATCTTCACAAGGTCCTTTGCTGTTCTGTTATTGATTTGCACTTTTCATACCAAAGTACATTCATCTCTAGGAGACAGAACGCGTCTCCTTCCTGAGCGGTACGACGGCTACGTGGTCCCATGGTGTTTATACTTGCGTACTATTGTTTGTACAGATGAACATGGTACCTTCAGGCATTTGGAAATTGCTCCGATGGATGAACCAGACTTGTGGAGGTCTACAATTGTTTTCTGAGTTCTTGGCTGATTTCTTTAATTTTCTCATGTCAAGCAAAGAGGCACTGAAGGTAGGCCTTGAAATACATCCACAGGTACACCTCCAATTGATTTAAATTATGTCAATTAGCCTATCAGAAGCTTCTAAAGCCATGACATCATTTTCTGGAATTTTCCAAGCTGTTTGAAGGCACAGTCAATTTAGTGTATGTAAACTTCTGACCCACTGGAATTGCGATACAGTGAATTGTTGGAAAAAATTGCTTGTGTCATGCACAAAGTAGATGTCCTAACCAACTTGACAAAACTATAGTTTGTTAACAAGAAATTTGTGGAGTGGTTGAAAAACCAGTTTTAATGACTCCAACCTAAATGTATGAGAACTTCCAACTTCAACTGTAAATACGTTATTCTCTCAGGACATAAAGAAGATTGCTCAGTCACTCTCCAAGGCTATGAAGAGCCCCATTCCACACCTGGAGTTAGAGATGAAGCCTGGACAACAAACTGATATCAACTCTCTGCTCTCTCTGGTGGAGGACATCATCCGGCAGCAGAACAGAGCCAGTGGAGAGTTCTACACTGATGCCTCCAAGAAAGAGGGATCGCTCATTCTCTCACTAGAGGTAGCCAATCTGCAAGGTACAGCCCAGTTGGGGGGGGCATTGCACTGCTGGTTAATCTGATGTTCTGGTAGCTTGTCCAGAGATGCAATATTTACAGTATTTAGTGGCCAAAGTTTAATCATTGCTGTCAGTCAGCAAAAGTATAATCATATGATATTTGGCTCAAACTCAGAAATTATAACCAGATTAAAAACAGCTAGGATCCAGAACCCTGTGTCACCTCTCACCTTACAAGAAACCAAAAGATCCCTGTGTGCCACGTTGACAACCGGGATACTGCCTCTGGCAATTAAGGTAAGCAGGTTAAATGCAATAATTGAAGAGCAGCTAGGGGCGATTTAGGGCAGGTTGAGAATGAACTGTATTTTACATTTACATTTTGATTTACATGATAATGTAAGAGTAACTGTGTTTGATAAAATGCAACAACTGAAACCAGAAATTAGATATGAAGAGAAACTGGAATGCTTATTTAGAAAATAAGTGTTGCTGGTCACAAATGTTTCCAAAGCATGGAAGATACATCAAGATAAGCTACACTGAGTATACACAACATTAAGAACCCCTGCTCTTTCCATGACATATACTAAGTGAATCAAGGTGAAAGCTATGATCCCGTATTGATGTCACTTGTTAAATCCACTTCAATCAGTGTAGATGAAGGAGAGGAGACAGGTGAATTAAATAAGGATTTTAAAGCCCTGAGACAATTGAGACATGGATTGTGTGTGTGCCATTCAGAGGGTGAATGGGCAAGACAAAATAGTTTAGTGACTTTGAACAGGGTATGGTAGAAGGTCCCAGATGCACCGGTTTGAGTGTCAAGAACTGCAATGCTGCTGGGTTTTTCACGCTCAACAGTTTCCCGTGTGTATCAAGAATGGGCCACCATCCAAAGGACATCCAGCCAACTTGACAGCTATGGGAAGCATTGGAGTCAACATGGGCCAGCATCCCTGTGGAACGCTTAACAAACCTTGTACAGTCCATGCCCAGACAAATTGAGGCTGTTCTGTGGGTCAAAGGGGGTGCAACTCAATATTAGGAAGGTGTTCCTAATGTTTGTACATATTTTTTGTCAAAATTGTTCAAACTCAGTACATTTGGTTGGGAATAATTTATGGACAACAAATATTCAAACCTTGTCCCTGATTTCCGAGCTAATTTAAGTCAGGACCACGCAGGAACACTTAACCCCTATTGAAAAGCCACTCCGGTGTGTCTTTGGCAGTACCCATAACATGATGCTGCCACCACAATAGTTGAAAATACAGAGGATCAACAACATTGCATTCACTCCACATTACTGACCTGTATGAAAAGTGAAAAGAAGGAACCCTGCATAAAAAAAATCCACTCCAAATCTGTTTGCAACAAGGCTGTTAAGTAATACTGCAAGACAATATGGCAAATTAATGTACTTTTAAAAATGACAGGTTTGGGTCAAATACATCACACAGTAAAGCCCTTTGTAATTTCAAGTATTGTGGTGGCAGCATCATGTTATGGGTATGCTTGTCACCAGCAGGGACTGGGGAGTTTCTCAGGATCAAAATAAATATGACAGGAACAGTTGAATTTTAACTGGGGAGTTTGTATGTGTGCATATATATAATTATTGTCTTTGCTACTGCAGATACAGTGCTCCTACAAGCCCATGTGGGCTGGGCATTTTGAAAATGCAAGACACTTTAATAATGAAATAAATCAAATCAAGAATTGCTGTTTTCAGAGACCAGCCTGTGTGGGAGCCCTGAGAAGACTGGGGATGGGAGACAGAAAAGGATCAACAACAGCCAATATCTGTACAGGCAGCTACGCCATGTAGAGAAGGAGCTGAGCCTACTGGGACCTTCTCGCTTCCCCAACCCAGACAGCTACTGCCGGGCAGTGCAGCAGGTCCAAGGCATGAGGGGTCTGCTAGAGTCCCACCTCTCCTCTTCCAGCCTGGGAGGGGACCAGCTGTCTCAAAGCCCCAGCCCAGCAGAGAGCAGTGAGGGAGACAGCAGTAGTAAGAAGCAGGGCGGGCTGCCCTGGTGGTTTGTGTTTATTGGCTGGATTCTGGTGTTAGCCACCAGCGGAGTATCAGGATACTTCACCATGATGTATGGGTTGACCTATGGGAAGGACCGCTCTATAAGCTGGCTCATCTCCATGGTCGTGTCTTTCTTTGAGAGCCTCTTTATCACTCAGCCGCTGAAGGTGAGACCTACAGTACAATACATACTGTACAATGTCAAATGCCGTGCAGCATGTATCTGAAATCTGGGTATTACTTTGTGGATTTCCTATCACAGGTGCTTGGTTTTGCAGCCTTCTTTGCTCTCGTTCTAAAGAAAGTTGATCAGGAGGAGTATGGGGATGCAAAGTTTGAGGGGGAGCTCCGAAACCCAGGTGCTTTATCTTCAAGCTAATTTTCCATATCTCAGGCATAACAACATATAAATTCTGCTTTCCTAAATCATTGTTATGAATATTGTGTTTACTTGTATATGAGATAGCTAAGACTAGATACAGCTTGTTTTCAACTTTTACAACCATCTTGTCCACAGATGACCCTGATGTGGTGCGGGCTGTCAGGAGGGATAGCACATGCAGCTTCTACCAGCCCCCTCCTCCAACAGACATCGAGAGGATGAGGAGCAACATGATCAAGGAGCAGAAGGTCTTTGCCCTCATCAAAGAGATTCTCAGTAAGAGGAACCGCTTTTTCATTCACCGCACTGTCATTCACCGCACTTATTGGTTAACATACATGTTTAAGGCCTATGATTCTGTTGCAGCCTACATGGGGTTCATGTGGATGTTGCTCCTGGTGGCATATGGCCAGCGGGACCCTAATGCTTACTTCCTGACTCAGCACATTCGGCAGAGTTTCAGCCAAGGGATCTCAGACAGCATGAGTCACAAAGATGTGTTCACCTGGGCAAATACCGCTCTTCTCAGCAACCTCTTCGGAGAGTACCCAGGTAGGATTCTCTAAAGAGGATGTTTATTTCAGAGAGAACATTAATTTCTAGAAAGTTAAAGAGAAAATGTATAGCTGGAAGCGTGCTAGCGTTTTATCTTTTGCATGCTGTGTTATAGGTTTCATCACTGATGGGAACTCCAAACTGGTTGGTAATGCCCGACTTCGCCAGGTGAGGGTGCAGAAGAACTCCTGCCGCATCGCCCGCTCCATGCGCCAGGCTGTACCTGACTGCCATGCTCCATACTCATGGGAGGTGGAGGACATGGGCTCCTATGGGCCAGGCTGGAACCGCTCTGCGAGCGAAAACGCCTCAAAGACCCTCCACAGTCCCTGGCAGTACCAAACCCAGGCCAGACTCAGAGCCCAACCCACCTGGGGCAGTGTGGTCCTCTACAAGGGAGGGGGGTTTGTGGTGGACCTGGGCCCAGAGTCACAGAATGCTAGCAGGTAAATTAACATTTACAGTACTTAATGTTTAAAAATGATCACAATTATCAAACCATCTTTGTGGTAGAGAAAGATGTTATTTTATTCATCCATGTATTCTGTCCCTGCAGTACCCTTCAGTATCTGTTTGACAACACCTGGCTTGATATGTTCACCCGAGCAGTCTTTGTAGAGTTCACAGTGTACAATGCCAATGTCAACCTCTTCTGCACTGTCACACTCATGCTGGAGACCACAGCTGTAGGTGAGACAGTTTTTATATCACTCCATGAATACAGCACGAAGTAAGTATTTTAAAGGCGTCCAAAGCTCAGATTGTCAGCACCTGTCTTATTCTCTCAGGAGCGTTCCAGTTTCGCAGTGAGCTGCAGAGTGTCCGACTATACCAGTCCACCGGTGGACTCCATATCTTTGTCATGGCATCTGAGGTCATCTATTTCCTCTTTATCCTCTACTATATGTATGTTCAGGTAAGCGTTCATTTAAATACCTTTCTTATGTGTATAGAGTATAACATCTGTGAAACAATGGTCTAGTACCATTGTTCTGGAATTCCTCCTCAGTCTAACTCTTCTCATCTCCTCACAGGGAAAGCTGATGAAGCTGCAGAAGTGGGCTTACTTCAAGACAAAGTGGAACCTGCTGGAGCTCGCCATCATCCTCCTGAGCTGGAGCGCGCTGTCTGTCTTCATTAAGAGGACCCTGTTAGGGAACCGGGACATGGAGTACTACCACAACCATAAAGACCAGTGAGTTCACACTGGGTTGGGGTATCACGGGTTTCTGCTTTAGTTTCGCCAGTCTGCTACCCCTATTGTTGATCAGTTGCTCCTGTGTGATGTTCAACTTCTCCGCTCTCTATCCAGGTTTGCCAGTTTCCATGAGACAGCCACAGCAGATGCAGTGCTGGGGTATCTGATCGCATTCCTGGTGCTACTGGCTACAGTCAAACTGTGGCATCTGCTGAGGCTCAACCCCAAGCTACACATGATCACAGCCACACTGCAACGGGCCTGGACTGACATATCAGGCTTCCTCGTGGTCATCACCATTATGTTCCTGGCCTATTCTATCGCTGTAAGCGTCTTTCTGAAACACCTAACCTAGAAGTTGTCCATGGTACAGTCATTCTTCAACTTCATCCTCATTCTCTTCTTATGTGATGTTGTGCTTGTGTATGATGGGTGTTCCCTCGACTTTCTGCGTGAGTGTCTAAACTGTGATCATTCTCTGTCTGCAGTCTTATCTAATGTATGGCTGGAAGCTGTACTCATATAGGACTCTCCTGGATGCTGCTCTGACCATGGTCAGCTTACAACTGGGCATCTTCAACTATGATGAGGTTAGTAAAGTAGGACAGCTCTACTAGACTCCTGATTACTGCTGTAGTCATGATGGGAGCTTTGTGATTAAATTCTGTAACTTCTCCTTCTAATCCAGGTTCTTGATTACAACCCGGTGCTTGGTGCGTTCCTCATCGGCTCCTGCATTATATTCATGACCTTTGTGGTTTTAAACCTGTTCATCTCAGTCATCCTGGTGGCGTTCACTCAAGAGCAAATACATCACAAGGTACTGCACATCAATCGTTACACTATGTAAAATTAACCTTGTTCTGGTCACATTAGGTTGTATTTGAATATCAAAATATAGAATAGAATCAACAGGGACCAATACCTTAATACATTTTGACAGAGGTGGTCACTTGACTATCAATTCTGAGCTGTCTGTTCACTATTCCACAGCCCTCAGAGGAGGAGGAGATAGTGGATCTGATGCTGATGAAGCTCTGCAGCTTGTTTGGAATCAAAATGATGAAGAAGGAGGAGAAAGAAGACAGTGACAACCCCAAGGAGAATGGCATGACTGCCTCAGCAACTAACAAAGGATTCTCCACTATATCCTCATAGATGTTACTTCTAAGTACTGGTGTATCACTCTGTATGTATTCATAGTGAGCTGTCATTTTCATTTCTGTTGCTTTCTAGGAGCGGTGATGCTTTTGTTGACTTGTTGCCTCTAGCTGTTCAATTATCTAACATATCACGCATAAATGAGGCTATTTGTGCCGTTTTGTGATCTAATGCAAAGCTTTAAAAAGAAGTTAGAGGAAATAACAGCTCCTTCTGTTACCTCACACTCTGTCAGAAATACACATATGTATGGTTACTATGGTAACATGTTAGGAGACAACAATGAGGAGAGAAGGATACAAAGATAATTCCAATGTTGTTGTATTAGTAATATGTTTGTTGTGAAATTAATAAAAATGGTTGAAACATTAACCAAATGAGCTGCATAAGAATAAAAAAACTATAAGATTTATATGGAGTAGATAACCAAATAGCCAATTCCCTTCACTCTTTGAATCCATTAAAAAAAGATAGTGTCTGGCAGGTGGGGAGAACGAAGAAAAAAAGCCAGTCCGTAGTCCGAAATGAGCATTGCTTCATTTTTTGTCCTTCTTATCTTTCTTAGTGTCTCCCTTCTCTTTTTCCTTGTCCTCTTTCTTCTCTTTCTTGCTGTCATCTTTTTCCTGGCCTTCCTTCTTCTCTGCATCTCGGTTGGCGATCTTGTTGTTGAGGTTGTGAAGAGCAACCACGGAGCGGATGAGTGAAGCCAGGTAAACCACCAGCATCTGGTCATTGGTCTTGAGGTAAAATGCCTTGATGAACTCTTGAAGGTTGACGTCAGGCAGCAGGTTGAAGACATCCTGCAGCTGGTAGATGATCTGGTGGTTGATGGGCAGCTTACCTGCGGCAACTTTGTCCAAATACCCTTTGATATCCACTAACTTGCAGTTGAGGCCCTTTAGGCCATGCACCTGGTTGGTGATGCGTTGAGACCGGGTGCCAACTGTTGTGTCCTTGATGTCTCTGGATAGAGATACAAATCATTTTATTTTAGAATCTTGCATGTTTGAAGTTACCCTGTTTCCCTCTTTGGTGGCAAAACTGGCCTTACATTTTTATGGTATGAATCAGACTTGGGTTCAAATACTAGTTCAAATTTTTCAGTTACTTTCACATACATTTAAAGTACTGTCCAGGCAAAAGTTTGGACACACCTACTCATTCAAGGGTTTTTCTTTATTTGTACTATTTTCTACATTGTAGAAATCAAAACAATGAAATCACACATGAAATCAAGTAGTAACTTATATTTTGATTTGTTTAAATATATATTTAAGATTCTTCAAAGTAGCCTTGATGACAACGTTGCACACTCATCGCATTCTCTCAACAAGCTTCACCTGGAATGCTTTTCCAACAGTCTTGAAGGAGTTCCCACATATGCTGAGCACTTGTCGGCTGTTTTTCCTTAACTCTGCAGTCCAACTCAAGTCAGGTGATTGTGGAGGCCAGGTCATCTGATGCAGTACTCCATTACTCTCCTTCTTGGTCAAATAGCCCTTACACAGCCTGGAGGTGTGTTTGGGGTCATTGTCCTATTGAAAAACAAATGATAGTCCCACTAAGCGCAAACAAGATGGGATGGCGTATTGCTGCAGAATGCTATGGAAGCCATGCTGGTTAAGTGTGCCTTGAATTCTAAATAAATCACTGACCGTGTCAACAGCAAAGCACCCCCACACTATCACACCTCCTTCTCCATGCTTCACTTGAGAACCACACATGCGGCGATCATCACCTACTCTGCGTCTCACAAAGACACGGCAGTTGGAACCAAAAATCTTACATTTCGACTCAGACCAAAGGACATATTTCCACCAGTCTAAATGTCCATTGCTCGTGTTTCTTGGCCCAAGCAAGTCTCATCTTATTGGTGTCTTTTATTAGTGGTTTCTTTACAGAAATTCAAACATGAAGGCCTAATTCACGCAGTCTCCTCTTAACAGTTGATGTTGAGATGTGTCTGTTACTTGAACTCTGTGAAGCATTTATTTGGGCTGCAAAGGCTGGTAACTCTAATGAACTCATCCTCTGCAGTAGAATTAACTCTGGGTCTTACTTTCCTGTGGTGGTCCTCATGAGAGCCCGTTTCATCATTGCGCTCAATGTTTTTTTTTTGACTGAACTTGAAGAAACGTTCTTGAAACTGTTTGCATTGACTGACCTACATGTCTTAAAGTAATAATGCGGTTGTTTCTCTTTGCTTATTTGAGCTGTTCTTGACATGGACTTGGTCTTTTACCAAATAGGGCTATCTTCTGTATACCACCCCTACCTTTTCACAACACAACTGAAAATAAATTCCACAAATTAGGTGACTGGTACTATATGTATTCAGAAACATTTTACTTGGAAAGTAGTTGAATATTTTAGTGTACACTGAACAAAAATATAACCGCAACATGTAAAGTGTTGCTCCCATGTTTCATGAGCTGATGTCAACATTGTGACCAGAGTGCCCTACGGTGGTGGTGGGGTTATGGTATGGGCAGGCATAAGCTACAGACCATGAACACAACTGCATTTTATCGATGGCAATTTCAATGCAAAGAGATACCGTGTCGAGATCCTTAGGCCCACTGTCGTGCCATTAATCCACCGCCATCACGTTTCAGCATGATGAGACATGTGGCCGTGCATTAAGGATCTGTACACAATCCTAGAAGCAGAAAATGTCCCCGTTCTTCCATGGCCTGCATACTCACCAGACATGTCACCCATTGAGCCCGTTTGGGATGCTCTGGGTCAACATGTACAACAGCATGCTCCAGTTCCCGCCAATAACCAGCAACTTCGCTGGAGGAATGGGAAAACATTCTACAGGCCACAATCAACAGCCTGATAAACACTATGCAAAGGAGATGTGTCGCTCTGCATGAGGCAAATGGTGGTCACACCAGATACTGACTGGCGTTCTGATCCATGCCCCTATTCTATTTAAGGTATCTGTGGCCAACAGATGCATATCTGCATTCCTAGTCATGTGAAATCCATAGATTAGGCCCTAATAAATGTATTTAAATGGACTGATTTCCTTATATGAACAACTCAGTAAAGTCTTTGAAATTGTTGTATGTTGCATTTATATTTTTGTCCAGTATATTTAGAAATACACTTGGAAAGCATTGAAAACACTCGAATACACACCCATGCACCCAGATATTTGAAAATAGTATTTGAAAATGGTTTCAAATACAATTTGGTAGACTTTTTAAAATATTTATTTATTTATTTTAATTTTACAAATAAACATTCAAATACTCAAGTAAAAGTACTTGTTTTGGGCTGTGTATTTGAAAACCCTCAGAGAAAAGTATTTGAAATACCAGATAATCAAATATAAATATATATGTATTTGAACCCAGGTCTGGTATGAAAAAAATATGAGCAATAATACAAGAACAGTAATTTACATATTGAACTTCAAGACCAATGACAAGAACAAACACATTGACCACATGCATGGGCCCAGTCTTACAGGAGTAAATGCTCCACGCCCACTTCCTCTGCTTCTTCAGCACCAATCTCACTGGTGACATGTTCAAAGGTCTTGGATGTGGGAGTGCCATCCTAAAAACAAAAGGAATGTTACAACCATTAGACCGTCTCAAGCAAATGTGCAGGTTTTCCTCAACATTAAAGCTCAAAAGGCATCTGTTGCTCCACAGATGGAGAGGGGGAGGGGTCAGCCAGATCAACAAGAAACCAGAGTGTAATCAAAGAATGGACCGTGGTTGTAGAAATAGGTAACGTTAGGAAACTCACCTGCAAAGCTGTTGGACACATCAAGAACCTTCTTATGCCATGAGCCGAGCAGTACACCCACAACCCTCTTCTGACTTCCAACTTTACGGATTCTGATCAAATACAGCATGAGAGTAGGCTGTTAGCTACAGACACGGAGTTTCTGAACTGTCTTTGCTACAGACATGTGACAGCATTATCCCTGACAGGAGAGCGCGGATGGAGCTAACGCGTTATAAGCTGGTTAACGTTAGCTAGCTACAACAGCTAGTAAAGTGCATAAAATGATGCACTAACCGTAGAGGAAACCTGCCATTTGTGTAATATGACAACTTGTGTATTTAGCTAGCGTCTAGCTATACTGTATAGCATTAGGTGAACCATAGCCTTCTGAGGTGAATCAGCTAGTTAGCTAACGTTAGCTTGGTTGCTCTACGTTAATTTACTGTCGCTAGCTAGTCGCTAACGTTAGTTAGCTAGCTAGCTAAACTTTACTGTTATGTGGGAAACAACAATAAGTCCACATTTTATAACAATCATCAACAACTGTCTAGCTCATTCGAATCATTTACCTGTTAAAATGATCCACCACACTCAGGAGCACCAAGGGATGGACAATCACTTTTTCAACAGCCAAATCCGGCATGTTTATGTGTGAATTAAATTCAATAGAAAATATTTTCGCGATAGAGAACCACAACCACCGTCAGTGCTCCACAATCCTTCGCGTAGGGTCATGTGACCAAAGAGCCAAAGGGGATGCATTCATTTGAATACTCTTTCAAAAACATTTTTAGGCGGGTGAAATATCTTAATTTGACATGCTATTGTTTTTACCCAAATGAGTTGAGAATATACTTTGTGTAGATTCATTGCGAAGTTCATGTTCATTTTTTTTTTGTATGAATTCCTCCATGGGTTCGGCTGTCCCTGCTTTTAACACTAGAGGGCTGTAAACGCATAAATAATAACTCTTACAAATCAAATCAAATTTTATTTGTCACATACACATGGTTAGCAGATGTTAATGCGCGTGTAGCGAAATGCTTGTGCTTCTAGTTCCGACAATGCAGTAATAACCAACAAGTAATCTAACTAACAATTCCAAAACTACAGTTTATACACAGTGTAAGGGATTAAGAATATGTACATAAGGATATATGAATGAGTGATGGTACAGAGGAGCATAGGCAAGATACAGTAGATGGTATCGAGTACAGTATATACATATGAGATGAGTATGTAAACAAAGTGGCATAGTTAAAGTGGCTAGTGATACATGTATTACATAAGGATGCAGTCGATCATATAGAGTACAGTATATACGTATGCATATGAGATGAATAATGTAGGGTAAGTAACATTATATAAGGTAGCATTGTTTAAAGTGGCTAGTGATATATTTACATTTCCCATCAATTCCCATTATTAAAGTGGCTGGAGTTGAGTCAGTGTCAGTGTCAGTGTGTTGGCAGCAGCCACTCAATGTTAGTGGTGGCTGTTTAACAGTCTGATGGCCTTGAGATAGAAGCTGTTTTTCAGTCTCTCGGTCCCAGCTTTGATGCACCTGTACTGACCTCGCCTTCTGGATGATAGCGGGTGAACAGGCAGTGGCTCGGGTGGTTGATGTCCTTGAACCCATCTGGACAAGAGGAATACCTATGTGAGAATGCTGTTCATCGACTACAGCTCGGCATTCAACACCATAGTACCCTCCAAGCTCGTCATCAAGCTCGAGACCCTGGGTCTCGACACCTGTACTGACCTCGCCTTCTGGATGATAGCGGGGTGAACAGGCAGTGGCTCGGGTGGTTGATGTCCTTGATGATCTTTATGGCCTTCCTGTAACATCGGGTGGTGTAGGTGTCCTGGAGGGCAGGTAGTTTGCCCCCGGTGATGCGTTGTGCAGACCTCACTACCCTCTGGAGAGCCTTACGGTTGTGGGCGGAGCAGTTGCCGTACCAGGCGGTGATACAGCCCGCCAGGATGCTCTCGATTGTGCATCTGTAGAAGTTTGTGAGTGCTTTTGGTGACAAGCCAAATTTCTTCAGCCTCCTGAGGTTGAAGAGGCGCTGCTGCGCCTTCTTCACGATGCTGTCTGTGTGAGTGGACCAATTCAGTTTGTCTGTGATGTGTATGCCGAGGAACTTAAAACTTGCTACCCTCTCCACTACTGTTCCATCGATGTGGATAGGGGGTGTTCCCTCTGCTGTTTCCTGAAGTCCACAATCATCTCCTTAGTTTTGTTGATCTTTATGGCCTTCCTGTAACATCGTTGAGTGTGAGGTTATTTTCCTGACACCACACTCCGAGGGCCCTCACCTCCTCCCTGTAGGCCGTCTCGTCGTTGTTGGTAATCAAGCCTACCACTGTTGTGTCGTCCGCAAACTTGATGATTGAGTTGGAGGCGCGCGTGGCCACGCAGTCGTGGGTGAACAGGGAGTACAGGAGAGGGCTCAGAACGCACCCTTGTGGGGCCCCAGTGTTGAGGATCAGCGGGGTGGAGATGTTGTTGCCTACCCTCACCACCTGGGGGCGGCCCGTCAGGAAGTCCAGTACCCAGTTGCACAGGGGGGGTCGAGACCCAGGGTCTCGAGCTTGATGACGAGCTTGGAGGGTACTATGGTGTTGAATGCCGAGCTGTAGTCGATGAACAGCATTCTCACATAGGTATTCCTCTTGTCCAGATGGGTTAGGGCAGTGTGCAGTGTGGTTGAGATTGCATCGTCTGTGGACCTATTTGGGCGGTAAGCAAATTGGAGTGGGTCTAGGGTGTCAGGTAGGGTGGAGGTGATATGGTCCTTGACTAGTCTCTCAAAGCACTTCATGATGACGGAAGTGAGTGCTACGGGGCGGTAGTCGTTTAGCTCAGTTACCTTAGCTTTCTTGGGAACAGGAACAATGGTGGCCCTCTTGAAGCATGTGGGAACAGCAGACTGGTATAGGGATTGATTGAATATGTCCGTAAACACACCGGCCAGCTGGTCTGCGCATGCTCTGAGGGCGCGGCTGGGGATGCCGTCTGGGCCTGCAGCCTTGCGAGGGTTAACACGTTTAAATGCCTTACTCACCGCGGCTGCAGTGAAGGGGAGTCCGCATGTTTTCGTTGCAGGCCGTGTCAGTGGCACTGTATTGTCCTCAAAGCGGGCAAAAAAGTTATTTAGTCTGCCTGGGAGCAAGACATCCTGGTCCGTGACTGGGCTGGATTTCTTCTTGTAGTCCGTGATTGACTGTAGACCCTGCCACATGCCCACGTCCCCTCCTGTCATAGTTTGATTCTAGCATGAAAGTGCTTTTGAATTTAGACATTTTACCTATTGTCAATGTTGCTCATGATGGCAATACAGACAGGGATCTTGGTGGACAAATTGGTGGACAAAAATTGTATCCTAATTTATTTCCCATCGTTTATAGCTGTAGCTCTTAGAGTTGGTGCTTCACTTTATACTGAACTCTCTTCTCGCGTTTCTTTAGAGTAAATAATAATCCGCCTTTGGTAACTTAATTATCCTCATGCTCATCCAAGGTTAGAAGTAGTTGCCACATGATGTGTGCATGACATGCTTCACCCTGGGTGTGTTATCTAACGTACATAATATTTCGAATTTTGGTTGTGTGGTATTTTCTGGTTGTGTGGTATTTTCTACAAAGGTTGATGAGGCTTCTTGTGATTGAGGAGTTAGGGTAGTGCCTTTATACACTAATAATGAGCAGTTTATAAACTACTTATAACCCTCGTTATAAATCCTTAGGTTGTTGCTACAAGCTGGGCAGGGAGCTATTTTATTGCAGGCCAACAGTCTATTTTACTTCAAATGTAGCCTACCGGTAAAACATTTTTTATGATTAACCGTTTCTTGTGTCCACCATAGGAGGCAAATTAAGATGTTACCACTGAACAGAAATTATTTGGAAGGGTGGTCAGAGAGGCCTGATGATCATCAAAATCAGGGGGTAAATAAAGGCATTAAATCCCAAGGACAGGGTCATAAACACTAAGGCCACAGGTCGTTTGAAGTTTATTTTTCCGTGTTCCTTTCTTTTTATAGAAAGAGTAATGAATGAACTTGTGAATTTGAAGCAACTGATGAAACATTAACTCAATGCACTGAGAAAGTGATGATCAAATACACATTTAGACCATGACATGTGAATGGCTATTTTAGGAGGCACGTGGTGAGTGCAGTGGTGAGATTAGGTCTCTGCATTGTTCGGAATGGGCCCGTAAATAAGCATTTAACTGTAAAATCTACACCTATTGTACTCGGCGCATGCAACCAATACAATTTGATTTGATGTCCAATGATGTTGGGATGTGATCAGGCAGAAGTCAGGATAGAGTACTTTAATGCCTATCTGCAAACCTGCAAACTTTCTAAAGGGTTCATATGACATGAATAACGAAAAAGTCTCACATACCTCACAAGATCTACAGTACAGTGCAGTACACCCATTGTTACAGTCATGCCCCAATCAACAAATTGGTTTCTGCAATTACCTTGCTGCTGAGTTAACTTTGCTCTTGGCCATTGTTAGGATTTATAAGCATATCATTATTCATTCCACTCAAGAAGCCCATTGTGTTTTATAATTGTTGTTTTTAAAAAGTCTGTATATCTATTTAAACTTTTGAAAGTTATAGGAGTTGCAGTGCCACAGTCTTTGTTAACTAATTTAATATCACATATGACATAACACGTCAGAAGTGTCCAATGTGATGAGTGGATGCACCTGCATGACTTATAGCCACTATGCCCGAAAGAAAGAAAAGCTGTGACCAATCTCATCATGACCATTTGCTTGTGCATTATCCTATAACTACATTACAGTTAGGGGGAGATCACCAAATGCAAGAATGAAAATTATTCGATTTACTTTTCCCTTATATGTGTAGGTTTAGTGCTTTTACACGTTCAATTATGCACATTTCACACTAGTTGTAGGCCTACAATCATGTGACAGATTATTGTCCAGTGGCTACTGTTTTATCTTGGCTGACGGGTTTGCGTCATGGGTGGGCGGGGCTGTACAGAAAATAGACGAACTGAACATATTTGACAAATACTAATGTAAAGGAGGCAGAAAGAAGCGTGTTACACAGGCTAATAACGACTGGTTCAAGATATACATAGCCTATATGTCAAATAGCGTTTTGTTTAGTATCAGTATATTTATTTCCCATTAATTTGGTGTCAGAGAAATATTTATTTCTAGTTTGCTAGCTCAACGACGGTCATATCTGAGGGGGTCCGATTTCCCCTCTTCAGATGCATTACGATGCCCTCTGATTTTATATCCCTACTCAGCGCGGATCTCGACTTGAATTCCCCCAAATCCCTATATTCCAAAGGTAATACATCTATTTTATGTTAAGCGGAGACTGTCCTATTTTCTTGTTTGTGTTGTTTTGGTTCTGTTCGTTGATATACGCTGTTGTTATTCTCGTACATGTGTGTTGAGAGCGCTGCCCTGTGTTTTTACTGCACCGGTCGGCGTGAACGCCAGCGCACCGTGTCGCTTTGGCATTGAATCTAACCTAAACCGTGGCTATATAGCTGCTGCCGCGTTCAGAACAACTGGGAAATCGGAAATATCCGTTTTACAATGCATTTAAGTAAACTGGGAACTCGGGGAAAAAAAGAGCTCCGGTTGGGAAAAATCGGTTTGAACGGTCATCCAATATGGAATTCCAAGTTGGAAATCGGAAACGCATCTTCCTAGCGCGCCGACTTTTCCGACCTGAAGATCACTGACGTCATGATTTGACCTCGTTTTTTCCAAGTTCCCAGTTGTCTTGAAAGCACCATCAAGTGATCTGTTGCGTATGAGAGCCATATGTAGATTATCTAAGAAAGCAGAAAGTTGCCTCTTAATTATAGGCTAGTCTTATGAATGTAAGACATTTTAAGATTTTGATACCATTCAATGTACCTTTATATGATATACAGACTGGTATCTGATAATGGACCAAAATCTGCTTACCTTGATGCAATGTCAACATGTTACTCTTGTTCGTCACAAGTCAACTAGGCTATTTATTCAGCTGGTAAATGATTACACTAACTATTTAATTTTTATTTTCCATGTAATTATGGTAATTAAACTATTTGTTTTTATGGTCCCATACCCTACACATATTTTAGGTGCTGTCGTGAGTGTGAGAGGATAAAGACTGCCTCATTGATGTCACAACACAAAAATAGTTCATTCCTGATACCCTATGTTGAAAGCATATTCATGCATTCAGTCGAAGTGTTTACCAACACTATGCCAGCAGTAATTGCAATATTTAATGTAAACAAACACACTCATCACTCAGATGGTGGTTTTAAAAAAGAGGCAGATACTAGAGTACAATATAGGCCTAGGCCCTATTTGTATGGTGTAGTTGTAGGTCTAAATAGATTATATTCACCACGGCCTAGTCCCACTGAACAACAACCAAGGGGGGGAGTGCACTGGTTGTCTGAACAGTTTTCATATATTTTGGCAATATGACTCAATACAGCACTTCAACAACATATCTATAAGCCCTTTGACAAACAATGGTATTAATGTCCAATGTCACAGTAAAAGTTCATTGTGAAACAAACAGCCCATGGACTTAGGCTAGCCTATGTCTCTTTTTTTTACTCCCTCAAATCCCCTACAAAGTGGAAAATGCAGTCTTTATTAAAATCAGAACTTTTTTTGTAACCCATTCCTGAAAACATGTTTTTAATATCCTGAGTATACTGCAGAGATATATATTCTGCTTGTAAATATACACACGTCTTTGGTTCCTAGTACAGGACCCCAGTAATCTCTGTGCAATTTAGTCTGAGAGAAATTCAACTTTTATCCTGGTATCTTTTATCAAACCCCTAATTACTATACATTTACCAGCATTTTCATGCAGTAAGTCCAGAGGGTGCGTGTGAATATTCAACTTCAATCGCACTGTTAGGCAAGTAGGGACTCTGCGGGTGTAGTGTTGCACCTGAGTCTTGAGTTCCTTAGCATTTTAGAGGACTCTTCAGTCTTCATTGCCTACTTTCAAAGACAGATACTGTATAACTTAAGCTGCATTTCCCTCAACTGAGAAAGGGGAAAAACAGTGTGTATGTTTTTCTGATGTCTTTGGTATGTTTGTGGTTTGCTGAAGGTATCCATAAGACTTTGACTGTGGTTTTCAACTGAATTCACAATAATCTGGGTAACCTGAAGTATAAAGGGCTGTATTGACTTTCTGTTAGGTGCTGAAATAGAGAAGTGGGTGTGTCTGACCGTGCTGTGCATTGCTGTTAATCCTCTACCTGGCTGGCTGCTGGCAGTGACCACACAGAGGCTGTATGCCCAGAGTAATCTCTGTACAAACGATCAGATTGTATCTGTGGCTCAGATTTGCTGAGAGTAGCCTAAATATCATAGGCCCAGCAGTGTTGGAGAGGTGGCAGACTGAATCCCAGAGGGGGTCAAAGAGCCACCCTTAATTTGTGTGGTTTAAAGCCAGCGGAGTGAAGAAATGACTTAATCATCCTCTTGACTAATGTCAGGGAGTTGCTCATAAATGGGTCAACTTGAGTTGGCCTGATTTGAGGCTGTTTTGGACTGCCCCATGTCAGAATATGCAAATGATTTGGCTAGGCCTAGTTTCTTCACTGAAAGTCTGCTTCTTGAGGAGCTAAAGATGGATATCATTACAGTAGGCTCACATGGCTATCTATTTTTTCTGTCACTACTTTTTTAAGGGTGGAATGAGTGACCGGGCATGTATGATTCTCTACACTGGCAGGCCCCTTACATAATCATAATCCAAAAGATGTTGTGCGGGCTTAGAGGACGTTTATCCACTTTTGTAATAAGAAGGGAAAGTAGAGATTTGAGGAAGAGAGAGCATCCTCAAAAAAAATGTATTTAACTAGGCAAGTCAGTTAAGAACAAATTCTTATTTACAATGACAGCCTACCAGGGAACAGTGGGTTAACTGCCTTGTTCAGGGGCAGAACAACAGATTTTTATCTTGTCAGCTCGGGGATTCGATCCAGCAACCTTTCGGTTACTGGCCCAACGCCCGGTCACTCTTGTTCTTAACCACTAGGCTACCTGCCGATACCTTCTCATAGACTTCCAGTCATTGAGCCAACGACTATCCTTTTAAAAGCACGTCTTGGCAGAAATATATATATTTTTTTGCAGTGAAATTAATATAGGGGAGACACTGGGATGATAAAGCAGATGTTGCTGTCAGCCGAAGCATGGTGATAAGCATTACATAGACAGGACAGAGTGCAATGAACGTCCACCGTTCTGTTGACTCTCTTAACCTGATTTTTAGGCTATAAGTGGTAGTTTATTAAATCAATTGTCAAACACCTAAATACTTGTACGTAGGTTACATCTATTACAATGTAATGTGGCTGGTATAAAACTGTACAAGGACTTTTATGATGGACAAGCAACAAGCATTTCGCTACACTTGCATTAACACACTCTGCCAACCATGTGTATGTGACCAATAACATTTGATTTGATTTGGGTAAGGATTTTCATCCTTGTGTATTTTAGAGTATTCTTTTCATGTTAAAGGATAGAAATATATGTGAATTGAAACATGCAAAGTGTGAATGCAAAGTTTGCCTGCAGCTGAAGTTGAATCCAAAACATGAAACATTCACAGCTTACATGGAAGTTGGAGCAGACAGCTGTTTCCCTCATGGCTGCGTGAGGTTGTGTCGTCATACTGTACTTTTCTTTGCTGTCATTTATGGATCATATTGTGGTGTCCCCCTCTGGCTCAGAGAGAGTTCCAGGGGCCTCTGGGAGCTCTCTAATGAGGCAGTGAATCACACTACACTGCAAACACGGCTGTGGAGATGGAGCCAAGCATATGGCCATGTCTCTGCTGTCCTGAAAACATGGCAGAATGCCCTAGAGGTGAAACACTTCTATTTCTAGCACATCTCTCCTATTACATCTGTTTTTAGTCAGAATTCACATAGTCTATATGTAGATGTAGGGGCAGTGAGGGCTTAGGTTGCATTTAGTACATCTCAGTTGGGTTTTGTAATGTGATCCAGGTACAGTACCATAGATGTAAGAATATTTGAAACTGTAGGACAAGGGCATACTTTGCTTGTCTTAGGGCTGGCAATTGCGACAGACCTTACAATATGATATCACAATACTTAGTTCTGATACGATAGAATCTTGATCATCTCAATACATATGTGTTGTGTTTTGATATTCCAAACATATTGCTCACTATATGTCTGCTGCAGAGAGAAGAGAGCATGATAACATTTTGTTTTGATCAGTCATGATAATAAAAGCTGAAAAGATGTTGGCTCAATATTTTTCTAAAGAAGATTGAGGATATAGGATGAAAAGTACTGGAGGTTTGGCGCAGGTACAGCCACTAGTGCTAGCAAATGCTACCTAGCAAAAAAAATGTTTTGCAATTTTCTTTACCCCCATCACTAGAGTGTGACCATTTTGCAATGTGACAGGCATTTTAGGAGAAGGTGTAACTACCATTAGAAGTCAAATGGAATTGGTAGATTACAAGGCAAGATATTTGAAATGGCCAGCCATACAATGAAACCTTTACTCCTGAACACTTACTTCACTGTTAAGTTAACTGGTTGGCCCAATTTACAAACCCTGTGGTTTTAGTAAGCTTAAGAGCTCAGGCCTAGGGAGACTGGTCCCTGTGTTAATGACTGTATTTCACAGTGATGCTTTCCATCAGTATTGGTGTCTTTGTCCTACCCTGGACCACAGATCTCCCTTTGGCAGAGGCCCTCTTTATCTCTACTAAACTGGCCCACCAGAGCCCATAGGGTCAATCATTAACCATCACAAGGGAGCGGCTGCTTTGTGTGTAAACCTGTGCTTGCGCTCAATTAATATTGACTCTGCTATGTTAAACAAACTTGGCGGCATGCGCTTAAAAATATTTGATTGCCTTGAATGCTAATATATTTATGATGATGAAAGACCAAAGACCTCAGAGGGACAACAAATGAAGCCAGTTTTTGATTAGATTCTTGATAATAATTTTACTTGTTTGACTTTCTCATCGGAACAATGAGACTACAATACCAATCTCCTCTCTCTTTTAAAACCGATGAACAAACATTCAGTCCCACACTCCTGTGCTTGCACTTCTACCTCAAATCTGCAGGCATGGCATACATAGAGAAAGGACGGATTAGTGATCTCTCTTTTTAACCTTTGGGATCATCGTTTAGAGAGAAGCCAGAATCAGCTATCCCACTCTTTTTCTGCTCCACACAATTGAATTTTGCTTAATCACAGCAGTTGATGGTGTCAATTTCACACTACTACCCAGGCACACTTTTGAAACATGCCCTAAAGCCTTCCGATGAGGGTGTGCAAAGTTACGGCCTAGGTTATATTTTCTCAGACATTTCCTTATGAAATAATCTCCTTGTTCACTGGATGGTTGCTTGGGTTTTTATTCATGGTTTTAGAGGCTCGAAAGTTCATTTGTTTTGTGTTTCAAGAGGTACAAAAAGTTTTCCTCTCAAAAATAATTTTGTGGGCCTCCCGGGTGGCGCAGTGGTCTAAGGCACTGCATCGCAGTGCTAGCTGTGCCACCAGAGACTCTGGGCTCGAGCCCAGGCTCTGTCGCAGCCGGCCATGACCGGGAGGTCCATGGGGCCACGCACAATTGGCCTAGCGTCGTCCGGGTTAGGGAGGGTTTGGCCGGTAGGGATATCATTGTCTCATCGTGCACTAGCAACTCCTGTGGTGGACCGGGTAGTGCAGTGCACGCTAAACAGGTCGCTAGGTGCACGGTGTTTCCTCCGACACATTGGTGCAGCTGGCTTCCGGGTTGGATGTGCGCTGTGTTAAGAAGCAGTACGGCTTGGTTGGGTTGTGTTTCGGAGGATGCATGGCTTTCGATCTTCGTCTCTCCCGAGCCCGTACGGAAGTTGTAGCGATGAGACAAGATAGTAACTACTAACAATTGGATACCATGAAAAAGGGGGGTAAAATAAAAAATTAAAAACATAATTTTGCCAGAGACCAAGTTATAATACGCTGGGTATTATATGTCATGCAGGGAAGATTATGCCAGCTGGGATGCTACAGGTACAAGGGCTGCAGAGGGCTGTTACAACGCCATCCGTGTCAGTGAGTTAGGCTGAGTTAGGATCCACAGTGGGTTAGTTAGGGGCAAGTGTATGTCACCACCAACATAGAAGGAAATGGGTCGGCATCACGTCCGCTGTGTTGACATGGCTGAGAGTGGTGGTTCTTTCACTTGGTTCAAAGAGCCAATACAGATGACAATTACGGGTGTAGGATCTTAATTTGACCTGTATTGTCGCAGCAAAATAGTCCTGCAGCAACAGGATTTGAACGTTTAGTCTATAATGTTGCTTCATCGGTGGTTAGGTAATTAACTGGTCAAAATGAGGCTACATGAAACTTGGAATACTGTTAATATAACTGTGTTTTAGTGCAGTAACTGACATGATGAGGATTTTCTGTAAATCACAATCTGCATTTCCTGTAAATCAGGAAAATTCTCAGCAACAAGAGTGATCAAATTAAAATCCTTAATCTGTATGTGAAAACAACACGTTTTCAGGAAGATGATAGGTTTACCAATAGCCTAGTTTTTTCACCCAATGTTATTGTTCAAACTATGTCTTGGGCCAATGTGTTTAACAGGTTCACAATGCTTTTTATGTTCTCAGAGTACAATGTTGTCAATGAACAAGAGCTGTCAGCACTAGCTGAGTTATTAAAGCGGTGTATGCATAAAAGTGAGACTTGTTTTGAGAAATGAAATTTGAACGCACAGCCCACTCCCCCTCAACAAACTAGCCTACTTCAAACCAGGCTGCACACTAAGTCTTCACTTATGGACCTAAAACCCACATTTTGCCATGACTTATTCCATGTTCATATGACACCTGAGTGAGAGTGAATATCAAAATCAATGAGGGTCCTGACCTCTAGGGGACCCTCATTGATTTTGATATTCACTCTCACTGGGAACATGCCTTGAGTGCCCAGTCACTAATTCATGACTAAAACAAGGTTTAGATTAGCTGGCTAGACTAACTTACCTCGCAAACTAAACTGTTAGCTGACATGGGCTTATTGACTGGCTGCCAGTAACTGACATAACGAGTAATACTTCCTTTTGGTTGGGGGTCCCATAGCGGCCGTGGGGCCCTCCCCCATAACTTCCTTCTCCCCCATAACTTCCTTTTAGAAACTCTCAGAGGTTAATGGTTAACACTAACCAAACCTCAGTAAAGAGGAGCAATTTGCATCAGGTCAAATCATTACCTCTTCCAGTATTTACTGTGATCTTGTTTAGACTTTAACCATTCTATGCGTGGGCGGTTTAACCTCCTAGCACCCCTAGCAACAGTCACTGATAGTAACATCAACACTTGTCATTTCACCTTGCAGTGGTTATCATCCTTGTTCTCGAATCAAATTGACAGATTATTTTATTTTTATTTTACCCCGTTTTTCTCCCCAATTTCGTGGTATCCAATTGTTTAGTAGCTACTATCTTGTCTCATCGCTACAACTCCCGTACGGGCTCAGGAGAGACGAAGGTTGAAAGTCATGCGTCCTCCGATACACAACCCAACCAAGCCGCACTGCTTCTTAACACAGCGCGCATCCAACCCGGAAGCCACCTTCACCAATGTGTCGAAAGGAAACACTGTGCACCTGGCAACCTTGGTTAGCGTGCACTGCGCCACCCGGGAGGCCCAAATTGACAGATTTCTGACGGTATTATGCTACGAGGCTTTCATTTATCTGTTCTTTTTTCTTATGTACTTTTTTTGTTTAAAATGACTGCAGAACAATGTAGCCAGTGGCATAGACACCCTGATCATAATTTGGCAAGGGAGTACTAGGTCAGATGAGTGTGAGAAAATATGTAGAGCAAAAGCCACAATGGTTGCAGGGCTACAATCTCTATAAAGCATGTCAAGAGGTTGGCAATACAACAAGGCCAGTTGGTTAAGGCCTACCTTTCTCAAAAGTCACTGCTGTGAATGAAGTGCCTTGTCTCATTGAGTTTAAAAGTGTGTCTTTTATCAGTACTGTTAAATGCCATTTGTGATTTTGGTGAACTTCAAGACTGTGGTCTCATGTGACTCTAATTGATTACATAGGGCTTGCATTTCAGAAACCCTCTTTTAGGAGCTATTGAAGGGATTCCCAGATCAGTTGTCTGTTGGGGACAATTCAAGAAAGACACAATTGTGCAGGAAGAATGACACATCGTGCAGCAGGTAGCCAAGAAGTTAGAGAGGCGAGCCAGCTACCAGAGGGTTGCCAGTTTGAATCCCGGGTCTGAAGGGGGGGAAATCTGGCGGAAAGTGAGCCAGGCAATTGGAGGGTTGCTGGTATCCTAGATGCCATTGCCTGCCGCTGTGCCCTTGAGCAAGGCAGTAAACTCCCCGTAACAACTGCTCCATGGGCGCCCAGTGTGGCAACCCCTACTCCAACCTCTCCAACCTGTATGTGTCTTTTGGTGGGGTTGGGATAAAGCAGAAGTCACATTTCGGTTAGACATTCTGTACAATCAACAAAGTGATCATAATCTTGTGCCACATGATCTGCACGTACCCAAGTTCTAGCTTATCTTTGGAATCAGAACTTGGCACTATTTGATTTCTGCTACTGGCAGTAACTATAAGGAAATACATGTCGGCCTTATGTAGGCCTATGCCGTTAACAGCATAGTCTCTGACCAAATAGGGCCTTAAATTGGGCGATACAATTGCCCAGTCTCAACACTGTCCCTTGGCTTTTGTCTCAGAGACAGATCCTGCTGTATTCAGTGATACCCTGTGCCCACAGGGTACCCTGTGCCCACTCCGGTGGTAGATTCATTCTCATGTTTAGTATTTCAGAAATCTCTTGTTGACAGATGCACGTAACATAAATGGTAATAGCAGCTGTCGACAGAGTGTGATGCGACGACTAAAGCCTGCTGCATGCTTCCCAATCGAAACATTTTGTGGATATATTATGAAAACATTTGGTGAAGTTTTGGTGTTTGGCAGGGTTTTTTTCATCTGTTCACGCGCACACAAAAAATTCTTACGGCGAGTCGAAGTTTGGTAGCTGAAGTCTGTTCCCCTTCGTCAGTGATTGGTCAACAGTACTACTCCTAGTAGGAGTGGGAACTATGGACAGGATTTATCAATAGTGTTTGTTGTCATTGAATGAGAGACAACTAGTTTTCATACATTTTTTAAAACTTAAATACTCCAGTTAGATGTGAAATTGCACAACTAAGACCTCCTTTGCAAAATCGTCCAAATGAATTACAGGTTTCTTGATTTATCTTTGAGTAATTATTTTGAGGAAGTGTTACTGGGTATGTTGTTGCTACAGCATCTCAAGAGGGAAAAATAATAATTTTGCTGCTTTTTTTTCTAGTTTTTCCAAGCAAAGGTGTTTTTTAAAGGACCACGCGAGGCACAGATGTTCACTTTGCCTCGCCGGGTTCTGCTAGGAGCAAACCGAACCTAGTATGCTGACGCCATTTACGTGGAGCTTTCAGGTACACAGATTTTTTTGTCACTGGTCTTTTGGACAAATCACGATTTAGCAGGTCCTCACATCTTTCAAATTTCAGAAGGGGAAGAGGTATCTGGGCTGTAGACTTGCCCCAAACTGTCTGAGAGTTTATGTTTAGAGGGGCGGAGACCGCTTGTCTCATTAGTAATTTTTCAAATACGTCTCCCCCCTATAACCTAATCGAGCAACTGACGCAATTACGCAAGGTTTTAGTTCTGGATGTCCGAGGTTAGTGGTTTATTAAATCCTCTTTGGCCACAGGTGCTGTACCAGTGATAGACGGGATTGTCTGGGAGGTTGGCTGTGGCGCTCTCTGCTCTCGCTGTGCCTCTCCCTCGTAGGAGACTGATTTGTGACGCCTTTCTGTGAAAACCCAAATGCGTCTCCGAGCTCTGATCCCTCTGTTTCTACCCAGAGCGAAATGAAGACTTTTTTTTACGTCAACAAAGATGTTAAATATTTAGAGGGCTAAATCATAGCTGTCAGGAGCTTTTCCGTTAGCAGCTGAGGAGACACGGTCAGGTTTCAGTGTAGGCTTACAGCTCTTCTAGTCCCTCCTCAAAGAGCTTGGCTCCTTATGTGGACTTCGTGACATGTCTGTCCCACTTGGATCCACCGCTAATGAGCATTGTTCATCAATCTTAACCAAAGACCATAAGCCTTTTCCTCTTGTGGTAGTTTTCAGATAACCCCTTGCTCTTTAGTGCTATTTAAAGTCCTATTCCTGATTTGTGATTATTGTTAAAGCTGTTTCTCTCCTCCCTCCCTCTGCTCCTGCCATTGCCACACCAACACGTGTTCTGTGTCAGAGAGCTTGCCCAACAATAGATTATTATACACAGGAGGTATGCCAAGGGCTTTGGCAACACTGTGACTTCAAGGGGGGTATAAAGAGACAAACATTCCAGCACACCATAACGGTTGTGCAATCTCAATTTCCTGTGTTTTCATTCCTTTTTCCTGAGTCACCTGTTAGTTCCCAGGGAGGTGGGGGCAGAAAGAATGGCACCTTTTGGAGTGACAGTGTCCTATTGTTCCCCCTAACATCCTGTCATAAAAAATATATATATTTTACGTTTTATGTAAGTAGCTTAGCTACCTGTCTTAAGTCTCAATAACTTGTAATTGGGAGCATAATAAGGTTCACTTTCACTGAAGTACAGTTAGTTATCATTTTACCTCAGCTGAACTGCCTCTTAGTCACAGCCTGATAAATTGTGAAATGTTAGAAGGGTTTTGGTGAGTGGGAAAACCAGACGTCATCATCAGGTATGACGGTGCCCCACTGCCAAGCTCTGAACCAGATGGAACCTGTTTCTGGTTAGAGATGGGACTGATTACATTTTATCTCAGGGCCTCTTGCTTGATAGCACTGTTTAATCAATCTGTGTGGCAAAAAAAATGGGCTACTACCTTTCTCAAAACGTATCTGGAACAGCATTCATTGTCCCTCATAGTTTTGAATCCCATCCAATACAGCCTTGGCAACCGAACAATTCTGCTGAACTAAATTATGTAGCTTAATTCATTTTGTTCTTCTCAGGATAACACCCTCGCCTACAAACATTGCAAACTGAGTTGCCATCAATTATTTATTTGTGGTGGTGTTGGCATGTACCATTGCTCTGATAATAGCCTCATTCTCCCATGGTTATTTCTAATTAATCAGCAGACATTCTAAAGCCTTAATTAGATTTTGTGCCAAATCCTCTTAGGTGATTAATATACTGTATGTGTGGTCTTAGTATGGCTGGGAGAGGTGAGACTGAAGGACAAATTAGCACTGCCGTGCAGCACTGGCCAAGGCAAAGACCGCTCCAACCCCACACAGCCCTCCATGCGGCACCATCATGGTCCAACTGAAGAATTCAATCAGGATTGTGGTCAATGTGTACAGCAAGCCTATCACATCAGGGGTTAAATTATACAAATGGGTAAATACACAGTTGGTTTCATTTTGGTTGTTCTGACTGCTGTTGCTGCAGTCCTTCATAGTGCTCTGCTCAGTAATAACCTATGTTATTTTCATGTTTGTCGATTATTCTAAATGCATCCACAACCTCCCTCCCCAACCCCCATGAAGGGGGAGCCTCAAGGCCAAAACAACCCTTCCTAACATAAATTGTTAATGCCAAATATTTTATCAGCTTATTTCAACATTCTTATCAGCAGAGTCAACATGCGCCCGTAGCAAAATCAAGAGCAAATACACAAAGGTTCCAAATTTGGAGCCTTGTGACGCCGCAGGCTATTTTTAAGCATATCACTAATAACTCTCCTGGGCTTTATAGATGGATGGTAGGAAAGGAGTCTCTGTTTCCCCATGCTCTACAGAGCTGACGTTTGACTGTGGATTTCATGGGCTGCTGGGTAAATGGTTTGGAGTCTTTCATAGTTCTCCTATGTCAACATGGCTGGTACTGATAGAGCCTCAACCACTAACCATTGTTCATCAATCATTCACTTGGGAAGAGATGCATTTTTCTCCTTCATATGATCCTGGGTAAATCAGTATCAGACTATACCAGTATTGCAATTTATTTTTTCCATGACAAAAATGAAACCATGAAGCAGACTATTTGGTCCTTTAACCTGCTGTGTGTAAAATATTCTGTACTATAGCTTGGAAAATAAATAAATGTGACTCTGGATGACAACATAATGATGTTTGTTTCCAACATTAGGGCTGTTTTCTGATTCATTAGATACTGATATCTTCCTGATCCTAGTAAATAGTATTTCCCTTTTTGTCTTTTAACAAAATCTAAATCTAATCCATTTGTATTTGTCACATACAGAGTTTACAGCAGGTATAAAGGGGGAAGCAAAATGCTTATGTGCTAGATCCACTGAGATATAAGAAGAACTAGAAACTGCCTACAAGATGGCCGACCGTTGTTTTCAACTTAATCTTCTCACGTTCGCATATACCGTTCTGTGGTTGCTGCCAACTTTCTTACTGGGTCTACGCCGCCTGCGCGTTAGCACTCTGTGCGCACTGGACAGACAGCAGTATCGCGCGAACCTGCTCCGAGAACTCAGTCAAAGCAGGTGGGCAGCTAAACAAGCCAACCGGCACTTCCCCTGGCTAGCTGGGGTCATGACCTCAGAGCAAGAATATAAAATGTTAACTTCTGCTGTGAGTGATGAAAAAAATATTTAAAAGGACTCTCAGCGACAATTATTTGAATAATTCAATGGTTGTTTTGTGCATAAAGGGGGTGACTAAAGTCTTGTTGCAAATTTTATAATTCGACTTCTCTACGGAGCCGTCAATGGGAATTGTCTTTCTTGGCCAGGATTCAGTTAAACTGCAATACTGTAGGTGCAGTCAAAAGTATGCTTCCAGACTGGAACCCTGGCCCCTTGATTAGCTCCCTCAACAATGCAGTACTTCAGTCAATAACAATAATACCCGAAAAAAGAGTCAAAAATAACAAGTAATAAGAGAGGTATTATGCATAGTAATAATGGACTGTATTACGATATTTTTATACATATCGATTGGGTAGTGACTTGGTCACGCAGTGAAATAAATATAATATAGTAGAACTGCAGTGTTGACTGTGTGTGTGTGAGAGCTATTAGTACATGTGGGGGCTTGTTTGTGTGTGTAGTCAGTAGGGCTGGGAATTGCCATGGACTTCACAAGACAATATTATCACAATATTTAGGTGCCGATACGATATGTTTTGCGGTTCTCATTATGCTAATATATACCATGGGGCAAAAAAGTATTTAGTCAGCCACCAATTGTGCAAGTTCTCCCACTTAAAAATATGAGAGAGGCCTGTAATTTTCATCATAGCTACACTTAAACTATGACAGACAAAATGAGAAAGAAAATCCAGAAAATCACATTGTAGGATTTTTAATGAATTTATTTGCAAATTATGGTGGAAAATAAGTATTTGGTCGCCTACAAACAAGCAAGATTTCTGGCTCTCACAGACCTGTAACTTCTTCTTTAAGAGGCTCATCTGTCCTCCACTCGTTACCTGTATTAATGGCACCTGTTTGAACTTGTTATCAGTATAAAAGACACCTGTCCACAACCTCAAACACTCACACTCCAAACTCCACTATGGCCAAGACCAAAGAGCTGTCAAAGGACACCAGAAACAAAATTGTAGACCTGCACCAGGCTGGGAAGACTGAATCTGCAATAGGTAAGCAGCTTGGTTTGAAGAAATCAACTGTGGGAGCAATTATTAGGAAATGGAAGACATACAAGACCACTGATAATCTCCCTTGATCTGGGGCTCCACGCAAGATCTCACCCCGTGGGGTCAAAATGATCACAAGCAAGAATTCCAGAGAAAAAATCCCAGAACCACACGGCGGGACCTAGTGAATGACCTGCAGAGAGCTGGGACCAACGTAACAAAGCCTACCATCAGTAACACACTACGCCGCCGGGGACTCAAATCCTGCAGTGCCAGACCTGTCCCCCTGCTTAAGCCAGTATATGTCCAGGCCCGTCTGAAGTTTGCAAGAGAGCATTTGGATGATCCAGAAGAAGATTGGGAGAATGTCATATGGTCAGATGAAACCAAAATATAACTTTTTGGTAAAAACTCAACTCGTTGTGTTTGGAGGACAAAGAATGCTGAGTTGCATCCAAAGAACACCATACCTACTGTGAAACATGGGGGTGGAAACATCATGCTTTGGGGCTGTTTTTCTGCAAAGGGACCAGGACGACTGATCCGTGTAAAGGAAAGAATGAATGGGACCATGTATCGTGAGATTTTGAGTGAAAGCCTCCTTCCATCAGCAAGGGCATTGAAGATTAAACGTGGCTGGGTCTTTCAGCATGACAATGATCCCAAACACATCGCCCGGGCAACGAAGGAGTGGCTTCGTAAGAAGCATTTCAAGGTCCTGGAGTGGCCTAGCCAGTCTCCAGATCTCAACCCCATAGAAAATCTTTGGAGGGAGTTGAAAGTCCGTGTTGCCCAGCAACAGCCCCAAAACATCCCTGCTCTAGAGGAGATCTGCATGGAGGAATGGGCCAAAATACCAGCAACAGTGTGTGAAAACCTTGTGAAGACTTACAGAAAACGTTTGACCTCTGTCATTGCCAACAAAGGGTATATAACAAAGTATTGAGATAAACGGTTGTTATTGACCAAATACTTATTTTCCACCATAATTTGCAAATACATAAATTTAAAATCCTACAATGTGATTTTCTGGATTTTTTTTCTAATTTTGTCTGTAGTTGAAGTGTACCTATGTTGGAAATTACAGGCCTCTCTCATCTTTTTAAGTGGGAGAACTTTCACAATTGGTGGCTGACTAAATACTTTTTTGACACACTTTACATATACACACAGTGGGATCCAAAACTACTGGCACCCCTGACTGGCAATACACAAACAATACTTACAAAAATATAAACAATATAATTATAGAGAAACTCAAAATACCAACATGTGAGAAATACTGTACTTTATTAATGTTTCAATGGAACCAACCAAAATCATTTATAGATCCTCCAAATCAGGTTTTCACAATTAATGGCATCCTTAAAGATGATTGTAAATAACATCTAACAAAATTAAACCAGGAATTAAATTCCACTTATTTAAGTTGATCTAAGTCTTAAGAAACTATATTCAGCCATTACATCACTTCCTGTTTCACTAGGGTATAAAAATGAGGTAACGCATGCAATATCCCTTTGTCATCCAACACCATGAAGAAAACAAAAGAACTGGCAGTTTAAAAGAGACCGGTGGTTGTAGACCAGGTTTCAAAAAGCACCATCAGACTCCACCTCCACAACCACAGGCTCTTTGGAAGGGTTGCCAGGCTCATTCTGACACCAAAACAAAGATGCAAGTGCTTGGAGTTTGCCAACCGTCATTTAATTTATGACTGGAAGAAGGTGCTCTGGTCAGATAAGACCAACATTTAACATTTTGGTCAGATACAGCATCGGTATGTTTGGCATCGAAACAGAGATGCATAATAGGAGAGGCACCTCGTACCCACGGTGAAATATGGTGGTGGGTCAGTGATGTTCTGGGGTTGTTTTAATTCCAGAGGTCCAGGGGCACTGGTTAAGATTGATGGCATAATGAATTCCACCAAGTTTCAGGCAATTTTTGGCTGAGAATCTGGTTGCCTCTGCCAGAAGGCTGGGACTTGGCCGTAGGTGGACTTTCCAACAAGACAATGACCTAAAACATACCTCAAAATCCACACAGAAATGATTCTGTGACAACAAAATCAATGTTCTGCCATGGCCATCTCAGTCACCGGACCTCAATCCAATCGAAAACCCGTGGGTTGAGTTGAGGAGGGCAGTTGAGAAGCGCAAAGCCAAGAATGTGAAGAATCTTGAAAGGATCTGCAAAATCTCTCCAAATGTGTTCTATAACCTTGTCAAACATTACAGGAAAAGACTCCATGCTGTTATCCTTGCCAGAGGTGGTTGCACTAAGTACTAAATTAGGATAAATAAATCAAATAAAAGGAGTGCCAAAAATGATGAAACCTTGAATTTGGTGAAGTGTATTTTGTATTAAATAATTGTATGATTTTGGTTAGTTCCATTGAAACATTAATAAAGTACAGTATTTCTCACATGTTGGTATTTTTAGTTTCTCTCTATAAAAAATATAAACAATATAATTTAAAGTATTGTTTGTGCATTGCCAGTCAGGGGTGCCAGTAATTTTGGATCCCACTGTATAAATACTTACATTTTATTGCTGTTCCGTGTTACAAACATATTGCTCACCATATGTCTTCTGCAGAGGGACGAGAGAGCCATGAGAAAATGAATTTGATCAGTTGTGGCAATAAAAGTGCTCAAACCAAATTGGCTCCCTATTTAAAAACAAGATGGAGAACAAGCTATGAAGGAAAAATACTGGAACTTTGGTGCAACTAGCACAAAAATATTGCGATATTGTCAAAATGAAACGATACATCGTCCAAAATGATATCCCGATATGTAACTGTATGGATTTTTTTTCATCACTAGTCAGTGCAATTAATCTCTACGGTGCAGATACTCTCTGAGGTAAATGAACTCTAATTTCAGTGTTTTCTATGGCTGGTTGTTTTTCTGATTGTCCTGTTTGGGAGGCTGAGAAGCTAAAAGCTTGGCTTGGTGATGTCATGCAGTGAGTGTATTTGTGCGTACTGAGTGACCACAGGCCTCCTTGTTGCCTAAGCATGGTTTTCCCGCTGGCTGGAGAAATGCCTATGTGGGCACACTAAGCTCATTGTGAAGCAGCGTCCTTGTGAATATGGGGGAATGGGGGAATGGCAGTCCTGTGATGTGTCCTATGAATGAGACAAGCAGTAACAAGATAGATATTAGCAGATGGACCCGATTGTGACTGACAGCCTGATGGTATGCAATCGTACCGGTAAATTGACAGTTGATGAGTCGGATTAAATGATTGTCGTAATAGGTAAAGAAGGAAGTGTTTAAAATGGCTAAATAAAGGTTGGCAATAAATAGGTTTAGCTACTTAAGAATCATACTGCATGTTTATGGACTAAAATCTGTAGATCGGTGCGTGTATGTGTGTTCTCACTTCTCAAACTATGGCAGATTTCAGCTGTTCAGACAGAATGTGCATCGTCGTTTAATCTTTTTTTGCTACCCTCGCTCTCTCTGTTAAATATATTATCCACAGATATGGCTTCGTAGTGAATGTAATCACCATTAGCTAGTTCTCATAGTCTCTGAAAACTCAACAAATGATTGAGTTATTTCGAATTTAGTCATGGCAGCTGAGTTGTTTAGAGGTGCGTCCTGACGGCAACAAAAAAAAAATCAAATATATTCCAGATCACAGAAAATGACTAAAAATACTAGTTTCATAACAATTCATGATCACAAATCATGACGTTATGTTGGACCCATTTGCATTGAATAGATATTCTCAAACTAACAGCAGTGCCTATATGATGTCCTTCCATACAGGCGTGACATGCTGGAGTGATTCTGCTATGCAAATGTTGTTGATCAGTAGGCTACTATACGTCCCAAATAGAAGGGAAACAGATTGTCATCTGTAGCATCCACTGATCAGCTAAAACAAGCTCAATAACTCAATGCATGCACACACTCTTATTGAATATGCATTCACATGTATTGTGAGTAGGCCTATGCCATCTTAATTTACCCAGTTTATCAAGAGATTTACCATTCAAATAAAAAGTTATGAAGTTAGATTGGTAAAAAAAAAAAAGAATGCAAATGTATTGTTAGATTTTCTTTAATTGATGAATTAATGCATACATGGCTGTCTCTGGGAAATTTAATGAAATTGAATATCGGCCTAAAATACCAAATTAGTATGGACATTAGCCCTAAAAAATCCATATCGGTCGTTCTCTAAACAGAACATGCAACTCACAGATGCAACAGCATTCGTCCTTCTTACTGAATTCCGATGTGCAGTTTGAAGATGTTAGAATAACTGTCCACATAATGTTTCTCAGCCAACAAGATGAGTAACGAACAGCAAAATCTGTAGCCTATGTCAATCTACTATCCTCCATAGTAAAAAAGTTGACCTACTCTGTTGGTCAGCTTGTTGTTCTGTGCGAGAAAGAAATTCCAAACAGACTCTGGGACAGTTGTGCGACAACAGATCCCATATTCATACAACTAGTACATCAAAATAACTTTAAAAAGCATTGAGGCTGATGCAACAGATCAGAACTTTTGGCTTAAAATTATGTTAAACAATTATTTCTTAACATTATAGCTGTGTGGCAATGCACACACGTCAGTAGGCTATGCGTGAATGTTCCTTCCATAATGCAATTAGAGAGAAAACAACATGGTTATCAAAAGCACACTGCACATGCAAGTGGTTTCATGTGACAGAGATGAATGAAAATATCCATTAGAAATTTTGAGAGATGGGAGATCTAAAGATGCAGCAACAAACATGGGTTGCTAATATGACTAGGATTGTGCCTTAGGCTACTGGACAATGAAAGAAAGTTGAATTTGAAAAACCAATAGAACATGAGAGAAATCGGCTAATTGTTTCAGTGGCATATGGAGTTATTTTTTTAAATAATTGCCTCCTCGTTTATAGAAACGGATTTTGGCTCGGCTACTTTGAAGCAATGTAAAGACATGCCTCATGATATGAAGTAAAACGTTAAGGTTTCACACAATACGTATACGTTTTCAAAATGCATACTGCTTCCAGCTCTTGTGGTGGGATTATCTGAATCCTGCCCACTGTTGCCTAAGCACTTGAATGGCGAATGAGAAGCGCTCTTCAATTACCAGTTGAGAAATAAAAAATAGTATATATCTTTAAGCGTGACCATCAAATCTGTAGAATTGTTGCACAATGATTGGGCTAATAGAATCACGTTTCACTCCAGCAGCAACAGGATCTGTAGCAGCAGCTCTCGCACAGATCTTCCACTCAAATTACGCTCTGTATCTGTAAACTGTGCATGCGTGATAATTAAGAATCATAACAACTAACAAAAATTCACGCACAATTTAATTCCACAGTAGGGCTCACTGTGACTGGCTAGTTTATCCTGATGATGGTTGGTGGTGTTGTCTTGCGAACCAGTCGGAGGTAGGCCTAGTCTGATTCCAAGAAGTGGTCTCTGGTCACCGTGAGATTAGCTGGACAGAAACAGGAAGCAGGTCACGATCTCTGAGCCTTGCATGACACCAACGGCTGCCCTTAACCCAGGACCTGGCTGCCTTTCACAAACAAACACAGATGGAGAAAGAATAAAGAGTGAGAAGACCAAAGATGCATAGACGACACAGATCACATTCTGAGAGGTGATATGGGACCTGATAAAGATAATGCACAGTCTATAAATCAAACCTCTCAACTTACCTTGTGATGCGTTTCACTCAATGGTTAACAAACCTCGGCTAGTTTGTTTCTTCCCCTGTCATACTGAATGGAATAAATGACACACACTAGGAAGCACATGGAAGGGAAATTATAAACATCCACTCTGTTAACCCCTCTGTCCATGCACTGCTCTTGCATTGGTCTAAAATTGTCTTCTTTCATCTCAGTGTTAAGATATTGTTTGCGTGAGACGTTATGGCGCTGTACTAATGGTCAACCACACAGATACACACTGGACTGGTTGTGTGGAAAGAAGCCTGAAGTACATCTGCTCTCACCTAACCTCTACACTCCTCGTGACTCCTTCCAAACATTCTACTGCAACTGGTATATAAATCAAATATTGCCACTCATTAAGTAATTTATTTGAGCTATTTGCCCCAACAACATTGTTCCAAGTAGTACAGTGATTTGAAAATACAGATAAAATTGAGAATCCTCATCTTGTTCTTTGTGATCAAATTCACCTAAAATGTTCCTACGAAGCAGGAAGTGCACTGGACGCTGAGGGCATGGGCTCCTGTGTAAGTCACACATTGTGTTTTGTTTTTCTTTCAGGTGGTTGATTCCTCTCTGTCTCTGTGTGAAGAATAGATCTGCTCTGGGATTCAATTCCATGGAGAGCATTGTCATAAAACATTCATCAGTGGATGGTTTAGGTGACAGGACATGGCACAGGAAGTAGGTGAGAAGACCAGACCTGCTCTATTGGATTAATGAAGCCATTATGTTTTTTTCTCAGGTAGTGAGAGATTGTGACTAGTCTGGGGCTGAGGATGGTCACATTTGCATTTGGTTTCCGGTTTTCAGGTACCCTAGATGGAGATATGAATGTTCCTTTGGTTATGCACAGATAGAGACCCCAGTTCAGCTGTGTGGTGGGGCAATGTATTGGGAACCTGTAGGAGTTTCTTCTATGACTGGAACTGTGTGTGGGAGAGAACATAAAGTAATAGTTGTTTCTGTTGTGCTTTTAACCAAACTGTTTCCACAAGACTGTGACTGACACACATCATCACAGTGTCTTTGTTAGTCTTTTTTGCAATGTCCTTGTTGGAGGTGTGCTGGTGACCACATCTATAATGATGTCACTAGGCCGTGTGGTCCTTGTTTACACCTCTATTTGGGCAGCGGGCACAGCAGCAAGAGATGAGGGTTGATGATGGTACGGTGACATTGGTAACGCGCAGGCCAACTGTGCTATGAATTGAGCTTGCCCCCTAGATGTCAACACATGGAGGATGTGAACATTTACATTAATCCCTGACACCAGAGCTGGTGACCCCTCATATTTGTTCTCCACCACCCCTCCAGTTTTCCTGGAGAGAGTGAGAGGGGACAGATTTGCTGTTGGGTGATACAGATTTTATCACTGTTGTCAGGTTTGAATCATGCCTCTGTTAGGTTGGCCAAATTGAACCGAAGCATTTTAGATTGTCATAGTTGCCTTTGGGGAAACCATCCTTGGTGATATAGGTTACTGTAGTTGTCAGGCGCATTTGAATCATGCCTCTGTTAGGTTGGCCAAATTGAACCGAAGGGCATTGCAATGGTTGAGATTGTCATAGTTGCCTTTGGGGAAACCTTTTTGTTGTGGCTTGAGTGGACTCTTGGTGATATAGGTTACTGTTGGGTGTGAGAATCACAGTGGACAGGGTAGGCTAGGCCTACTTGTCAAATAAGTTTTGGTTGACATTTGTGGTGAATACTTTTAGCACTTATTTTTGTCACAACAATTTCACCATGTTTCAGTCATACATTTTATCAAGTCGCATGGGTGGCAACATCTTCCTTCCTGTTGAACAAATTTGAAACCACTTTTGACGTCATCATTCAACATTCCTCACTCAAAATCGTATTTTTCTGTGTCAATGTTTTACAAAGTAGGCCGGCCGGCCGTATGTGACTTGTGCTTCAATGGTTTGTGTTGGTTTGCCATTAGGAGTGTATTTTGCGAAGATGTTGAGTTCTCCCTCTGGGCTCATACCAGAGTAGCACCTGATTTGAATATAGAGTTGATTGATGGCTGCCCAGACCCTTTGACTGCTTTAGATGTCAGGGTAGGCCGTGGGTGGCGTTCAAAGATTTGAACGATTATTATAATTTTTTTTTTAACACGTGTGTGTTACCATTGCTTACTGAGATGATTCTGCAGTATTTACAGTAACTCTGGCAGTTGTTGAAATAGCCACCTGTAATATTAGGCTAACTTATTTAGGGATATATGTGTCTGTTTTTCTCCTCATTAGCTCAGGAGAAGAGACAACTCTCTTCTGGAAAGTGCCCCCATGTTCCCTGTTACTATGGTGTCAGTGGCAGCCCTCATGTAGGCTTGGTTGTAAACATATCAGGAGTGTTGTAAATAGCTCACTGCAGGTGCCAGCCCTCTGAATGTGTTTCTCCCTGCCTGTGTTGCACATCAGATGTGCTGCTGTGAAGGTAAGCCTATTCTTTATCCTTCCTAGTGTCTCTTCATTTAGTGTTGTCCCACCATAATGTAGCCTAGCCACCCTGCACCTTTATCCTACTTTGGCTGTTTGTGTTTTTCTCAATGGCCTCCATTTCTATTTGACAAGCTTCAAATGACAAGTTGAACAAGCTGATAGAAAAAGGTTGGTGAACACCATAACAAGACAAGTGGTGGGAGGGGAGGGGCACAGAAGGGGTGTTAACAGTCATTCGGCCAAAAGCACAGTGCCACGCCCCAGGTGCTAGGGCTAGTGAGAGCAAGCAGCAGGAATGTGAGGGAAATGAATGGGAGTGTAAGTCCTGCCTTTCCCATGGTGAGTGGTCTCTCTTTACACTTTTACTTCGACATAGAGTTGTGCAGTAAAAACTGAACACAAGGGTGGCACATGCTATGGGAACGATTTTTAACTGTGTGGATGTTTAGAGATCCACTTCGCTTGGATTTGCCTCTAAAGAAGTTGAATCTTTGAACAGTAGGCTACATGTGGCAGATCTTAGGCTTGGCAGAGTTGGGCTAAAGAAATTGTACCTGTATCTTAATTTGTACCCTATCATCATTGCATGTGTAGTAACAGCATTATTTATTTGAGAAATGGGATGGTGGCATCTTTCCCTTCATTCATTTTAGTTTAGAAGCAGATCAAATCAAATAATTGGCATCTTAAATCCAGTTTTGGAGCTGTGAACTGATTCACTTTCTGAACTGTGACGTCTGTCAGAATAGGAGAGGAAATTAAGTTATCCTCATTTTCAGTCTGACTTGATCAAATTCACAGAACAGCAAAACAGAGCGTATTAGAATGGAGGCAACACATGGTGTCAAGTCAATGTGTTTATTTAGCCAGTTAATGATATTGACCCTTGTTTTTCTTTTCCTCATGCGAAAGGAAAATCGTGTTTAGCGATGTGAAAAGAAAGCACTGTGCTCTGTTTGCGAGGGAGGAAACTATGCAGCAGAATAGGAATTTTCACTCTTTATAAAGTCCTGGGACTGTGGAAACACTAAAACAGGCCAGCCACTGATTCGAGAGCAGAGCTCTGAGAGCAGAGTACACACTTTCTGTCTGTGCGGTCTGCATTCTGTTTACTGGAAGGGCCCCGTGCAGAGTGCACATGTTCCCGCATGTGCCATCAGTGTGGCCAGGGAGGACTGGTAGAGGGACTGGTAAACGGAGTGGCAGACTCAGAGAATGGGAGAGAAAGTGTGTGTTTGTTTATGCCTTTCTTTTCTGAAGGGGTTACCTAACGTAGAAGCATTCAAACCACACCAGGTCCCCTTGTGCCGCTGCAACGTGAAGCAGGGATGAGGAGGCGGCGGACTTTGTCATTTTCAGGCCCCTCTGTGTGGGAAACTGTGCTTTCATCCAGAATGAGCCATGCTGTGGGACTCTCAAGGCCTGTGGGCTTGTTTCACTGCTTGCTTCCCAGGTTAGTCTGTAGTAGACAGCCAGCGGTAACAATGGGAGGGTTAAGTATCTGATACACACACCAAACCCCGGGACTCAGCTGCAAGTAATTAAAGCTGGCAGTTGACAGAGAGTCAGGCAACTGTAATGGTCACTGTAAGTTCATACCATAATATTTGGAAGATGAATAGGGTCTGGCAGTAAACGTGTTGTATTGTTGTTGACCTAAGGCTTTCTAGCTCCCCTCCCTCTGTCCTGTTCACCCTAATGGGGGAGTCCGAGGGAGACAGGCCCTCTGTAAATCCTGCTCTCTCTACTGTAATCACTTCTGAAATGCTACTTATTGACATGCGAGGGCTTTTGTTGTGACCTGCATAGTCTTGTTTTTTCCATAGAAGTCGTTTATCCCTGAGGTTTTACCGTCTCGGGTTTGAAAGTAAAAGATGGTTTCCTTCTCAGAGAACCCTCAGCAGGCCATTCATTTGATTCTAATTTGACACGACTGCATGGATTCATTCAGATCTGGTGTTGCAATCTCAATCATAAAGAGAAAAGTAGCTATTGAGCTTTTTGTCTTGTAAAATATATAAAGTATCAGCAGGGGCTTTACTAGGACACTAAAAGCAATCTATTCAAATGATAATTGGGATAGGGAATTTGGTGCTCAGTAGGACTTGTTTGTTTGGGCTGACGATGGCCCTATTCCCACTACGAGATATGAAGGTCTGAGGAGCGGGGTGGTGAAAGAAAATTCAACTTTTCAATTCACATTACATCCTTGCTTTACCTTTCGTAGTGGCAGGCAACACAACATTCTTTGTCCGCAGCTCAAATTTAACATAAATATCACAGTAGCCACTAGCCATAAAGCACGAACTATTCAACAATATCCAACTTTTCTTCTAAAACATATAACATTGTTGAATAATGCAACCAAACCATATTACACTCTTGAATAATACAAGAATTCACAAGCATGTATGTGCAGACAATTAAAGGGTTTGTTTTCTCGTCCATAGCCTACACTCGTTACATTTTAGCATAGAGTTGCTATAACGGCATGTTATAGCAAAGTTAGCCTATCAAAGCTGTTTTATATGGAAGCCCATAACTGCCACAAAAAAATAAAATTCCTCATGATTTGTCAATGTGCACAATTAGTCTGATCTTCAGTCTGATCAACTGTAGTCTACTGATAACAACCACAGCTGCAGGTAGCCTAGAGAAGCCTATGCGATTCCATCCCATCTGCGCCTGGCCAGGGGAAACATAACGTCATGTTGTTATAGCCTACACTGTGTATTTATAGTTGGGATATAACGATTCACCCGATTTTTCAGTTGTTTAACATCGGTCGGTGGACCTCAAAACGATCCAAATGTAGCATGCATAAGTCAGAAAATCGATTCAAACATTGCGAATCGCCGGTTCACTTTTTTTCTGTGACAACTGATGTGTCCTCTCATATATTGTCAAACTAGCCGTATAACTGTGTTGACAATCATTGATCTACAAGTCATTTTGCATGCCGAACAACCCCAGAGAATATCAGTAGCCTAGTCAAACTGAGCACTGTGCCCAGCTTTGCGTGCTGACCAACACGGGTTAGGCGGCCTGTCCCTGCAGGATCATGTACATCTGTGCGGCACCTTTAGCATTCAACTGCTAAAATGGCTTGCACGATATTAGGCTTTATTAGTTGATTGACAGCATACGTAATTTTCTAGATGGTTATCAATGTGCTGTTGAAAATGGTGTTTTACCGGAATAAAAGTAAGCTACCAGAGACTACTCTCAACTGGCTATACCTGCTGAACGGGGCTTACAATAGATTTTATTTCAGGGGCCTCCCAAGTGGCTCAGTGGTCTAAGGCACTTCATTGCACTAGAGATCCTGGTTCGAGTCCAGGCTCTGTCACAGCCGGCCTCGACAGAGAGACCCATGGGGCGGCGCACAATTGGCCCAGCGTCATCCGGGTTTGGGGAGGGTTGGATACCACGTAATTGGGGAGCAAGGGGTTAAAAAAGAAATAATAATAATAAGAAGAAGAAATATATATGATTTCAATTGTTCAGGTTTACCATCAGCAATCGTTTTGGTACTTTTGCTTTAAATGTCAAACGTTCAAACCAGTCGGTTTTGAGATGGGGTGAAATCCAAAGTTGCGCTATATTCATTGACTATGTCATAGCTAATTTGTAAACAATAAATATTGATACATTACTTGCCCAAACACTTAATCTGCAAAAATGACAAATTAATTAATGGGCACAATTGATTTCAGAACCAAAGTGGGGAGACAAAAAACATAAACTACATTGCCCCCCTAAATCTGATAGTGGTGGTAGATTTCTAGTCTCTCTTATGGCTCAGATCAGGCTCAGTGCAGCCGGCACCTACTGCGACAATTTCAGAATGTAACAGGCTGTTACTGCAATTTCAGGTAAAAACTCAATAAAACAAGTCTCAAATATTAGGAAAACGCCTATACATTTCAGCCGTTTCAAAAACATTGCTCTGGTATTGCCATTTATACTCTAGGAGTGTTGGCTCAATGAGACAATTCTGTTCGCACTGCCCTGCTTCAAGGGGGCAACTGTCGGGTGAGTGTCATGCGCTACCTCTGAAGTAAATCAAATCAAATCAAATTTTATTTGTCACATACACATGGTTAGCAGATGTTAATGCGAGTGTAGCGAAATGCTTGTGCTTCTAGTTCCGACAATGCAGTAATAACGAACAAGTAATCTAACTAACAATTCCAAAAAAACTACTGTCTTATACACAGTGTAAGGGGATAAAGAATATGTACATAAGGATATATGAATGAGTGATGGTACAGAGCAGCATAGGCAAGATACAGTAGATGATATCGAGTACAGTATATACATATGAGATGAGTATGTAAACCAAGTGGCATAGTTAAAGTGGCTAGTGATACATGTATTACATAAGGATGCAGTCGATGATATAGAGTACAGTATCTACGTATGCATATGAGATGAATAATGTAGGGTAAGTAACATTATATAAGGTAGCATTGTTTAAAGTGGCTAGTGATATATTTACATCATTTCCCATCAATTCCCATTATTAAAGTGGCTGGAGTAGAGTCAGTGTCATTGACAGTGTGTTGGCAGTAGCCACTCAATGTTAGTGGTGGCTGTTTAACAGTCTGATGGCCTTGAGATAGAAGCTGTTTTTCAGTCTCTCGGTCCCAGCTTTGATGCACCTGTACTGACCTCGCCTTCTGGATGACAGCGGGGTGAACAGGCAGTGGCTCGGGTGGTTGATGTCCTTGATGATCTTTATGGCCTTCCTGTAGCATCGGGTGGTGTAGGTGTCCTGGAGGGCAGGTAGTTTGCCCCCGGTGATGCGTTGTGCAGACCTCACTACCCTCTGGAGAGCCTTACGGTTGAGGGCGGTGCAGTTGCCATACCAGGCGGTGATACAGCCCGCCAGGATGCTCTCGATTGTGCATCTGTAGAAGTTTGTGAGTGCTTTTGGTGACAAGCCGAATTTCTTCAGCCTCCTGAGGTTGAAGAGGCGCTGCTGCGCCTTCCTCACGATGCTGTCTGTGTGAGTGGACCAATTCAGTTTGTCTGTGATGTGTATGCCGAGGAACTTAAAACTTGCTACCCTCTCCACTACTCTTCCATCGATGTGGATGGGGGGGTGTTCCCTCTGCTGTTTCCTGAAGTCCACAATCATCTCCTTAGTTTTGTTGACGTTGAGTGTGAGGTTATTTTCCTGACACCACACTCCGAGGGCCCTCACCTCCTCCCTGTAGGCCGTCTCGTCGTTGTTGGTAATCAAGCCTACCACTGTTGTGTCGTCCGCAAACTTGATGATTGAGTTGGAGGCGTGCATGGCCACGCAGTCGTGGGTGAACAGGGAGTACAGGAGAGGGCTCAGAACGCACCCTTGTGGGGCCCCAGTGTTGAGGATCAGCGGGGAGGAGATGTTGTTGCCTACCCTCACCACCTGGGGGCGGCCCGTCAGGAAGTCCAGAACCCAGTTGCACAGGGCGGGGTCGAGACCCAGGGTCTCGAGCTTGATGACGAGCTTGGAGGGTACTATGGTGTTGAATGCCGAGCTGTAGTCGATGAACAGCATTCTCACATAGGTATTCCTCTTGTCCAGATGGGTTAGGGCAGTGTGCAGTGTGGTTGAGATTGCATCGTCTGTGGACCTATTTGGGCGGTAAGCAAATTGGAGTGGGTCTAGGGTGTCAGGTAGGGTGGAGGTGATATGGTCCTTGACTAGTCTCTCAAAGCACTTCATGATGACGGATGTGAGTGCTACGGGGCGGTAGTCGAAGTAATATGTGTAACCAACGTTATATTAGTAAAAGTCTAGTAAGTGTGAAGAGACTCTATCTGCAGAACCATAGATAGTCCTATTGAATGGAGGAGTTGGATGTGTGAATGTTCTGGTCGTCATCACAAGTAGTGTAGCGCTTGAAGTCACCTCCCTCCACACCCGCTTTCCTCCAGTCCTCCTCAGCCCCTATTGTTTTCATTGTGGTGCTCATCAGCATACTTAACATGGCTCGGGGGGCATTGCGCTCTTGTTCCTCGAAATAGCTCCCTGACATTTTTCAGGGAGGGGGCCTAGCAAGACCTCCCAGTTCCCTGGCACAGGCACGTGGGGATGGGGGTTGGTAGGTGGTAGGGGCATCCGGGCAGCAGCTGATAGGCCAGGCTGTGGAGACATGGTAGGAATCTGGACTGGGTCTGTATTTATCACTATAGTGCATTTTATAAACTGCTAGGTCATTTTCCAGAGTGCTGGCCAGGCAGGATAATGCTCTGGGCCTGGTACAGGGACAGTGTCAACTGACAAAGGCATGCTGTACCATGTTTATGAAGGTTATTGTTTTCGTTGTTTAACATTTTCCTTGATGTTTATAAGGAGAGCCTATAAGTATAGGTGAAAGGAAAAAAAGAACCATACTCACAGAATTGTATTTTACAATTTTACTCAAATTTTGAAAAGGAGGAGCTTCAAATTTAAACTTGTCTTTAGATTTCTGAAAGAGCTTCATCTACAGTAAATCTGCTGACTTCTTTGTAAGTGCTCTCATGCTGTTAGATTATGAACAGCCTTTCAAGTCCTTACAAAGGGACTCGACTCATCTCCTGAACCCCCCCCCCTCTCTCTACACAGAATCAGTGTATGACCTTCTACCCAAAGAGCTGCAGCTGCCATCCTCCACTCAGCAAAACCCAACAGCAGCCATGAGCCAGAAGAGCGGTGGAGAGGCAGTTCCTCCTCCCTCAGCTGCCCTTGACTCAGGTAAGCCCCTCCTCCTCTACCCCCTCTTCTCTTCTGCCTCCATGGTAACAGTGAGCAGTGCTGGTAATGGTTCCATCCTGTTTCCTGGAGTCAACCCTTCTTTAGGCTACCTGCAAGACCACTTCCAACTACATTAGGGGTAGGCAGCACACAGCCTGTACCTGTAGGCTTACACCTGCATGTAGAGAGTACAGCCAATAGGCAAGGAGCAGCTGCTGAAGACCGGAGTTATGAGGCCTTATTGCCCTCTCCCTTGGGCGTCCTGTGGCCCTCAGAAAACATACTGCACACAATGCCAGCCAGCCATCCCTGGGCCCTGGGGGCTTGCTCACATCTCTGAAGACTGAACAGTTCTGACTGTGAGTGATGGGAACGACCTGTTCCTGTTTTTTTGTTTTGGTGTGCATTATCCCCTGGGTTTTACACAGAGATAATTATTGCAGACATGCAGAACTATGAGCACCTTTATATCATGATCTGTTGCTGGTTTCTATAAACCTCACAGCTCAGATGTAATCAGCTCCAGCTGCAGCCCCTTTTAGAATCCCAATCAGAGGGCTAGACTGAAAATGAGCTGTAGTAAAGCATTGCCTGGTTTTGTGCTGAAACAATGATTCTATACAAGGACTCTAGGATCCAAACATCTCTTTATGACACAGGCCTACAGGTTGCAAGCAGATCAGAAAGGCCTCTTTTTAATGTGCTTTAGAGTAGACATTTTTAAAGGTTTTCCCATCAGGGCGTAGGGGCTGTTACACACAATCAGAGAGGGCATTCTTGCTCTCCATAGAAATCCAACTTCATGATCCTAGCTCAACAATTGGCTAAACGGATTGCACTGTTTTCAGTGGTTGGGTTATGCCAAAACAAAGTCATGCCTACAGTCCTTGCTGGGAACACTGTGCCTTGCAGTTGGAGTCTAAAGAAACTCTCTTCATTCCATGCCATTAGAGGACACCCCTGATTCTTTCGGGGCACACAAGACCTACGGAGTCCCCATCTTCTTGGGCTGTCTGAATTATCTTCAATATGGCAGTCTGTCTATTTGGGGTCCACTAAATCACGAAAGGCAAAATGTACCCCATTAATTGACAATAGCAATTGGCTCCCAGTCTGTTATTGTACATTTGTGAATATAGATGTTATAAAAATGCAAACCATCTCTCTTTGGGACAAGACACAAGTCAGAAGCCGGGTACAAAACCATTTCTGTACTGCTCACAAAATCATTGTTTGAGATCCAAAAATGTTAAGTAATTCAGTGATAACTCTTTGCAAAATTCCAGAAATATCACTAACTGTTTACTTGTGTGTTTTGCAGCTATTTTGCTTAACCAGTTACTGCCACACCATTAGTTCAAGTAGTATCTTCTGACACCATGCATCAGTCTGTGTAAGGCTAAATAGTACATCTAGTACACTACAGTACTTGCACATAAGGAATCCAGAGAATCTAGTATGTTTGCAACTGTAGGCCTAAATGTTAATTAAACCAATATCATATTCAAAGCAAGAGGAAAAAATATAAAACAAAACACCTTTTTCTGGATAAATCTGTCACAACCTGAACGTTCAAAATGCAATTCACTTTAGCTCTTTTTACTCTGCCCCTTACCAAAGTGCCCCGGTTTAGAGTGAGTTTCAGTAGAACCAGAAGTCTGTTGCCTTCGGACATCAGTGCTTCAATGCAGCCAATGCAGCCCTCAGACAAGGCGGGACATACTGACTGTAGCTGGAGGAAGGTGAAGTATTTTTCAGTTTACATGAAATTTAATTTGGGACTGTAGGTTTTACTGCAAATTGGCCTTACTTCTTCTGGCTATCTCTTCTTCTTTTCACTTTTTTTGTGAATTTTATTTTGTACCACAAATCTTTCAAATCAAGTATTGAAAAAATACTTTGACATTAAAATGTAGGTTTCTATTGGTTACCTGTCAAATGAGGACAACTTTTTAATTTTAGGCTGTCCAGCAGTTCAGGTTATTTTTTTTTGGTCACACCAGACAATTTTCCCCATCGCTTTGGCTCTTTGTTCAAGTAGTTTCTCCCTCCCCGTATCCCTGCACAGCCTTCCTCCATTTGCCAGCCATATAGCTCTCTGCTGAAGCATCTCTGCCCTGGCCTTTTTACACCTTTACTGTTCTGTGCCGTTACTGTACTTTGCAAGGCGGGTGCATGCTGGCTGTGATATTACCCTACTCCCATCACCCATCCGTGGCCTGCCCTGCTACTTTTTATAGCTTGGCCTGGCTGTCACCACATCCCTGATGCCAGTGTCCTTACTGTTTAGCTCTATGCGGCTGCACACTTCCATGTTCCTATCCCTGTTCTTATCCCTGTCCTACCACCCCTGCCTGTAACTTTAAGGCTTGGTTACTTATGTTTGTCCTCTCCCCTGTTCCCTCCGTTTTGAGATATGGCTGAATGGAGATGTAGCATCACTCTAGGTTGGATTCAGCTGTTATGTAGGAATGTCGGCTATTTTTAGTCAACTCTGGCCATACAAAATTCATATTGCTTTTACTTTGTTGATTAGCTCACCCCTTTTTATTTTTCTAATTGATGTAAGATGTTATTGATTTCCATTTAGAAGTCTGAAATGAGCATTAATTATTTGTTGTCTGAGGTCAACTTTCTTCCTTGCCTTTCAGTCAGTCTACAGTCGAGGCCAAAAGTTTTGAGAATGACACAAATATTCATTTCCACAAAGTCTGCTGCCTCAGTGTCTTTAGATATTTTTGTCAGATATTACTATGGAATACTGAAGTATAATTACAAGCATTTCATAAGTGTCAAAGGCTTTGATTAACAATTACATGAAGTTGATGCAAAGAGTCAATATTTGCAGTGTTGAACCTTCTTTTTCCAGACCTCTGCAATCTGCCCTGGCATGCTGTCAATTAACTTCTAGGCCACATCCTGACTGATGGCAGCCCATTCTTGCATAATCAATGCTTGGAGTTTGCAGAATTTGTGGGTTTTTGTTTGTCCACCCGCCTCTTGAGGATTGACCACAAGCTCTCAATGGGATTAAGGTCTGGGGAGTTTCCTGGCCATGGACCCAAAATATTGATGTTTTGTTCCCCGAGCCACTTAGTTATCACTTTTTCCTTATGACAAGGTGCTCCATCATGCTGGAAAAGGCATTGTTCTTCACCAAACTGTTCCTGGATGGTTGGGAGAAGTTGCTCTCTGAGGATGTGTTGGTACCATTCTTTATTCATGGCTGTGTTCTTAGGCAAAATTGTGAGTGAGCCCACTCCCTTGGCTGAGAAGCAACCCCACACATGAATGGTCTCAGGATGCTTTACTGTTGGCATGACATAGGACTGATGGTAGTGCTCTCACCTTGTCTTCTCCGGACAAGCTTTTTTCCGGATGCCCCAACCAATCGGAAAGGAGATTCATCAGAGAAAATGACTACACCAGTCCAATCCCTGTACCTTTTGCAGAATATCAGTCTGTCCCTGGTGTTTTTCCTGGAGAGAAGTGGCTTCTTTGCTGCCCTTCTTGACACCAGGCCATCCTCAAAGTCTTCACCTCACTGTGCATACAGATGCACTCACCTGCCTGCTGCCATTCCTAAGCAAGCTCTGTGCTGGTGGTGCCCCGATCCTGCAGCTGAATCAACTTTAGGAGACGGTCCTGGCGCTTGCTGGACTTTCTTGGGCACCCCGAAGCCTTCTTCACAACAATTGAACCACTCTCCTTGAAGTTCTTGATGGTCTGATAAATGGTTGATTTAGGTGCAATCTTACTGGCAGCAATATCCTTGCCTGTGAAGCCCTTTTGTGCAAAGCAATGATGATGGCACATGTTTCCTTGCAGGTAACCACAGTTGACAGAGGAAGAACAATGATTCCAAGCACCAGCCTCCTTTTGAAGCTTCCAGTCTGTTATTCAAACTCAATCAGCATGACAGAGTGATCTCCAGCCTTGTCCTTGTCAACACTCACACCTGTGTTAACGAGAGAATCACTGACATGATGTCAGCTGGTCCTTTTGTGACAGGGCTGAAATGCAGTGGAAATGTTTTTTGGGGATTCAGTTCATTTGCATGGCAACAAGGGACTTTGCAATTCATTGCAATTCATCTGACCACTCTTCATAACATTCTGGAGTAACTGCAAATTGCCATCATACAAACTGAGGCAGCAGAATATGTGAAAATTAATATTTGTGGAATTCTCAGAACTTTTGGCCATGACTGTATATGGGAAAACATTTTGTAAAAGGAAATCCAAATTGGATCTAATGCCAAGCCATTTAAGGGAGGTCATTTCAAGTAGTGCAGTTCACAAGAGAGTCTGTTTTTCCGTTTTAAGTAGGTAATTGCAGTGGGAGTCTTTTTATAGGTGAACAGCCATTAGAGAGGGAAAGGACCTTATGTTACTTTTGCCCATAATTTCATTCAGTTCATCTTTAGGAATGTTTGTTCAGTTCAGACCTTACTATCCCAGCCACTCCTTCTCCTGCTTCCCACCCATGCTAAAGGGTCCGAGTTTGCTTGTGCCAACTTAGCTTCTGCATGAGTTTAAAGTGGAAATGCATTTTATTTTACAAGCTCCAAAATGACACTCAGCCTGTACATTGAACAGCACCTGATCAATATCGTCATCCACACACCTCAGCAATATATTGACAAGTGAACATACTCCACAAAGCCTTTGAAATGTTCTTCCTTTCTTTGTTTCAATAATATTCAGCAAATGCACAAAGTGAATTGCTTTTTTGTTGATTGGATGCAAGTTGTTTTGCTATTAATGAATTTAACTTGCATTTTAGCTGGGCCCCACAGGTGTCGTGGTGGGTTGGGGTACTGTGTCTGTCTATCAGTAGTGAAGACATTTAGTCCCAAGGGCTCTTAACCCATCAAAATTCACCCAGGGTGTTGAGTAGGTCCGTCTAAACTTTTAGACTTCTTATTATTTTCATTTACTGCATTTACCATTTTTTGTATTGTATTGCAACTGAGTTTTTGATGTCAAAAGTTTTGTTTCTTTAATTCTGCATTTAAATGGTAGTGGAACATATTGTAGAAGGAGTGGAGTTAAAGGGACATAAAATGCAAAAAAATGTCATCGATTTCATATTCATCATCTCCAGCACCACCCCAACATCAACATATGCGGAAAAAGGTGCATTTCTGTGTTTTGTAGTAAAAAATATAAAGATCTGTTTTTCCAATGACATCATCAACCAATTAGTAGGTAATATCTACTCAAAATGTGTCAATCGCACGATGCACACCGATGTCGTCATTGGAAACACTTATCTTCCGCTATCTTTTTTTACTATAAAACATAGAAAAGCTCCATTTTCCCTTATGTTGATTTTGGGGTGGTGCTGGAGATGATGAATATGACGTTGAGAAAAGGTTTTCCTTCATGGGTTTAAGGGTACAGAAAAGCAGAACTTGGGCTAGGATGGAACATGCAATGGTCCCATAGGTGGAGGCATGGGTCTTCGGTAATGCGTTTACAATAAGAGCAAATGTTCTGTGTTTATTTGAAAATGTATTAAGTCCACGCTGTAATACACCTTGAGTATTATTGCCTCCATCTGCTGGGACTGGGCAATAATCACATTGGTTTTAAGAGCATGGTGATTTGCAGCCACTTTCAGCATTTTTGTTAAGTGGAAATTGGTAGAGTTTGTGGAAAGAATAGCCTAAATATATTGAGTGATACTACCGGTACTACCATTTTATGGCCGAAACAAATCGTTCCAGTGCCTTCAGAAAGTATTCATACCCTTTGACTTATTACATATTTTGTTGTGTTAAGACCTGAATTCAAAATGTATGAAATAGTTTTTTTCTCTCCCCCATCTACACGCAATACCACATAATGACAAAATTAAAACATGTATTTAAACATTTTAGCAAATTTATTGAAAATGAATACAGAAATATTGAATTTACATAAGTTTTCACACCGCTGAGTTAATACTTTCTAGAAGCACCTTTGGCAGTGATTACAGCTGTGTACGTCTGCTTTCCACACCTATTTTAAACACTGTCAAATTGGTTGTTGATCATTGCAAAAACTCGGCCACTTGGGAATATTCACTGTCTTGTTAAGCAACTCCAGTGTAGATTTGGCTTTGTGTTTTAGGTTATTGTCCTGCTGGAAGGTGAATTAATCTCCCAGTGTCTGGTGGAAAGCAGACTGAACCAGGTTTTCCTCTAGGATTTTGCCTGTGCTTAGCTCCATTCTGTTTTATTTTTTTTATCCTGAAAACCAGTCCTTAATGATTACATTACATCATCCTCAGGTTTTGCCCATCACAGCCATTAAACTCTAACTGTTTAAATGTCACCATTGGCCTCGTGGTGAAATCCTTTGGCAGTTTCCTTACTCTCCGGCAACTGAGTTAGGAAGGATACCTGTATCTTTGTAGTGACTGGGTGTATTGAAACACCATCCAACGTGTAATAACTTCACCATGCTCAAAGGGATATTCATGTCTGCTTTTTTATTTCAATGTCTGCCCTTCTTTAGGAGGCATTTGAAATCCTCCCTGGTCTTTGTGGTTGAATCTGTGTTTGAAATTCACTGCTCGACTGAGGGACATTACAGATAATTGTATGTGCGCGGTATCATGTTAAACGCTATTATTGCACATAGAGTGAGTCCATGCAACTTATTGTGTGACTTGTTAAGCAAATTTTTACTTCTGAACTTATTTAGGCTTGCCATAACAGAGGTTGAATACTTATCGACTCAAGGCAGTTAATATTATTTTTTTCTACTTTGACGTTATGGGGTATTGTGTGTAGGTTAGTGACAAATCTCAATTGAATCAATTTTAAATTCAGGCTGTAACATCTACTGTGTGAATACTTTCTGAAGGCACTGTATAAAATTTGTTCATAATTGACACAATTTTATGTATGAAGTTCTCTAGCTTCAACCTATCTGTACTCTGTTCCTCTGGATGTCTCGGAACCAAACCTCCTCAGAGTAATTATACATGAAGCCTTCAACCTTTTGTCCTCAATCTCCCTTTGAATATTGAATTGCAATGCATTTCGTTAGCCAGGGTATTATGCACAAACGGAGCAGGTGATGACTCAAAATTCAAGCAAGAAATAAATCCTGAATCCCTGCCCTTCAAGTCAGCCATTTTGGTGGTTATAGCTGTCCTATTGGCCAGCTGTCTTTTTCTATTAGAATGGATGGGCTCCTATTGAACAGGTTGTCTTCATTACCACCTGGCGCTCAGCATTTCAAGGTTATCAGATGTACTGTGCGGTTTACAGGTATAATAGTTTGTCAAGATCAAAAGGTTTAACACCAGGCAATGCTTTACGAGGGCCAATTTCCTGGACCCAGATTAAGCATACTCCTGAATTAAAAAGACTCTCCAATGAAAGTGCTTTTTAGTCCAGAAATAGTCTTAACTTGACATGATGATGACCAAAAGACACATTATGCTTTAAAGAGGCTTAACAACAGGGGTTAAAAGGTTTATGTGATAAATGCCTCTTTCTGTGGCCAGGTGTCTTTCTCCTGTGATAAATCAGACTTCCTGATTTTAAATGATTTATACCCTGGATAAAGAGATGCAGCAGTGCTCTCCTCCGTCCTCCCTGTAGGTGTCTCTGGGTTTTCTCTTCTTTAAGACCTGGCTACATTTTAAACAAACAATCAGCCCTGCGTGTTTAGACTAGAAGGCTAATGGGGGCGTGGTAGAGGGAGGGACGTAGAGGGAGATTCTATCCAACAGTTCTACTGCTCCACAGCACAGGCCAATAACAGAGGGATTTCATTCTCTCCCGCAGCGTTTGCTGTCCTGACGTTTATTACACGGTTGTCTTTAGTTTCATTACACTCAGAGCAGGGCAACTCGTTTTATATGAGAAAAAACTAGATTACCTCCCTCTGGACAGACAGCAGGACATAAAAGGGCAGTTGTTTGAAATGTGTACACAACTCACGGATGGGACCATTTACTCAGGCATATTTGCCAATGTACAGTAGTCTACAGAAAGCTTTTAGGCCATATACATAAGTCTGGAGGGAGCTGTGAACCTTTACAAAGCTGGAGAGATTTACTGGACTGGGTTTCTTTGAGGCCTTTGTTTCTCCAGTTTCTGTGAGTGTTTTTAAGTGTGGTGAGAGGGCGCTCAAAGTGGCTGCAAATCATTCACTGCGGTTCCAATCTTAGCAGGGCCTGTACGTTTCTCATGTTTGCTACGCTTCCACAAATCTGCATGAACAGCACATCATGAAATGTGTTTCAAAGGAATGTGTCATATTTAGATTTTGTACTTGACATCATTTTGTAATTAACTAATCCTTCAGCATTTCAAATCCACTGTTCTGTTATGTTTATTCTTGTTTTAAAACTGATTTTCATTTGATATTACATGGTTGTGAAAATGGAACTAGTTCTTTTTGTTCTGTGGGAGGAAGCTTACAACTGCCATGGAGAACAAATTGCTGTCTTGCTGCCATGGGGAACAAATTGCTGTCTTGCTCGATACCAATCGAACTAAAATTATTCCTGTCTCTTGAATAAAACATTTAATTATAATCTATTGGGTAAAATAGCTGCTCCCTACCATCTGCAATCAGGTGGAAGTTTTTTGTCTGTTTGCTAGATTGCTTCTGTTTGCAGAAATCCATACAATGTGCTGTATGTTTTGAAAGCATTCCTGTTCATCAGAGCATAAATAGATGTATGGCTTTATACATTTCTTCTTTTTATCATGGCTACTCTTCAATAAATTCAAATAGTTTAGCCACTAAAATTAATTTGAGAAAAATTAATGATGTTCCATATTGTTGCAGTAAGGGATAGTTCCTACATATGAGTGCATTTGGAATGGGAAAAGGGAGAGGGCTTGTGGGTGGAATGTAAAGTGACTGGAATTTCTTCATAGACAATGCACCACATTGGCTTGTAATGAGTCATAGATATCTGGCATTCTTCCGATTGCCAACAAAAAGCTATCTTATTTTTCAGTCAAAAGCACTGTAGCTACAGTTTCGAATGATGTGCCGCTTAGTTGCACCTCTTATTTTTCATTGTTTTTATTGACATGTTGAATTCACAGTAGCGATAAAGGTTTTACAAATCAGGATAGCTTGTCTACCTCTCCTCTCCCTTTCTCCTGCAGCAGTCTTCAGGATTTCACCTCCATGCTCAGACCTTAGCCTAGGGCTAGGCCCTTAGGCCACCAAAGGCTTCCATTTCTTCCATCATATCATCTTGAGTAGACAGTCGGGTATTGCGTGTTTATTTCCTACCATGGGGTGTCATAAGCTTTCTCCAACTCCCATGTTTTTTGTCGCCCTTTTATGCCAGTAGCCAAACTATCCAGTTTGTTTTCACAGAAGTGGAAGATGACAATCTACCATGCAGCATCTGCCATTGCACCTGCTTGAAGCTGCACTCTACTGTACCCTGCATTGAGGACCTGATAACTAGGAATGCTTTTGAAATGTACTCCACATGACATACTCCACATGACATTCAGAAAAACATATTGAGCAGGAATAGAACGAGACCCTTGAATGACGGTTCCATTTTCACATATTCTTTTTGTTCAACAGTTTTTTTTTTTTTTTTAATTACATTTGAATGTTCAGCTCTTATTGCTCATTCGCTGTCTCGTTTTTATTCCAGGAAGTTCCCTCTGAAGCAGGGAGTGTCTGCATATAAAATGGTCTGCAGTTCTCTGCTTCATAGGTCAGAAGCTTGTTTATTTTGTCTCTGTGGCTACGTTCAGTCCCAACTAAATTGTTTGAACCTGTATGAGAAAAAGCTCTATTTGGCACGCATCATCTTACACACCAGATAATCTTCATTTCATTTGAACATCCCTCTACGTGTAGATTTCCCAGTTAATTTCTGTTCATGGCAAATGCTATTGAAAATCAAGGTCCAGTGTCACTGAAAGATGGCTAGAGAATTGGATTACTGCACGTTCTGGGACACAATTTTTTTGCAGATTGAATTAGAAACTCTCTACGTATCAATTTCAGATAATTAGATATTCATGTCAGAAAATGCATGACTTTCCATGTATATTATGTCCTATAATATGACTCTTTTCCCCCATTTTTTTGTGTTAGAACACACTACATACACTCTCACACACATAGACACACTCACACATCATGATGCAATAAAAGAAAAGGGAAAATTATAATTGGATGACCAAAGAAAAGGAAAAAAAAACAAAAAAAACAATTATGCACAAATTTCGCTGCTTGAATGGGACTGCTAGCCAATGCTGGTTGAGATGCATTTATTTACTGTCTAATTATATACACTGTAGATGCCACCACCGTCTCCTCTTCTATGACCATGGGAGGCCCTCGCAGTGCTTTTCCCACCTCTTCCAGCTCCACCATGCACTCCAGTACTTCAGCCACCGACCACACCTCTGCTCATACCGGCATCGCCGCTCCAGACGAAGGTGTAAGTAGCAGAGCGGTGGCGGAGATGCTTGGCGCCGAGGGCGGGACTGGCAACAGTGGGAGTACTGGTGGCGGAAGGGCTGGCGGCGAGAAAGGAGGAGGGGCTGGATCCCTAGGTGGAGGAGGAAGAGGGGGGGCATCCCAGGAGGCCCAGCAGCACCACCAGATGACCCCTTCCAAGCGGCGCACGGTGCTGAACATCTCGCCTCCGCCCGAGGACCTGTTTGACGACAGCCGCATGTCCTGCCAGGAGGATCAGCTCCAGGACTCCGAGCTGAGCAACAGCATCTGGATGGATGACTCCGCCTCCAACTTCAGCATCGTCAGCTCCAGCTCCTACAACGACAACACAGAGGTGCCCCGGAAGTCGCGCAAGCGCACCCCCCGCCAGCGACCCGGGCCCAAGCCTGCCTCGGCCGAGGAGGCCAGCATGGATGTGTTTGATGCAGACAGTGCCAAAGGTCCTCACTTTGTGCTCTCACAGCTGGGCTCAGACAGCAAGGCCTGTACCAAAGGAAGGTGGGTGCCCCTAGATCTCTTTTACAGTGAAATTAGCCCATGTGGAAACATATCTAGCCTACTGTTTACTTCCTTTTGGTCTGCAGAGTTAACTTTCCTGTTCTTTTACATCTCTGAGATGGCTCTATGGACTTTGGTTGAGTTTCCGTTTTCAGTTTGAATCTTGTCTGGAACACAGAATGGAAATACATTTAGAAATACATTAAGACAAGTTAAATGTCATAAAATTATTAATTCATCGAAAAACACTTATAAACTTATACCATTACAACTACTATTGAATGGACATCTCAACAGAACTGTTCATACCTTGCCTGATTTTGAAGAAGTTTATCTAAATTTGCTCCATACTTATTCCCATTGTTAAGATATGTAAACCCCTATACCACAAGTGGAAATCGAACCAAACCACTGGTTTGTCTGTGCTTGAAGAAGAGCTGGCAGATCAGAGGCTAGGGAGGGGCAGGATACCACAGCACAAACAATGGTCAGCCATGGTGAATCACACTGAGCCTCTTTGAAAAGTGTTGAGAAAGCAGAGCAGATTAAATAAACCAATAAGTCCATCTCCTAAGAGGTTCTGATGGACCCTGCTTGGTAGTGAGCCTCCAAACTCTGCATTGCTCACTAGTGTCACTGGGAAACCATGGCAGCTATTTGGGGATCCCTCACTAGTCCCCTGCTGCTCTCCAGTTCCGAATACCCCCTATGCTCCACCATACACACATACTGACACTCACTCACACACAAACACACACAGATATTTGCTGGTGGGGGTCACAGCTTGGCTGGAACTTTGATAGTAAGTGGATGGTCTCCAAGTCCTGTCAAGTTCTCTTCCACTGAGAGGAAGCTTGGTGCCAACAGTGGAGCTGATCTTTCCTCCCCTTACATAAATGAACACAAGGAGGAGCGGAGAGGAGGAGTGGAGGTGAGGGTTGCTGCCACTGCCACCCAACACCAGGTTGTGCGGCCCTCAGTCCCCAATGATTACAAGGTCACAGGCAGGGTTAGGGTTAGCAGGGGACAGTGCTGTGAATGAGTGAAAGGAAACAGTCCCCTGCATTAAATATATGTGGAAGTGTATTGTTGTTAGTGTTGCGTGTTTCAATGTAGGTTGTTTAGGAGCTGTTGGGCTTACACAGTACCTAACCAGTCTGTCTTGCAGTTCGGCAGATGGCTCCCAAACAACCCATCAGAAATGTGGGACCCTAGCGAGCCAGTTCCCTCAGAAGAGTGAGTGCAAGGAGCTGAAGATCCTGGTCCAGCCTGAGACCCAGCACAGAGCCCGCTACCTGACTGAGGGCAGCAGGGGGTCAGTGAAGGACCGCACTCAGCAGGGCTTCCCTACCCTAAAGGTACGCCTTAAACCAGCACCAGGACCAGGGGGGCTGTGGCCTCTAGGGCTTTTTGTGGATGGTCAGTGCCCCATACACGTGTCACTGTTTTGACTCTACCCCTTTGAAAGTATGCCTTTATCTGTCCTTTATCAAATGTCACCATCAACCTGCTCCATACTCATTGTTACATAACACCTCTACATTGGCTTAACATTCTTAAGTCAGTGATTCAGTGATTGTCACAGGCTATGTAGAAACTTGTATAAAAAGTGATGCAACATATCAACCCCAGGTTATTTTCTTTTTATGAAACAAGGTTTAATAGCTAGCGGTTACAACACACCTTGGAAGGCAGCACTCAGGTGGTAGAGCATGGCTCTTGCAAAGCCAGGATAGTGGGTTCAATTCCCATGAATGAATGACTAAGTCGCTTTGGATAAATGTGCCTGCTAAATACAATATAGTATATAAACTACATAAACACAACAGATTTTCTTGTCCACCGAGAAAAGAGGTAACTATCATTATTCTCTTGAAATGATTACAACCGCAAATCGTGACTTTGTTTGCATTCCTTTGTCATATCTCAGTATCAGCAATGTATTCCATATTTCAAATGTTTTACTCTCAAAGTAGACAGCAAAACAGACAGTTGTGCAGTGACAGCTCTGTTATCATAGAATGCTATTAGATATCATCTTACTAAGCAGAAAGCTGCCACTGTCTATTCACCTTTGTATGTTATTTTAGCTCCACCCCACTTGCACAATATATTCCACGCTCAAAATTCTCTAGTGACTTACAAAAATAGGTAGAGTTGACTTTGGAGCAGCTGTGCTATTTTCTGATTTGAGTGTTCTTTGTTTCCTTCTTGTCCACAGCTGGAGGGTGTGAATGAGGCAGTGGTGCTGCAGGTGTTTGTGGGTAATGACGCTGGGCGTGTGAAGCCACATGGGTTCTACCAGGCCTGCAGGGTGACGGGGCGCAACACTACAGCCTGCAAGGAGGTGGACATAGAGGGCACCACTGTCATTGAAGTGTCCCTGGACCCCAGCAATAATATGACCCTGGCGTATGTATCTGCTTATTGCCATAGCTGTTGCAATTCTGTAAAATCACACATACTGGAGACTGCTCCTCTTAGTAGATCTCCAATGGGAGTGCTTTGGGGGCTGTTGCAGCCGCTCGGGCCTTGTTCAGCAGGCCTGCTTGCCAGTCTAACATCTGTGCTGTGTGTGTCTCTCTCTGCAGGGTGGACTGTGTGGGGATCCTGAAACTGCGTAACGCTGATGTGGAAGCTCGTATCGGGGTGGCCGGCTCCAAAAAGAAGAGCACGCGTGCCAGGCTGGTGTTTCGGGTCAACATCTCCAGGCCGGACGGCTCGGTGCTCACGTTACAGACACCGTCGTCCCCCATCCTGTGCAGTGAGTGGCTTTAGGTTATTCATAGCATCTGCCCACCGGAGTTCTCTCAGGAACGCTGTCGGAGCTTAGAGCTGACGCACGTCACCAGGGGATTAGGGGGAGGTTCATTCAGGGGGTTGGGTGGACAGGAGGAAAATGAAAAGGAGCTTGGGTCAGGACAATGATGTAAATAATGAAGTCTCCATTGGGAGCCGTTACTGTCAAAATTTGACTGGATAGTCTTACGAGCATTTGTAATATAGGTTTGTTTTATTGTTTTCATCTCGTTTTTAAGTTCCACGCTGAAGACTTGGACACTTTGAAGAGTTGATTCAGTCTAGAAGTTCCATTTCTAATGCGTTATGTATGCTTAGCAGATCATTTTCTAATTTAAGTACATTTTCAGAGACCATGTCTATAGACTCTCTTCAGCATCATGTGTTCCTCCCGTTGTGGGCATAGCGTGTGGCTATGAGTGGCAAAAACAGGAAAGACTGCTCTGGGGTATAAGAAATTCTATTTGTCGGTGGTTTTAGAAGCAGAACTCCAAAAAAACGAGGGAGAGAAAGAAAGGCCGGTGAAAGAGGTGTGGACTTTTTTGTTTACAATGCCAGAGTGCAATCCGACCAAGCAAAAATCTGTCCAGAACATATAAATCTCCAATGGCGTCTGTCTGTGTGTGTTGTGGAGCGGGGTGGTGAGAGTGTGGAAGGCCTGTGAAAACTGGGGAGGGAGGAGGAGTGGGAGGAGTCTGAGCTTGTTGTTTATAGAAACTTGGGGATTTCTATTTGCCTGTGAGAAAGGGGGACTGCAAAGAGTGTCAACTTTACCTATAGTACAGTCATTTTACTGTCTGGTTAATGATCATATACTGTAAAATAACAAAACAAATGTACTTAAAATCTCAAGTACATGCACATACACACCATTTTTTAAACACCAGCTCAGCTCACATTTTTCCTGGCAAAGCAATTAAAGCACAATTACTATTTCCCCACGATTACACATGTGCCTTCCAAGAAATCACAAGGTACTCTTGAGCAATTGGTTTAAGCTTTTCTGTCAGCTTCCCCTAGTTCCTCCGAGAAGGCCAGCAGTTCTGTACTCGTGACAGAATATTAGTTAAAGAAGCTAGGTCAAGCAGAACTCAGAGCCTGACGGTCTGTTGGTGTCCTGTCTACAGCCCAGCCTGCAGGGGTGCCTGAGATTCTGAAGAAGTCCCTCCACAGTTGCTCGGTGAGGGGGGGTGAGGAGGTCTTCATCATTGGGAAGAACTTCCTCAAGGACACCAAAGTCATATTCCAGGAAAATGTATCAGGTAGGTCTACACAACCAATTATTGTCTGAAATCCAAGTCCTTACAGTATATGAATAATGAAAAACATTTATATTTGTTCCTTTACCTACCATACTAATGAAACCGTTCATTGTTTTCCCCCCTAAGATGAGAAGTGTTGGAAGGCAGAGGCTGAAATTGACATGGAGCTGTTTCACCAGGTAAATAAGCTTATTCTCTGCTTATTGTGGTCCAAATCAAATCAAATCAAATCAAATGGTCCTAGAATGATTCATGCTAATGATTTAACAGGGTGATTAGATAACAGCAGCCATTTGAGATTTGTAGGTTTAGATGTAATCATCTTAAATTGCTACTCACTCAGGGAGGTGAATGGCCTCATTGTTTTGTCACCTAATTACTGTGAGCCACGGTGGTAAGTAGGTCTCAACAGTCCTGCATAAACCTTTGCCCTTGGGAGCCAGAGGGTCAGAGCTTCGTTAGCTAAGCCTCAATCAGTTGCCTGAGCCCTGGGGTGTTTAGATGTCTTTCACATGTTATTCACAATTTGTAACCATGTGTAACCAGGCAAACTCTGTAAATCATCGCCACACCTTCTACTAGTCAGCAAAGTTTGAAAGGTGTTGCACATCTGAACTAGTTGATGACGTATGGAGTCTCCAGTTCATCGTCTGTGCCAGGATTATGTCCATTGTGGCTCTCTCTCTCTCTTTCAACTCTACATTGTGCTGACATCACTTGATTATTTAATCTAAGTAATTTTGCGCTTGCGCCTGTTTTATAAGGGATGTTGACACGTTTGTCACATGACTTGATGTATGTAATTATAAGACTGGGGCTACTGTACATTTCTGTTAGCTAAGTCGATTTGTCTGTTATGCGTTTCCCCTCAGAATCACTTGATTGTGAAGGTTCCTCCTTACCAGAACCCAGCCATCGCGTCTGCAGTGTGTGTGGGAATCTACGTGGTGACCAATGCTGGCCGATCCCACGACGTGCAGCCTTTTACATACACTCCAGAACCAGGTCTGTGATAAGTCCATGAACAAATGATCTTTTGTTTCACCTTCTGCGCCACATTAGGACCAAAACAACATTTCCTCAGACCATGTCTTCGGCCAGTGTAAATTACAACCATTACTCTACCACGACAACTGTATTAGGTGGATATATCATCTAGCCTGCTGTAAATTTACCATTACAGTCTTTAGTACAGGAAGCCATGTCAACTTGGGAACAGGGGGGTATTTGTCTCCTCCTTTTTCCTCATCACTTCCAGGCATCAAAACGTCCTTTGGGCACTGTGGCACGAACTATCAATGAGCGGGCAGGAAGTGACAGGGAAAGGAACTAAAACAATGAAACAAAACATGGAAGTGTAGATGATCCATCTAAAAACAAAAATGCCCTTCTATATACAGTATGTACTAAACATGATACCGGATTAGGCAGCGCCCTATCCAAAAAGTCAAGTCATACAGATTTAGTCCTGATTGTTTTTCACTCTATACAGTTTCATTTCATATTATATTTTTTGTATATGAAAACCTGACATGCAGACGAGGGAGAATGAGACTGGGTATGAAGAATAAGGTCATCTGATTTGCATGTCCTTAACTCAACCTGCTTATCTGTGTACGTCTCAGTGGACATATCTGTGAAGAAAGAAGTTCCATCTCCAGGCAAGCCCTGCCCTTTTGATCAACGGATGAAAGGTATAGTATATCTCTACCATGCTGTATGGTGTGTTCTTGTTTGTAATGCATAGGTGTGTGTGTGTGTGTGTGTGTGTGTGCGTGTGTACTCCTTCCTGTATGACAAAATTGTAACATTGTCCCTACATGCCCCTACAGTAATTGATGGTGCCTTGATGCCCCCAATGTTGCCTCTTGTGAAGAGAGAAGAGGTCACTCCAATGGAGGTCTCCAGCAACCTCCCTTCTGCTGGCGTGTTCAAGGTAAAAGCTCTACAAATGGATTCCCAGCCTTGGCTGTGATAATGCCTCATTAAATAGTAGAATCATATCCATATGAACCATATCGATCTTTCCCCCAATATATATGAAAAGCTAGCAGGTATCATCTGTTTTTTGTATTCTCAGCAGACCCCCGATGTCATGTGTTCCGCCCAGCAGACGCTGGACATGAGTTCTAACCTTCCCCCCAACAACAGCCCGTTCTCCAACTCCTTGCCGCGGCCTGCCAAGGACCCTGCCGAATCCCAAACAGCAGTCTTCAACAGTGCAGAGGCCCTGAGCACCATACAGAAGCAGGACATTGCACTCACCAACTCCTTCCCCGTGCCTGCAGACTCTCTACTCCAAACTGGGCCTCAGCAGTTCCTCCTGGAGCCCAGAGAGGGGCTTGGTCAGGACAGGGCTGGCAACAATGCTGGGGCGGTAGGGAGGCTCAGTCAACAAGTGGAGGCCCCTCAACCTGCCCCCCAGCAGCACCAGCTGCCCATATTCCCCCCAGACGAGGTGGCCCAACTGGAACAAGCAGTGAGACAACTGCAGGCAAAAGGGTACTGCAGCCAGCAGCAACAGCGACAACAGCAACAAATTCAACAACAACAAATTCAGCAACAACAGCAGCAACAAATTCAGCAACAACAGCAACTACAGCAACAGCAACTACAGCAACAACAACAGATTCAGCAGCAACAGGTTCAGCAGCAACAGGTTCAGCAGCAACAGGTTCAGCAGCAACAGGTTCAGCAGCAACAGATTCAGCAGCAACAGATTCAGCAGCAACAGATTCAACACCAACAAATTCAACACCAACAAATTCAACACCAACAACAGCAACAGCATGTGTTGGAGAACCTGCGGCAGGAGCTGTTTAAATCACAGATGCCAATGCAGTGTGACATATTTCAGGGCGGTTCTCTAGGTGAGAACACTGAACAGCAGGGTTCCCAGCAGGGCATGGTGCAGAACCATGGTTCCCTCTTTCAGCAGGCCCAACAGCAGCAGAGGCAACAACAGAAACAGCAGCAGCAAGCAGCACTCTTTCAGCAAGCCAATGAGCTCCTGTCCATTCAGACCAACTTCCTCCATCAGACCCCTTCTCATCCCTCTCCACCCCTCTTCCATAATCCCAGCCCCCTGGCTGAGGCACAGGACCCACAGGGGGCGCTGTTCCACACTCAGAAGGCCTCTCCCACCCAGGAGCAGGTCCAGGCAACCCTCTTCCAGAACACCCTGACAGTGTTGAGTAGGACCAGCCTCTCCCCAGAGCAGCCCCCCTCTGCCGCCAACCTGTTCCTCCCCCAGAGTGCCCTGCCTGGTCAGCTCTCCGCTAGTGGCAGCCAGCAGCAGCAGCTGGCCTTCCTCAGTGCCCTGCAGACCTCTGCCCCTGAGCCCCAGTCAGTGTTCCAGGCTCAGACCCAGCTTTCTCCTATCCAGCAGGGGACCCCCATGGAGCAGCAGCAGCCCCCCCAGCCTCAGCCACCTCAGCAGAATTCTATGTTTCAGAACATCTCCCCTCATCCACCTGCAAACACTCTCTCTCAGACCCAGCAGCAGCAGGCTGGCCTACTGTTCTGCAGCAAACACCTCTCCACTCCAGAGCAGCCCCCCAGTCTGCTGTTTAGTGGCCAGGGCCAGATGCCCCCCATGAGCAGCAGCAGCCTGAACTCTCAGGAGCCCCAAAACCCCTCCATGCTGTTCTCTCAGGCCAACATGGTGACTGTTAGCCAGCAGGAATCCTCTGAGCCCATGGCCTTCCAGGACCAGAGCCAGGTGGTGGGGAACCCCTCAGAGCCTCGCCATCACAGCCTGTTCCAAGAGCAGCAGCCCATGCAGCTGATCACCAACTCCAACAACGGCCCAGAGCAGCCCGTCTCTCTCTTCATGCCCCAATCCAACATGTCTGCCCTGCAGGCTTGCATGGCTGCCCGGGAACTCCCGCAGACAGGCATCTTCAGCACTCAGAATGGGGTGGCAGGCCTGCAGACCACCACCTCCTCCCCCGTACAGCAGCCAGGGTCTCTGTTCCAGACAGCAGTCAGTGGGAGCCTCAACCAGCCCAGCGAGGCCCAGCAGCCAGGCCTCTTCCTCTTTGGGATTCAGAATGGTAAGGATTCATGATTATGTGATCTGTCCTTTTATCAAATGTCATATTTTTTTTAATATGCTCCAGAAAAGCGTATGACATTGTTTGGTTTTCGTTAGCATTTCATGTGGCATGTAGTCAGTGACTACCCCTTTCTTCCCCATACAGAGTGTGGCCAGCTGATAACCTCTCCTGGAACCACTCTGTCTGATCAGATCATTGCCATCAGTCAGTCTGGTCAGAACCAGAGAGAGAGCGAGGCCCAGATCCAGTCGCTGCTCAACCAGTCCATGTCTGAGTCAGGGAGCATGCAGAACAGCATGACCGCCTCCCAGAACATGGAGAAGATAGATGACCTGCTTGTCAGCCTGCAGGAGCAGGGCAACAACCTCACTCGCTCCTACTAGGCCTGCTATAGGTTTCAGGTGAATGCTCATCTTTCTATTAACATGTTAAAAAGTTTGTTTTAACAATGTGTTTAAAACAGTTGTACTTTCGTTGTTCATTTTAAACATCTTTGAGGGTATTTCAGAAAGCAGGATTAACCATTTGGAATTCTAGTTCCAATTTGTATCACTGACTACTGTTTACATGCTTCTATGTCTTTAAACATGTAATTGCCCCTCCCTTTAGGAGCCCAGAAGACCCCAGTGTGGACCCCCATTACAGATGGCAGAAGACCCCCAGTGTGGACCCCCATTACAGACAGCAGAAGACCCCCGGTGTGGACCCCCATTGCAGATGGCAGAAGACCCCGGTGTGGACCCCCATTACAGACGGCATAAGAATGAAAACAAACTCAATGGTGGGCTCCTGTCCGAACTCCAAGTTACATGTAAGCCTCAGCGGCCTTTTTCTCCAAGGACAGTCTTCATGTGTAGATGCTCCACAGTGGCGCCGAGCGGGGTACCAGTCCTCCACTGCATCTAAACCTGGACCTCAAAATAGGACATAGGTTGTAGTTACCCCACAACTGTCATTGTATCTCGCAGCTAGTCGCCTCCAGCTCTTAATGAAACATGACACTATGTAATGTTTGGCTAACTCATCAGTTCTCAGAGCAGCACTTTGCGGTGTGGTTTTATAAGGATGGTGGTGGAAGCTAGCACAGCATTCTGTCTTCTCCAGGACCAGAGTGTGGGCTCACAATTGTTTAGAACGCATTGTTGTCCTTTTTATACGATATTAAAAGTATTTTAGGAAATAGCAAAAGAAAATATACAATTCATGAAAAATAAACCTTTGTAATATATTTTGACTTTAGTTCTTTCAGCACTTTACGATGCTTTCAGATTGTGGCCAGTTACTCATTAAGTTGGCCTATGCATTCGCTAGTCAGCTATTTAGTCAGTACATCTCGACAACTTTATTACTCATGCATGTGTTTTGAGTTATGGCTTTAGTTTTTTTATTGTTCCTTTCATGAAATACCAGTTTCTTATTGGCAGCCATCTTCCCATTACCCATTCATGAGAATAACTCCAAATATTTGAGTATTACACCATGGATTTCTTTCCCTGATTAGACTCTGTAGTACGAGAGATGCTCTAGATTAGGGTCAATGTGGATCAAGAGAAAAAAATCATCCAGCTTTTCAATTATTAATTTCCAGTCTACATAATTAAATAGGCCTACATTTTGAATAAATCAGAACCATATATGTGTACTATATACCAGTGTGCACGGTTGTCTGATGTAATTAAAGAGTATATTGTTATTTGTATCATTCTATTGCAAATGTAGATAATGTGTTGTTTTGTGATGATGTCTCCATGGAAGATGTTTGTATTAGCTAACATCTGGCACGCACAAACTGGACTTTTATCCATAGATCAGAGAGGAGTTTTCCGTATGTTTGTCTTACTGTAAAATACCAACTCTCTTGCCTACAGTGGGCCACCCCAGGACCTGAGTCAAGGCCTCAAGTCACAGCCTCCTTTTTCGTCTTCATGAATGGCCAGTTTTATGGCTCATATTGATTGGTGTGTTCATATTTGTCGTTTGAGACTCGCCATGTTTTGACAGGACGAAAGTGGTGAAAGTGACTGGAGCAGTTATCTGTTTTGCCTTGAGCATGAATGGTTGTTTGTAGTTGGATTATTAGTGTCAGGCGTGATATACAGATGTATGATCTTAATGTATGATCTTTTGTTGCTGAGAATTTTCCTGCACTGGAAGAAAAACTTTTTTATTATTATTTGTATTTTATAATTTTTGTATATACTTTTGTTGTACTTTTTACCCCGAATTTCATGATATCCAATTGGTAGTTAGTCTTGTACCATCGCTGCAACTCTGCAACTGCAACACGACTCTGCCAAGCCGCTCTGCTTCTTGACACACAGCTCGCTTGTGTGTCAAATTTCGAACTTTGAAATTTCAGACTTGATTTACCCTAATGAAAAATGTATCAACCTCTACAAAAATGTCCATTAATTATAATCCACAGAATAATTCACATTTCCTTTTGCTGCAGGATTATTTTTCTGCTATAGCAAACTGGCTCAAATTAAGACCCTACACCTGTACTGCTGCCAAACTGGTTTGTGCTTTTATTCTTTACATGTGAGTATTGGGCTGGAGTGGAGCCAACAGTAAGATTGTGTCTTGTTTTTTGTCTGAATCTGAGTATACACATGAACAAGGGGCTGGTCTCTGATGACAACAATAACAGCTTCGTTGAGTGCCTCCATCTTTCTCTCTTAGTGTTGTATTTTATTGTGTGTTCTTAACATCATTACTTTTTTTCACTTTAAAAACAAGCAGATTTTTTAAATGGAAAGTATTTAAATTATTTTTAGTAATGTGATTGGTGGGGCCCCATATTCCCCATCCCAGAGCTTGAGCTGTGTTCTTTTAGATATTTAAAGGGACCCTACTCATGAAGAATGAACCGTTAAGTTGCTTTGGAGAAAAGAGCTGTCTGTGATTGGCCTTCTTCAACTCTTGTGAAATACTAGTAGTTTTGTTTCCAGTAGTCATGAGTATTTGTGAATTTTTATCATATTTACAAATATTTTATCATATCTTTTTTACTGGTGTAGTTCTAATACATCTTTTCAGAAATCATATCTAATTTATTTGGTATTTCTTGTTTTAGATATTGTCTAAATTGTGTCCCACAATCATATTTGTGCTACAAATGACTTGATGTACAAGTTTGGTTCTGATTTAACTCCGTAATTGTATTAATATTAGTTATGTGGATTTGGCCCTTCCCCACCTGTTGAAACTGTAGTTGGCTGTGGTCTTGTGTGACATATCTGTCAGTGAAGCTTTTCTTCTCCTTGTAGATGTGAGGACAGGGATACAACTTTATGATTGAGGGAGTTAAAATGTAACATGTACACTGAGTCACATGTACATTCCTGTACATTGTTTTCTTCCCTTTGATAGATTTCCGTATGCCAGGTTGAGATCAATTGTACAGTATGTTTGTCCAAATCTGATAGTTTAAAGTCAAACCCTTGTGATATCATCCATGAAACATTTAACCTATACTGTCACATCTACAACTTATTTCACCTCTTGAATAAGGAAAGAGCAGGAAGTTATTGGACAACTATGCCAGTTATAAAGCCATACAGACAGTTAAAACAGCATCTATTAAATATTTGTTAATAGGGTTTACAAAAAACTCCAAACACAGAATGTGTTTGTTACCTCAACCAGAGCAGGTTGCTAATCAGGCCACCTTACTCAACATTGGACCAATTTCAATGATAAAGTACATTCTTTATATATAGTATACATACAATATTTTGTTAGCAACATGTTAATGTTTTGTGTTATGAATACACAATAAGATTATTGTTATTTTCAAGCATAAGGATATTGAGGAAAGAAATACCTATTTTGAAATGTAACCCATGAATATCCCATGTAGTATGAGCTTTGACAAAAATATTTGTCAAGTAGGCTACATGTTTTACATTGATGACGACATGAGTCTTTGTAATTGAGTGGCGCTATACTTTATTGTGCCGGTAAAGGTTTAATTTATTGAAGACCTAAAAATTAACGACTTTTCCTACTCAACCAATGACTACAGAAATGCAGGGGTCACCTTGAAAGTTCATCTATATTTTTACCATATTTGCACCCAGACTAACCAATGATTTATGACATCACAGCGTACAGCAAATATATTTTAGAAGTATTGCTCAGTACATTGGATGATATACTTGTGCCTTGACAAACTTTTTATAGTAGAGACCAGATTTATCTTGTACCAGTGTTGCCTATTTTATTCACCGCTGTGACACTATTGTCAGTGGTTATTAGCCCTTGATAACTAGTATCTTGCAAGCCATACGACTTGTGTGCTTCAAATGCCGTACAGAAATGAGTGACCAGATAAATGTATAGTGTTGTGCAAGTTCTTGTGCATCTGATTTATTTTCACGAAAATATGAATTGCATTTGTTTCACGTCGTTGCAATTTAAGTTTTGTCTCAAACTGCTATGCAGCTTGATTCAATATAAATGTATATCTGTTACTTTTTTAATATATATTTTATCTATCTAGCCTCTCTTGATTGTTCATTGCAAAGGGGAAACTATAACGAAATATTGTAATTATGTTAATTATTTATGTAACTTTTTGAAATAGTATTGATACTGTGTGCCACCGGGATTTGTTTTTATTTTTATGATTGGGCTTGTGTCAGTCAAGACCAACACATATTTCACCTAATTCAAACAAAGTTGTCATTCAGAATTTTCATCATGTGTGTTTTGTTTTTATTGTAAATGTCATCAGTCAGTCTGTTCACACACTGTTCTGTTTGTGTCCCCTTAACCTGTCTGGCTTTGGTTTGATGTGAAAGTCTGCTTTGTTTCCATGAGGTTAGTAGGATAGTAATGAACCTGTTGATAGCATTGACAGGTTATAGGTATGGGGAGTGCATATCACCTATGTGTTTTTAGCTACTGTGTGAACAACTGTTAAATATTACCTTTAAAAAAAAAATGAATCTATATAAAAATGTCTTTTTGCTTTTGTTGGGGCATTTGTATACTCTTGCAATTATATTTATGTAAACCTGCTGGTATCTATATTAATAAAGATAGATGATACGTTTTCCTTTGTCTAGTTGATTTCCCCACCCTCTGATGTTTGGTTTTCGTTCGATTTTTGCATTGATCAAATTTTTGGTTTTGCTCAGAAGAGACAGAAAGACAACATGAATTTCCCATACCGTGAAAGATTGGAAAAGGCAAAATCACAAGCACACCAATCTAATTACGTTTCAAGATTAACATAAATAATCATTAATCAAATGCGCCATGGCCTTACCCTAGTTGTCCATCCAAAACATGTTTTAACATTATGAAGGGAGGAGAGCGAGGGAAGTAGAAAGGGAAAAACATGCTTGCATGCTCAGAAACCAGATGAATATGATCACATATTAAAATGTCATTTAATATTGTGATTAGAGATTTATAATTAGTAAATGACCTGTGTTCTTCAATGAAGAAGGTGAGGGTTTGGCCGTCATTGTAAATAATAATTTGTTCTGAACTGACTTGCCTAGTTACATACATTTAAAAAAATGAAGATCACCTGCAACAAAATTAACTAACCTGATCCCCCTGGTGGTCTGGGTGCAGTACTACTTTTGCGCAGTGTCTTCTGTGACTGATCCCCTCGAACACGCTGAGACGTCATTGCGTACAGTTCAACGTCAAAGTGTGTATACGTGCGTTGATCTCGTTTGGAGCTGGAGAGGATGGAGGGCCAGGATAGAAGTAAGGTAATGTGGTGTAGGGAAACGGATCGATGGAAATGACCAAGTGATGGAAAACCTGATAGTAATGAAAGATGTGGTGTGCTTGAATGATGGCCGAGGGACCAGGATTGATGTAGCCATAGGGAAGGAGTCTGCCTTGGCCCTCACTCTGGTGTCTAGTGTGATAGCAGGAATCATTTGAGTGGAATGTATGGGAGGAGTTGACAGTAGGGAGTGATCATTATCCCATACTATGTTACAGTAGGTCGGAGGAGGTGTCAGTGGAGTAGACCGGTGGGTGTTTGGAAGGGCAAAGTGGGATCAGTTTCAGGAGCTGAGTGAGCAGGTGATGGCTTGGGTGGATATAAGTGGGGATGTGGATAGTATGAATACCTGAGTGGGACAGCTACTGTGGCTATACCTAAGAGTTCAGGAAGGAGGAGGAGGAAAGCAGTCCCATGGTGGACGGAGGAGTGTGGGGCAATGGCAATGGAGGAGTAGAAAGAGGGCATTTAGAGTACTGAAAAGGACGCATGACTTCCAACATCTGATTCGGTATAAGAAGGCCCTGGTGAGGAGAACTATCCGTCAGGCAAAGAGGTCATGTTGGCGTCGGTTCTGTGACACCATTGGAAGGGCGACACCTGTGGGAGAAGTGGGGTTAAAGGGAGTGAGATTATCCAGTGTTGACGAATGGGGAGGATATGGCAGTAACAGATGAGAAGGCAGAGATGATGGCCAAAATGTTTGTCCAAGTGCATAGCACAGCAAATTTGGCAGAGGGGCAGAGGGGGAGAGAGAGAACAAGAAAGGAGCACCCAGGAGTGCTGGACAGGAGGGAGGATGTAAATGATGTGTTGAATGCACCATTTCCCATGTCAGAGGTGAAAAGGGCAATAGGTAAGGCTGGGTTATCTTCACCTGGGAAATATGAACTGTGCTATGTTATGTCGACCCATCTTCTTGATGGGGCACTGGATAAGGTATTGGTGTTGTACATCAACGTGTGGGAGGAGGGGAAACTACCAGGCAGTTGGGAGGCAGTAGTGGTACCAATCCGGAAGCCAGGGAAGGACCCAGCGAGGCCAACAAGTTATTGGCCAATAGATTTAACATCACGTGTGAAAGATTATGGAACATATGATTACGGCGGGGCTAACTTCCTTCCTGGAGAGCAAGGGGCTAGTATCACCACATCAGAGTGGGTTCAGGAAGGGAAGGGGGACTATGGACCCAGTGCTCTGCTTAGAATCAGAGGTCAAAGGCTCAGGTGAACAAGGAGAATGTTGTAGCTGTCTTTTTGATGTGGAGAAGGCGTATGATATGATGTGGAAGGAGGGGTTGTTAATCTAGCTTGATATTATGGGGGTAGGAGGAAGAACGTACAACTGGTTAAAGGATTTTCTGTTTGGAGGTACAGTTGAAGTCGGAAGTTTACATACACCTTAGCCAAATACATTCATAATTCCTGACATTTAATTCTAGTAAAAAATTGGGTAGCCTTCCACAAGCTTCCCACAATAAATTGGGTGAATTTTGACCCATTCCACCTGACAGAGCTGGTGTAGCGGAGTCAGGTTTGTAAGGCCTCCTTGCTCGCACACACTTTTTCAGTTCTGTCCACAAATTTTATATGGGATTGAGCTTTGTTATGGCCACTCCAATACCTTGACTTTGTTGTCCTTAAGCCATTTTGCCACAACTTTGGAAGTATGCTTGGGGTCATTGTGCATTTGGAAGACCCATTTGCGACAAAGCTTTAACTTCCTGACTGATGTCTTGAGATGTTGCTTCAATATATCCACATAATTTTCCTCCCTCATGATGCCATCTATTTTGTACACCAGTCCCTCCTGCAGCACAGCACCCCACAACATGATGCTGCCACCCCCGTGCTTCACGGTTGGGATGGTGTTCTTCGGCTTGTAAGCCTCCCCGTTTTTCCTCCAAACATAATGATGGTCATTATGGCCAAACAGTTCTATTTTTGTTTCACCAGATCAGAGGACATTTCTCCAAAAAGTATGATCTTTGTCCCCATGTGCAGTTGCAAACCGTAGTCTGGCTTTATGGCAGTTTTTGAGCAGTGGCTTCTTCCTTGCTGAGTGACCTTTCAGGTTATGTCATTATAGGACTCGTTTTATTGTGGATATAGAAACTTTTGTACCTGTTTCCTCCAGCATCTTCACAAGGTCTTTGCTGTTGTTCTGGGATTGATTTGCCCTTTTCGCACCAAAGTCCGTTAATCCGCGTTAGACCGAACGCGTCTCCTTCCTGAGCGTTATGACGGCTGCTTGGTCCCATGGTGCTTATACTTGCATACTATTGTTTATACAGATGAACGTGGTACCTTCAGGCGTTTGGAAATTGCTCCCAAGGATGAACCAGGCTTGTGCAGGTCTACAATTTATTTTCTGAGGTCTTGGCTGATTTCTTTTGATTTTCCCATGATGTCAAGCAAAGAGGCACTGCGTTTGAAGGTAGGCCTTGAAATACATCCACAGGTACACCTCCAATTGACTCAAATGATGTCAATTAGCCTATCAGAAGCTTCTAAAGCCATGACATCATTTTCTGGAATTTTCCAAGCTGTTTAAAGGCGGAGTCAACTTAGTGTATGTGAACTTCTGACCCACTGGAATTATGATACAGTGAATGATAAGTGAAATAATCTGTCTGTAAAAATATTGTTGGAAAAATTACTTGTCATGCACAAAGTAGATGTCCTAACCGACTTGCCAAAACTATAGTTTGTTAACAAGATATTTGTGGAGTGGTTGAAAAACGAGTTTTAATGACTGCAACCTAAGTGTATGTAAACTTCAGACTTCAACTGTACATAGGGCATCAGCCTCTAAGGTGCAGGGTTTCAGTAACCGGGTGGTAACCAGCTAGTGATGGCTATTTAACAGTCTAATAGCCTTGAGATAGAAGCTGTTTTTCAGTCGCTTGGTCCCAGCTTTGATCCAACTGTACTGACCTCGTCTTCTGGATGATAGCGGGGTGAACCGGCCGTGGCTCGGGTGGTTGATGTCCTTGATGATCTTTTTGGCCTTCCTGTGACATCGGGTGCTGGAGGGCCGGCAGTGTTCCCCCGGTGATGCATTGGGCAGACCACACCACCCTCTGGAGAGCACTTTGGTTGTAGGCAGTGCAGTTGCCATACCAAGGGGTGGTACAGCCCAACAGGATGCTTTCAATTGTGCATCTGTAAAAGTTTGTGGGGCCAAGACAAAGTCTTTAGGGGCTAAGACAAATGTATTCAGCCTCCTGAGGTTGAAGAGGCACTGTTGTGCCTTTTTCACCACACTGTTTGTGTGGGTGGACCATTTCAGGTTGCCAATGATGTGCAGTCCAAGGAACTTGAAGCTTTTCACCGTCTCCACTGTAGTCCTGTCGATGTGGATAGGGGCGTGCACCCTCTGCTGTCTCCTGAAGTCCATTATCAGCTTCTTCATTTGTTGACATTGAGGGAGAGGTTATTTTCCTGGCACCACTACGCCAGGGCCCTCGCCTCCTCCCTGTAGGTAATCAGGCCTGCTACTGTTGTGTCGTCCGCAAACTTGATGATTGAGTTGGAGGTGTGAGTGGCCACGCAGTCATGGGTGAACAGGGAGTACAGGAGGGGGCTGAGCACGCACCCTTGTCAGGCCCCTGTGTTGAAAATCAGCTCAGTGGAGGTGATGTTTCCAACCTTCACCACCTGGGGGTAGCCCTTCAGGAAGTCCAGGACCCAGTTGCACAGGACGGGGTTCAGACTCTGGGCCCAAGCTTGGAGGGTACTATGGTGTTGAAGGCTGAGCTATAGTTAATGAACAGCATTCTTACATAGGTATTCCTCTTGTCCAGATGGGAAGGACAAGGCAGCTACCTGGTGGATAACGATACACCGCTTGGGGAGAGTAATTAGGCCTTTGTTGTTTTCATTCATGGTCAATGATGTTTACTCTCAGGTATGGCGCGATATTTAGAGGTCGTCATCCAGGTCCTGGATGCCAGGAGACAGTGGAGCGTGTATTGATACAGTGTGGGCAGTATGAGAGGGAAAGAGAGAGGCAGAGATCTTGTATGGGGGAGAAGGGAATACAGGAAATTAGTTTAAAGAGGATATGTATATTGAATAGAACGTCATTAGATATAGTCTCAAATATTTGTATCTTTTTTAAGAGAAACGTGGCTGGCAGGTAGAAGTTCATTTCTCCCTTGCTCTGGCCCACAGTCCAGTACAGAAGGTGGCGGTAATGCACCATAACTTGGATGCCAACGCCCGACAAAGCCTTGCGAAAGAGAAAAATAAGATGGCAGACGTTATGGAGGTGGATGCAGAGAAACTAAGCAAAAAGCCATTGTCAATTCACTCGTTTATTGGACAGCATTTATGAAGACGTGTGCAACACGTTGATGGTGTGTGTGGATCACTTCCGTGTTGTTATTCCATAAAATCAGTAGGATATTGTTGCACACGGTTGCATCAGATCGGATAAAGCACAATGGAAAAATAAGTGTACCATAGCGAATGTACATACATATTCTAATGGTCCATTAGGGTCAAGCAGCTTATCACACGTGCTGCTTGCAGTTCATTAATGTACACGTATGCATGCTCTCCATCCTATTCTGTGAGTGGATATAACTACAAAACCGATATTGCATCGTATAAATTACCCAAGGTTATTTGCTGATTTGAAGTTTCTTGTTTTCATGTAGGTTGATTAACAAAACTACGTTTTAGCTAACGAAGTGTTTGCCTTTTTAGCTTTATCATAATGAGTCGCTTGCCAAATTCACCAACCTTGCAGGTCATACTGATGTGCTATTTATGTGAAGAAACATTGAACTCATCAGTATTTTGCATTATTCTATAATCTCACTTCTGTAATGGGATGGCTTGCTAGCTAGTGTATTTAGCTTGCTACTTCTGGGCTACGTGGTCTTGTAACGGTTTTCTTCTGGTGAAAGAGAGGCGGACCAAAATGCAGCGTGGTTATTTTTGTACATCTTTAATAAAGATGAAAACAGAACAATCTACAAAACAAGAAACCGAAAGTCCTATCTGGTGCCACAAACACAAAGACAGGAACAATCACCCATAAAACCTAACACAAAACAGGCTACCTAAATATGGCTCCCAATCAGAGACAATGACTAACACCTGCCTCTGATTGAGAACCATATCCGGCCCAACCACAGAAACAGACAACCAAGACATCCAACATAGAATGCCCACTCAGATCACACCCTGACCAAACAAAACATAGAACATACAAAGCAAACTAGGTGCGGACTCCGGCCGCAAAACCTGAACCTATTGGGGAGGGTCTGGGTGGGCATCTGTCCGCGGTGGCGGCTCTGGTGCTGGACGTGGCCTCCACTTCACCATAGTCTTAGTCCGCCCCATTGTCCGCTTCCGTGGCCTCCTAACCACAGCGACCCTTCTAAATGAACCCACTGGACTGAGGGGCAGCTCGGGACAGAGGGGCAGCTCGGGACAGAGGGGCAGCTCGGGACAGAGGGGCAGCTCGGGACAGAGGGGCAGCTCGGGACAGAGGGGCAGCTCGGGACAGACTGACGACTCTGGCAGATCCTGGCTGACTGGCAGCTCTGGCGGATCCTGGCTGAATGGCGGCTCTGGCGGATCCTGGCTGACTGGCGGCTCTGGCGGATCCTGGCTGACTGGCGGCACTGGCGGATCATGGCTGACTGGCGGCACTGGCGGATCATGGCTGACTGGCGGCACTGGCGGCTCCTGGCGGCACTGGCGGCACCTGGCAGACTGGCGGCACTGGCGGCTCCTGGCGGCTCCTGGCAGACTGGCGGCTCCTGGCAGATTGGCGGCACTGGCGGCCCCTGGCAGCACTGGCGGCGCTGGGCAGACGGGAGACTCTGATGGCGCTGGGCAGACGGGTAGCTCAGGCGGTGCTGGAGAGGAGGAAGGCTCCGGCGGCGCTGGAGAGGAGGAAGGCTCCGGCAGCGCTGGACTGAGTGGCTCTGGCGCCTCTGGACTGAGGGGCTCTGGCGCCTCTGGACTGAGGGGCCCTGGCGCCTCTGGACTGAGGGGCTCTGGCGCCTCTGGACTGAGGGGCGGAAGCTCTGGTAGCGCCGAACAGGCGGTAGCACCTGTCTTGATGGGACGGAGAAACAGCCTGGTGCGGGGAGCCGGCACTGGTGGTACCGGGCCGGGGACACGCACCTCCGGTTCAAGGAACAGGACACACCGGGTTGTGAAGGTGTACTGGAGACCTGGTGTGTATAGCCGGCATCAAATCCTCCGGAACGCCAACACAAGTTTCAGGTTGAGTACGAGGAACTGACACAGGTGGCATCGGACAGCTAACACGCTCCTCAGGGCGAATGCCGTGCATACTATTCCAAATCAACTGCTCTCTCGCCTCACACTCCCCCAATTCTATTAACACCTCCTCGAGTGTCTCCTCATCTCCCATCTGTTCTCTCTCCTCCATTCTGTCCAATAACTCCTCGACCCTCTCAGACTCAGCCCTCAGCTTCGCCGATAGCTCCGATAACATCCATGGCTCCTTACGATAAACAGGGGGAGTTGGCTCAGGTCTGACACCTGACTCTCCCACACTCTCCCTGTGCCCCCGCCCCAAGACATTTTTGGGACTGCCTCTCGGGCTTCCAGACGCTCTGCCGTGCTAGCTCCTCATAATGCCGCTTCTCTGCTTTCGCTGCCTCCAGCTCGGCTTTGGGGCGGCAATATTCCCCTGGCTCTGCCCAGGGTCCTTTCCCGTCTAGGATCTCCTCCCAAGTCCATTCTTCCAAATAGTGCAGCCTCTCCCACTGCTGCTGCTGCTGCTCCTGCTGCTTCTCCTGCTGCTGCTTTTGCTGCTGCTGCTGTTGCTCCTGCTTTTGCTGCTGCTTTTGCTGCTGCTGCTGTTGCTCCTGCTGCTGCTTTTGCTGCTGCTTTTGCTGCTGCCTCTGTTTGCCACGGCGCTTGGTCCTTGGTTGGTGATTCTGTAACGGTTTTCTTCTGGTGAAAGAGAGGCGGACCAAAATGCAGCATGGTTATTTTTGTACATCTTTAATAAAGATGAAAAATAGAACAATCTACAAAACAAGAAACGTGAAAAAAAACAAAACAGTCCTATCTGGTGCAACAAACACAAAGACAGGAACAATCACCCACAAAACCCAACACAAAACAGGCTACCTAAATATGGCTCCCAATCAGAGACAATGACTAACACCTGCCTCTGATTGAGAACCATATCAGGCCCAACCACAGAAACAGACAACCAAGACATCTAACATAGAATGCCCACTCAGATCACACCCTGACCAAACAAAACATAGAACATACAAAGCAAACTATGGTCAGGGTGTGACAGGTCTGACTGATCAGCTCAGAATGAAAGTGAAAATGTTCTTCCTACTCAGTGGAACAAGTACCCAATTGTCATAAAGTAAAGATACCTGAATAGAAAATGACTCAAGTGAAAGTCAGAGTAAAATATATTCCTTGAGAAAAGTCTGTTTGTTTTTATGTATACTTAATTCTCAGAAGTAAAAAATACTATTACTTTTATTACTTATATTTGGCAAGTCAGAAAGCATGATTTTTGTTTAAAAACAAAATCTCAAACACAAAGTAGACAGGACACACCAGAAAGCATTTTTTTTATATACATTGGATAAAAACACAGACTACAAAATAGTATATCTATATCAAACACTACACTGGTTACCTTGTAACCCCACTTCTGAGAAAATGGCCCTTGTTTTGGCACACCTACTGGAGAGTTCTTATTTCTCTAAACCCATTCAGCAGAGTTCACACCCTCTTAAGCCTTAGCCCCACCCATCTCTTTAAGTATTCACATGTGAGGCCATGTGCGAAACAAACAAAGTTTTCAAGACTTCAAGTGGTGAAAGTAGCAGCAAAAAGTATTAGTACACTTTATCTAGTCCTTGGCCTAAATCCTAATCTGACTTTGGTGCAGGTCATGTTGTTCTTCACATTACCATCTCTGGTAAACACACACGATATATCAAATCAAAGTTTGTCACATGCACAGGATACAGAAGGTGTAAAAGCTACAGTGAAATGGTCTTGTCTTGCATGTCTGCTTTTGCAATATAAAAAATAGAACGTGTCCAGATGAAAATATTGGATAAATATTTTATTATTAAATGATGCTTACCCGGACACACTTGTCTAAATTGATGGTTCATGTGAAAGAAATGCTGTAACCACCCCCCAGCCATAAATAGCTAAGTGGATGGGTCACAATTGTCTAGACATGTACACATGTTCATGAAATACAGGCATTGGACAAAGGTATATGGACACCCCTTCAAATCAGTTGATTCAGCTATTTCAGCTACACCCATTGCTGAAAGGTGTATAAAATTGAGCACACAACCATGCAATCTCTGTAGACAAACATTGGCAGTAGAATGGCCCGCATTGAAGAGCTCAGGGACTTTCAACGTGGCACTGTCATAGGATGCCACCTTTCCAACAGATGTCGTGGAAATTCTAACCAAGTTAGAGAGACTCTGAAGTAATGACAAACAATCATCTGGTGATCACTGAGAACCTCAAAACAGAGTTGGGTTAAGATGGCAAAGATACAACCTCTTAGTCTACATGACAAACAACATGTGTGGAATGGGTCAAAGGGTGAGGTTTTGTATTTGAGAAAGGAGTATCCCCCAGCCAGATATAATTTGCTGTGAAAACTGTTCTAATTGTATAGAAACCAAAGTTTGGCCCCTAAGACAAGGTTATTCTTATCAGCTGTCCATACCAGAGCCATCTCCTCCCTGGTACCTCAGAGTACACAAACACCAGAATACCAGGCTCTGAGAGAGGACAAGACCATCCTAAATCAGTTGCTAGCTCAAACCCCAGAGGCCAACTCAGTTAACACAGACACAGATGAGGAAGTACTGAGAAACCGTATTCGATGCATAAACAGTATTAACACAATCTCGTAATTTTCTACCATATAAGTCAATTTGTCAAATCTCTGCCTTGCTAGAGCTGCCCCAATCATCTGTAAGTGCTGTTATTGTTTAGTGGAAACGTCTAGGAGTAATGTCTCAGCTGCCAAGTGGTAGGCCACACAAACTCACAGAATGGGACCACCGAGTGCTGAAGCGCGTAGCGCGTAAAAGTTGTCTGTCCTCGGTTGCAACACTCACTACTGAGTTTCAAACTGCCTCTGGAAGCAACGTCAGCACAATAACTATTTGTCGGGAACTTTGTGAAACGGGTTTCCATGGCCGAGCAGCCGCACACAAACCTAAGATAGCCATTGGACTCTAGAGCAAGTGGAAACGCATTCTCTGCAGTGAGGTATCATGCTTCACCATCTAGCTAGCTAAACAATAAACCATAATTCCAACCCATACAGTGCAAACAGATTGTCATAGCTAGTCACTGTTGGATTCTGGGTGAAACTTTGAACATTGTTATACTCAGAAGTATAGGAACATTAGTTGCAAAAGAGACATGAGGGGTGCCATAATGAAGCTTGGGAGGGGCTGAGTGCAGGGAACACTGATTGCATGTGGCAATACTGAGTCACTCCGGTTCACACTGACAGTGTGCAGAAAGTAGTCCATCACAACTTTTTCTCACTGATCTTTCTCACTCATGCATGTAGCACAATGGCAACATTAAACGATTGATTAAATAATAAAGGGATGATGCCTTTCTATAACATGGCAGTGTTCTCCTCTCAGATCTATAAATAAGTCTAGTTTGTGCATGCCAGACACAAGCCAATACAAACATCTTCCATGGAGACATCACTACAAAACACATTATGTACATTTGCCATAGAACGATACAAATAATAATATACTATTTAATTACATCAAACAGACAACCGTGCACACTGGTATACAGTGTATTCAGACCCCTTCACGTTTTTGTTACGTTACAGCCTTATTCTAAAATAGATTTTCCCTCGTCAATCTACACACCATACCCCATTATGACGAAGTGAAAACAGATTTTTAGAAATTGTAGCAAATGTATTAAAAATAAAAAACATAACATATTTGATTTGGTAAAATAAGTATTCAGACCCTTTTTCTATGAGACTCAAAATTGAGCTCAGGTGCATCCTGTTTCCATTGATCATCCTTGAGATGTTTCTTGGACATTGACCAAGTTATTATTATTGTAGCTGTCTGCCACAGCATATTGGAGTTGAAATTAAATAAGGAGCTGAAAGTGTAGACGTTCATTTGAGGGTATTTACATCCAAATCGGGTGACCGGTGTAGGAATTACAGCACTTTTTATATGTGCCCCCCTTTTTTTAAGGGACTAAAAGTAATTTGGACAATTGGCTGCTCAGCTGTTCAATGGCCAGGTGTGCGTTATTCCCTCATTAGTTAATTTACAAATAAGCAGATAAAAGGTCTAGAGCTGATTTCAAGTGTGACATTTGCATTTGGGATCTGTTGCTGTTAACCCTCAATATGAAGTCCAAAGAGCTGTCACTGCCAGTGAAGCAAGCCATCATTAGGCTGAAAATCAAAACAAACACATCAGAGAGATAGCAAAAACATTATGTGTGACCAAATCAACTATTTGGTACATTCTTAAAAAGAAAGAACACACTGGTGAGCTCAGGAACACTAAAAGGCCTGGAAGACCATTGAAAACAACTGTGTTGGATGACACTTAATTATTTCCCTAGTGAAAAAAAAAACCTTCACAACAGTTGGCCAGATCAAGAACACCCTCTAGGAGGTAGGCGTTTCTGTGTCAAAGTCAACAATCAAGAGAAGACTTCACCAGAGTAAATACAGAGGGTTTACCACAAGATGTAAACCATTGGTAAGCCGCAAAAACAGGAAGACCAGATTAGTTTGCTAAAAAAAGCCTATACAGTTCTGGAACAACATCCTATGTGAAGATAAGACAAAGAGAACTTGTACCAGAATGATGAGAAGGGAAGAAACTGCTCATGATTCGAAGCATTCCATCTGATCTGTGAAGCATGGTGGAGGTGGTGTTATGGCGTGGACATGTATGGCTGCCAATGGAACTGGTTCTGTTGTATTTATTGATGATGTGACTGCTGACAAAAGCAGCAGGATTCATTCTGAAGTGTTTAGGGCTATATTATCTGCTCAGATTCAGCCAAATGCTTCAAAACTCATTGGACGGTGCTTCACAGTGCAGATGGACAATGACCCAAAGCATACAGTGGAAGCAACCCAATTATGTTTTTAAGGTAAGGAAGTGGAATGTTCTCCAATGGCAAAGTCAATCACTTGGCATGAATCCAATTGAGCATGCATTTCACTTGCTGAAGGCAAAACTGAAGGCAAATAGCCCCAAGAACAAGCAGGAACTGTGTCACTGTCCAAATTCTTATGGACCTGACTGAATAAGGTCCCACAGTTGACAGTGCATGTCAGAGCAAAAACCAAGCCATGAGGTCAAAGGAATTGTCCGTAGAGCTCCGAGACAGGATTGTGTCGAGGCACAGATTTGGAAGTATACCAACAAATTTCTGCAGCATTGAAGGCCCCCAAAAACACAGTGGACTCCATCATTCATAAATGGAAGAAATTTTGAACCACTGAGACTCTTCCTAGAGCTGGCTGCCCGGCCAAACTGAGCAATCGGGGATAAGGGTCTTGGTCAGACGCCTCACAAGTCCTGAACTGGCAGCTTCATTAAACAGTTCCCGCAGAACACCAGTCTGTGTCAACAGTGAAGAGGCGACTCCAGGATGCTGGCCTTCTAGACAGAGTTCCTCTGTCCAGTGTCTGTGTTCTTTTGCCCAATTTAATATTTTATTTTTATTAGCCAGTCTGAGATATGGCTTTTTCTTTGCAACTCTGTTTAGAAGGCCAGCATCCCGGGGTTGCCTCTTCACTGTTGACATTGAGACGGGTGTTTTGCGGGTACTATTAATGAAGCTGCCAGTTAAGGACTTGTGAGGTGTCTGTTTCTCAAACTAGACACTAATGTACTTGTTCTCTTGCTCAGTTGTGCACCGGGTCCTCTCACTCCTCTTTCTATTCAGGTTAGAGACAGTTTGTGCTGTTCTGTGAAGGGAGTAGTGCACAGCGTTGTACGAGATCTTCAGTGTCTTGGCAATTTCTCGCATGGAATAGCCTTCATTTCTCAGAAATAAGAATAGACTGACGAGTTTCAGAAGAAAGTTCTTTGTTCTTTGTTTTCCATTTTGAGCCTGTAATCAAACCCACAAATGCTGATGCTCCAGATACTCTGACAAACAGTTTTCAGCTGTGCTAACATAATTGCAAAAGGGTTTTCTAATGATCAATTAGCCTTTTAAAATTATAAACTTGGATTAGCTAACAACATGCCATTGGAACACGGGAGTATTGGTTGCTGATAATGAACCTCTGTACACCTATGTAAATATTCCATAAAAAAATCAGCCATTTCCAGCTACAATAGTCATTTCCAACATTAACAATGTCTACACTGTGTTTCTGATCAATTTTATGTTATTTTAATGGACCAAAATTGTTATTTTCTTTCAAAAACAAGAATTTCTAAGTGACCCCAAACTTTTGAATGGTAGTGTGCATCTGTTACTTTTTTAATATATATTTGATCTATTTAGCCTCTCTTGATTGTTCATTGCAAAGGGGAAACTATAACGAAACATTGTAATTCTATGAGTTATTTATGTAGCTTTTTGAATAGTATTGATACTGTGTGCCACTGGGTTTTCATTTTATTTTTATGATTGTGCTTTTGTCAACCAAGACAAACACATTTCACCTAATTCAAACAAACTTGCCATTTTTGGGGGGGGGATCAGTAGTGAACCTGTTGATAGCACTGACAGGTTATAGGTATGGGGAGTGCATGTCACCTATGTGTTTTTAGCTACCATGTTAACTGTTAAATGTTACCTTTAAAAAAATGGATCCATATAAAAATGTATTTTTGCTTTTGTTGGGGCATTTGTATATTCTTGTAGTTATGACATTTTTGGCCGATACGATATCCGATATTTTCCTTGCCAAAAAACGATACCCATAACCGGAACTTAAAATGTTAGTAGCCTTTTAAGCATTCTAGTACAGTTAAATAGTTGAAACACACACACACACACACTGACCAAAAAGTTATTTTGTTGGCATTTACATATGTCCCCATTACCAGTAAAACATAATGAAACCCATTTCTTTCACTTACTTGCTGTGCTGTTTCGTTGTTCATTTGTTCAGTCTCAACCAGGATTTCGTCATAAATGTCAAGCAGTTAAGTTTCAGCTCTGTCTGTCTGTGGCGTCTCTCCCTCGGTGCACACTGTCACTGTGTCCGTTTCCATCTTGTCCAGCTCTGTCTGTAACATTTCACGTAAACCCTGTTTCTTGTCTGCATCGAAGTAGCGGTCCTTGTACCTAGCATCAAGCTTGGTGGTGACACAGTAGACTCAGAGAAAGTGCCACCAGATCACTTGTTCACAGCCTCTAGTAGAGTACTTTTTGAAGTTAACCTGACGGTCTGTGTTGGTATTTTTGTTGAGCAGGTGTTTCTATGCCATGACAGTGTATCACGTCTGCTGCAGACGCAGTTGACCTTATTTCTTGAGTCAGTTGTTCGAATGGAGCTTGGAGTGTTCGTGTTTCCAAGTTTCAAACATGTTCTCAAATGCCATTGAAATGGCAGCAGTGCTATGAGAACCAGCACATTCTTGGGGTGGCAATACGGCTTTCCTCAGTAGGAAATCCTTGTTGACCCACTGTGCTGTCAGACTCATCATGCTCATGTGGGCTAGGTTATGAATGCTGTGTTTCACGTGTAGCGCTTTATTTTTTGTGGCGTCATCTACCTACGTTATATAGGTATGCACGTCATCTTTGACATCGGTTTTGCACATCTGCGTTAAACTAGACATCGGGCCGATGCTGATGTTGGCATTTTTAGCTAATATTGGCCTATTCCAATATGCTTACTGATATATTGTGCATCCCTAGTAGTTATATTTATGTAAACCTGCTGGTATCTATATTAATAAAGATAGATGATGTGTTTTCCTTTGTCTAATTTATTTACCCACTCTGATGTTTGGTTTTAGTTCAATTTTTGCATTGATCAACTTTTCTTTTGTTGTTCAGGAGACACATGTATTTCCCATACCGTGAAAGATTTGAAATGTCAAAATCACAAGCACATCAATCTAATTACGTTTGAAGAGTAACATAACTTATCATCAATTAAATGCATAGTGGCCATACCCTAGTTGTCCATCCAAAACATGTCCTAAAATTATGAAGGGAGGGAAGGATGCTCAGAAACCAGATGAATATGATCACATATTGACATGTATTTTAATATTCGCATTAGACATTTATAATTAGTAAAGGACCTATGTTCTTCAACGAAGATAAAAATGAAGGCCACCCATGGAGTTATTTGAAACAACAAAACAAACTCATATGATCCCCTGGTTGTCTGAGTGCTGTCCTACTTTTACGCAGCGTCTTGCGTCAGACTGATGCCCTCGAACGCGTTGAGACGTCATTGCGTACAGTTGTGTGTGTGTTGGCGTTGATTTTGCTTGCAGCACTCACTTGCTGCAAGAGGAAGATGGCTGACGTTATAGAGGTGGACGCAAGTGAACTCAGCAAAAAGTAAGCCAATGTCGATTCACTTTTCTATTGGAAATAATCTATGAAGATGTGTGCAACACGTTGATGATGTGTGTTTCACTTCCGTGTTATTATTCGATCAAATGTTTCGGATATTGTTGCACACAGTTGCATCAGATCGGATAAAGATCGATGGTTAAACGAGTGTTCCATTGCGAATGTGCATACCAATTCCAATGGTCTTTTCTGTCAAGCGACATGGATGCTCTTCATCCTATTCTGTTAATGGTGATGATCACAAAATCCATATTGCACCGTAGAAATTACCCAGGTAATTTGCTGAAGTGAAGTTCCTTATTTTCAGCTAGGTTTATTGACAAAACCACGTTTTAGCTGAAGAAGGGTTTGCCTTTTTGGCTTTACCATAAAGAGTTGCTTGCCAACTTCACCAACCTTTCAGGTCATACAGATATGCTATATATTTGAGGAAACATTGAAGTAGTCAGCTTTATGCATCCAAGCTAAATATCCTATTTCACTTCCGTAATGTGATGGCTTGAAAGATAGTGAATGTAGCTAGCTACTTCTGGGTTACGTGGTCTGATCAGCTCAGAATGAAAGTGAAAATGTTCATACTTCAGTAAAAGTGAAGTTACTGTAATAGAAAATGACTCAAGTGAAAGAGTAAAATATTACCTGAGTAAAAGCATTTGGTTTGAAATATACTTAATTATCAAAAGCCAAAGAAAATGCTTGATTTGGACACTCAAACGTGACTAGGCAGGACAAACTCATTTTCACGATGTCAGGTATATCATCAAAATAAATCAATTACAGAAATATTTGGACCCATTCAGCAGTTTTTACCTGATTTTAATTAGAATACTATTGGAAATTAATGTTAAATTCCATTGTTATTCCGAAAACAAATTGAAATCAGCTACAAAATGGTGTATCATACACTGCACTTGAGGAATAATGGAAGTAATTCACCTTTGAAAGTTAATAAACATGTCACCACTTTCGAGAAAATGGACATTGAATGTTTTGGTACACCTACTGGAGAGCTTTGTCTACATCCATTCAGCATAGTTCACACCCTTCTTAAGCCTGTCCCCACCCATCTCTTTAAGGATTCACATGTGAGGCCATGTGCTAAACAAAGTAAGAGTAGTGTAGTAAATAACCAAAGATTTCAAGACTAAATGTGTTGAAAGTAGTAGTAAAAATACACTTTACCAAGGCATATATCCTAATCTGACTTCGGTGCAGGTCATATTGTTCTTCACATTACCGTCTTTGGTAAACACACACTATATATCAACATGTATTTGTCACAGGCACAGGATACAGAAGGTGTAAACGGCACAGTGAAATTGTTATTTGCATAGTAAGTGTCCACATAAAAATATTTTATAATTATTAGATGATGCTTACCCAGACACACTTGTTTAAATTGATGGGTCATGTGGGGGAAAAAATGCTATAACCACCCCCCAGCCACATCTACCTAAGTGGATGTGTCACTATTGTCTAGACATGTACATGTGTTCATGAAATACAATAGATGGTTGTAATCATCCCCAGACACATCTGGCTAACTTGATGGGTTGTGTAATCATCTGGCGAGTCTCTTGTTTAGGTAGCTAGCTAGCTAAACAGTGAACCATAATCCCAACCCATACAGTACAAACGGATTGACGTACTGAGTAGCTCATGTTATAAACAGAAGCATGCTACATTGCAGACTAATCCTAACTCATCTCTCGGCATGTCCATCCCATCCATTATTTCAGCCAATCATGTCTAGCGGGAAGGTTCCTGTCTTTTTCTGTAGCTAAATCAACTAGGCTTGTAATTTAACATGTTGATTCATATTTACAGATGGCATTCAAGTTTGTTATTAAGGCACATGAAAGTTCACATTCTATTTTTATCCCCAAAAATGTTTTACATTTAATTCTCTTGTGTATTAGCGCCGTGCGACATTCGCCTAGCTTCCTGAAACGGGCCATGTTTTGATTTGGGGGTCGCCAAAACGAAGGGAAATGCAACACTTATTTGTCAATCACTCATATCGATATCACATTGTAATCAATAGAACAAGGTGGGGGGTCAGGTTGCAAATCCTGTTCAAAGGAACCCTACTGAAAAAGCACATGGAATCTGGGAATAGTGTGCATATCACTGGTTAGAGGACAACTTGTAAAAAATAGCCAGCTACATTTTCGATTGTTGCATTTTGTTCAAAGTGGGTTGCCAACGTGGAAAGGTTAACGTGACACTATTTTGTTAATCACTCATATTGATATCACATTAACATCAATAGAACGGGAGGAAATAATTGGGTTGTATGCGCTATTTAAAGTTGAACTGACGGCGCTTTAACTACTCAGCAGATATGAAGAAATGTAACTAATCCTGGGGATTGCAATACAATATACCTAGCAAGGGCAATGATCACAGGTCAGTCATAACGTGGCTAATCAGCTATCATATCTATTTATGTAGCTATTTATTTAGTAAGTTAAAGCATGGCGCCTAACGTTAGCTAGCTAAGTAGGATGTCATTGGGTAAGTGAGTGAGTGACTGACCCTTTCCCCTCTTATTGTTTTTCGGTGGCTACAGCTAGAGATACAGATGTCATTTAGTCATTCTAGGAGGCTGCCGAAATGGAAAAGAAGCTAAATCAGTTGCTTGGTTATTTAACTTAACCAAATCACGACCGGAAATAGGATATCAACACTGACAAGGGTTGGTTGTTCATTTTGAATGACGGTTTGACTCTTAAATCCGTATATTGGTGTGAGGCCAGGGACCTTTATAGAGAGACATCCCTGACTCAGAGAGACATCCCATATCTCAGGGCCATTTGAAAATGATGGCAGAGTTTTCGAACTGCAAAGTCCTGCAACTTTTACTCCAATGTAGTGGAGTAAAAATTGTCAAAATATAAATAGTAAAGTACAAGACACCCCCCCAAAAAATGACTTAAGTAGTACTTCAAAGTATTTCTACTTACTTTACACCACTGTTACTAAACCCGTTAACACCGAACAAAAATATAAACGCAACATGTAAAGTGTTGGTCCCATGTTTCAAATTCACAGAAATAAGTCAGCTGTGCTCTGTGTGTGTGTGTGTGTCTCCAGGTCTGGTCATTGACTGGTGTAGCACAGTAGGTCATCCTGCCTCACCATGCTGACTCTGGTGGTCAGAACTGCCAGGCACCAGGTGTGCCAAGCCTTTGGGGTCAGGGCTCAGGGGGTAAAGTTCGCTCTCCCCAGTGCAGCGTCAGTCCCAGCTCTAATTCAGGGGAATCGCTGGCGAGGTGACAAAAGGTTGGTGGCTTTTCCATTCAGTGAGAAAAACAACCACCCTTTTGTCATGAATGATTCCCTTTTTAGGCATTACTTGTATGGCTTTATTAAGTAGTCCCCTCAAACCCGATGCAGAGTCCACTAGATACCCTGATGTTACCCTCTGTGTCTGTGTTGTTGTTGTCAGTGAGCTGAAGAGACGAATGAAAGCTGAGAAGAAGGCATCTGAGAAGGAAGCCAAAGTCAAAGTGCAGGTTGAGCAGAAGGAGACCAATGACCAGGCAGATCAGAATGCAGATGAGGAGACCCTGGACCCTAACGTGAGCTATATGGATGTTTATGTTCATCCTTCCCTCCCTCTTGTGATTTGCTTGAGAACATTTACTGCTGATCTTAGTAGAATATTACTAAGTCAAGGGTTTTTCCTTATTTTTACCGTTTTCATCATTGTAGAATAATAGTGAAGACATCAAAACTATGAAAAAACACATATGGAATCATATAGTAACCACAAATCTAAATATATTTGAGATTCTTCAAATAGCCACCCTTTGCCTTGATGACAGCTTTGCGCACTCTTGGCATTCTCTCAACCAGCTTCATGAGGTAGTCACCTGGAATGCATTTCAATTAACAGGTGTGCTTTGTTAATTTGTGGAATTTCTTTCCTTCTTAATGCGTTTGATCCAATCAGTTGTGTTGTGACAAGGTAGGGGGATATACAGAAGATAGCCCTATTTGATAAAATACCAAATCCATATAATGGCCAGAAGAGCTCAAATAAGCAAAGAGTCCATCATTACCTTAAGACATGAAGGTCAGTCAATACGGAACATTTCAATGACTTTGACAGTTTCTCCAAGTGCAGTCTCAAAAACCATCAAGCGCTATGATGAAACTGGCTCTCATGAGGATTGCCACAGGAATGGAAGACCCAGAGTTACCTCTACAATCTGCTGCAGAGGAAGTTCGTTAGAGTTACCAGCCTCAGAAATTGCTTCCCAAATAAATGCTTCAGAGTTCAAGTAACAGACACATCTCTGTTCAGATTTTGTCCTTTTGTCTGGAGTCCAAATTGGAGATTTTTTTTGTTCCAACCACGTGTGTATTTCCCACCATGAAGCATGGAGGAGATGGTGTTATGGTGTGGGGGTGCTTTGCTGGTTACGCCATCTGTGATTTATTTAGAATTCAAGGCACACTTAACCAGCATGGCTACCACCGCATTCTGCTGCGATACGCCTTCCCATCAGGTTTGGGCTTAGTGGGACAACCTTTTTTTTCAACAAGACAATGACCCAACACACCTCTACGGCTGTGTAAGGGCTATTTTACCAAGAAGGAGAGTGATGGAGTGCTGCATCAGATGACCTGGCCTTCACAGTCTCCTGACCTCAACCTAATTGAGATGGTTTGGGATGAGTTGGACCGCAGAGTGAAAGAAAAGCAGCCAACAAGTGCTCAGCATATATGGGAACTCCTTCAAGACTGTTGGAAAAGCATTCCAGGTGAAGCTGGTTGAGAGAATGTGCCAAGTTGTCATCAAGGCAAATGGTGGCTATTTGAAGAATATCAAATGTAAAATATATTTTGATTTGTGTAACAACACTTTTTTTGCTTACTACATGATTCCATATGTGTTATTTCATAGTTGATGTCTTCACTATTATTCTACAATGTAGAATATATATATATTTTTAAACTTGAATGAGTAGGTGTGTACAAACCTTTGACTGGAACTGTACATGCAAACCTGACATTTTGTAACATGACGGTGTTCTAAAACTTTTGACCGGTGGTGTATTTCTCAAAAATAGGGCTGTAGTAATTGAGCTCATGTACATTTGCAGTAACCTCACTTTATATTGTTTATCCCAATAGCAATACTTTAAGATCCGCACTCAAGCCATCCAGGCTCTGAAGGGCACGGCAGAGGACCCATACCCTCACAAGTACAATGTAGATCTGTCGCTCACAGAGTTCATTGAGAAATACAACCACCTACAGCCTGGAGACCAGCTAACAGACATTGTCCTCAATGTATCAGGTACTGACAACTGTTTTCAACTATTGTGTGTTGGAATAATGTGTTTTGATGGTCAATCTGTATTTTTGACATATGTGAAACTCTGTTGTTGGCAGGTCGTGTCCATGCCAAGAGAGAGTCTGGGGCCAAGTTAATCTTCTATGACTTGCGAGGGGAAGGCGTCAAGCTGCAAGTTATGGCAACCAACAGGTACAGAACATGGTCCTTCCCAGAACTACACTACTCATGTGAGCTCATAACTCCCACATGTATCTTTTCTAACCCCTTCTGTCAATCTTCCCTGTCAGGAGCTACAAGTCTGAGGAGGAATTTGTGCGCATCAACAACAAGCTGCGGCGTGGTGACATCATCGGTGTTCGTGGTAATCCAGGAAAGACCAAGAAGGGCGAACTGAGCATCATTCCCATAGAGATGACCCTGCTTTCACCTTGCTTGCACATGCTGCCCCACCTGCACTTTGGTCTCAAGGACAAGGTGAGCACCTTCACAATCCTGTAGTGGACATACAGAAAACATGTCAGGCCTTCAAATGAATGAGAGATGATACAGGACACCTTTAATTCATGTAATCTGCAGAAGAAATTACAATTTTTAGGGATCCTCACACTATCTCTAACCAATTGCCTCCAGGAAACACGATTCCGTCAGCGATACCTGGATCTGATTCTCAATGACTATGTGAGGCAGAAGTTTGTAACACGTGCCAAGATCATCACTTACCTCCGCAGCTTCCTGGACGGGCTGGGATTCCTGGAGGTGAGGGAAATGGGCACTTGTGTCAGGGAAATTACATTGGAGTGTGGAGGAGTTCCGGTTAAGAGTTCAAGAGGAGTAAAGCTGTCTTCTCTTTGATGTGGAAAGTCATTTTAAAGGCTTCTTTTTCACAAACATGGTTTTGGATGGAGATAGGTAACTGAGACTTTAAAACCACAACACACATTTTTTACAGATTGAGACGCCCATGATGAACCTGATTCCTGGTGGGGCTGTGGCCAAACCCTTTGTGACCTACCATAATGACCTAGACATGAACCTTTACATGAGGATTGCTCCTGAGCTCTACCACAAGGTAACATGTCCCCTGAGGAAGGACCAATAACACATGAAAAAACACTTTCAACTCCACGCTCATATTTACGTGTCTTCTTTCCCCAGATGCTTGTGGTTGGGGGGTTTGACAGAGTGTATGAAATTGGACGGCAGTTCAGAAACGAAGGCATTGACCTCACCCACAATCCAGAGTTCACCACCTGCGAATTCTATATGGCCTATGCAGATTACTATGACTTGATGGATATCACAGAGAAGCTTCTCTCGGGTGAATGAAGGGGGTGTTTCTACTTCATCATTCTGGAATGTGAATATATATATATGTGTGTGTGTATATATATATGTGTGTGTTACTCACAGTGATATGTAGGTGTGTCGCTGGTAGGTTCCCTTACTAACTGGTCTGCTCTCTCTCTTTCCATCAGGGATGGTCAAGCACATCACTGGAGAGTACAAAGTGAAGTATCATCCAGAGGGTCCAGAGGGCCCGACCTATGAGATCGACTTCACTCCTCCCTTCAGGAGGGTCAGCATGACGCACGACCTGGAGAAGGAGATGGGCGTCAAGTTCCCAGCTGCTGACACCTACGACAGTGACGGTAGGAGAATGAATGGCGGTCAATACAGTGCCACAGCTATACCTCTATATATTTATAGAATTTCCTAGGCTGTCTTACTGACCTGTCCCTCTCCACCCTCCCCAGAGACCCGTACATTCTTTGATGAACTGTGTGCCCAGAAAGGAGTGGAGTGCCCTCCTCCTAGAACCACTGCCCGCCTCCTTGACAAGGTGTCTTTCTAATCTACATCAGGAAACCCTCCTCCTATAGCCCTTCCATGTTGTTGACATCACGACTAAACTGAAGTTGATGTTTATCCCTGCAGTTGGTGGGAGATTTCCTGGAAGTTACGTGTATCAACCCCACGTTCATCTGTGACCACCCACAGATCATGAGCCCCCTGGCCAAATGGTGAGCTCTTCCTATCCATATTACACTCATTTAAAAACAAGCACAAGTGCTCTTATTCACATTCCAATGGACTGCAGTTTACCATTTGAAACTGAGTCATAGGTATTGCAGTGCCCCCTGCTTGTCAATCCTGATGTATCTATCTATGCTCTCCTTGATCTCTCCCCATACAGGCACCGGTCAGAGAAAGGCCTGACGGAGCGTTTTGAGCTGTTTGTATTGAAGAAGGAGATCTGTAATGCCTACACTGAGTTGAACGACCCTATCAGACAGAGGGAGCTCTTTGAGCAACAGGCTAAGGTCAGTGTGCCTGGGCAAGTCGGCTGAGTAATGCTAGAAACTACAGTTGAAGTCGGAAGTTTACATACACTTAGGTTGGAGTCATTAAAACTGGCTTTAGAAGCTTTTTCAACCATTCCCTGTGGATGTATTTCAAGGCAAAACTTTCTTGTTAACAAACTACCTCCAGTGGGTCAGAAGTTTACATACGACTGTGCCTTTAAATAGCTTGGAAAATTCCAGAAAATTATGTCATGGCTTTAAAGCTTCTGATAGGCATGTATTTCAAGGCCTCCTTCAAACTCAGTGCCTCTTTGCTTGACATCATGGGAAAATCAAAAGAAATCAGCCAAGACCTCGGAAAAACAATTGTAGTCGGTTAGGACATTACTCCCTTAAGGGGAACTGACCTCACCTCCTGACCTCAACCCCTCCTTCCCCTAGTCCATAGATGTCAGTCTGTCTCCCCTATCTCAACCGTTGCTCTACTCCTTTCCACCAACACATTCCAAAGCTATCCGTCTTCCCACAGAGAACCATTAACTTCTGACACACAACCCTGTCTCTTTCACTCTTCCTATTCAAGGCTTCTTCTCTATCATTTATTTAGTATCTCAATGCTCAAAGTTTAGCCGATTCCAACAGTACTACATTAATCTGTACAAACAATGGTACACAAGTATAAACACCATGGGACCACGCAGCCGTCATACTGCTCAGGAAGGAGATGCGTTCTGTCTCCTAGAGATGAACGTACTTTGGTGCAAAAAGTGCAAATCAATCCCAGAACAACAGCAAAGGACCTTGTGAAGATGCTGGTGGAAACAGGTACTAAAAGGTTTTGAGAATGACACAAATATTAATTTCCACAAAGCTTGCTGCTTCAGTGTCTTTGGATATTTTTGTCAGATGTTACTATGGAATACTGAAGTATAATTACAAGCATTTCGTAAGTGTCAAAGGCTTTTATTGACAATTACATGAAGTTGATGCAAAGAGTCAATATTTGCTGTGTTGACCCTTCTTTTTCAAGACCTCTGCAATCCGCCCTGGCATGCTGTCAATTAACTTCTGGGCCACATCCTGACTGATGGCAGCCCATTCTTGCATAATCAATGCTTGGAGTTTGTCAGAACTTGTGGGTTTTTGTTTGTCCACCTGCCTCTTGAAGATTGACCACAGGTTCTCAATGGGATTAAGGTCTGGGGAGTTTCCTGGCCATGGACCCAAAATATCGATGTTTTGTTCCCCAAGCCACTTCGTTATCACTTATGCCAAGGTGCTCATCATGCTGGAAAAGGCATTGTTCTTCACCAAACTGTTCCTGGATGGTTGGGAGAAGTTGCTCTCTGAGGATGTGTTGGTACCATTCTTTATTCATGGCTGTGTTCTTAGGCAAAATTGTGAGTGAGCCCACTCCCTTGGCTGAGAAGCAACCCCACACATGAATGGTCTCAGGATGCTTTACTGTTGGCATGACACAGGACTGATGGTAGCGCTCACCATGTCTTCTCCGGACAAGCTCTTTTCCGGATGCCCCAAACAATCGGAAAGGGGATTCATCAGAGAAAATGACTTCACCCCAGTCCTCACCAGTCCAATCCCTGTACCTTTTGCAGAATATCAGTCTGTCCCTGATGTTTTTCCTGGAGAGAAGTGGCTTCTTTGCTGCCCTTCTTGACACCAGGCCATCCTCAAAGTCTTCACCTCACTGTGTGTGCAGATGCACTCACACTTGCCTGCTGCCATTCCTGAGCAAGCTCTACTGGTGGTGCCCCGATCCCGCATCTGAATCAACTTTAGGAGACGGTCCTGGCGCTTGCTGGACTTTCTTGGGCACCCTGAAGCATTCTTCACAACAATTGAACCGCTCTCCTTGAAGTTCTTGATGATCCGATAAATGGTTGATTTAGGTGCAATCTTACTGGCAGCAATATCCTTGCCTCTGAATCCCTTTTTTGTGCAAAGCAATGATGATGGAACGTGTTTCCTTGCAGGTAACCACGGTTGACAGAGGAAGAACAAGGATTCCAAGCACCACCCTCCTTTTGAAGCTTCCAGTCAGTTATTCGAACTCAATCAGCATGAGAAAGCAATCTCCAGCCTTGTCATCGTCAACATTCACACCTGTGTTAATGAGAGAATCACTGACATGGTGTCAGCTGATCCTTTTGTGACAGGGCTGAAATGCAGTGGAAATGTTTTTTGGGGATACAGTTCATTTGCATGACAGAGGGGACTTTGCAATTCATCTGATCACTCTTCATAACATTCTGGAGTAACTGCAAATTGCCATCATACAAACTGAGGCAAGCAGACTTTGAGAAAATGTATATTTGTCATTCTCAAAACTTTTGGTCATGACTGTATATCCACAGTAAAATGAGTCCTATATCAACATAACCTGAAATGCTGCTCAGCAAGGAAAAAGCCACTGCTCCAAAACCGACCTAAAAAAAGCCAGACTACGGTTTGCAACTGCACATGGGGACAAAGATCATACTTTTTGTAGAAATGTCCTCTGGTCTGATGAAACCAAAATATAACTGTTTGGCCATGATGACCATCGTTATGTTTGGAGGAAAAAGGGGAGGCTTGCAAGCCGAAGAATACCATCCCAACCGTGAAGCACGGGGGTGGCAGCATCATGTTGTGGGGGTGCTTTGCTGCAGGAGGGACTGGTGCACCTCACAAAATAGATGGCATCGTGTGGAAGGGAAATTATGTGGATATATTGAAGCAACATCTCAAGACATCAGTCAGGAAGTTAATGCTTGGTCACAAATGAGTCTTCCAAATCGACAATGACCCCAAGCATACTTCCAAAGTTGTGGCAAAATGGCTTAAGGTCAACAAAGTCAAGGTATTGGGGTGGCCATCACAAAGCCCTGTGGGCAGAACTGAAAAAGCGTGTGCGAGCAGGGAGGCCTACAACCCGGACTCAGTTACAGCAGCTCTATCAGGAGGAATGGGCCAAAATTCACCCAACGTATTGTGGGAAGCTTGTGGAAGGCTACCCAAAACGTTTGACCCAAGTTAAACAATTTTAAGGCAATGCTACCAAATACTAATTTAGTGTATGTAAACTTCTGACCCACTGGGAATGTGATGAAATAAATAAAAGCTGAAATAGATCACTCTACTATTATACTGACATTTCACATTCTTAAAATAAAGTGGTGATCCTAGCTGACCTAAGAGGGAATTTTTACTAGGATTACATTTCAGGAATTGTGAAAAACCGAGTTTAAATATATTTGGCTAAGGTGTATGTAAACTTCCGACTTTAACTGTTTGTAGTAGTAGCGGGCCACTGAACTGAAGTATTTTCCGAAAAGTCTTCCCTTACGTCAACTTAGTTACCATTGGTGCTTCATTTTCTTTCTGATATTTTCCTGTTTGAGTCACCACCCTGTAAATCTTGATGAGCTACTTATTTTTAGTTTCTCATCTAGCTCCTGTGTGTATTTTTGTGTTTTATTAGGCCAAGGCAGAGGGTGATGACGAGAGCATGTCTGTTGATGAGACTTTCTGCACGGCACTAGAGTATGGCCTGCCACCAACTGCTGGCTGGGGCATGGGCCTTGACCGTCTTACCATGTTCCTCACAGACTCCAACAACATTAAGGTACAGTCAAAGTACATACAGGCAGAGGCCAATGTAGATCCTTTACAATCTCTAAAGCCTTGTTCACACTGTAGGCCTTAATGCTCAAATTAATGTCGTTTTTAAGCTCGTTTTGAAATACTGACTGTCCAAACAGGAATTTACAAGTGACCAAATCCGATTTTTGTATGTTCAGACAGCAGTCATTTGCAGACATGGCTATGCTAGTTGTCATAGTAACGACTGGTGTGTGCGCAGTGGTTTAGGCTGATTGGTGGTGCTCCTGCTTCCTATCACTCATGTTATGTAGCAAGCTAAGGCGAGAACAATGTCTGCAATGAATGTTTCCCTGTTCCTTTAAATGTTAAAAGTCATAGTGTAAGAACACTTATAAAGCCTCAAACTATAAGCTGATCCACCTTTCAAAAGGAGTCCTTTTTGGCTAGCCACAACAGTCCGCTAGCTAGGTAGCTGTTAAGCTTTCTAGCACATTCACTCATTTGTTTGTAAACCATTAAAAAGCTAGTTAGCTACCACATGTTCTTATCAAACTGTCAAACTGTCAACAGAGTAGCTAGCAAACAAGATAAGTCAAAAACAGTTGGGAGTAAATAAATCACATTTGACCGTTCAGACACAAGTTGCATGGCCAGGAATCAGATTCACCTACGAAGGTGGTTTGAAATATCCGATTCCATGTGCTTTTAGATTTTATAATAGATTTTAATTGTATATGCACAAAAAAAAAAAAAGCTTTTTAGTCACTTCAAACTGCCAATGTGTACAAGGCGTTAGGCATGCATGTTTATTTTTATGCTGTAGGGGACATTGTGTTGATGCGTGTTTACACACACACGCACTACAAACTTGAATGCGCTTCAGCAGGACTCTGTGTCTGTGTGAAACCACCTGATGTTAATTATGTTTCACAGGAGGTGCTGTTCTTCCCTGCCATGAAGCCTGATGACAACAAGACAGCCCCTCTCACAGAGGGCACCTCTGTGTAGTATTGTGACCTCGCCTGCTGGCAGATCTCTGCAGGGGTTGGCATGGTGATGAAGCCTGGGTAAATAATCTGATTGGTCTGTTGGTCTGACTGTGTGTTCCGGTGGTGTTGAATGTTATTCATTTTATCATATGGTTTGAATCTTACAATCTGCATTATTAAGGGAAATAAGTTACTTTTTAAAATTATTTTTCCACCTTTACATAGTTGAAACATTCAATTGTGTGCTGTTTTGCCTTGTATTACTTTGCGGTTGTCTCTTTTCTGTCTTCCCTCATTAGAGTGGTGGACATCCAAGCCCAATGTAATGTCAGTGAATGAGGGTTTCTGGACATGTTTGTGTTGTGTTATTGTATGCCATACAGTCAACGACTTATTTTTACAAATTCTATGTTCACCCATACAACTGCCATTGTCACAAAAATAAAATGACAAAAGTGAATCTGTATTCCTACGATGGAGTTACATGTGAAAGTATGTGTCTGCAGCTGATATACTGTTGTAGTAGGCTTAAGTTACTGGTCTGTGTTCTTTAGCCATGGTGTTTATTATGTACCTTTTCATAAGCTTTTGGATGAACCAGGGGTGTAGTCATTCAGCCGAATCTGTGCAAAACATTTCTTAAAACTGAAGCGAACGAAACGGGTAGGGACGCACCCGCAATTTGTCCAATTGAAACAGTTTGGCAGAATGACCACCTATTCTGTTAAAATGTTTTGTCTGTCTTTTCATTTTTCCAAATGGGAAACATTTAGCAACACTAGAGTTTCTATTGGACAAATTCAGGTAGAGCAATCCATTTCATTCTGCATCTGTGTTTCTTAAACGGTAAACTGTTTGTTGCAAGACATAATGAATATACCCCTGGTGACTGAACTCTTGACAACTAATGTGCACCCCACCTATATGGATCCCCTAAGAAAGGATTGTGGGATGACCTGTGTACAACACAGTTGGTTCGAGGAGGAGGAGCACAAGGTAAGTTCATTTCCAGTGAATGAAGTCGTTACTTTCTAGTCATGCTGCAAAGCACTGTAGGACCCTAGTGTTAAGTCTACCAAGAAAACCATTTGTTTAATGAAAGCAACACTAGGTTCTAGGAACTGTTGCCCAATCTCAGAAGTTGTGTACTACAGTACAACGGATACAATAGAAACATTGAGAGTTAGGGCTGTAATATTCATGAAGGAAAAACTAGTTAGTCATAACCCAGTTTCTACAACCTACCAAGCATAATGAGAATGGTCCCGTACACCTGTTCAGACGTTGCATGAATCAACCAATGGTTGTGTGCCACGTCATCGATTGACTGATTGTTCTAACATCTGTTGGTGAGATGATAGTTCAAATACATATCCAGTTGGTGTAAAATATGGCATGCTTCAGCAACGCCTGGGCAGAGGAACGCGCCCAAACCTTATAGTTAGTTCCACAATGCCATAAAGATGCAGAGTAGACTTTAGACTGAAGAAGATCTAACACTACCAACTATGCGAAAAAGCCATTAGTATCCTAAATATTCTGTTGTGCATCTGTTACGCCTGGGGAGTATCCATATAAGGAAAAACCTTATTGGCAAATACGGTTCAACTTTCACAAAGTCCTGCTGAAAAGCCGCTTCTATTTCATGTCGAGAGCGCGCAAAGGGTGATGGTGCGCGTTCCACTCAGTCAATTGCATGTGTAATCATTTCGGCCGACACTGAAGATGGCGATGAGAGTAGCGTTCCGGTGCCTTACTGCAAACTTTTCCCCAGTACTGATTCAGCGTTCTCGACCTGTACAGATATCCGCAAGTCGGCTCTTATGGAAGGCCAACCCCGCACAGTCACTGAGCACAGCCTCACGACTGTCCACAGGTAACAATTTGTTACAATGTTGCCCAAATTGGCGCACTCGGTGTTGCATGCTACATTTATTAACATCACAATTGATGTACGGGTCTGTGGCTACACATTCCAGTCACAGAGGGGGATAATCGCACACTGTTTTGGTCAATCCCCCACGGTACATTTTTACACGTCAGTGAGAGTGTGAACAGCGATTTTTATATTTTTGTGGTCAGCATGTACAGGTTTGTAAACAGTTTAGGACGCATTCCCTGCTACGATAAAGTTTGGGCGATGGGTCAAATAACAAGTAGCCAAATGTTGGCCGTTACGTGGTCTAAAAGTAAACTATTCTCTTGTTATTCCCAGACAGAAATCAATGGAAATCAACGTTTATTTTCTTAGACGACACTGTAAAACGCGGTCTTAAAAAAACATTAGGGCTTGTTAAGCACTCAAGACACCCACTGTCTCGTGCCCCAATGTAATGGATAATTACATAGAGCAAATCACGCACGAGTTGGGACGTAGGCAAGTCAAATGCTGGTCGGGAGTAACAAATTTGAGCATACATCTATATTTAGCATATTTACCACATTTGTAGTCTGCAAATAAATGCATGGTGTAATTTTTGGGTGGTGGTTTAGTCTAGAAATTATATTGAAGCTCTCCATTAAGGTAAGGCTCTCTTGTCTTTCAGACAAACCAGCCATCATGCCTCAGCATCTTTCACAGTTCACAATCTGGTTCAAACCTGTATTTTTCTGCCTGATCTGATGCTAGCATTGGAAGCTGTTGAGGCATTTAATTCCTCCCCAGCATATTGGGGAAAATTGACAGAGGTTGACATAAACCACGTTTTAATGTTTCTTGCTTGAACTGTGGATTACATATTTGTACAAAAAATATATAAAATATTACTAGTTAATTTAATAGAATGAACAGCCCACATAGCAGATTAGAGGAAGGATGTTTAAATGTGTGTGCTCCCTCCCACCACTCATACTGTGTACAACTATACTACAATGTACAGTAATAGCTAGAGAATGCTGGTACATTGTATGAGCAATTGACATCACAATGGTGATAGTAATACAATTCACATCTTGTTTGACATTACAGGGCTGAATGTGGGGCAGTGCATGAATGGTATCTTTTGCCACCTTCCAGTATTTTAAATGAAGTTTGCTGTGTTGCACAGTACTTTTTGGCTCTGGTCCATAGTACATTAGTGTCCTTTGGACAGTTAATAACAAGTGCAATGTTTGGGATGGGTACTTAGTTAGGTATCCCCCCCCCACTAAAGTTTGGAAACCCTAAATTAATGGTGTTGTACTCCTAGAACACAGAAAAATGGCCATGTCAACTAGTCAGTGTAGTGTACTAATACATTATTAGTTTGAATATTAATATTTGTGCTGTTTTTCTATGCACATGCATCCCATTATCTGATGTGAATGTCTATTTTTACAGCCCTGAAATTCACAGACAAGCATGAGTGGGTGCGAGTAGAGGGAGGAATTGGCACTGTTGGCATCAGCAAATTTGCTCAGGTAGGCAGTTTGGTTGATATTTTTATCAATGATTTAGTGTGCTACTGTTTCCAAATGACTTATCTGACATTTATTGGTCTACATAATGCCTGTATTGTCTTGAGAGATTTATTTTGGAACTTTGTACTTTGTCCTGCAATACAAAGACATATACCAGAATGACAATTTTACATATGTATGACTATTTTCTTAGGGTAATTGATTACTTGTATTATGCCTGGCTTAAAAATTGAGGCTCAATCTGATATTTGTGCAAGAACTTGAAGTTTACCACAACTTACATTGGCCTTATTTTATGCTTTCCCAGAATTTCCTCAACGTGTACTTCAAATATGAATATTTTGTGTTAAAATTTCTGTGTAGCTGCTAAAATGTTAGAATTTGTGTCCCCCCATTGTAGGAAGCATTAGGTGATGTGGTATATTGTGGACTCCCTGAGGTGGGGCAAAAACTTGAACAAATGGGTGAGATTTTTTTCAGGTTTAAGTTTCCTCCCACAAGTAAATTACTCTTGTGACCATGAGCTTTGTTGCCAATAAGGAGGGTCATGCATGTCCTTTGCTTGTGTTTCAGAGGAGTTTGGTGCTTTGGAAAGTGTGAAGGCTGCTAGTGAGCTGTACTCTCCGCTGACTGGAGAGGTAACTGAAATCAACACAGAGCTGGCAGTCAACCCTGGACTAGTGAATAAATCCTGCTACGAAGTGGGTGAGTATCTTATGCAAGAACAAGTGACAAGACAAATCAGTTGATAATTTAGCAGACACTCTTATCCAGAGTGACTTACAGGAGAAAATTAGGGTTGTTTTGCTCAAGGGCACATCAACAGATCTTCACCTATTCCGCTTTGGTTTTCGAACCAGCGACCATTCGATTACTGGGCCAATGCTCTTAACCGCTATGATACTTGCCACCTTATGTGAATTATTATATATATTTTTTTTTGGTGAATACTCATTCAACACACTTAACCCCCCTGCCCTGACAATTTTACTGATGGTTGTTCTCCTTTGACTTCCAGGCTGGCTAATTAAGATGACTATTGACAACCCTGCAGAACTTGATGGCCTCATGGACGATTGCTCTTATGAGAAATTTATCAAATCACTTGATGAGTAGACTGCTCGACTCTCCATGTTCTTTTTTTAAAATGTTCTTTTTAATGATGATTACAGGTCTTTCACACTAATCCTATCTGGACTGGCTGTAAAATCTCAGCTAAAAATATTATATAAAGTAGCCATATTTATTTTGACTAATTGTTTGATAACCTAAATGATAATTAAAAATGCTCACCTAGGTGCTTTTGCTGATTAAACCACAAGACAACCTGAAGGGTTTGTTCCCATGTTCTGTTGGCACAATGATAAATCCTGTTGGCACAATGATAAATCCTGTTGGCACAATGATAAATCCTGTTGGCACAATGATAAATCCTGTTGGCACAATGATAAATCCTGTTGGCACATAAATAAGAGTTGATTACTTCAGGTGCTTGGTTTGAACTGAAAAAAATGCAGAGAAGTGGCAACAGGTTGGAAATGAGAAGTCAGATACAATCCATTGTTTTTTCATTATGGCTTTTCTATTCCATCTGATGGGAAGGATGGAATACAGTACTATTCACTTGCTTTACATAAACCACCTTAAGTCATTATCTAAGTCTAAACTTAATTTGATGTCTGGCAATGCAAGACTAGTCAAAACCAAACCTTGGCTGGTAGCCTGGCACTTCCAAAGACTCCCACACTTGTAGATTGACATTTTTTCAGCAAGATCACCTTCTTTAGAACAAAAGACTACAGCACAAATGAATCAAGAATCAAATCTATTTGTGATATTTTCCTATTTTGAGGTAACATCTGACATCAGGAATATGTGGATAATATTGCATTTGTTGTGCTGTTTGTACACACTGCCTGTGATTGTTGACATGGCTCACTAATATCTACTGCTATACATATCATTCTTAGTCTGTTTTTGGTGTAGGTCTATCTATGCATAGATTGCATTTGGATTATTCGTTGTGTTATTTGGGTTACCTGGATTTGTTCTGACATTCATATATTGTTTTTGATTATTTGTGTACTTGTTTGGCATTGTTAGGAGCTAGGAACCCAAGCATTTTGCTGCACCTGCTAAACCTCTGCTAAACTGTGTGTGACCAATAAAATTTGATTTGATATGCTGCTGCTGTAATTTCCAACCCAAGTGATTCAAGCTAATGGTAACTGAAAGTTACACAAGTGATATTAACACAATATATCTGCACAGTATCATCATTGATTTATTAAAACATAATCAGCCCTGTCAGTTAATGGAACAGTAGTTTACATTGTAAAGGGGATATTTCACATACTGTGAAGGGTGTGTGTGGACCTATTCCTAGAAATTACCCTGCTTCAAACTAGACCTTTTGTTCTGATGCCTAACTGGTGAAAACCCAGAGAGATAGAGAAGCACTTGTCATTGCTACATTGAAGCTTGGCACACCTTGACCTTTGCCCTTAGATTAAGATCGAGATGAGGTGCAAGGGGGGATTGATCAATATTAATGGCAAAAGTGGGCACAGGATCAGTGCAGCAGAGAAACTGAGCATATCTTTGACTATGAATGGGGCTTTACTACTTTAACATGAGAATACAATTTGGCTGTCGGACAGAAAATATCCTTCCGGGATGGTCCTCTCTTGACACAATGAGCAAAGTGATGGTGTTGCTGTTTGTGTGCACTTTAAAAAGACTGCCGCATATGATTTCAAGAACGTATTAGGGTTAAATATTTGGATGGACAACACTCCTATAATGAAAACATGTCATTCATAATGATCATTACAACAATGAGAATGGAAAATTGGGCGATACTCAGAGAAATTGGCAATCTGAAACAGGCCCGTAAGTGAAATGTGTGTAACTTTATTGTGCGACTGCAGGGACCTCTTGTGGTGTACCTACATATAAATCTTGATTTGGGTGGACGACCATTAGATAAAGAACAAATAATCTGTCATGCATGCTTGTTGCATGACAGATTATGGTTGTTTCAATATGTGTTGTATTGGGACTTGAATAGGATAAACAAAGCACGTTATTACAAAGCATTATCCCAAAACAAGAAGATTTGGTTTACTAACAAAAAAACGTACAACAATGCATTCTGAACAAGATATATTTTTTAACTCAAACTCTTCACACGTGGATATTAGTACATCCGGTTGACACTCCATTGCGTCTACCATTGGCTGCCATCTATATATCCCACAATGCACTATTTTAGGACTTCCTTTTTCCTTTCGGCCATTTTCCGCCCCAGACGGTATGTTGAAATAAGCTCACTATTTTTCAGACGAAATCGCTTTTCATCCTCAAATATATCGAAGTTGATGTGACTTTTATGTGTTTGTTGCGAAAGTTTATGATGTTGTCGTTAAGAATATATGACTATTGAAGATTTTGTTGAGCTAAAGGCTAAGAAAAATGCGACCCAGATAGGTTGACAACTGAACCTATCTGGGTTGTAGACGCATGTATGTCTATGTTGTCAGTGACTTTACAAGTGTTTCATTGTCACCACCCATTATCGACAATGAACTCCAATGATTACGGAGTCATTATCACAGTAAAATATACGTCTGTTTGTGTTGGAATTCATTGTTGCACCCCAGCTTGCCTTGACGTGAAGGCTAACATTTAGCCTATTAAGCACTTCGTCAGCCATTTTTTTCCTCTGCTGGAAGGGTTGATCTTATTGCTAAATGTGATTACCTTCTACGCCTACATGTGTTAATGTCAACTTCTGTTTCAGGGAAGTAGGCAACCATGGCACCCAGCCGGAATGGCATGCTTTTGAACCCACACTTCCACAAAGACTGGCAGACGAGGGTGCGCACCTGGTTCAACCAGCCCGCAAGGAAGACTCGCAGGTAGGCCTTGATTAGTGACTTTGGTTAAGTAAAGTATAATGGTTGGATAAATGTTAACTTTTGGTTGAACTGTCTTACGTTTCAAACGTCTACTGTATGCAAACCTACCAGCTATTAACTAGCATGGGTATGTTAGGTAGCAGTGTGGATTGAATGATGCTATGGTGTAATTTTGTTGTGTAGCTGTGTATGTAGGTGATGATCATTCAAATATAACTTTCTATATAAACTCAGCAACAACAAAAAAAACATCCCTTTTCAGGACCCTGTCTTTTAAAGATAATTTGTAAAAATCCAAATAACTTCACAGATCTTCATTGTAAAGGGTTTTAATACTGTTTCCAATGCTTGTTCAATGAACCATAATTAATGAACATGCATCTGTGGAAAGGATGACACTAACAGCTTACAGATGGTAGGCAATTAAGGTCAGTTATGAAAACTCAGATCACTAAAGAGGTCTTTCTACGGACTCCGAAAACACCAAGAAAGATGCTCAGGGTCCCTGCTCATCTGCTTCGAACGTGCCTTAGGCATTCTGCAAGGAGGCATGAGGACTGCAGATGTGGCCAGGGCAATAAATTGCAATGTCCGTACTGTGAGACGCCTAAGACAGCGCTATAGGGAGACAGGACGGACAGCTGATTGTCCTCGCAGTGGCAGACCACGTGTAGCAACACCTGCACAGGATCGGTACATCTGAATATCACACCTGCGGGACAGGTACAGGATGGAAACAATTGCCCGAGTTACACCAGGAATGCACAATTCCTCCATCAGTGTTCAGACTGTCCGCAATAGGCTGGTCTGAGGGCTTGTATGCCTGTTGTAAGGCAGGTCCTCACCAGAAATCACCGGCAACAACGTCACCTATAGGCACAAACCAACCGTCGCTGGACCAGACAGGACTGGCAAACAGTGCTCTTCACTGACGAGTCGGGGTTTTGTCTCACTTTGGGTGATGGTCGGATTCGAGTTTATCGGCGAATGAATGAGCGTTACACCGAGGCCTGTACTCTGGAGCGGGATCGAGGTGGAGGGTCCATCTTGGTCTGGGGCGGTGTCACAGCATCATCGGCCTGAGCTTGTCATTGCAGGCAAAATCAATGCTGTGCATTACAGGGAAGACATCCTCCCTCATGTGGTACCCTTCCTGCAGGCTCATCCTGACATGACCCTCCAGCATGACAATGCCACCAGCCATACTGCTCATTCCGTGCGTGATCTGTGTTCTGTCATGGCCAGTGACGAGCCCTGATCTCAATCCCATTGAGTACATCTGGGACCGGTTAGATAGTAGGGTGAGTGCTAGGGCCACCCCCCTGGGAACTTGCAGGTGGAAGACTGGGGTAGCATCTCTCAGCAAGAACTGGGAAATCTGGTGCAGTCAATGAGGAAGAGATGTACTGCAGGACTTAGTATCTGGTGTAGCCACCAGCTGCTTGATTTTGCCCCCCCTTTGTTCAGGGACACACTATTCAATTTCTGTTAATCATGTGTCTGGAACTTGTTCAATTTGTCTGAATCTTATATTCCTGAAAATATTTACATATTTTAAGTTTGCTGAAAATAAACACTTGGCAGTGAGGATGTTTTCTTTTCTTTTTTGCTGAGTTTATGAACAGACTCCTCATTTTTCAGGCGAAAGGCCCGTCAAATCAAGGCTCGTCGTATTGCTCCACGCCCTGTGGCTGGTCCCCTCAGGCCTCAAGTCAGGTGTCCCACCATCAGGTATCACACCAAGGTGCGTGCCGGACGTGGCTTCACCCTGGAGGAGCTCAAGGTAAGAGGGAAATTAACAGTACATTTACCTTTCGAATAATAACCTCGAGGTTTATGCAGTGTTAGTTCATTGTGAGACTGAACAGCCTGAAAGACAGGTTTGAGTTTTTATTGAATATATTTTAGCTTGCAGACTACTAGAACCTTTTACAGCAATCAAGTGATGACATCTCTGTACCTCCTTGATGATTCAATTTGAACCTATGCTGATGTCTGCTTGTTTTAATGTGTGCTGTGCATATAAAAAAAAAAACTCAAAAGCTGGTCAATTGACTAATAACTTTGGACTCAAGACAGTTAACTCATTTGTTTGACAGGCTTTTTGTCTGAATGTAGCAATCTACTTGTATTGAATTATGTGCAAGCCTTCACACTGCTAAAAGTCCAGGCATGGCTAGCAACTAAATGCCCGACAGTTCTTAAATATTTGGTTCTTGCATGTGCTTTGTATTCTAGGCTGCTGGTATCCACAAGAAGACAGCCCGCACCATTGGCATCTCGGTTGACTCCCGCCGCCGCAACAGATCTTCGGAGTCCCTGCAGGCCAATGTACAGCGCCTGAAAGAGTACCGCTCCAAGCTCATCCTCTTCCCCAGGAAGGCCTCCGCACCGAAGAAGGGAGACAGCACTGTAAGTGTCAGTCATAGAACATTGGGTTTGGTGTTTATAAACATGGGCACGCATAACCATATTGTTTAAGTGATTGCTTAATTTGAAGGTCAGATGATACATATTTGCAGTGTGAAGACTTCAGCAGTCATGGATAACATTCCCTGTTAAAAGTGATTCTAGAATATTAGCTCATAACTGGGGCAATAATTGCAATTGTGATCAAAGCTGGATCTTGAGTAGCACTGGGCCTGCAGTCAAGTGATGACAAATTCTCCGGAATCTCTGTACTACCTTGATGATTACATTTGAACCTATTATCTGATGACTGCCGGGTTCGTGTGCCCATTCTGTAGTTTCTGAAACGACCCATTAGAAAGTTTTGAAGTTAAGATGTGGAAATTGGTTTTCAAGCAGGTCTGAAGGTTTTGAAATGTGTGTACTGCTTTTTGTGCAGAGTAACATTGATCTGTAGGGGCAGGATATTAACCAGACTTTTGTGCTATAGATAATACTGTCTTAGACGTGTTGGAATGTCATTTAAAATATTGTTTACACATAACAGATCTGCATGGTTATCTGGACTACAACTTATGTGACAACTTTAGGGGCTCCGATTTAGATTCAGTTGGTGTGCAATTAAATGTTTGAGGACTCTTCTCTTCACCCCAGTTGCGTTTTAGATTGACTGTACCGTCTTGCATGTGCACATGGTAGATGTTACTTTTCCTGAATGTATTAAAACTTTTCCCTTTCTCCAGGAGGAGGAAATCAAGATGGCCACGCAGCTCTCTGGTGCTGTCATGCCTATCAAGAATGTACGTATCACACATTCATATCTCTTGATTCACCCCCCAAAAAATTAAGTTCATGTTCTTTATAATACACTGATTAGGGTTATTGTCTGTAAATGGGAAGACCAGGTCATAATTTAAATATTAGGATATTTATTGAGTATATGTATTGGACAGATATGTTAGAGCTCTTTCAGCAGTCAAGTGATGACAAATTCTCCGGAATCTCTGTATTGCCTTGATGATTCTCCTTGAACCTATTATCTGATGACTGCCAGATTGTGCTGGGCCTTAACTTACAGAAGTGGACACACAAATAATTAAGGCATTGAGTAATGGCATGGGACTCTGCTAATCCATTCATTGTATTTGACTTTCTCTTTGACTGAAATGCCTCTCTACTCTTGATGAGTATATCTTTACATCAACATTGTTGTTAATTGGCTCTTCTCCCTCTGCTGCAGGTGCACAAGAAGGAGAAGGCCAGGGTGATTTCTGAGGATGAGAAGAACTTCAAGGCTTTCGCCAGCCTGCGTATGGCTCGTGCCAATGCTCGTCTCTTCGGCATCCGTGCCAAGAGGGCAAAGGAGGCGGAAGCGGAGAGTATTGACAAGAAGAAATAAACCGCTAGTTTCTATGGAACTTTCCAAAATAAAAGAACGTGTACAATATTACTGGTCATTTTTCAATATGAAGGGTCATGTTTGTTACCATCTTGTACTCTTAATTTTTATTGCAGTTGTGGGGACATTTCTGATCAATGACGATAAACACTCAACTTTGGGACATTAGAAAAATAGATTTTCATGCTTTAGTATTTCAATGATCACATTTGATGGATTATAGAAATACAGGCATCGATGCGAACATTAAATAGAATGTTGACTGTTGCCCAAGAGACCAAGGGATGGAATTTCTTGCCCAGTCACGACCAGCAGGTGGTGGTTGTGCTACGTTGTAAATCCCTCACCCTGGCATTTTCAAATTGTATGTGGAAACCAGTCTTCTGAATATGAGCTATACACTTTGGAAGTGGTCTTTTTGAATCGTCTCCAACGAGTGAAATGGAGAACAAAAGTCCTTAAGCCCTAAAATTCATAAGGCGTCTGGCAGGAGTAAATTCATCCACAAACTCTTATCTTAAATTACTGCATTATTCATTAATTTCATATGAACCCATTCAAAAGATTACGGGATGTAAAGCCAAAGTGGTGGTCACTTTCAAAGTGTTTTTGATTCCCTTACTCTGAATTCCTAAATATGAAATGGCTTTTTTCACAACGCAGTCTTATAAAACCTCAATAGAGTGGTGTCCTTGGCACGTCTACTGGCTCAGAATAGTTCACTGCTCATGTTAGTTTCCCTGCTAGCTCAACCAGAATCTTGTGTGATTGACTTATGAGCCATGCTCCAGCCTTCTAGAAGTTAATGAAAATGCGGTTTTGAGTTTTTTTTTGTTGTTGTGTGTAATTGTGTAATTACTAGATTCTTAACCTAGCCCTGGAGGGCAGGTGCATGGATCTGAAAACCAGTCAGATCTGGTGTGACCACCTTTTGCCTCATACAGCACAACGCATCTCCTTTGCATGGCGCTGATTGTGGTATGTTGTACCACTCTTCAATGACTGCGAAGTTGCTGGATATTGGTGGGAAAGGGAACACGCTGTCATGTTGATCCAGAGCATCCCAAACATGCTCAACATCTGGTGACTGCAGGCCATGGAAGGACTGGGACATTTTCAGTTTCCAGGAATTGTGTACAGAGCCTTGCACATTGGGGCAGTGCATTATGCTGAAACGTGGTTGATGGCAGGGGCTCAATGGGCCTCAGGATCTCTGCATTCAAATTGCCATTGATAAAATGTAATTATGTTTAGCTTATGCTTGCCCATACCCCCACCACCATTATGGGACACTGTTCATAACATTGACATGAGCAAACTGCTCGCCCACATGACGCCATACATTGTCTGCCATTGCCCAGTACAGTTGAAACCAGGATTCATCCATGAAGAGCACACTTCTCCAGCATGCCAGTGGCCATTGAAATGGCTACGATGCCGAACTGCAGTCAGGAACAAGACCCTGGTGAGGACAAATAGCATGCAGATGAACTTCCCTGAGACGGGTTCTGACAGGTTGTGCAGAAATTCTTCAGTTGTGCAAACCCACAGTTTCATCAGCTGTCCAGGTGGCTGGTCTCAGACGATCCTGCAGGTGAAGAAGCTGGATGTGGAGGTCCTGGGCTGGTGTGGTTACAAGTGGTCTGCGGTTGTGAGGCCAGTTAGACGTACCACCAAATTCTCTAAAATGACGGAGGTGGCAAATGGCAGAGAAAATAACATTCTACTCTCTGGCAACAGCTCTGGTGGACATTCCTGCAGGAAGCATGCCAATTGCATCTGTGACATTGTGTTGTGTAACAAAATGCACATTTTAGAGTGGCCTTTTATTGTCCCCAGCACAAGGTGCACCTGTGTAATGATGCTGTTTAATCAGCTTGTTGATATGCCTCACCTGTCAGGTGGAAGGTTTATCTTGGAAAATGAGAAATGTGCACAACATTTGAGAGAAATAAACTTTTTGTGCGTATGGAACATTTCTGGAATCTTATATTTCACCTCATGAAACATGGTACCAACACTTTAAAGGGGGAAACCTAGTCAGTTGTACAACTGAGTGAATTCAACTGAAATGTGTCTTCCACATTTAACCCAAACCCTCTGAATCAGAGGTGCTGGTGGCTGCTTTAATTGACATCCACATGTCAATGTGCCTTCGGAATGTATTCAGACCCATTGACTTTTTCCAATTCTTTTACGTTACAGCATTATTCTAAAATTGATTAAATAAAAAATAATTAATCAGCAATATACACACAACACCCCATAATGACAAAGCAAAAACAGGTTTTTAAAAATGTTTGCAAAAAAACCCAGGAAAACCTTATCTACATAAGTATTCAGACTGTCAATTTTGACTGTCTCAAAATTGAGCTCAGGTGCATCCTGTTTCCATTGATCATCCTTGAGCTGTTTCTACAACTTGGTTGAATTCTATTGATTGGACATGATTTGGAAAGACACACTTCTGTCTATATAAGATCCCACTGTTGACATTGTATGTCAGAGCAAAAACCAAGCCATGAGGTCGAAGGAATTGCTTGTAGAGCGCCGAGACACAGATCTGGGGAAGTATACCAAAAAATGTCTGCAGCATTGAAGGTCCCTAAGAGCACAGTGGCCTCTATCATTCTTAAACGGAAGAAGTTTGGAACCACCAAGACTCTTCCTAGAGCTGGCTGCCTGGCCAAGCTGAGCAATTGGAGGAGAAGGGCCTTGGTCAGGTGAGGTGACCAAGAACCCAATGGTCACTCTGACAAAGCTCTAGAGTTCCTCTGTGGAGATGGGAGAACCTTCCAGAAAGATAACCATCTCTGCAGCACTCCACTAATTAGGCCTTTATGGTAGAATGGCCAGACGGAAGCCACTCCTCAGTAAAAGGCACATGACAGCCCGCTTGGAGTTTGCCAAAAGGCACCTAAAGACTCTCAGACCATGAGAAACAAGATTCTTTGGTCTGATGAAACCAAGATTGAACTCTTTGGTCTGAATGCCAAGCGTCACGTCTGGAGGAAACCTTGCACCATCCCTACGGTGAAGCATGGTGGTGGCAGCATCATGCTGTGGGGATGTTTTTCAGCAGTAGGAACTGGGAGACTAGTCAGGAATGAGGGCAAGATCAACGGAGCTAAGTACCTGCTCCAGAGCGCTCAGGACTTGGGGCGAAGGTTCACCTTTCCTAAGCACACAGTCAAGACAATGCAGGCGTGGCTTCGGGACAAGTCTCTGAATGTCCTTGAGTGGCTCAGCCAGAACCCGGACTTGAACCGCATCGAACATTTCTGGCGAGACCTAAAATTGCTGTGCAGCGACACTCCCAATCCAACCTGACAAAGCTTGAGAGGATCTGTAGAGAATGGGAGAAACTCCCCAAATACAGGTGTGCCAAGCTTGTAGCGTCATACCCAAAAAGACTCGATGCTGTAATCCCTGCCAAGGTGCTTCAACAAAGTACTGAGTAAAGGGTCTGAATACTTATGTAAATGTGATTTTTATTTTTAATAAATTGGCGGAAATGTCTAAACCTGTTTTTGCTTGGTCATTATGGGGTACTGTGTGTAGATTGAGGGGAACAAATAATTGAATTAATTTTAGAATTATGCTGTAACCTAACAAAATGTGGAAAAAGTCAAGTGGTCTGAATACTTTCCGAAGGCACTGTACATTGACATTCTACCACCAATATGGTATTCTCATGCACCTGATACCTGCACTGTGAGTAATATCCTGGGGAAGAGATTATAACCACAGAAAAGGCAGAATCTGTGGGAACATAAGGACAGGGGCGATGAAGTCTGACATCATTGTTCCTATGCCCCTCTGCTAGAATGACTGCCACAGCATGATGTCTTAAAGTTACTTGAATGTCAACTGTAGCAATGTATGCTATAATATCAATTATACAACCAATACACTGTAGCTTTTGACTATGTATAGGAAGGCAGCCTTGAGGTGTGTGGGCTTTACCTTAAAAATGAATGCAGTATCGTGCTTCTACACCTGCATTGCTTGCTGTTTGGGGTTTTAGGCTGGGTTTCTGTACAACACTTTGTAACATCAGCTGAAGAATTGCTTTATACATTTGATTTGATATCAAATTGAATGTATTCTGCTCTTGTATGATGTCATGTCTCTTGATTTGCTCAGCAGTGTTCATGGGAGGAGGCGGGGAGGGCAGTGGAAGTATTACGCAACGTCACATTTCCTCTGCTCCTGCACACTCTGTCAGCCATGACAACCTCTGACCTGAGCAGAATAAAAGATCAGGTGAGAACCGCACAAGATTCTGTCTCCACCAGGTGTGCTTTAATGTCTTCTGTTCTGATTATTTACTTCAGATTGTGCTGCTGGTTGTTTATTCATGTTCTGACTGACTTTTTGAGTGTTTAAACTGTAAGATTATACAATCTGTTCAATGTAGCTTTGACTTAGTCTTTCCCAAAACATAATTTATTAGTGTTTATTTCTTGAATGTTCTCCCCTAGGCCTGTATCATGGCCTTAGGATCCAACAGGAATCAATTGAAAGGTTTATGACTGACAACTTTCATATTAGGTCACTCAATGGATAGTGTTGAGGTAAGAGGATAGGCTTCGTTTCTAATTCACTGAGCCATATTTAGATCAACTAGATCATGTTAAAACAAAAGCACACCAAATAGATTAAGTGGAAATTAGAGCAACCATAGCCAGTATGGGAGCCTCTAGAATCAATGAAGTAGTGGGAGTTTGCCCAAAAACCTACATGTAAGTCAATGTGTCTAAGAATATCTTAACACAGGGGACCTGCTGGGTGGAGGATTACATATGAAGTTACACAAACTCCTCACCAGTGCCTGCACAAATTCCATTTTCATGTTTTCCATTATTTTTGTTACCTGAATGGCTGGAATCATTAAAGTTGGTTGGTATGTAGTTCTCGTAATCAAAATTATTTTCTGTTATGTTGAAAGCAAGCAATCAATTTTTACGGGAAAACATTTGAACTACACAACATCATAATGTCTGTCTGGGAGCTGGAGTGGTATAAACAGCTAGATAGCTAGAGGACTCTTGATAAATATATGCATAAGTACACAGGAAGTCCAGAGGGAGAGGCTTTAGTGTTGGCACAGCGGCAACAGATGGTTCTGCTTAAGAGCTACAGCATAATGGAGCTCAGGTGTATGGCCCAGGGCACTGTTGGGTCCTACTTGCAATGAATTCCCATCGAGTTCGAGACACAGGAGGTGAGAATCTAAGATGATAAGGCAACCATTCTTTAGGCTACAACTGCAGTTAACCCTCTTGCTACCGTGGCATCAAACCCCTGTCGTTGCCATATTAATTATTGTACTCGTGAGCTTATGCACATTTACTAATAAGAATTATAACATGCAGGAAATAAGTTGATCACCATCAGAAGGTCATAGGTCAATGGAACAGCACTATCTCTGTTTTATAGAGACAAAAAGCCTTGGAAGGGAGGATGTTTCCTGCTGCAGGGTTTGTTGATGTGATCATGATGAGGGACAAACAGCCCAGTAAAGCGAATAATTAAAATAGAGCCAAACGTTTAGTCGAGTGCTGTTTGAATAAGTAGCTCTCTGCCCAATGCTGATTAGCCTCCCTATTCGCTGCCAATAGTCTTTACGGAGGCCTAGTTTTTATAAGGAGCAAGACCCCAAATGCGTACCTGTGGAGTGCTCCTTGACTGACCACCGGTCAAGGAGGTGAAATCAACAACAGAGGCCATAGGATGTATTATCACCAATGATGTTGTATCCTCGTTAGAGAACATTTGGAGAGGAATTGCTAAGTCAGACATTTTCTCTGCATCCCAGAATAGGCTTCACGCAGGCATATAGTGCACTTTAATTCTTTTACCCAGCCTATTGTCATCCAAGTGGGAAGGCAGAAAGGATATGTGCTGTAGGTGGGACCCCCACCACTTATAATTGCTACAGTTAAGTGCTTTGAGAGGGAAATGTACACCTCTGAACACACTTCATTGTCAGCTGTAAAGCTATCATGTTATATAATTTTTAGCGAGTTCACAAAAACGATATGGGCCTTGTGGGTGGGCTGAAAAAGGCTTCATATGAAGAGAACAGAGTGTATGTGTGTGTGTCAAATTATTTTAAAACCTGCCCAACACTTGTAGATATTCAGATCATTATAGCATTAGCTATAGCCCTTTTATTGGTATTAAATAGTCTAAAACGTGTGTGTGTGTGTGTGAGAGAGAGAGAGAGAGAGAGAGAGAGAGAGAGAGAGAGAGAGAGAGAGAGAGAGAGAGAGAGAGAGAGAGAGAGAGAGAGAGAGAGAGAGAGAGAGAGAGAGAGAGAGAGAGAGAGAGAGAGAGAGAGAGAGAGAGAGAGAGAGAGAGAGAGAGAGAGAGAGAGAGAGAGAGAGAGAGAGAGAGAGAGAGAGAGAGAGAGAGAGAGAGAGAGAGAGAGAGAGAGAGAGAGAGAGAGATTTCCTGTTATTTACAAGAGTAGCACTGTCTGCGATTAATCTCCATTGTTTCTCCATTAGAGCTCAGTGTCACTTAGGATCCTTAGCTGTCTGGCCAGCCACATCAGGGCGTTCACACACAACATGTTGTGCCATCACCTGAGGATCTGTCTAATTCAATATCTGCTGTTTGACTGTCAAGTGTCTCTTCCTGTGTTTCCTGGGGTTGTAATTAATTGAGCTCTGTGAAAGACAGCAGTCCTTTCAATGATACTAAATGTCATATCTAGCCACTGGGTGTAATGTAGTTACATTGTGTCATACTAATAGGCCTATTACTGGAGGGAGAGACTATGTATCTCTTACTTGATGTAATTGAGTGAATATTTCTGGGTGGATTGCAGACACTTATTTTGCCTTTGAGCTGAGCAGATATGATCTGGCAACAAGGTACTATCTTGCAGTGTTTGATATGCAGCGACAAGCCAGTAATACAAATGCAAGCCCATTGGAATTTCTTGTGGGGGGGAAAGCCTCACATTGTATGTGGACAGTATAATATGTAGCCCATTAGTGTTGAGGAAAACAACATTTGTGGTTGTATATTTGTAATCTGTATGCTTTTAATTGTCTGTTGGTCACTGTATTTTATTTGATCAATAGCAGATTAAATCAAAAGGATAATCAACAAATGCATAAATGCTCTGGTGGTCAATTTTAGCTAAGGCTCATGTGAAAATGAGCAGAAAGGTGAGATGATTAGTGTGGAACAGCCGCCAAGAGAGTGTTCTTGTATCGCTATTGTGAACCGCTGTCGCACCTCTACGTCTCCCCCTAGCGGATTCTGGTGACATTGCGAGCTTTATCGGTGTCGTTTGGCAGATCCACTCCCTCGCTCTGCTGTCACACACCCCTTGCTTCTACCACTTTCCCTCCACTGTTCCTGAGTTTCGGAAAATCAAGCAGTGTGTTGAAGGAAAGGTAACAACAAGTGTAAGTTCAGGGACCACGTCAGGTAGGAACAAGCAGCAAGTGTTTGGATGTATTATTTTGAAGCATGTGATGCAAGTTTCTGAATGATTGAGGTAATCGAACAAAATAATGTTATTGCAGAGTATTTTTGGAATAGTATACGCTCATGTTGTATTGTTATATCATTCATTGTGAAATGCTTGGATTCATTTAGAGGTTGTGGAGCTGCATTGATAAACGACCAGTTAAGCCAGTAATGTAGATCAGTTTATATATATTAGGTGACGATAATTGAATGAATAAGGCAGTCGCGCTTCTCTCTTTCACCCTCAACAAATCATGCTATAGTTATCGTAGGAAATAATTTAGGTTGAGACCAAAGTTGAGAACAAAATCTGTATGAGTTGCTTAGTTGGATAGAAGTCATGTCAATTACAATTGGACAAGTCTTGAGTAGTCATTTACCAAGCTTAGCTGTCTATAACTGACTCTCTACCAGATATAAGACAGATATATACTAGATAGACACAGTAGATATGAAATTCACGTGCTACGCCCGGTTTAACATGACCAGGGAGGGGTGTGTGCCCATGCAGTTGTTGTTTCATTGGTCAGACAACAGGCTGGAGACATATTGCTGTTCAATAATAGGTTATGAGAATCTCATCTCCACATTTGTTTTTTTATCTGTAACATTTATAGATCAGCACTCTTATTTTTGGCATTTATGTTCCACCATCATATTATATGTCATTGCAATATATTACAAAAAATATTATAAGAACATGGAACCAACTGAACGTTACAAGTGTTGGGCAGATTATTTCGAACTAATTACAACTCCCGGTTATTGGTTGTTTTATAGTAGCCAATAATCTCAATATGTGTTCTATTTTATGAGTCATATGAGCCCTTATCATTTGTTCTTATTGTTTCTAACTACCTCGTCAAACACTTATGATTGCTGCCAAGGGCGCCTGATCTAATGTAACATAATTGCTTCAACCGAGCCTCACCCCACTGGAGAGCAGCAGCTGAATGACTGAAGGTCGCTGTCCATTAGCGGTGGTGCTGAAATAGGGCAATGTGGACTCTTGCGCCTGGGCAGGCTTTGTCAATATTATAATTTTTTACTGAGTAGTAATTCACCTGTTATTATTCAATCACCTTCATAGCCTACCTCATATGCAAACTTCTTCTGGTCAGAACTTGGATTCTGCTACTATTTATTTGAGTATCTGTAATATGCTCCTTTAAGATTAGGATGATGGTAAGGTTCAATAACATGTTGTTTGTGGATATATGCTATTTTGCAGATATTTAAAAGCCCAGTGCAGTCAAAAACGTGATTTCCCTGTGTTTTATATATATATTCACACTATGTTGGAATAATACTGTGACATTTTGCAAATGATTATGCCATTTTAGTACAAGAGCTGTTTGACAAGACCGCCTGAAATGTCAACCTGTTTTGTTGGGATTGAGTTTTGGCCTGCCTGGTTTCATCACCAGGCGGTAATTAGCCCAATAAGAAAGACAGTTCCAAACCTCTTTGCCAATAATAATCTAGTTTTCAGTTTTCCCCATTCAGACCACTCCCTGACAGTCCTAGCAAAATTATTTCTTGAGAAATTGCTCTTTGTTAAAAAAGTACTTTTGACCATTTTAATTGAAAACAATCACAGTAAGGTACTTTATTGTTAGTCAGAAATGATTTGATAATGAGATAAAAACAGCTGCATTGGACCTTTAATTTGTGTTTTCTTTACATAGGTACAGTACCTGTGTGGAGTTTGAAGAGAAGGATGATTGGGAGCACACACTTTTTTAACCCAGTTGTGATGCTCATGGACAACTTTTTCATGAAGAACACATGAAAACACACTTTGGCTGGTCCTGAATCGTAAATGACTCTCCACAGCTTTCTGGTCATCTAATCACGACTCCCCAACCTCCATCCAGCTCGGCCCACCCTGTCTGTTATCTCTGCAGACATTAAAGGACACCTGTCTTCATCTCAAATACAGACCTCTGCAAGAACTCTTTTCCCTTTTGTAACATTCACTACCAAGTCCAAGGATCCATTCTTCTATGTATCTAACTCTGTGAGATTTCAGTGCCTCGCTCGGTTTGATTCCCTTAGCCGTCCCTAGTAGTTCCCATTACTCTGAGCTCTCGGCAGCACCCACCCTCTCTTGCTCCTTACTGGTTGACTCCTTTGGTCCTGAGCCAGGATGAATGATGTCCAGGATGCTACCTCTCCAGGGGCCGCTCTAGGTGGCCCTGTCGCCTGCGTCTCCAAAGTGGAGCTGCGCGTCGCCTGCAAGGCCCTGCTGGACCGAGACACACTGAACAAGTCTGACCCATGTGTCATACTCATGGTGCAGAACCAGGGACAGTGGACAGAGGTGAGTACCCCCCATCCCCTGTATGTCCCCAACCTACTGGCCTGGTAAAGTCTTAACTAACATGGTTCGCTCCATAATGTACTGATTGTATGAACAATAAGCAATGGATGTTGATGCTAAAACAACTAAGCCTGTGAAGCGCAAACGCCAGTAATGAGCTGCATAAGTATCTCTATGATGTTGACATGTAACATTGGGTAGTATGACCCCAGTTTATTAAAATAACAATGATTCCGTGTCTGACAGAGTTGGATAGCATGAGGTGAACCAGAGTGAGTGCTTGTTTCTACTGAATGGAAGGCATTGTCACCTAGCAGGATATAGCCGGCACAGTGGGAGGGGCAGCCTCTCTCCCCGCCCTCCATTTCTCCATATCAAAGCTGAGCCATATTTAGAGAAAAAAAGTATTATCTGGAACGGCAGCTTGAAGACAGGAGTGAGATTTAAGGAGGGAGCTGTTTGTGTGAACGTGTCAGACTGAAGGATGAAATCTTAATCCTGCTCCCATTATCCCAACAGCTGGGCAGTGCACCAGATCACAGAGAACAAAGTAGAGCCAGGGAGAAGTGACATATCTGGTGCTGGCTTGGTGGTATTGTTGCCATCTTCTTTTCTTTTGAAATTTATTCTGATTTATAGAGTAGCTACCTGAAAATGAATTGAAATTCTCAAACAGATCACCGAGAACATTGTTCATAGGAGGAGGGACGGGGACAGGAAATCTTATTTTCCTTTTCACGCTTCTTCCTCTACTCTCCGTATCTCTTTCTCACTATCTCATTCTAAGTTGCGGGTCATAGTTTCTTGTCTGCCTTGGAATTACACTGGTACTCTATCTGTAATATGAGCTGGGGGTGTGTGAGTTATGAATAGCATATTTCCCATGATGCAGTATATCCACTATATATGACTGATATTCTGTATATCTATAAGGCAGTTCGAATAAAGGTGGTGGCCAAAGAAATCCATCCATCTTTGTTCCTTCAGCCCATTGCGTTCCCATTTGAGATGGGATGATTTGAGATGGGATTCCAGCCTGGCACTGTTCCAGCCTGGTACTATTTTGAACAGAAATACAATGGTTCATTGGATCAGTCTAAAACGTTGCCATCTCAGTCCAAAACTCAGTCATACACTGCTGCCAGAATCTAAACTGTGCCTAGATTCCTAAGTCATATATTGGCCTTTCTCTTGCATTTCAAAGATTGAAAAAATAAAAAAAATCTTTGTATTATATTTGACCAGCTCTAATGTGTTATATTCTCCTACATTAATTTCACATTTCCACAAATTTCAAAGTGTTTCCTTTCAAATGGTATCAAGAATATGCATATCCTTGCTTCAGGTCCTGAGCTACAGGCAGTTAGATTTGGGTATGTCATTTTAGGCAAAAAAAATGTTTAAAAAGGGTCCGATCCTTAAGAGGGAAGCCCTGCTCTTCCATAACATAGACTGACCAGGTGAATCCAGGTGAAAGCAATGATCCCTTATTGATGTCACTCGTTAAATCCACTTCAATCAGTGTAGATGAAGGGGAGGAGACGGGTTAAAGACAATTGAGACATGGATTGTGTATGTGTGCCATTCAGAGGGTGAATGGGCAAGACAAAATATTTAAGTGCCTTTGAACGGGGTATGGAACTGCAATGCTGCTGGGTTTTTTACGCTCAACAGTTGCCCGTGTGCATCAAGAATGGTCCACCACCCCAAAGGACATCCAGCCAACTTAACACAACTTTGGGAAGCATTGGAGTCAACATGGGCCAACATCCCTGTGAATTTGATTTATTTATTTAACCAAGGTCTCTTTTAAAGATGACATAAATGACAGAAAATAGACATGAATATAAAGACAAAATGCAGAAAGAAAAACCCAGTGATAAAAAACAAACACATACATCAGTAATACGGTCCTCAATCAGCTTTCTGAATCGCCCTAGAGGCACCAAAACATCACATTCATCAAAAATCAAATCAAATCAAATCAAATCAAATTTTACTTGTCACATACACATGGTTAGCAGATGTTAATGCGAGTGTAGCGAAATGCTTGTGCTTCTAGTTCCGACAATGCAGTAATAACCAACAAGTAATCTAACTAACAATTCCAAAACTACTGTCTTATACACAGTGTAAGGGGATAAAGAATATGTACATAAGGATACAGTGCCTTGCGAAAGTATTCGGCCCCCTTGAACTTTGCGACCTTTTGCCACATTTCAGGCTTCAAACATAAAGATATAAAACTGTATTTTTTTGTGAAGAATCAACAACAAGTGGGACACAATCATGAAGTGGAACGACATTTATTGGATATTTCAAACTTTTTTAACAAATCAAAAACTGAAAAATTGGGCGTGCAAAATTATTCAGCCCCTTTACTTTCAGTGCAGCAAACTCTCTCCAGAAGTTCAGTGAGGATCTCTGAATGATCCAATGTTGACCTAAATGACTAATGATGATAAATACAATCCACCTGTGTGTAATCAAGTCTCCGTATAAATGCACCTGCACTGTGATAGTCTCAGAGGTCCGTTAAAAGCGCAGAGAGCATCATGAAGAACAAGGAACACACCAGGCAGGTCCGAGATAGAGGAGCACTGTGCAAGCGATAATATTGAAATGGAAGGAGTATCAGACCACTGCAAATCTACCAAGACCTGGCCGTCCCTCTAAACTTTCAGCTCATACAAGGAGAAGACTGATCAGGGATGCAGCCAAGAGGCCCATGATCACTCTGGATGAACTGCAGAGATCTACAGCTGAGGTGGGAGACTCTGTCCATAGGACAACAATCAGTCGTATATTGCACAAATCTGGCCTTTATGGAAGAGTGGCAAGAAGAAAGCCATTTCTTAAAGATATCCATAAAAAGTGTCGTTTAAAGTTTGCCACAAGCCACCTGGGAGACACACCAAACATGTGGAAGAAGGTGCTCTGGTCAGATGAAACCAAAATTGAACTTTTTGGCAACAATGCAAAACGTTATGTTTGGCGTAAAAGCAACACAGCTCATCACCCTGAACACAACATCCCCACTGTCAAACATGGTGGTGGCAGCATCATGGTTTGGGCCTGCTTTTCTTCAGCAGGGACAGGGAAGATGGTTAAAATTGATGGGAAGATGGATGGAGCCAAATACAGGACCATTCTGGAAGAAAACCTGATGGAGTCTGCAAAAGACCTGAGACTGGGACGGAGATTTGTCTTCCAACAAGACAATGATCCAAAACATAAAGCAAAATCTACAATGGAATGGTTCAAAAATAAACATATCCAGGTGTTAGAATGGCCAAGTCAAAGTCCAGACCTGAATCCAATCGAGAATCTGTGGAAAGAACTGAAAACTGCTGTTCACAAATGCTCTCCATCCAACCTCACTGAGCTCGAGCTGTTTTGCAAGGAGGAATTGGAAAAAATGTCAGTCTCTCGATGTGCAAAACTGATAGAGACATACCCCAAGTGACTTACAGCTGTAATCGCAGCAAAAGTGGCGCTACAAAGTATTAACTTAAGGGGGCTGAATAATTTTGCACGCCCAATTTTTCAGTTTTTGATTTGTTAAAAAAGTTTGAAACATCCAATAAATGTCGTTCCACTTCATGATTGTGTCCCACTTGTTGTTGATTCTTCACAAAAAAATACAGTTTTATATCTTTATGTTTGAAGCCTGAAATGTGGCAAAAGGTCGCAAAGTTCAAGGGGGCCGAATACTTTCACAAGGCACTGTATATGAATGAGTGATGGTACAGAGGAGCATAGGCAAGATACAGTAGATGGTATCGAGTACAGTATATACATATGAGATGAGTATGTAAACAAAGTGGCATAGTTAAAGTGGCTAGTGATACATGTATTACATAAGGATGCAGTTGATGATATAGAGTACAGTATATACGTATGCATATGAGATGAATAATGTAGGGTAAGTAACATTATATAAGGTAGCATTGTTTAAAGTGGCTAGTGATATATTTACATTTCCCATCAATTCCCATTATTAAAGTGGCTGGAGTTGAGTCAGTGTCAGTGTCAGTGTGTTGGCAGCAGCCACTCAATGTTAGTGGTGGCTGTTTAACAGTCTGATGGCCTTGAGATAGAAGCTGTTTTTCAGTCTCTCGGTCCCAGCTTTGATGCACCTGTACTGACCTCGCCTTCTGGATGATAGCGGGGTGAACAGGCAGTGGCTCGGGTGGTTGATGTCCTTGATGATCTTTATGGCCTTCCTGTAACATCGGGTGGTGTAGGTGTCCTGGAGGGCAGGTAGTTTGCCCCCGGTGATGCGTTGTGCAGACCTCACTACCCTCTGGAGAGCCTTACGGTTGTGGGCGGAGCAGTTGCCGTACCAGGCGGTGATACAGCCCGCCAGGATGCTCTCGATTGTGCATCTGTAGAAGTTTGTGAGTGCTTTTGGTGACAAGCCGAATTTCTTCAGCCTCCTGAGGTTGAAGAGGCGCTGCTGCGCCTTCTTCACGATGCTGTCTGTGTGAGTGGACCAATTCAGTTTGTCTGTGATGTGTATGCCGAGGAACTTAAAACTTGCTACCCTCTCCACTACTGTTCCATCGATGTGGATAGGGGGTGTTCCCTCTGCTGTTTCCTGAAGTCCACAATCATCTCCTTAGTTTTGTTGACGTTGAGTGTGAGGTTATTTTCCTGACACCACACTCCGAGGGCCCTCACCTCCTCCCTGTAGGCCGTCTCGTCGTTGTTGGTAATCAAGCCTACCACTGTTGTGTCGTCCGCAAACTTGATGATTGAGTTGGAGGCGCGCGTGGCCACGCAGTTGTGGGTGAACAGGGAGTACAGGAGAGGGCTCAGAACGCACCCTTGTGGGGCCCCAGTGTTGAGGATCAGCGGGGTGGAGATGTTGTTGCCTACCCTCACCACCTGGGGGCAGCCCGTCAGGAAGTCTAGTACCCAGTTGCACAGGGCGGGGTCGAGACCCAGGGTCTTGAGCTTGATGACGAGCTTGGAGGGTACTATGGTGTTGAATGCCGAGCTGTAGTCGATGAACAGCATTCTCACATAGGTATTCCTCTTGTCCAGATGGGTTAGGGCAGTGTGCAGTGTGGTTGAGATTGCATCGTCTGTGGACCTATTTGGGCGGTAAGCAAATTGGAGTGGGTCTAGGGTGTCAGGTAGGGTGGAGGTGATATGGTCCTTGACTAGTCTCTCAAAGCACTTCATGATGACGGAAGTGAGTGCTACGGGCGGTAGTCGTTTAGCTCAGTTACCTTAGCTTTCTTGGGAACAGGAACAATGGTGGCCCTCTTGAAGCATGTGGGAACAGCAGACTGGTATAGGGATTGATTGAATATGTCCGTAAACACACCGGCCAGCTGTTCTGCGCATGCTCTGAGGGCGCGGCTGGGGATGCCGTCTGGGCCTGCAGCCTTGCGAGGGTTAACACGTTTAAATGTCTTACTCACCTCAGCTGCAGTGAAGGAGAGTCCGCATGTTTTCGTTGCAGGCCGTGTCAGTGGCACTGTATTGTCCTCAAAGCGGGCAAAAAAGTTATTTAGTCTGCCTGGGAGCAAGACATCCTGGTCCGTGACTGGGCTGGATTTCTTCTTGTAGTCCGTGATTGACTGTAGACCCTGCCACATGCCTCTTGTGTCTGAGCCGTTGAATTGAGATTCTACTTTGTCTCTGTACTGACGCTTAGCTTGTTTGATAGCCTTGCGGAGGGAATAGCTGCACTGTTTGTATTCGGTCATGTTACCAGTCACCTTGCCCTGATTAAAAGCAGTGGTTCGCACTTTCAGTTTCACGCGAATGCTGCCATCAATCCACGGTTTCTGGTTAAGGAATGTTTTAGTCGTTGCTATGGGAACGACATCTTCAACGCACATTCTAATGAACTCGCACACCGAATCAGCGTATTCGTCAGTAATACCGTCCTCAATCAGCTTTCTGAATCGCCCTAGAGGCACCAAAACATCACATTCATCAGTAATACGGTCCTCAGTCAGCTTTCTGAATCGCCCTAGAGGCACCAAAACATCACATTCATCAGTAATACGGTCCTCAATCAGCTTTCTGAATCGCCCTAGAGGCACCAAAACATCACATTCATCAGTAATACGGTCCTCAATCAGCTTTCTGAATCGCCCTAGAGGCACCAAAACATCACATTCATCAGTAATACGGTCCTCAATCAGCTTTCTGAATCGCCCTAGAGGCACCAAAACATCACATTCATCAGTAATACGGTCCTCAATCAGCTTTCTGAATCGCCCTAGAGGCACCAAAACATCACATTCATCAGTAATACGGTCCTCAATCAGCTTTCTGAATCGCCCCAGAGGCACCAAAACATCACATTTAACAACATTTTAAAGATTGTTCCACAAATAAGGTGCAAGAAAACTAAAAGCTGATTTAGCTAAGTCAGTAGAGACCAAAAACATTTCAAGAGTAAACCAGAGAAACCTTGTAGAGTCCATGCCCTGACGAATTGAGGCTGTTCTGAGGGCAGAAGGGGGTGCAACTCAATATCAGCAAGGTATTCTTAATGTTCCTCATTTTTGTGTACACTCAGTGTATGTTGCAATTAAGCCCCAATGTTTTCGCCTCTCCTCCAGGCATTGCCAGATAATGATTAACAGTGACAATGCCAAATCGTAGTGTGTTGAGATGGGAAGCATTTATTGAGGCCCAGTTAATGTTTATGAATGAGAAATGTGTTCCGAGGCTTTGGCAATAATGACGCTTGGCTGATAGTGTTGAGCACACACTAATCAATTTGTCGCTATGGTAATGCAATAAAACAACATTTCATGAGGAAATTAACCTGGGTTCTCTGCAAGCTGAGCATTTGAGTAGTTTACATAACTCCCCTAAATTCAGCTTGAGCATTAGGAGGTGATATAATTGATACAACCTAATGCTCCGAATAACCATATCATCCATGTCAGTGGAGAATGCATCTCAAATGGGAACGCAATGGGCTGAAGGTGGGCTGAAGGAACAAAGATGGATTTCTTTGGCAACCTTCTATAATTCAAACTGCCTTATAGATATACAGAATATCAGTCATATATGGCGGACTTCAAATGACTGAATTCGGCTATTTCAGAGGTATAAAATCATGCACACAGCCATGCAATCTCCATAGACAAACATTGGCAGTACAATGGCCTTACTGAAGAGCTCAGTGACATTCAACGTGGCACAGTCATAGGATGCCACCTTTCCAACAGTCAGTTCGTCAAATTTCTGCCCTGCTAGAGCTGTCCCGGTCAACTGTAAGTGCTGTTATTGTGAAGTGGAAACTTCTAGGAGCAACAACAGCTCAGCCACGATTTGGTAGGCCATACAAGCTCACAGAACGGGACCTTCAAGTGCTGAAGCGTGTAAAGATCGTCTGTCCTCGGTTGACACACTCACTACCAAGTTTCAAACTGCCTCTGGAAGTAACGTCAGTACAATAACTGTTCTCTGGGAGCGTCATGAAATGGGTTTCCATAGCTGAGCAGCCGCACACAAGCGTAAGATCACCATGTGCAATGCCAGCGTAGGCTGGAGTGGTGTAGAGCTCGTCGCCATTGGACTCTAGAGCAGTGGAAACACGTTCCCTGGAGTGATGAATCACGCTTCACCATCTGGCAGTACGATGGACAAATCTGGATTTGGCAGATGCCAGGAGAAAGCTACCTTACCGAATGCATAGCGTCAACTGTAAAGTTTGGTGGGGGAGGAATAATGGTCTGTTTTTCATGGTTCAGGCTAGGTTCTTTAGTCCAGTGAAGGGAAAACTTAATGCTTCAGCATACAATTATATTCAAGACGATTCTCTGCTTCCAACTTTGTGGCAACAGTTTGGGGAAGGCCCTTTCCTGTTTCAGCATGACAATACCCCCATGCACAAAGCGAGGTCCATACAGAAATGGTTTCTCGATATCGGCGGGGAAGAACTTGACTTGCCTGCATAGAGCCCTGACCTCAACCCCATTGAACACCTTTGGGACGAATTGGAATGCCCACTGCGAGCCAGGCCTGATCGCTCAACATCAGTGCCTGACCTCACTAGCAAGTCCCCAACACAATGTTCCAACATCTAGTGGAAAGCCTTCCCAGAAGAGTGGAGGCTGTTATAGCAGCAGTGGGGGGACCAACTCCATATTATGCCAATGATTTTGGAATGAAATGTTCGACGAGCAGGTGTCCACATACACTGCATGACTAAAAGTATCTTAACCAGAAGCGGTGCGTGGGTAAAATCACTGGGGAAGCCAAGGCAGATAAAAATCCTTATTACAACCTGTGCTGTGATAATTGTGTTGTTTTCTCTATAACCTGTTAGTTTGCCTGCCTTGCAACTGTGATATATAGGCCTAAGGCAGACACAATAAGCAAACACAGTGGCAGGACAAATTCAACCACACCTTTGTTTCACCACAAAACCAGAGAGCAACATCTGTCTGGTGAAGTCCACAGAACATATTGCATGTAACAAAAGTTACATGACCTACAGCATGGTCAAGAAAGTTCATGTTTCTGACATTTTCAGACTACTAAACAACTACAATTTAGAACCACAGAGAGGTACTGCAAGTCACAAAGAAAACAGGATCTGCCGCCACTATTCCAGCACCATTTCAACTTCAGCATTTCAACATCATCAAATCACCTATGCATAGTCTAATACAGTGACAACTAAAAGATATCAAAAACTACTGTATTTAGTCCAATCCATGTAAGGTAAGTACATATGATGAGGCTGTCCATGGTTCTGATTTATTTGTGTGTGTGTGTGTGTGAAATTATTTAATGTTGACTAAGTTGTCTATGACTGTCATACAGTACACTCTTATTTTTTTGTTGTCCTAGTCTACCTGGCTAAAATAATTGGCGCTAGCCCAACTTCCTTTCATGGGCAATGTTAGCCTTCTACATTTAGCTACATATTGAACTTCCATCCTCTCAGTCCAGGGGCACATTGTAGTTTATGGTTGGTTCAGAATTGCCTTTATAATCATTGGCCAGTACAGAGAACTAAGTAAAAGCACAAGTCCAAATCCCTATCTCCATCTAATTTAGGAAAGGGGCAATTTTAGCTAGCTAGCTAGCCACCGGAAGACAACAACAAAACGAGATGCAACAATTCAAGTCGTTTCTATAGATGCCGTATTTCTCTATGATAGGACTGAAGCCAAATCCAGACTGGCTTCCCTTGACACTTTATTTTGGTACGCCAGGACCATTCACAGTTGAGCTCAATTCTGATTGGCTATTATTTTATACTTTATACTTTTAGACCAAACGCTTGCTGGTTTCCCTTGAGTTCAATGCTATGGGCGGCAGCAATATCGTACTCTTTATGACCAGACCGCATCAAATAGATGGCCTACACATACAGAGACAGAGGGGCTGTTTCTCTCGCTCTGATGCTTTCTCCGGTGAGATACAGTCAGCCTCTTGCGAATTAAAGGTCAATTATGAAAACACATAGAGACGAAAGATGCATTATTTTATGTTTTTTTCTTGGTAAATGATTTGGGAAAGCCTGGCTTCCCTTGGCATCCATCAATACATGCCACTGATCTTAACCATATCAGTGCTGTTGATATACAGTGGCTGAAGCCACTTCATGGTTTTACTACAGATAGAATTCAGCAAAACAGAGAGCTGTGTCGAGATAGTTGGGCTGGGGAAGAGGCCTTTGAATGAACACTCCCTTGGGATATGATGTCTTGTACTACTCTGTATTTGAGTCTTTGGTGGCCCACTCCTTTGCTCTCATCCATCTGAACAGGGAAGCAACATTGTCATGCAAATAATTTGCTCATCCTGCTGAAGGCTGAGAGAGAACGGGTAGCTAAATCCACACAGATCTCGCTTCTCTCTCTCTCTCCTGCCGAACGAATGCAACACATTATTTATACATTTTATTCAATATTCTGCCCATATGAATGAATGTATATACAATATTCTGCCACCAGCCAGCCGTCGTTCCCCAGCCAATCACGCACATGTGGTGGGTGTGCAGACGAAAGACTTGCCGACAAAGGAAGGCTTCTGCAGCCTTCACTGTAAAATATAACGCGTTGCAGCAGTGCTTCCATGGACACAAGGGATCAAAAAAAACTCATACATTTTTAGTTGAAGATGTGATTATACGTATTTTATAAAAGTTAGGTATCAAGAAATCGACTCACATTTTTCCTCTCTGAATCCCCCTCCACCTGTAGCGGTTTTGCATTCTAGTGTTTGTCACTGATACCACCTTCTCTGTATGAAAATTAGTTAATGAGAGTCCTCTGTTCTCTGTTGGGTAAAAAACATGGTCAAATCATGACATCAGTTATCTTCAGGTCGGGAAGCTCTAGAAAAGATGCCCGAGTTTCCGACTTGGAATTCTGAGTTGGATGACCGTTCAAAAAGATTTATCCCAGTTGTTCACAGTTGTTTTGAACACGGCATTACACCCCTACTCTTACGATAAGTGCCATGGAATTTTTTATGCCCACAGACAGTCAAGACACCCATTTTAAAATCCCATCTGAAAGACCCTACTCAGTGCAATATCCCCTTCACTGCCCTGGGGCATAGATCCCTACAGTGAGGGTGTCATAATACCCATAAAATCTAGCGGTCAAACAGGGAAATGGTTCCAATCATTTTTCCACCATACATTTTTCCCATAGTGAATTTTAGAATAAGGGCTGTGTTTCGTATAGGCTTACCAAATCAAATCAAATCCAAATCAAATTTATTTATATAGCCCTTCGTACATCAGCTGATATCTCAAAGTGCTGTACAGAAACCCAGCCTAAAACCCCAAACAGCAAGCAATCCAGGTGTAGAAGCACGGTGGCTAGGAAAAACTCCCTAGAAAGGCCAAAACCTAGGAAGAAACCTATAGAGGAACCAGGCTATGTGGGGTGGCCAGTCCTCTTCTGGCTGTGCCGGGTGGAGATTATAACAGAACATGGCCAAGATGTTCAAATGTTCATAAATGACCAGCATGGTCGTATAATAATAAGGCAGAACAGTTGAAACTGGAGCAGCAGCACGGTCAGGTGGACTGGGGACAGCAAGGAGTCATCATGTCAGGTAGTCCTGGGGCATGGTCCTAGGGCTCAGGTCCTCCGAGAGAGAGAAAGAAAGAGAGAATTAGAGAGAGCATATGTGGGGTGGCCAGTCCTCTTCTGGCTGTGCCGGGTGGAGATTATAACAGAGAATTAGAGAACGCACACTTAGATTCACACATCCGAGGACACCCCCAGACAGGGCCAAACAGGAAGGATATAACCCCACCCACTTTGCCAAAGCACAGCCCCCACACCACTAGAGGGATATCTTCAACCACCAACTTACCATCCTGAGACAAGGCTGAGTATAGCCCACAAAGATCTCCGCCATGGCACAACCCAAGGGGGGGCGCCAACCCAGACAGGAAGACCACATCAGTGAATCAACCCACTCAGGTGACGCACCCCCTCCAGGGACGGCATGAGAGTCACCCTGGCGTGACTTTTTGATAACCATGTAAATCTCTCTCAGACAAGGTGACTTATAATAATATTAGTCTCTATTTACTCTCAGATTCGAAAATCCTAATTAGCATGAAAGTAGGCAAGACTACAAATCCAAGCTCCTGCACGTCATCTCTAGCTGACACCTTTGCTAACAGGTATTGTGTCAATTTAAAACTTGCCCAAGACAGTTCACAGAATTGTCAATTTAAAGATATTTTGGCAAGTTATTAATTCCTAAATTTAGCTAACATTAGATATGTGTTTCTTATTTAACCAGGCAAGTCAGTTAAGAACAAATTCTTATTTGCAATGACGACCTACCCCTGCCAAACCCTCACGACACTGGGCCAATTGTGCGCCACCTTATGGCCGGTTGTGATACAGCCCGGGATCGAACCCGGGTCTGTAGTGACACCTCTAGCACTGCGATGCAGTGCCTGAGACCGCTGCACCACCCCAAATGATTCTTACATTTACCTCGATTAGGCAGTCTCGTCCAGATCGTCATTGCATTTGTAGTATTTTATGATAGCCACATTAGCAGCTAAATAGCATTTCATTTTGTGGAGGTAAGTACAGGCAAATATATTGATAAAAGTCACCTTGTCCATTTACACGGTTATCAAAACTTCTTGCCAGGGTAATCCTACACCAGACACAGCCCTTATTTGAAGTATTTCTAAAATCACCTATGGGAAAAACAATTGGAACCATTTTCTTGTTGGTCCGCTAGGCTTTACGACTCATACTGTGGTACTCTATTGGGAGCTCCTTTGGCCAGAGTGCCCCCTACTGGCCCTCCAACCTCACTTCCAGCAGCATCTGGTCTCCCATTCAGGACCGACTCTGCTGGCAAGCAGGAGAGAGTGAGGAGAGAGGGAGCTGACTCCCTGGGACCTCAGAGATCCCTCCATACGTCGGACAGTCACATCTCTGTAGACTTTCCCTACCCCCCCAGATGAATGGGCATCACAGGGGTAGACATCACACAGACACAGCCCTTCCTCTGTGGCTCTGGGTAGCTTTCTTCACACACGGAAACGAACTTGTCCGTGTTCACAAATATGTCCAACCAGATAGCACAGGAAGAGATGGAGAGAGAGAAAGACTGAGAGAGATGGAGAGAGAGAATGAGAGAAACAGTGAGAGGAGGAGGCCTAGAGAGTCTAATTAAAACATGTCTCAGCTGTTATCTCCTGAGAAATTAACCACTCGTACTGTTTGCAGGGTCAGTAATGAATAACAAGACAACCCACCCCCATTCCTCAGGTCACCTGTATCAGTATACATAATAACATTGTCTTTAACACTCTTGAGGTGTCGTTAATTAGGACTGGCAGACTAGACACTTTATTCCACAGTGATTGTCAGTGAGAAAAGGTGCATGCTTTCTCTGTTGCTTCTCATCAACCATTGTGAGTGTGTGTGTATGTGCGTGTGTGTGTGTTCTCGTCAGCTCAAGGCCAACAGCATGAGGCAAAGCAGTAGGATTAACTCCTGAATATCTGAAAATTAACGTGGACGTGGACGTGCATGTGTGTACTATAGTGTGCCATGTATGTTCATGGAGTTTGGTGTGTGGGGCCCATGTTGACTCTGACTTTAGAGAGCTTTGACAGAGCTGCTGATCAGGCAGCTTCATTCTTGATTTGCGCTCTATGGACAGGTGGGATTTGGCTCTGCTATTGTAAGGTTGTTAGCGAGATTGATGGCTAGGCCTGTATTGAGATTGATGGCAATCTCTAGACTATTTATTTTTTAGATCAAACTATGGAGATTATGTCAATGTCAATTTGCCTTTCATATTTAACTATCTGTGTTTGACGACTTTCTGACTTTATCGTCTGTTTTACCATTTTACCATTTTACCGTTTTATCACAACTTTTTCCTCAAATTAAAAGAAATGGAAAACGAGTAAAACATTTATGGCATTTTAAGTTTCTACCAGATGCCTTAGGCTTGAATTATTTTTCAATATGCCTTTTCAATAACTCCAGTTTGAAATCCATTGATTCACTTAAACCATGGTTCAAACACAGCTTTTTAGGTCACTTTAATTTACTCATAGCATCTTTAGGGGGCACATATGCTTTTGATGATGAGTTGACTCCACTCAGAATACCTAGCTTGGAGAAAAATGACCAATCATTTATCTGGTACTGGACATAATTGGATGCTGGATGCTACTGGATGGGACATCATTTGTCTGGGTGCTAGATGGGTACACTCTGGCTGGGTTTACATAGGCAGCCAAATTCTGATATTTTACCCAATTATTGGCAAAAGAGCTGATCTGATTGGTCAAAGATCAGAATCGGGCTGCCTGCGTAAACGCAGCCTCTGTGCTCCACTGAAAGCAGGTGGCAATGTGGAGAGTTCAGGCATGAACCAGGTGTATTAGATAAACAGGTGTATGTCCAAGCATGGCAATGGATGAGCTGTGTGTTTGCTGAGCTCTCAGCCCTCAGTCCACTAAAATCCTCTCTGCTGTCACTGTCTGAACAAGAGCTTCACAAGATTTACATTTTGGTCTAATCAACAGGAAAACAAACAAGAACGCCAACAGTGGCTGTAGCGGTGATCCAGGTGCAGATGGGTATTTGGCTGTAGTTCCTGCATTCCCATGTGCCCATGAATGCATCACCATGTCCCATACATTAATTAGCATTGCAAATGAACTGATACAATGTACATTGCATATAAAACTGCACTTTTCATGTTTAATTGGTAGGAAGCTCTCATTAGAGAGTTGAGTTGGAGGTCCGAGTTTCTCCAGTAATATCGAACAACGTGTCCACATTCTAACGCTGTGCCTTTTTCTCCCCTCTTGTCGCTTCAGCTTGACAGGACAGAGGTGATCAAGAGCAACCTGCACCCGGTCTTTGCCAAGGTCTTCACCCTGGACTACTACTTTGAGGAAGTGCAGAAGCTGCGGTTCGAGGTCTACGACATCCATGGCACCCACAGTATTGGCGCCCGCGACGACGACTTCCTGGGTGGAGTGGAGTGTACACTCGGCCAGGTCCTGTACTGAATGTCTGACCCTGCTCTCAAACTGCTTTCGTACTAACTGTCCGGTAATACTTCTCACTGCTTCACTAGTCACCAGTCATTCATAGTTTTCCTGTGTTCCACAGATTGTAGCCCAGAAGAAGATGGTGAAGCCTTTATTCCTAAAGTATGCGAAGTACGCTGGGAAATCCGCCATCACGGTAGGTTCCCCCTACTCATCACCCTATTGATCTCGCTCACCATTGGCTCACTGTTGCAGTAACAGTGGCAAAATCAAATGCAATGACTTGTTAAATCAATTCAAGCAAGTAGATGATGTGAATCCTGTGATGTAAGGATGCTTCTCTGTACAAAGAATCATGACTCATATACAATATCTGTCATGACAAAGAGAGGGGGACGTTAAAGCACAGAGTGTTGTTTCAGTTGGATGGTCTCAACACCATCTGCCAGGCCAACATTACATTGCCATACAAAAGGGAACAACACAGAGAAACTGTGTTTAACAAGCCTGCAGATCTGACCTTTAGTGGAGTGGGAGGAAGAGTCAGTGTTCCTCACTGCTCCTGTTAAGTCAGAGGTGCAGAGTCTGTGATCTCTGTGCCTTCTTATACTGCAGAGATGAGAGAAAAGAAAAGAGAAAAGAGAAGGAGTTTTAACCAAGGAGTGAATCCGATGTCAACAACAGACCTTTTGCCTTATTGAGACCTATCTTTATTGATTTTACCCTAACAAACTATGCATAAATTGCCCTTGGAGAGAAAGGCTGAGAATGAGTTGCTTGTGATGGAAATGGCCAAAGTACAGATGGAATTGAGGATCTTTCCCTTCGGCTAGTGTTGCCATTATGGCCATTGATTGGGTGCGATCACATGACGGCAGCTTGCTGTGAGGCGGTTTTGGGGGATATAATGGGTTTGTTTAAGCACGTCCTGTAGCAGTGTGGGCTTAATGCATTCTAGTGAATTAGTGCTAACCTGTGTCATGGTGTTTCTGAAAATGGCTTTTCCTGATATGATAATGGGCCTGGGCTTTGTTAGGTCTGTCCGTGAGATGGATCCCAATGACATGGCGTCTGCCTGTAATGTGCCTGCAGGCTAATCTGGAAGGTGACAGAACAACAGTCAACTGTTTTTATTTTGTGTGAAAAATTCCTCCCCAGTCTTTGTAACACATCTCTCAGATATGCATATGGGGACATGGGATGTGGAGAACAGTTGATAAAATGGTAGGGATTAAGGTACCGTTGTGTGCCGTTACCGTGGCTCCCACTGGCAAGCATCACATTACAATGGTCTTCTGACTGGAACGTTCATTGCCGGGCCATAATCCCACACACAATACACATTATGCCTACACAAAACTCACCAGGACAATGGCACCATGATATGAGATACAATAAATCATATTCATCCAAGATGCACACTGTACGTACAGAAAGCTTGACAAGCTGCTGATACGACACATGCACCAAGTGTTATAGCTTTGCTGTGTTGTATTATTGATAAGCTGAGAGAACCATAGAGTTTGTTACTGGACCATTGCCACACTTCTGTCTGAATGACAGAAACCATACACTTTACTGTAGAAATGTTCTTGTTGTTTTGAGTCAACAGATGTTGTTCATTATTGTAGTAGTCGTGCATTTTAACACAGATAAAGTCCTGTTAGATAGACAGCACTTGATTCACTGGCTTACCGGCGTATAATGACACATATTTAGGAGGTGAGGGGCAGTAAAGGGCCAATACAATTTGTCCTAATGTGTTGAGATGACTTGTAACCTTCTAATTGTTCGTCAGGAGTGGTTCTGAAGGTGAGCAGCACTCACTGTAATGGGCTCATTGTAGTGAACTTGAACTCTTTGGGCTCTGACCACACCATTAGCTATGCAACACTGTGTCTCCTTTTAGAGTGCTCCCTTCTCCCTAAGTTCCTCTCCCCTCTCATCTCTCCTTTCTCCCCTCTCCCCTCTCATCTCTCCCCTCTCCCCTCTCATCTCTCCTTTCTCCCCTCTCCCCTCTCCCCTCTCATCTCTCCTTTCTCCCCTCTCCCCTCTACCTCTATTCAATTCAAAGGGGCTTCATTGGCATGGGAAACTTGTTTACCTTGCCAAAGCAAGTGAAATAAACAATAAACAAAAGTGAGAAGACACAAAACAACATTAACCAAAAACGATTAGAATTTAACTGAAAATATTGAACTCAAAAATGTTTTTAAAAAGATAGACATTTAAAGTGTTATGTACAGTGTTTTAGCAATGTGCAAATAGTTGTAGCATGAATAGTAGGGGAAGATAAATAAACAGATAAATATTGGTGGTATTTACCATGTTGTTTGTGCTTTACTGGTTGCCCTGTTTTCATGGCAACGGGCCACAAATCTTGCTGATGTGACTCCACACTGCAGTATTTCACCTAACAGATATGGGAGTTTATCAATGTGTGATTTGTTTTCAAATTATTTGTGGGTCTGTGTGATATGTGGGAGATATGTATTTCTAATGTGGTCATATGTTTGGCAGAATGTTGGGAAGTGCAGCTCAGTTTCCACTTCATTTTGTGAGTAATGGGAACATAGCCTGTCTTCTCTCGAGAGCCAGGTCTGCCTATGGTGGCCTTTCTCAATAGCAAAGCTATGTTCACTGAGTCTTTACATTGTCAAGGATTTTCTTAATTTTGGGTCAGTCACAGTAGTCAGGTATGTTCCTACTGTGTACTCACTGTTTAGGGACAGATAGCATTACAATTTGCTCTGTTTTTTGGTCACAGCAAAAGTGTGTCAAATAGTTCTCTTAGTGTTTTCTCATAATTTGGTTGGTTCTGATTGTGTTGCTGTCCTGGGGCTCTGTGGGGTCTGTTTGTGTTTGTGAACAGAACCCCAGAACCAGCTGGATGAGGGGACACTTCTCTAGATTCATCTCTCTGTAGGTGAGGGCATTGTGGTGGAATGTGTGGTCATCGCTTCCTTTTAGGTGGTTATAGAATTTAACAGCTCTGCATGTATTGTTTGGGGCTTTGCGTTGTACACAAAGTATATTTTTTGGCAGAATTCTGTATGTAGAGTCTCAAGTGGGTGTTTGTCCCGTATTGTGAATTCTTGTTTGGTGAGTCGACCTCACAACCATAGAGAGTAATGGCTTCTAGAACTGATTGAAGTATTTTTTGCCAGATCGTAATTGGGATGACTGGTTGTATATTCATTTTGATGGCGTAGAAGGCCATTCCTGCCTTATCTGTTAGATCCTTCACTGCCTTGTGGAAGGTAACTGTCGTGTTGATGTTTAGGCCGAGGTAGGTATAGTTCTTTGTGTGCTCTAGGGCAACGGTGTCTAGATTTCATTTGTATTTGTTGTCCTGGTAACAGAAGCTTTTTTGGAACACCATTATTTTTCTCTTTACTGAGATTCATGGGGGCCCAAGTTTCACATAATCTGTGCAGAAGATCTATGTGCTGCTGTGGGCCCTGCTTGGTTGGGGACAGAAGCACCAGATCATCTGCAAACAGTAGACATTTGATTGAGTCCAGAAGGGTGTGGCCGGATGCTGCAGACTGTTCCACTGCCCTCGCCAATTCATTGATATATTGTACACTGATTGTACAAAACATTTCCTGGATAGAGACTGACCAGGTGAAAGGTATGATCACTTATTGATGTCACTTGTTAAGTCCTCTCCAATCAGTGTAGATGAAGGGCAGGAGAGAGGTTAAAGAAGGATTTTGAAGCCTTGAGACAATTAAGACATTGACTGTGTATGTGTGCCATATATAGGGTAAATGGGAAAGACAAAATATTTAAGTGACTTTGAAAGGGATATGGTAGTAAATGCCAGGCGCACCGGTTTGAGTGTAGTCAAGAACTACAACACTGATGGGTTTGTCATGCTCAACAGTTTCCTCTGTGTATCAAGAATGGTTCAGCCAACTTGACACAACTGTGGGAAGCATTGGAGTCAACATGGGCCAGCATCCCTGTGGAATGCTTTCAACACCTTGTAGAGTCCATGCCCCGATGAATTTAGACTGTTCTGAAGGTAAAATGGAGTGCAACTCAATATTAGGAATGCCTTCCTAATATTTTGTACACTCAGTGTACATATTGAATAGGGTGGGGCTCAAGCTGCATCCCTGTCTCACCCCATGGCCCTGAGGAAGGAAATCTGTGTGTTTATTAACAATTTTCAACTGAACACTTGTTGTTTATGTACATGGATTATATAATCTCTCTCTCTCTCTCTCTCTCTCTCATACTATCACCTGCTTTTTCACAAAATGTAGCATGTCTGTAATATTCCTTTAAATATGCAGAATAATACACTTTTTAGCTATTAGTGCATTCCTTTTGGGGGCCAACCAAACAGTCTTGTTGACTAACTTTGGACCCAGCTCCCATGCAGTCGTTTGGCCAGCTCTGCATTACAGTAATGTTACCACATCCGTTTCTGGGCTTGAGTGAGCTTTCTGTTGAAGTTTTAAAGTAATAACACTCATGGTCCTGTCCACATGTCATACAACTGGCTGTCTGCCTGCGGAAAATAAAATATTCTCATTGGCAAACATTTGACTAACTAAAAATAACTTTTTTCAGGTACACGCTGAAGAAATTTCTGGCAACAATGGATATGTTGAACTGTTCTTCTGTGCCAAGAAACTGGATGATAAGGTAAGGGATTAGGGGCCTTCTCCTGATGGAAATGTCAATATAGTTCATGGGTGAATTTGTGCTTATTGCTGGCTGTTGAACCTCTCTCCTGTAATTGTGACTTCAAGATTGGATCTTTCTTTTTGACATAATCAGTCATTAACAAGACAAGAAAGATATACAATGATGATATGGATTTTCTACACTTATAAATGTAACATTTATTTAGATCCATATGCTTTACACTGTATTTACTGGAGGATATGACATACAGGCATCCAACATACAGTGGGGAGAACAAGTATTTGATACACTGCCGATTTTGCAGGTTTTCCTACTTACAAAGCATGTAGAGGTCTGTAATTTTTTATCATAGGTACACTTCAACTGTGAGAGACGGAATCTAAAAAAAATCAAGAAAATCACATTGTATGATTTTTAAGTAATTCGTTTGCATTTTATTGCATGACATAAGTATTTGATACATCAGAAAAGCAGAACTTAATATTTGGTACAGAAAACTTTGTTTGCAACAGAGATCATATGTTTCGTGTAGTTCTTGACCAGGTTTGCACAAACTGTAGCAGGGATTTTGGCCCACTCCTCCATACAGACCTTCTCCAGATCCTTCAGGTTTCGGGGCTGTCGCTGGGCAATACGGACTTTCAGCTCCCTCCAAAGATTTTCTATTGGGTTCAGGTCTGGAGACTGGCTAGGCCACTCCAGGACCTTGAGATGCTTCTTACGGAGCCACTCCTTAGTTGCCCTGGCTGTGTGTTTCGGGTCGTTGTCATGCTGGAAGACCCAGCCACGACCCATCTTCAATGCTCATACTGAGAGAAGGAGGTTGTTGGCCAAGATCTCGCGATACATGGCCCCATCCATCCTCCCCTCAATACGGTGCAGTCGTCCTGTTCCCTTTGCAGAAAAGCATCCCCAAATAATGATGTTTCCACCTCCAAGCTTCACAGTTGGGATGGTGTTCTTGGGGTTGTACTCATCCTTCTTCTTCCTCCAAACACGGCAGGTGGAGTTTAGACCAAAAAGCTCTATTTTTGTCTCATCAGACCACATATCCTTCTCCCATTTCTCCTCTGGATCATCCAGATGGTCATTGGCAAACTTCAGACGGGCCTGAACATGCGCTGGCTTGAGCAGGGGGACCTTGCGTGCGTTGCAGGATTTTAATCCATGACGGCGATGTGTGTTACTAATGGTTTTCTTTGAGACTGTGGTCCCAGCTCTCTTAAGGTCATTGACCAGGTCCTGCCGTGTAGTTCTGGGCTGATCCCTCACCTTCCTCATAATCATTGATGCCCCACGAGGTGAGATCTTGCATGGAGCCCCAGTCCGAGGGTGATTGACCATCATCTTGAACTTTTTCCATTTTCTAATAATTGCGCCAACAGTTGTTGACTTCTCATCAAGCTGCTTGCCTATTGTCCTGTAGCCCATCCCAGCCTTGTGTGGTCTACAATTTTATCCCTGATGTCCTTACACAGTTCTCTGGTCTTGGCCATTGTGGAGAGGTTGGAGTCTGTTTGATTGAGTGTGTGGACAGGTGTCTTTTATACAGGTAACGAGTTCAAATAGGTGCAGTTAATACAGGTAATGAATGGAGAACAGGAGGGCTTCTTAAAGAAAAACTAACAGGTCTGTGAGAGCCGGAATTCTTACTGGTTGGTAGGTGATCAAATACTTATGTCATGCAATAAAATGCAAATTAATAACTTGCAAATCATACAATGTGATTTTCTGGATTTTTGTTTTAGATTCCATCTCTCACAGTTGAAGTGTACCTATGATAAAAATTACAGACCTCTACATGCTTTGTAAGTAGGAAAACCTGCAAAATCGGCAGTGTATCAAATACTTGTTCTCCCCACTGTACATTTCAGCGTTTGTTCTATTAAGTCTGAATTGAACTTGGCTTTCTGTAAATGCTGGTTCCCCGTTGAGACAAGCATTGTGAGAATAGTGTGTCATGAACCTTTGACAGATAGCCAGAGGAAGATGAGGGTGAGATCAGTGTGTGCGTGTGTGCGTGTGCGTGTGTGCGTCGCTAAAGCGATGTTACGGTGTGGTTCTCTGTTTGCAAACAGCTCCTCCACACAAAGCATCCCACAATGGACCACTGGCCCTGAAGCTCTGCAGGTGTCTGTTCTTCCTACAGTAGCAACAAGCCTTACCAGAACACCTCCACACTTACCCTCTCTCTCTCTCCTTGTCTCTCAACTAATATCTCCGCCTTTCTCCTTCTATTCCTCCTTTACTCAGCATATTTCTCAGGGTCTTCCTCCTTTTCTCTGCATATCTCTCAGGGTCTTCCTCCCTCACGTTCTCTGCCTCAGGCTAAAATATACTATTTGTGATTATCTGGAAAATACTGTTTTCCCCCCTTTTTTACTACCATTCCATTTTTGTCTGTAATTTAGGAATTTAGACATTTCAAGTATCCTGGCTCTGAAAGGCTACCTTGCAATATTCAAAGGACATGATCGACTTGTCCTTTTCAACTCTAAATTCCTGTGCCCTAACACAAGATGAGGAACTCAATCCAACATGGGGCTCTCTGTGCAAAGACAGCACAGAAAGCAGTAGTTTTTCAATAAATGGCTTGGTGGAGAAAAGCTATGGGAAATGCATGGTGAGCTCAGTAAGAGGTAGTTTGTTGTCGGTAGAGCATTTAGGAGGGTTACGAAAGATATTTGGCAGCAGATTTTGGGTGCTGGAGCACTGAGGCACCTACAGTAGAGCTGGCACACCCACACAAGGCTCAAGGCAGAAGGTTCATATCTCAGTCAACAAGATTGGAATAACTCTCTGACATCAATGATTATAGCAGAAATCTTCTTCCTGCCTCTCTATGCTCTCAGAATGCTACCAAGCAAAGGGTGCGATTGGCCTCTGACTCTAAGCAGTGTTGGAGAAAGTTAACAGGGAGTGGAGGTAAAGTTTTGCTTAGTAAGTATTCATCAGAGCAGAGCCCAGGCTCCTGTGTAAGGCATTTATTAGAGTTAGCAAGTTACAGTCTTTTTGATTGGCTGATTGGACCTAACCCAGTAGAAATAGGGTGATGATGAGCAATTTCATGTGGAAATAAAAACAGATTTCCAATTGCACTGTTTGTGATTTAGAGACAAACAATAAAGGCTAATGAAATCTTCAGTGTACATTGGAGGCAGGGAAACTCCTCAATGGTGGTATGGTGTGCTCTAAAACATTCTCTTTCCTTTTCTTACTGACATAATTACATTTCAGTTGCCCAACCCTGTCAGCAAACTGCTTTAACTTCCAAAAAGGTTATTTGGCTGTCCCCATAGGAGAACCCTTTTTGTGTTTCAGGTAAAAGCACTTTTTGGTTCCTGTTGGAACCATTTTTGGTTTTATGTAGAACCCTCTGTGTAAAGGGTTCTACATGAAACCCCAAACAGTTCTATTTGTAACAAAAATGATTCTAACTGGAACCTAAAAGAGTTATTCAAAGGGTTCTCGTATGGGGACAGCCGAATAACCCTTTTAGGGCGGGAGAAAAATAGTCAGAGAGCTGGAGATGGAAAGTGTGTGTGTGTGGGGGGGAATGGCCACATGCTCAGGCAGATTAATTACCAGGCTACTATCTTTGTATGGAATCTGTCCGTTCCAATGACTTTGAGGATCCCATTACACTGAGAAATATTACTCCAATAGACTATGCACATGATCTATACCATTCAAGCTATAAATACTGCCTGCTTCACGGTGGTGATCAGATGATGATGAGGCACTTTAGTAATGTAGTTGATTTACCAGCACAATGGTTGATGGTTCGTACAAAGTACCTTTTCAAAGGTTTGCATTTAAACTTCTTGAATGTTTAACCTTTTGTTTTCAAAGTACTCGAGAAGTGAGATACGTAGAAAATATATATAATTGTAGATGGAAAGAGTTGCTGTGACAACCACAGTATGAGCAACATGGATCAGGCAATGAAATATCCTCCATTTATTTCTAATACTGTAATGCTGCCTGAAACGCTATCCAAGGTACTGAACAAACTGCTGGAGGACATTATGGAACTTGTAACATTATGGAACTCAGTAGACCGTGCTGGTCAAAGGTAACTTAATTAATGGTGCTGATTATATAAGTGGTGAGAGCTGTTATTGCTGGACAGGGATTAAATGTTGAATGCACGTCAGTCCACAGTGACGCCACTGGCAAGGGGTTGCCGTGGCAACGATATTGGGGGCTACCTCCCTCTTTCCTCCCTGGCTGTCCCTGTGGAGCTGTATCAGGCTAATGCAGCGAGAAACGGGGACATTAAATATCTTGTTTTGTGCCCCCCTCTCACTCTCTCACACACTCGTTCTTTCTCCCTCCATTCCTTTCTCTAACACTCTCACACACATACACTACACGATGTACAGAAATACTGTCTGTTGAGCCCTAAACCATCAATTGACCCAAACAAGCTGTAGTTGCTCTCAGCCTTACCTTGAGACTCTATGTCAAATGACTCTTTCACACCCTTTTCCTGATTTGATTTGTTACAGCAGTGAACAATACACCACATGCACAGGCAGGGGACAAGCTGTGTCAAATTGAGCACCAGGAGGACCAAGCTAACATGATGACATCTGTGTGTGTGTGTGTGATTTCAACAACTTGTTTGTTATTTGATTGTCTGAGATAAATGACTGTACATTAATGGCTCAACTAGAATTAGTGTTTTATGTTTGATTGGTTTGTATATTTGGCAGGATCTCTTCAGTAAGTCAGACCCCTTTTTGGAAATATATCGAATCAACGATGATGGGACGGAACAGCTCGTTCACAGAACTGAGGTAATAGACACATTCATTCCTCCTCTCTATATCTACCTCTCCTTCTCCATGTGTGGTGAAAGTTACTCATGTCTAATGTGCTCTTGCTGTTGCAGGTAATCAAAAACAACCTGAACCCTGTGTGGGAGCCCTTTAAAGTGTCTCTCATCTCTCTGTGTAGCTGTGATGAGGACAGGAAGCTCAAGGTAAGAAACACAGGAAGTCATAGTGTGATGGTTTAACGTGGCCGCTGTGGTGTTGATGAATGAATGAACGGAACTGGTGAATGAAGTAACTTACTGGTGAATGAACAGTCAATATCAGAGGGTTCTGTCTGTCACTGTCTGGTTGTGTCACAGTGCCTAGTCTGGGATTCTGACTCCAGGGGAAAACACGACTTCATCGGGGAGTTTTATGCCACCTTCAGAGAAATGCAGAAAATTGGCGGTGGAAGCAAGGTCAGTCGAACGGAGAGTGAGTGCTGTCAGTCACTGTTGAATGTTTGATGTGTGTCACGGATGTGTCACTTATCTCTGACAAAGACAGAAACAGGTGAAAGGAATGTCGCGCTGCTCTTCTATCTTCTGCAAGTCGTACCGCAGGTCTGCAGCAGACGTCACGACTCGTAACTGTGTCTCTGTATGTGTTGTCTACCTCTTGTGTTGAAGGTCACATGGGATTGCATGAATCCAAAGTACAAACTGAAGAAAAAGAACTACAAGAACTCTGGGGTGGTCATCCTCAGTGACCTCAAGGTTAGAGCCAACATTTACAGCTCCTGCTCAGCAACTCTCCACTATTGAATACATAGAGAATCATCCCCGTCTCTTTGCTATACGGTTCTACTCTCTCAGAACATGTACACATAGTGCTGATGAATTAGTACTGCTCGTTTCAGAAATGCGATCATCCTCAGTTTACTGTCCACCCCCACAACCCAAATCTGTAAATGACTACATCTGTGGGTGGCTGTCACCGTGCTTTTCCCCCTATGTTTTCAGTTCGCAGGTCTTTTAAAGTATAGTTGTTTTGGTGTCTCTCAGGCTTCTTGTTTCGGCAGCCTATCATTTGGATGATTTCATTTGGATTCATTAGTTTACTGCGCCCCAGCTCATGTGATTGCTGCTGTGTCTCAGTTTGAATCCTCTGCCGCCCCCACTGGGTGTGTGATCTCTAACTGGCATGGAGAGAACACACTGCACATCACAGAGCTGCTGCCCTCAGACTAAATGAAATCATCACCATTCTCCATGTTCATGCTTACTACATAATACTTGTTTTCTAAACACTGATTGCTACTGAGTAGTGGTTTAATAATAGTTTTAAAATACATACTTGTTCTTTTGTATATGGAACAGCCATTGGTTAAAACTGGAACTCATCTAAAAACATTGATGAGTACTTTACCGAGTCTGAACCCCCAACCTCTGGGGTTTAGTTTAAAAGCTTCCTCTCTGTTCTGCAGCTTCACAGAGTGTATTCCTTCCTCGACTACATCATGGGAGGATGCCAAATCCACTTTACAGTAAGTTGAGCAGCCGATGCATGCACTAGCAGGTCATCATCACTTAGCAGCATGGTACAACGCTATGCTAACCTTCAAAACGTGTACGATCCACTGACTGCCTACACATTCTATACATGTTAATGGTTGCTTGCCTTCGTTAAGGTGTTGGAATAGACAATAGACGTAGTATTTTAACCTGCCTTTGAAATTTAAACCAGTGTTCCATTTCCAGGTTAAGTGCTGTCATCAAGGCCAGTGTTTTGATTAAATGCTACGTTCTCTAAGTGTGAAACATTACATTCTGCATTTTTTAAACTAATTAAACATTACCCCGCTGACTGGCATTTTCCGTTGTTTCCGGATGATTCTCTCACTGAAGGCTAGCTCCTTAGAAGGATAGCTGAGGCAATAATGAATATTCATTTAGGGGAACGGCTATGTTAGGAGCACAGCTTCATTGTTGCATAGACGGCCTTAGGTATCACCTTCCACAGATTAAGAACACTATAGAAGTCCTTTGATAATGCACTAATCATTTTAAAAAATACCTGCAGAATATTTACATGTTAATTTCCCTTGTTGAGAAGCTGCAGTTCTCCCTGTGCCCGTATCTTTAGCACTGCTGACGTCAAAGAAGTGAAATATCTCTGTCCTTTTGTCACTCCTTTTTGACATGCCCTCAATGCATCCTGCACATATGTTGGTCATATAAATTGCTCTGAGAACATCTGCGCAATGACTGGACATAAAAATAGAAAATGAACAGACGGCTTCAGCAATGTTCATTTACGTATCTTAGATATCTATGTTTTCACCATATATTATACAGATTCACTTGCGTAAGCAGTTATGCAATTATGCTTGAGGACATGATTGCGATGATATTACAGTATTTAAGACCTTGTGAGAGCGCTCCCGGGTTGAAATGTCACTCAATGGCGCAGGCTCCAGACACTTACACAAAGGAAGTCAATTGATTTGTCATAATCTTCCTCTATAGAAACACAAGTTTGACAGAGCACTGTACAGCGTAGCCTGCTTCAACACAATCTGCATGGACAGGTAGACGCTAGGTCTAGTGTTTTATGGTGTTTGGTTTGTTTACAGTCTTCTATGAATCTGTCATTGCTCTAGGTGGCCATTGACTTCACAGCCTCCAACGGAGACCCACGGAACAGCTGCTCCCTACACTACATCAACCCGTACCAGCCCAATGAGTATCTGAAGGCTTTGATAGCAGTGGGGGAGATCTGTCAGGATTATGACAGGTTAGTCAGCACCATGCCTCTCTGCCCAGCCTTATCTTGATCTCTATCTGTGGGGCTGCTCTCTGTATGTCTATCAATGGGAAATGTAACTTTAACCCGAGACAGTGGTTCTACTCCATCTAATTCCCAGCTATGAGGAGGTAATGGAATTCGTGGAATGCTGAAATAGAATAGAATTCAGAGGATCCTTTCTACTACTCACTGAAGCATGAGTTGGAAAATGAATGACAGAGTTGAACAATTATTACAATGATAAGGCCTCGATTCAATCAGATCGAGTGATAACTCACGTTGTTTTGCCAGTGTTGAAGGTGTAACTGCGGTATGAGCCCGCAAATCGGCGAGTGGCTGTTCTTGTGTGTTACAAATCACTCCCTTCCTATTATTCCTACCGCGTTAGAAGTTCAAAACTGCGATAGAAAGTGTGCATGTTTTCATGTTAATTTGGATGGGGATAGGCTATCAGTCTAATCGAGGTGTAGACAATATAACATCACACATTCGAGTGTCTGAACTTGTAATGTGACTGCATGAACTTCTAACACGGCTGCATGGGATTTGTCCCATATAAAGGTGGGTGTGGTTTTGCTGCATCCAATGGCAGTGTCCGAGATAAGGTAACGCAAGGAGCCGCTTGTGGATTTGACACCACCAAAACAAAAAAAAACAGTAATTTTCATGCATTAATTAAATTAAGGTCCACCTGCAATTCTCATGCCCACTGCCGACACTTTCATTAAATCCCTATAGTTCCACCTTACTAGGAGGAAATTAGAGCAAACAAATTGCCTTTACACATACATTACAAATGCATGAGGAGGCCCTGGGGAAATCTCAGATGAAGTTGCTTGGAGGCAGAATCAGTGTTTGAGATGAGGCTAGTCTGCTTAGATTTACTGCTGCCTCTGCTGTAGACAGCAGGTCTTGTTCCATCCGTGGTGGCGGATGCAGCATTTCCTCTGTCCTGTGGTGCTCACTGCACCCTGTGATATCCTATTCTGTCTCAGCCTGGCAAAGACTGCCTGTGCCTGGCGGAGCGGCCAAATCCCCCTCCACGGCCCGATCCAGAGGAGAGGACACCCAGCCTGGCGCAGTGGCACAGCAGGATTAGCAGAGGCAGAGAGGGACAGTAGCAGGATGGGCAGAGACAGGGAGGGACAGTAGCAGGATGGGCAGAGACATGGGTAGAGAGGGACATAGGGCAGAGGGCAGAGGAGAGGCAACAGCAGAGCCATAGGTAGAAGTGGAGAGATGGCAGAAGAAGGGTGCACAGGGCTCTTAAGGGTTTGGGGAGATAATGGTTTCAATGGCTGGGGAGAGTTGGAGAGACAGTCTGTATATTTTAATTTGTGTGTGTGGTCACATGACTTTCCTTATACTGTATTTGTTAAGGATATGTCATTGACTGGTTATTATATTATTGTTACACTCCTCATTTATAAATGACTAATTCAATATTTATTCAATATACACCAGGGCTATCGGAGACAGTCTTGTCAGACACTGGTTAATTAGAAACAAATTATTTCAAATTGGGTCTATTTTAGAGGAAAGATCCTCTTGTCTGTCGGCACAGAGCCAAATGAGGATTTACACTGTGAGTCATGCCAGTGTTGGCTCCTCCTCTTGAATGTGTGGAGAACGTTGGCTGCCTAATTAAAGAATGCAAGAGATAACTCTAGAACAGCAGAAGACCTGCTGGAGAGACACAAACTCTAGCTACCTGGAAAATAGATGTGTAGGTAGCTAACTCAGTTTGGTGTTGGGTGTCACAAACATGCCTTTAGGTGTTGTGCCTACGTTACATATTGTGGGTTATCTCCTCCCACGCCAGGCTGTTATTCAGGTGCACGACGTGGGCATGCAGGCCTCTTGTGGTGAACATCAGGTGATGTTTGATCACTTTTACACAGTAGGTGCTGGATTAGGAGCCGGGCACCTTTTGCTCTGAGTGGGAAGTGGCTGGTTCTCCTACTGAGAGGGGAACGGGGCTCAGTGAAGACACCCGCCTGCAAGATCCGCTCTCACACCATGTCACGTGGAAGTGAAAAAGAGGTGCCAACATGGAGCCCACACATTGGTGCCATCCCTATTAACAGGCCTGTGAACAGCCTCACATTTGGCTCTCCCACTCTTCTTATTGGTGTCACGTTGAAATATGGCTGTCTACCGGGGTGGTAGTCCTCCACAGCATAGCAGTCTGTGAGACATAATTAGTTCTCTACTTGGGACTTATCACTTAGTACAGCCATGTGCTGCTTAAGAAAAGACACAGAGATGGACTACTACTCCACACACACTGAACCAACCTGTAGGTTGTGATGTTTAATCCAGGCTCAATTGGAAAAAGGCATAAGAATCCTAAAACGTTGAGCACAATCAAAGAGAATATGTATACCACTACACAGAAAGGCTACTTCCCAAAGAATGTCTATTTTATCTGGGGGAACCATAGTCAGATTTGAAAGCCCATTTCTTTCACTCTCGGGAACTTGTGGCACCTCTACATTTTCTCAAACACCAGGTTCTATTCCCACAAAGTATTAAACTGACTGATAGAACAGAGAAGCACCAAGCATCAGAACTAAGTAGCAGTAGCTCCAGTGGAAGTATTTGTACAGCATCTTCTCTTGATACTACAGGAGCTTTGGAACATATTGACTGCATTTGCGTCAGAGGAGAAAAGTAAGATAAATCGCTGAGGAAACTTTGAGAAGTTGTTTCAGGTCGATCTCGCCGTTATGTTAAAATTATAAGTCTGATGTATTGTAATGAGCTTTCTGTTTGGACAAAACACCACGGACTAGATATAATAGAAAGATACAAGACAAACAACAACAGCAGTATGTCAAAGATAGCTATTCAAGGCAGCGATATCAGACATCAGTGGTTGAGTAGTTTGAATTGTATTATAGAACTTGAAACTGGCTTTGCCACCGCCGAGCAGAGAGAATGTTGTAGGCTCATTTCTCATTCGCCCATTGTGATGGATCTCCTTTGCATTACAGACAATAATTAACAAAACTGTCCGCCCAACTTGACCCTGCATGCAGTTTATTCAGTCATGTGTCATGATTTGCTGTGTTTTCGGCACGTTGTGTTGCAGCCAATTTTGTTCTCGTACACCTCCATTGCTCCTGCAGGTTATTCCTGTCCTTTCTCCTGGATAGCGCTGTCCTGTGGGATTCATTAAACGCAGGATTAGCCATTGACAGAATCTGCGTAAATCTCCCCACGGAGGGTGGAGGGAGAGAGGAGGTCCACTTTCCCCTCTTTCTTCATCTGAGGATTAAGGAGTTGAGGATTAAGGAGATTAAGGACCAAAGTGTTGATGGAAGGAACAAAAAGAGAGCATTTCTATAACTCGACTGGGGGCAGAGAGAGAGAATTCATGTCTGCTGCCTTCCTTAATTGATCCAAGATGTTTTACCAGCTCTCTTTTCCCTGGGTTGATAGAAAGGGAAGGGGATACCTAGTCAGTTGTACAATTTAATGCATTCAACTGAAATGGGTCTTCCGCATTTAAACCAACCCCTCTGAATCAGAGAGATGGGGCCTTGAGTGTCTGTTCTTAGAGGGGAGTCTGAGCATCTTCCTCTAATGGACAGAACGGAGTCTGTGTGTCTGTGCGTGTGTCTGTGCGTGTGTCTGTGCCTGTGCATGTGTCTGTGCGTGTGTCTGTGCGTGTGTCTGTGTGTGTCTGGTGCCTGTGTCGGTGCTTGTGTCTGTCTGTGTGTTTGTGCGTGTGTCTGTGTCTGTGTCTGTGTCTGTGTGTGTGTCTGTGTGTGTGTCTGTGCCTGTGCCCGTGTCTGTGTCTGTGTCTGTGCGTGTGTCTGTGTGTGTGTGTGTGTGTCTGTGTCTGTGCGTGTGTCTGTGTCTGTGCCTGTGCATGTGTCTGTGTCTGTGCGTGTGTCTGTGTATCTGTGCATGTGTCTATGCTGTGTCTGTGCGTGTGTGTGCGTGTCTGTCTGTGTGTGTGTCTGTGTGTGTGTCTGTGTGTCTGTGCGTGTGTCTGTGTCTGTGTCTGTGCGTGTGTCTGTGTCTGTGCGTGTGACTATGTGTGTGTGTGTCTGTGTGTCTGCGTGTGTCTGTGTCTGTGCGTGTGTCTATGCGTGTGTGTGTGTGTCTGTGTCTGTGCGTGTGTGTGTGTCTGTGTCTGTGTCTGTGCGTGTGTCTGTGCGTGTGTGTCTGTGTCTGTGCGTGTTTCTGTGTCTGTGTGTGTGTCTGTGTCTGTGCGTGTGTCTGTGTCTGTGCGCGTGTCTGTGCCTGTGTCTGTCGATGCTCCCCTGTTAGTCTTTAGAGAGAAAAGAATGAGCAGCTGTAAGCAAACTGTGAATATCGGGGATGGCAGCAACCTTTGCGCAATTGGAAACCAGTTGCCTTTGTAGTGGCCTTGGTTGTTCGGACAGCTTCTCTCTTTCTCATGAGAGAGCGGCATCCTGAGAGAGTATACCATCTCCTGAGACAGAGGAAGCCCAATTGAAGATTACTATGTTTAGAACAGAGATGATCATTCTTAATTCCCAAGGGTGGATGATGAGACCAGAAGGGTTTTATCGTCTGTTTTTCCATTAACGTATCACGTATCAATCAGCCAGAGATGGGATATTAAAGTTTACAGTCCTTTAGTTGTCTCTAATGAGGGCTTTACAGGCAAATCTTCAATTGAATGCTTATTACTTCCTGCTTTAGTGTTCCCAGCCCATGTCACCACTCTCTCCCCTTCCTGCTGCAGTAAATAAATTAAAACAGCTCCTTTCAAATGCTGATGACTGAAACCAAGATGTTATTATGGAGATGTTCATTCAGATTGCCACGGTGCTCGAGACTCCACTTTTTTTCTGCATGAAAGCAATGTCCCAATAGCAGAGATAAAATCATGTATTTAGGCAGTATTACTAATGTGATGGAAAAGAAGCTAGCACAGCCCAGCACACATGTTCACAGTGCCATGGATTGGAGAGTGGTAGATACACACATTCCCTGTCAGAGAGAGAGAGAGAGAGAGCTGTAACTCACTAATCATTCCATCTCATATTTGAATCCTTTCTTCAACCCTCTCTTTTTGCCGTTGTCCTACTGTGTCTTACACTCTCATTCTCCCCCACAGTTCCTGCTTTCATTCCTCCAGTGCAGTGCTCTCCTGCCCTCCTGACAAAGAGTAATGCATTCAATATGGCAGAGCATATTCTACTACATCAGCTCAGCATATTAGAATGATACCGATAATGATGTGGCGAATACAGCAATTGTGACGGCACAATTACCACTTGTTGGCGGGGAGTAACATAATCTCACCCCATAGGTGCAAACTGACAGCTGGGACAAAGAAGCAAATCTTAAATTGCCATTTGAGTGTCCTAACTGGTTAAATTGTAAACAAGTTTTAAAAGGAGGGATTTGCAGTGTAGTTTGTCCTGTGTGGAAGAGATAAATTACAGTAATGTTCTTGACAAGTATCTTCCATTTGATCAGTGACCGTGTAACTCTACTGTAACAGCGACAACAGTATTATTGTATGATTGATTTACTTTACATTTTAGTGACAAAAGATTTTCCGCCTTGGGATTTGGTGCCAGAATTCCACCCAATTATGAGGTGAGTATTATCTTGTTTAGTTGTAATAATATTTCCCCACACTGCTTATTTCCCCTCCATCCTCTCCCCTCGGTATTTGCCCATGCCCTGAGTCTATATATTGAACGGGCTGATTGCCCTATATCCTGACACCATTCGTCACTCTGTCAAACTCTCACATTTCAAATTCATAATTGAGTTTATTTTTATTCACAAGCCCCTTCTCTGGAAATACCAACCTGTCCCCGAGAAAATAACATGTTCGGAGGAATTAGAATAATGGCAAGCAAGGCTCCTTGGTGTTGATGGCCACTTGTCAGAAGGTTTCAGGAGCGAGACAGGGGCGTTGTTTTAGCAGATTTGGCATGGAGAACAGAGATCTGGCTGTTGTTTTAACTAGCACCCTGGGGAGAGGGTTTGAAGTGCCGCGCACGCACGCACACACACACACACACACACACACACACACACACACACACACACACACACACACACACACACACACACACACACACACACACACACACACACACACACACACACACACACACACACACACACACACACACACACACACACATCGCTTTCAGACACACAGACTGTTTCCAGAGATGGAGAATCACAGGCACACTGAAGTACTGGCAGGTCAACAGACCGGGAAAATATCAAATAAGGCTATCAGACTCTGCTTCTGTTCTGTTCTGTGCATTGGTTTATAAATAGTATTGCCTACTGTAAGTTCTGTAATTATGGCTTAATGACATCTGTCTTGTCAAAGATACATACACTGGACCAAAAAGACTTGTTTTGATTGGATAGAAAAATGCCACGTCTGAACACTTTCTGAACCCCAGGCTGCTAAAATGCTATAAAACCAAATCTGTAACTTCTGTATTGTTGCTGTCACTTAGAATAGTCCAAGAGCCCAAAGCTGTTGTATTTACCCAAAATAGTAAAAGTTCTCAAAAGGCTGTGTGGCTGTGGCTTTGTTCAATAAGATAACTGGACCACTTTGTATCAGGAACAGGGTCATTCTCATACTCAAAGTAAGCTTTATGTGGATTTATGGTCCTATATTTTCATTTATTCCACCGCTACTCCAGACATTCAAATGATCGTAAAATGTGGACTGAAATAAATGAGTGTCCTTGAAGACCCCAGTTGTATTTCGAATGAGGCATAGGGATTTTGTCTACACTCATTTCCAGTACAACAGTGTCTGACCTTGTTTTATTTCCCAACAAACAGGTGTCCCATGACTTTGCCATCAATTTCAACCCAGAGGACGATGAATGTGAAGGTAACAGAGATGAAACCTCCTCTGGGTACCTTATACTTCTGAACATCTCAGCAGCTCTGCCCGACCCTCCATCAATCTAAATCCACTGACATTTTACAATGAAAAATGTGCATACTGGATAGCATGTGGAGCTTGAGAGTGCTTTCCCCGCTCTCAGAATCCACCTTTAATGGACACAGAGCACTACAAATGTACATTTCCAGTAATACTTTGTCCCTTAGTTATTGTGCTCCAGCCCACCTGTCTCCCTCCTTTCCTTCCTCAATGTGCCACTTTAAGGCGTGTACCCACAGTAGAACGCCTGTGTTTGTGTGTGTGATCAGAGATTCAGGGGGTGGTGGAGGCCTACCAGAACTGCCTGCCTAAGATCCAGCTGTATGGCCCCACCAACGTCTCTCCCATCATCAGCAGGATAGCCAAGCTGTCAGCAGGAGAGGAGACCATCAAAGATGCCTCAGTAAGTGTCCCTTTACTGCGGTAATGGAGTGATGTACAGTACAGGCCTGCATGATATGGAGAAAAGTAAAAATGTCCATAACTGATATCCCACCCATTGAGCCTCCTTGGATGAGCTGTCCCAGGCTCAGCTCAGCTTTTACCCAATTAATACCAGTCAGCCAATACAGACCATGTAGGTGTATGATTGTGTGGAAATGAAAAACATGATAGTGATGTCATTCACTATTAAATGTTTTTGTCTAATTAAGTGACAATGCCCGAGAAGCCGTGTTTGGAGGATATTGGCACGGGTGTTAGTCTCGGGCCTGCAAACGGTGCCAATATATCTGCCAAACACTGTGTTTGAGGGAATTATCACTTTTATGCAATGGGATACCAGCAATTTCAAATAATGAGACATATTACCATTAAACATGTTAATTTATTCATACTATCTCGTCCTTCCACAAGATAGTCCCGACACAAATCTAGGATTGCTACCCAAGCCGGCTGGCTCAGTTGCTGGAGACACGACCCAGTCTTTATTCTATAGACATTTGTTCTAAATGTTCTGTTGTCATGCTGACTGGCAACGTTCTTATCCCCTTATTGCTAGCTAGCCAACTTGGACTAACTGTCACAAACAGTGCAGCCAGAATGACAAAAGTAGCTGCATTTGTTTATTTAAACTGTTTTCTAGTGACATTTGGATACAGCTATACCAATGAGCGATTTCGCCTGGCATAGAACATTTGCTCTCTCACCAGTACACTGTTTGGAGGAGCTAGCCAATGACACAGCTAGCACAATTACTTCAAACTGAAGCTGGAAAGAGAAATGTAAACGATGTACGCTGAGAGTCGGGAAGCAAGTTCAGGGAGTGAATACATTTAATAAATGACAGTACAGCGCACCGACATGGAACAGGAACAATGACAACTGGGGAAGAAAGCGAAGGGAGTGACATATGTAGGGCAGGTAATCAGGGAGGTGATGGAGTCCAGGTGAGTGTCATTATGCGCAGATGCGCATAACGCTGGTGACAGGTGTGCGCCATAACGTCACCCTGGTGACCACAGACAGCAAGACAACAAGACCACAGACCACAGACAACAAGTCTCTGCTGTTGAAAACCAAATACTAGTCTAAAAGAAATGGGAGATAATGTCTAGATGCTTTTTACAGTGGAGATTAAGTTTATAAATTGTCTGGCTGGGCTGATGAGACAGTGGATTGCGCAGTGAGATGGAACAGTAAATAGGCATTTCATAGCTTTAGCCGGTGGTAACTTGTGAAATAGACACCAGCAGGAACTCGATTTTAACCAATCAGCATCCCGGATTAGACCAACCCATTGTATAAATCTGTTATAATTTATTGAGGTTCTGCAAAAGCACCTTTAAAATCTCTCAATGAAACGTGGTAAGGTTTGAGTTAACAAGAATGCCCAAGGCCTTTAATATCAATGTGTTCCTACATGAGTTTGCCCTCTGGCTATTCCCATTACATTTGAAACACTTTTTCATCATTCTGTCCGTTTCTTCTCCTTCGTCCTTGTACTGATCTTCATTTATTATTCAATCATCCCTTCTTCTTCTGATCAGTAAATGAGAACAAAGGATCAACAAAGGATCAATGCAAAAATAATTCAGGACATGAGTTAAAACTGCAGCCGGGGCACTTTAATGCCTAAGGACTCATGGGGCATCTGAGTGGAGAATACATAGGAATATGATGATAGTTTTGGGACACTGTAAAGTCCATGGAGAATAGGAGCACATCCTCCCAGCTGCCCACTGCACTGAGGATAGGAAACACTGTCACCACCGATAAATCTACGATAATCGACCATGTCAATAAGCATTTTTCTATGGCTGGCCATGCTTTCCACCTGGCTACCCTTACCCCGGCCAACATCTCAACACCCCCTGCAGCAACTTGCCCAAGACCCCCCCCCGCTTCTCCTTCACCCAAATCCAGACAGCTGATGTTCTGAAAGAGCTGCAAAATCTGGATCCCTACAAATCAGCTGGAGTAGACAATCTGCAACCCCTGTTACTAGTCTGTTCAACCTCTCTTTTGTATCATCTGAGATCCACAAAGATTGGAAAGCTGCTGCGGTCATCCTCCTCTTCAAAGGGGGAGACACTCTAGACCCGAACTGTTACAGACCTATATCCATCCTGCCCTGCCTTTCTAAAATCTTCGAAAGCCAAGTTAACAAACAGATCACTGAACATTTAGAATCCCATCGTACCTTCTCAACTATCCAATCTGGTTTCCAAGCTGGTCAGAGGTGCACCTCAGACACGCTCATGGTCCTAAACGATATCATAACCGACATCGATGAAAGACAGTACTGTGCAGTCGTCTTCATCGACCTGGCCAAGGCCTTCGACTCTGTCAGTCACCCGCATTTTTATCGGCAGACTCAATAGCCTTGGCTTCTCAAATGACTGCCTCACCTGGTTCACCAACTACTTCTCAGATAGAGTTCAGTGTGTCAAATCGGAGGGCATGTTGTCTGTCTCTATTGGGGTGCCACAGGGTTCAATTCTCGGGCCGACTCTTTTCTCTGTATATATCAATGATGTCGCTCTTGCTGCTGGTGATTCTCTGATCCACCTCTACGCAGACGACACCATTCTGCATACATCTGGCCCTTCTTTGGATACTGTGCTAACAAACCTTCAAACGAGCTTCAATGCCATACAACACTCCTTCCTTGGCCTCCAACTGCTTTTAAATGCTAGTAAAACTAAGTGCATGTTCTTCAACCGATTGCTGCCCGCACCCTCCCGCCCGACTAGCATCACTACTCTGTACGGTTCTGACATAGAATATGTGGACAACTACAAATACCTAGGTGTCTGGTTAGACTGTAAACTCTCCTTCCAAACTCACATTAAGCATCTCCAATCCAAAATTAAATCTAGAATCGGCTTCCTATTTTGCAACAAAGCCTCCTTCACTCATGCTGCCAAACATACCCTCGTAAAACTGACTATCCTACCAATCCTTGACTTCGGCAATGTAATTTACAAAATATCCTCCCACAGTCTACTCAGCAAATTGGATGCAGTCTATCACAGAGCTATCCATTTTGTCACCAAAGCCCCATATACTACCCACCACTGCGACCTGTATGCTCTCGTTGGCTGGCCCGCACTACATATTCTTCGCCAAACCCACTGACTCCAGGTCATCTGTAAGTCTTTGCTAGGTGAAGCCCCACCTTATCTCAGCTCACTGGTCACCATAGCAACACCCACCCATAGCATGCGCTCCAGCAGGTATATTTCACTGGTCATCCCCAAAGGCAACACTTACTTTGGCCACCTTTCCTTCCAGTTCTCTGCTACCATTGACTGGAACGAATTGCAAAAGTCACTGAAGCTGGAGTCTTATATCTCCCTCTCTAACTTTAAGTATCAGCTGTCAGAGCAGCTTACCGATCACTGTACCTGTACACAGCCAATCTGTAAATAGCACACCCAACTTTCTCATCCCCATATTACTACTTACCCTCTTGCTCTTTTGCACCCCAGTATCTCTACTTGCACATCATCATCTGCACATCTATCACTCCAGTGTTAATGCTAAATTGTAATTATTTCACCTCTATGGCCTATTTATTGCCTAACTCCCTACTCTTCTACATTTTCACACACTGTACATAGATTTTTAATAAAAAAAATTCTATTGTGTTATTGACTGTACGTTTGTTTGTTTGTAACTCTGTGTTGTTGTTTTTGTCACACTGCTTTGCTTTATCTTGGCCAGGTCGCAGTTGTAAATGAGAACATGTCCTCTACCTACCTGGTTAAATAAAGGTGAAATAAAAAATACAAATAAATAAAAAATAAAAGTAAAAGTAAAAAATTCTTAGGCAAATGTAGGATATCTGTAGATGTTGAGGATTTTCTCATTCGTACTGATAACCTGCAGGGAGAGAGAGAGGTGTTGATAGGACTAGAGATGAATGCATTATTACTTTTCTCAGTGGGAGCAGTCAGATTTCAGAGGATGACGTGTTACACACAGACAAACCAAGGGCACTGAAGTGTGTAGAGACAAAAGGTCAACACGCAACCGCAACCCTCTCCTCTTTCCTCTCTCCTCCAGCGTTACCACATCCTGCTGATCCTCACGGATGGCGTGGTGACAGACATGGCAGACACACGCGAGGCCATCGTGCGTGCCTCCTACCAGCCCCTGTCCATCATCATCGTTGGCGTGGGTAATGCAGACTTCACAGACATGCAGATCCTGGACGGGGATGACGGGGTGCTGCGCTCACCCAAAGGAGAGCCCGTCCTCAGGGACATTGTGCAGTTTGTGCCCTTCAGAGACTTCAAAACGGTCAGTATTGCCTTCCTTCCCTTCCTCATTCTATACCTCCATCCCTCCACCTTCCCTTCCTCATTCTATACCTCCATCCCTCCACCTTCCCTTCCTCATTCTATACCTCCATCCCTCCACCTTCCCTTCCTCATTCTATACCTCCATCCCTCCACCTTCCCTACCTCCCTCTACTCTGCTATGCCGCAGTCATATTCCAACCAAGCCAAAAGAACAGAGAGGTGTGGGTCTCCAAGTTCTCAGAAACTGCAGTACTTTTTATAATAGCGATGCTGGCGGCCATTAAGTCTCACAGTGTGACCTCCAAAGCCCCTTCAGTAATAGCATTACCCTCCAATGGGGCTTTGAAGACATGCTAACAGCCAGGCAGCCTCTCCTCTGCTGGCCTTGCCAGTGCTACAGATGGAGGAGCTTCAGAAAAACCTCCTAAAAAAATACTTTTTCGTCACCAGGAAAGAAAATCCATTAATTTAGAAAAGTAATGATGAAAAATGCAAAAATGCCTTGATGTGATTTGTCTGTGTGCTCCCCAAAGCCCTCTTTCCTTTTGACCGCTGCCCAAACAACGGAAAACACAAAGCCCTCTTTCCTTTTGACCGCTGCCCAAACAACGGAAAACACAAATCCCTCTTTCCTTTTGACCGCTGCCCAAACAACGGAAAACACAAATCACTCTTTCCTTTTGACCGCTCCCAAACAACGGAAAACACAAATCACTTTTCCTTTTGACCGCTGCCCAAACAACGGAAAACACAAATCACTCTTTCCTTTTGACCGCTGGAAAACACAAATCAAAAACAACGGAAAACACAAATCACTCTTTCTTTTGACTTTTTCCTTTTGACCGCTTTTCACTCTTTCCTTTTGACCTTCCCAAACAACGGAAAACACAAATCACTCTTTCCTTTTGACCGTTTCCCAAACCCAAACAACGGAAAACACAAATCACTCTTTCCTTTTGCTCCCAAACTTTCCTTTTTTGACCGCTGCCCAAACAACGGAAAACACAAATCACTCTTTCCTTTTGAAAACCAAATCTGCCCAAACAACGGAAAACACAAATCTCTCTTTCCTTTTGACCGCTGCCCAAACAACGGAAAACACAAAGCTCTCTTTCCTTTTGACCGTTTCCCAAACAACGGAAAACACAAATCACTCTTTCCTTTTGACCGTTTCCCAAACAACGGAAAACACAAATCACTCTTTCCTTTTGACCGCTGCCCAAACAACGGAAAACACAAAGCTCTCTTTCCTTTTGACCGCTGCCCAAACAACGGAAAACACAAATCACTCTTTCCATTCTTCCTTTGTTAGGTTAAAAAACAATTTGCCCAGAGTTTCATTGGATTTAGGTGCCACTGAAAATGATTGCTTTAACCCTTTGGGGTCTTGTGCCAGAACTGTCCAGACTAAAGCTGTGTTCTATTTTTCACAGGCCTCGCCTGCTGCCTTGGCCAAATGTGTCCTTGCGGAGGTGCCCAACCAGGTGGTGGAGTACTACAGTCACAAGGCCATCTGCCCCATGCCGCCCGTCCCATCATGTGACTCTCCCACCTCCCTTGCCAACACCCCTACAGAATCACTGCCAGCAGTGGGGACCACGGCCTGACCACATCTTAGTCCAGAGAGAGAGAGGGTGCAGATCGCTGCTCTGGACCAAGAACCATGGTCATTAATATTAGTCTTGTTATCATTCCTTTTCCATTCGTACAGTATTCACACAGAGACTGGAACAGAAACCTTTGGATTGTTTTCTCTCTCCGTTCGGATCATGTCCCTCTGCCTGGCTGTGCATCCATCTGCCTGTTCAGCATGATGCTGGAGGATGCATGCAGGTGAATCCCTCCCAAAGTTGAACAACTATGGTCACAGGCTCTCTGTCCCCTTCTGCCCTGATACTGGCATCTTGGCCCTCAGCTGATTGTTTTATGACTTTCAAGGCTCTCCAAGGCTTCAGTCTGCTTCTCTTCTGTGTCCATCTTGCTCTGCTGTGTCTCTCTGTCTTACTGCCCATCACTGGTATTGTCTGAAGAGCCTGTCAACTGAAGGATTGGGGGAGGGGGAATCTAAACATATCAAACCACATGAATCTTTCAATTATGAGGAAAGAGATTTAGGTAACACTTTATTTAACTTTTCCTAAATGATGCCTGCACAGAAAGGCAGTCATATACAGTATGGGTCAAAAGTTAGGGACACACCTGCTCATTCAAGGGTTTTTCTTTATTTTTACTGTTTTCTACATTGTAGAATAATAGCGAAGACATCAAAACTATGAAATAACACATGGAATCATGAAATAACCAAAAAAGTGTTAGGTAGGGGGGTAAAAGACCAAGTCTATATTATTACAACAACTCAAATACTCAACTCAAATACTCAAATAATAAAATAGAAATGACATTCCATCATTACTTTAAGACGTGAAGGTCAGTCAATCTGGTGAAATTGCAGTCGCAAAAACCATCAAGAGTTAACTGCACTTCAGATTGTAGCCAAAATAAATGCTTCACAGAGTTCAAGTAACAGACATCTCAAAAACCACTGTTCAGAGGAGACGGTGTAAATCAGGCCTTCATGGTCGAATTGCTGTAAAGAAACCACTACAACAGGACACCAATAATAAGAAGAGACTTGCTTGGGCCAAGAAACACTAGCTATAGACATCAGAATCTGGCATTTGAGATTTTTGGTTCCAACCGCTCTGTATTTGTGAGAAGCAGAGTAGGTGAACCGATGATCTCTGCATGTGTGGTTCCCACCATGAAGTATGGAGGAGGAGGTGTGATGGTGTGGGGGTGCTTTGCTGGTGACACTGGCAGTGAATTATTTAGTATTCAAGGCACACTTAACCAGCATGGCGACCACAGGATTCTGCAGCGATACGCCATCCTATCTGTGTTGCGCTTAGGGGGACTATCATTTGTTTTTCAACAGTAGAATGACCCAAAACACACCTCCAGGTTGTGTAAGGGCTATTTGACAAAGGAGAGTGATGGAGTGCTGCATCAGATGACCTGGCATCCACAATCACCCGACCTCAACCTAATTGAGATGGTTTGGGATGAGTTGGACTGCAGAGTCAAGGCAAAAGCAGCCAACAAGTGCTCAGCATGTGTGGAAACTCCTTCAAAAGCATTCCTCATGACAGTAAAGCTGTCATCAAGGCAAAGGGTGGCTACTTTGAAAATCTCAAATCTATTTTGATTTGTTTAATACTTTTTGGGTTACTACATGATTTCATATGTGTTATTTCATAGTTTTGATGAAAAACACTTGAATGAGTAGGTGTGTCCAAATTTTTGACGGGTACTGTACAAGCCAACTTGACATTTTGTAACATGACTCACACTAATATTACCTTACAGTACAACATTTTAAAGCTTAGTGATTTATTACAGATTAAGCAATGTGACGTACATACATGTTATGTCAATCTCAGGTTTATAATGACCTTATGCAGGCATGATGGCAGAGCATTCAAATTAAATGTTACAGAAGTGTATACATGATAAATAAGTCAACAAATTCAAACAAATATATGTACAGTGTAAATGAATGATAAAGTTCGACATCAAGATAAATCAGATCTTTATCAACTGTTTTGCCCATTACCTCCATATGAAGCATACCTTTGGGATTTATCTTTTTCTCAACCTGACCTATCTGGAGCCTTAGCCAGTTACTTTTCTTAACTGAATTAACGAGGAACGTTTTTAAATGGGGCTCTTCGTGGTGTTTGTGTCACAAGGCTGTGAACGATATTATAGGTCTTTCAAAAACAAAATCTTATTCCAATGCGATAACCCTGCATCGCATTACTCATGTGAAAGACCTCACTGTACTGTCTAGTAAAGAATCTAAATACGGTGGAATTGATATGATTTCTATTGTTCTATTGTTTGACGAGTGCAAATGTCACAGGAGTACACTGACATTAATGAGAAACCAGAGAGTGGGATCATGGCCTTGTATTCACATTGACTTGTTTGGATGAGATGCTGCTGACTTATGGTAAGCAGCTTTACGTGCACATCCCTCCATGATTAATATGTCCTGTAACCATTATTTTCCCCTTGAGGAACTATTTTGTTCTCTCTGTTGACACTTTGACTTGTTGATTGTATAACTCATGGGTAAGAAGTCTTGCACGTAGTTCCATAAACTTCTTCTGCTAAAAATTCTACTGACGTAGTTTAGGTGCATCAGGTATCTACGTCAGATATGATGCAAACAGAGGTAACCTGAATCACTGAAATCGTATTATTTTGTCTGCCCATATTTTTTTACATACACTAAGAATAACACCTAAAAACAGGTTGCATTCAGTATAAAGATTGCAAATGTTTGCTCATAATGGAGAAATACGAGGAAGATTACATCACAGCTGTCTGGAATATTGTAAAACTGTCTCTAATCCTTATCAATACCTTTCTCTGGACAGTGACAACCACATGTAGGCTGGAATTCAGTTGAACCCGCCATAGATGGTCAATTAGCATAATATGGGTTTTTAGATTTTGATGCCAGTCCGTGCCATTGCCTCTGTCTCCTTTGTTGATGCGACTTTGTGATTATCAAGTTCACTTTGGCTTCTCCCTCAATGCTTGCATCTCTCCCAGGTGGCCCATGTGCTCTTATGTACATAAGTGTGGCTAAACTCCCCCGGTACAGTGCTCCTGTGTGCTGTGGTCTGAGCTCCTTTGAAGAACAGTGAGTGTGTATCTGTCACTAAGGACCACAAGCTTCGGCCTATTGATTCAGGACTCCCAGATCTGGAGTCCTCCTTGATCAGCTGAATGTAAATAACCCTGAATGGACTTTCATCTCCACACTGGGGCTCTGCAGTGGGACGTGTAGGATGGGGAAATGGATGTAGAACATTTGCCAATGTTCTGTTGGACTGAGTTCTGACATCAATGGTAATATAATGAAGTACTTTATATTTATTACATTAATGATTTGTTTGTTTTTGTTTGGATATCTACTATGTGTTTGTTTGAATATGATGACACCATTTCTCAAGATGGCATACTGCAATGGATTTATTTATCACATGAATGGATATCGCATTTTTATGATTACTGTTGTGCAATGGCAGGAAACCTTACCTATCAGATCTATATTGAGAAATGTATGAATCATTGGCAAGATGATGGGGTACACTGTTATCTGTTACAGCCCCATGGTCCATATCTTTATTGCACAAGCTAAAACAGTGTGCATTTTCATAAAATTGGCTTGTGTGCAGCCCAACATATGCTCACACTAAGACCATACATACATTACACACTCCGAGCAACAGCAAGTGATATCATGCTGATATGAATCAGTATTCCTGTTCATGAGGGGGAACGGGATTTGAATACCATATGCTCAAGGCACAAGTATCAGCACCTTCCTGTTGTTTCTTTGCTGTGCTGTACTGTTGTTCCCATCCTGGACAACATGGCCCTGGACAACATGGCCCTGGACAACATGGCTCATGATTTAATGTTGCCCTCAGGCACAAGCCAAAGCACTCTCCATCAACTCAAATCATCCTTTGCTTAGTTCATTTTCAGAATAAACCCTTTAGAGCAAATGCACAGTCAGTTGCAGGTATTGCTAACCCTGATGCATACTGTATCTAGCGGTATTGATTTCAATGGTGGATGTCTCCTTTTAAAATATTTATGCAGGGAGAATGACTGGTTTTAAATGAGCACTGCAAAGAGTACATAATCTGAGGTATTTATTTTACATTCACCACTGACAAACATGGGCTTTAAACACTACTGTACTATGGGTGGAAGGTCATTCAGGCTAGTCTATTGCCCTGCTGTGTATTCCCTAAACCACTGGATGATTGAGGTCATAGATATTTTATTTCTAAAAAGAGAATTCATTGCATGCTTACTTCTGTTGTTAAGATGTGTTGTGCATTCCTTTGGAGTACGATATGCTGATAGACAAGCCTGCATTTGCACAAACCTCTGTTCATGTTGTGGATGCTCTCTTTATCTTGCATTTAGGCCAATAAATCCAGTCAACTGCATGATAGTGTCTGTGATGTCTCATCCCTGTGAAAAAAAGTGGAAATATTCGCCCCCATTCTTCTTCCATGTTTTTGAAGTGGAAAAACTAAATAAAGCTTTAGTATTTATTGCCATTTGATTTGATCGTTATTCTTTCATTCGATTCAGGTTATCAGGTTGTGGGAAATTACAGCGTACCATTTGGGGGTGGTAAGACAATATCGGATAAAATGTTGCTACAATAGGAATTTATCACAGATTTCCATTACATCGGCCCCTGTGAGTCCCACATCTGACTCAAAGCACTTACTGATGCCTTTAAACCACCAGAGAGATGGAGTGACATCCCCTGTTCATTTTCTGGGACCTATAACATGTTTTTTGCCTTGTGGTTCAATTTAAATGGGAAAGAGGAATACAATTGAGAGAGGAATGCAGCAGTCTTTTGAGAGACGCAATCTCTGCTCTCGTATGATTTCCCCGGTGTGGCGAGAGCTTTAGACGGGATACTCCATGCGCACGCTCACTGTGGCCAGGTCAGCGAGGATGAGGCTGTATAGCGTCAGTACATGTAATGGGGGTGAAGACTGCTCCTTCAGACAGTTCCTTTCATTTAACGGCTGTTGTGCGAGAGCGCTGCATAGCGGCTGTTTCCATGGTGACAGGGATTTGTGAGAATACCTATGTTTGGAGAAGACCAGGGACAGAGGGGGGTCAACTGCTCGGTCCGGAATAGAGTGAAGTTTTCCTTTAAAGACTTTTATTTTTTTAAACAGAAGCCTTGACTGACTGTTGTTCAGTGCCCTCACAAGGCCAGATAGAATCCACAAGCCACCCCAGCTGAGCTCTATGCTCGAGGCTAAGGCTTTGCTGGCTAAAGATGCTTCTGAAAGTCTTACTGTAAAAACCCTGCTCCTTCCATCACATGGTTGTAAAGAAGTTTATTTTTAAACCTCATAACTGCCGGGCAAAGTAGTGGTAACATTGATAAAACATAATGTTGGGGTTGAAGTGATATCCTGGGAAAGGAATATCCCACAATCCTGATGCTGCTCTGCCCACCATTTGAGAGGTATTGGATTCCTCCAGCAGGCATGGCTGTAGGGAAGAGCCATGCCTCATATATCAGCGATAATGCCTTGCATTACAGCTGTAAGAAAACACTTACATTTGCTCAACTTGCCATTGGCTCAACCATTGGCTCAACTTACACCAAGGCAAACAATTTGACTATATTAGCTCAGACAGCTACTAGGATACACTTTCATGCTAAGTTTAGGACCTCATATTTAAGCTTATAGAGACTCAACCTTATGTATAGAACAATCTTAAAAGTATATATTTGGTTTAGATACAAGCATCATGATACCTCTAACACAATAAATCCATTTGACTTGGTTAAAATCTTTATTTTTTATTTTTTTATACCTAACTTGATTACCACTTTTTCCATGTGGTTTCTACCGTCTCGGACTCCATGAAATGATGAGCTCTTTCTAAATATCTGGTCAAATTATACATTTTGTGTATGGTTTCCTAGAAACAACGGTGGCTGAACTTACCCCTCTCTCCCTTACTGTTCTCCTGTCTATATTAGCATGGATAATGAAACTGAATGGACCCATTCCTCTGTAATGGGGAAACACTGTCTTCTCTCTGCAGACCCTTTGTGCCCTGATTTACAGCCACAGATTCTTCAAAGTAGGGTGGCTTTGCCTTGATGACAGCTTTGCACACTCTTGGCATTCTCTCAACCAGCTTCATGAGGTAGTCACCCGGAATGCATTTAAATTAACAGGTGTGCCTTGTTAATTTGAGGAATTTATTTCCTTCTAATGTGTTCGATCCAATCAGTTGTGTTGTGAAAAGGTAGGGGGGGTTACAGAAGATAAAATATCAAGTCCATATAAGAACAGCTCAAATAATCAAAAAGAAACGACATTCCATCATTATTTAAAACAATGTCAAGAACTTTTTAAGTTTCTTCAAGTCAAATTGAAGAAACTTTCTCTTGTGAGGTCCGCCACAGGAAAGGAACACCCAGAGTTACCTCTGCTGCAGAGGATAAGTTCATTAGAGTTACCAGACTCAGAAATCAGAAATTCCGGCGCCGACAGAGATGGCCGCTTCGCTTCGCGTTCCCAGGAAACTATGCAGTATTTTGTTTTTTTATGTGTTATTTCTTACATTGTTACCCCAGGAAATATTTGGTTTTATTGGATATAAGAGCAACGTCAACCCACCAACATTACGAGCAGGAATACGACTTTCCCGAAGCGGATCCCCTGTTTGGTCCACCACCCAGGACAATGGATCGGATCCCAGCCGGCGACCCAAAACAACGGCACCGCAGAAGGGGCAGACGGAGCGGTCTTCTGGTCAGGCTTCATAGACGGTCACATCACGCACCGCTGAGCATAATACTCGCCAATGTCCAGTCTCTTAATATCAAGGTAGACGAAATCTGAGCAAGGGTTGCCTTCCAGAGAGACATCAGAGATTGTAACGTTCTTTGTTTCACGGAAACATGGCTCACTCGGGATATGTCATCAGACTCGGTACAGCCAACTAGCTTCTTCACGCATCGCACCGACAGAAACTAACATCTCTCTGGTAAGAAGACGGACGAGGGTGAATGGATTATGATTAACGAGACATGCTGTGATCATAACAACATACAGGAACTCATACAGGAACTCAACTCCTTTTGTTCACCTGACCTAGAATTCCTTACAATCAAATGCCGACTGCATTAACTACCAAGAGAATTCTCTTCGATCATAATCACAGTCGTGTAAATCCCCCTCCAAGCAGACACATCGATGGCCCTGAAAGAACTTCATTTGACTCTATGTAAACTGGAAACCACATATCCTGAGGCTGCATTTATTGTAACTGGGGATTTTAACAAGGCTAATCTGAAAACAAGGCTCCCTAAATTTTATCAGCATATCGAATGCGTGACCCGGGCTGGCAAAACCCTGGATCATTGTTTTTCTAACTTCCACGACGCATATAAATCTGACCACGACTCTTTTGTTGCTCCCAGCCTATAGACAGAAACTAAAACAGGAAGCGCCCGTGCTCAGGTCTGTTCAACGCTGGTCCGACCAATCGGATTCCACGCTTCAAGATTGCTTCGTTTACGTGGACTGGGATATGTTCCGCATAACGTTGGACAATAGCATTGATGAATACGCTGATTCGGTGAGCGAGTTTATTAGCAAGTGCATCGTGATGTTTTACCCACAGCATCTATTAAAACATTCCCCAACCAGAATCCATGGATTGATGGCAGCATTCGCGCAAAACTGAAAGCGTGAACCACTGCTTTTAATCAAGGCAAGGTGACCGGAACATGACCCAATACAAACAGTGTAGCTATTCCCTCCACAAGGCAATCAAACAAGCTAAGCGTCAGTATAGAGGCAAAGTAGAGACGCAATACAACGGTTCAGACACGAGAGGTATGTGGCAGGGTCTACAGTCAATCACGGACTACAAAAGGAAAACCAGCCCCGTCGCGGACCACGATGTCTTGCTCCCAGACAAACTAAACAACTTATTTGCTCGCTTTGAGGACAATACAGTGCCACTGACATGGCCCGCTACCAAAACCTGCGGGCTCTCCTTCACTGCAGCCAATGTGAGTAAAATATTTAAACGTGTTAACCCTCGTAAGGCTGCCGGCCCAGACGGCATCCCCAGCCGCGTCCTCAGAGAATGCGCAGACCAACTGCGCATGTCTGCTGTTCCCACATACTTCAAGAGGGCCACCATTGTTCCTGTTTCCAAGAAAGCGAAGGTAACTGAGCTAAATGACTATCGCCCCGTAGCACTCACTTCCGTCATCATGAAGTGCTTTGAGAGACTAGTCAAGGACCATATCACCTCCACCCTACCTGACACCCTAGACCCACTCCAATTTGCTTACGGCCCCAATAGGTCCACAGACGACGCAATCGCAATCACACTGCACACTGCCCTAAACCATCTGGACAAGAGGAATACCTATGTAAGAATGCTGTTCATCGACTACAGCTCAGCAGTTAACACCATAGTACCCGACAAACTCGTCACTTAGCTCGAGACCTTGGGTCTCGACCCCGCCCTGTGCAAGGCACAGCAGCACCTCTTCAACCTCAGGAAGCTGAAGAAATTCGGCTTGTCACCAAAAACATTCACAAATTTTGTGTCACAACCGAAACAAACAGCAAATGCATCCAACAAGTTTGCAGAGTCACAAACTTGATGTAATCATACTAAACTTTTGATTACTTTAATACACATATCAATTCATTTGTACCAATACATTTGGTCCCCTAAAATGTGGGGACTACAGTATGCACAAAAAGTAATGTAATTTATTAATGGTCCAGCCGATATAGATTAAAGTTGACAAGCTGAGAGTCTGCACTTTAACCTTATACTCATTGTATCATTTAAAATCTAAAGGGCTACAGAGTCAAAACAACAACACCATTTTCACTGTCCCAATACTTTTGGAGCTCACTGTACGTACAGAGAACTTATAACATCACTCTCTCCCTATCTCTTACACACAGACGCACGCACGCACACACACACACCTCCACTAGCATCCCTTGGCTATCAAGACTTGCTGAGATTGCAACTCAAAGGTATAGTAGTTTGAATATGATGGGAGTGAAGATATACAGAATCTCTATAATGTAGGCCCTATGTTTTATTTTCTCATTCCAATGCATACTGTAGTTATTTTATATTCTAGTGACAAATGGTCCTGGCAGTATTCCAAAACGTTATCCGTCATCTGAAAGGAGCAGCAATTGCATGCTATATAACTTTGACTGCCACCAGTCTTTGGCAGACAATTTCTGTTAGAGTCAGTTGGCAGTCATCAAAGTAGAGTGATGAGAGAAAGTAGTTTACAGAGTGAAGACAGCTCCGTGGGAACAACCCTGACGACAGGAGATACATCAGTTTCCTATCTAACGGATGGCTATATGGCGCATAGACTTTTACTTGAGGCAAATAAACCCACAGGAATAAAGCATTGTCAACCTATACTGTCTGAAATCTTTCTTTTTACTTGAGGCAAATAAACCCACAGGAATAAAGCATTGTCAACCTATACTGTCTGAAATCTTTCTTTTTACTTGAGGCAAATAGACCCACAGGAATATAAAGCATTATCAACATATACTGTCTGAAATCTTTATTTTTACTTGAGGCAAATAGACCCACAGGAATATAAAGCATTATCAAAATATACTGTCTGAATCCTCTCTCTATCTCCCTCTCTCACTCACTCTCTTTTCAAGCAGACCACCATAGTCCACGACCCGTGCCCAAGATTTCCAAGGTAACCTGCCAAAATGACTATGGCCCTGATGCACTCACATCTATAGCCATAAAAGGCTTTGAAAGGCTGGTCATGGCTCATATCCTTCGTAGCTCATTTGGTAGAGCGTGGCGCTTGTAACGCCAGGACAGTGTGTTTGATTCCTGGGACCACCCATAAGTAAAATGTTCGTGATGTGATTTCCTGGATTTTTGTTTTAGAATCCGTCTCTCACAGTTGATGTGTACCTATGATCAAATTTACAGACCTCTACGTGCTTTGTAAATAGGAAAACCTGCAAAATCCTGTAAAAATACTTGTTCTCCCCACTGTATACTGTGTATATATATATATATATATATATATATATATATATATATATATATATATATATATATATATATATATATAGTATATATAGTATATCACAAAAGTGAGTACACCCCTCACATTTTTGTAAATATTTGAGTATATCTTTTCATGTGACAACACTGAATAAATGACACTTTGCTACAATGTAAAGTAGTGAGTATACAGCTTGTATAACAGAGTATAGTTGCTGTCCCCTCAAAATAACTCAAACACAGCCATTAATGTTTAAACCGCTGGCAACAAAAGGGAGTACACCCCTAAGTGAAAATGTCCAAATTGGGCCCAATTAGCCATTTTCCCTCGCCAGTGTCATGTGACTCGTTAGTGTTACAAGGTCTCAGGTGTGAATGGGGAGCAGGTGTGTTAAATTTGGTGTCATCGCTCTCACACTCCCTCATACTGACTGGTAACTGGAAGTTCAACATGGCACCTCATGGCAAAGAACTCTCTGAGGATCTGAAAAAAAAGAATTGTTGCTCTACATAAAGATGGCCTGGGCTATAAGAAGATTGCCAAGACCCTGAAACTGAGCTGCAGCATGGTGGCCAAGACCATACAGCGGTTTAACTGGACAGGTTCCACTCAGAACAGGCCTCGCCATGGTCGACCAAAGAAGTTGAGTGCACGTGCTCAGCGTCATATCCAGAGGTTGTCTTTGGGAAATAGACGTATGAGTGCTGCCAGCATTGCTGCAGAGGTTGAAGGGTTGGGGGGGTCATTCTGTCAGTGCTCAGACCATACGCCGTACACTGCATCAAATTGGTCTGCATGGCTGTCGTCCCAGAAGGAAGCCTCTTCTAAAAAGGATGCACAAGAAAGCCCGCAAACAGTTTGCTGAACCATGTCCTGTGGTCTGATGAGACCAAGATAAACTTATTTGGTTCAGATGGTGTCAAGCGTGTGTGGCGGCAACCAGGTGAGGAGTACAAAGACAAGTGTGTCTTGCCTACAGTCAAGCATGGTGGTGGGAGTGTCATGGTCTGGGGCTGCATGAGTGCTGCCGGCACTGGGGAGCAACAGTTCATTGAGGGAACCATGAATGCCAACATGTACTGTGACATACTGAAGCAGAGCATGATCCCCTCCCTTCGGAGACTGGGCCGCAGGGCAGTATTCCAACATGATAACGATCTCAAACACACCTCCAAGACGAGCATTGCCTTGCTAAAGAAGCTGAGGCTAAAGGTGATGGACTGGCCAAGCATGTCTCCAGACCTAAACCCTATTGAGCATCTGTGGGGCATCCTCAAACGGAAGGTGGAGTGCAAGTTCTCTAACATCCACCAGCTCCGTGATGTCGTCATGGAGGAGTGGAAGAGGACTCCAGTGGCAACCTGTGAAGCTCTGGTGAACTCCATGCCCGAGAGGGTTAAGGCAGTGCTGGAAAATGATGGTGGCCACACAAAATATTGACACTTTGGGCCCAATTTGGACATTTTCACTTAGGGGCGTACTCACTTTTGTTGCCAGCGGTTTAGACATTAATGGCTGTGTGTTGAGTTATTTTGAGGGGACAGCAAATTTACCCTGTTATACAAGCTGTACACTCACTACTTTAAAAAGTGTAATTTCTTCAGTGTTGTCACATGAAAAGATATACTCAAATATTTACAAAAATGTGAGGGGTGTACTCTTGTGATAATGTATATATATTTATAAATAACTGTTTTTGATTTGTTCATTATGGGGTATTGTGTGTAAATTGATGAGGGAAAAACCTATTCAATTCATTTTAGAGTAAGGCTGTAACAAAATGTGGAAAAATAACATTTTCCAAATGCTCTGTATGTAAGAACGCTGTTCATTGACTACAGCTCAGCATCCAACAGCATAGACCCTGGGACTGAACACCTCCCTCTGGATCCTAGACTTCCTGACGGGCCGCCCCAGATGTTGAGGGTAGGCAACAACACATCCTCCACGCTAACCATCAACATGGGGGTCCCTCAAGAGGGTGTACTCATTCCCCTCCTGTAATCTCTGATGTGTTGGGGAATTATTCAGATATGGATCATGTTTCAATATTGTGGGTTGTCTTATCACAAAATGGTATTCTGTTGGCTATTGCATCATTGGGGATGTTTTACAAAAAATCTGATAAGGTCTGATAAATATTAATATATTAAAACCAATTTAAATTCATATTTGGAAGAAAAATCTCATTTGACATTTCAGGAGCAAGCGTATTTGACCATAAAAAATAAAATGGTGGCGCATCTTTGTTGCTTTATCTTCTGAACTGACTTAACCTTCCCTTTCAAATGCCAGAGCAGCAATCAGCCATGGACAAGATAGAAAGACATATTAGTGTGGGGTCTTAGATAAGCGCTTTGAAAGGTTCATTTTATTTCCATCTTAAAAGTTCAGGGTATTCATTTCTTAATCAGGAGCCTAAATCCCGGGACATATAATTAGCTCTATTAACCAAGCCAACCAGCTATGGCTTCAATAGAAATTACCTCAGTGCCGTGGAGGTTGGTTATTAGACCATCACTAGATAGCAGTGTTCAAAGAGAGAAAGACTGGCTCTATTCCAATAAGTAAAGCACAACCTGAATTCATAATGTTGTAAATACAGTACACTTGTCTGAACTCTCTCCATCGATCTCATTCCTGTTGGCAGCTCATTACTGGCAATCATTATGTACTGAACAAAAATATAAACGCAACATGTAAAGTGCTGGTCCCATGTTTCATGAGCTGAATAAAATATCTCTGAAATGTTTCATTTAATGCACAATTTGTTTACATCCCTGTTAGTGAGCATTTCTCATTTGCCAAGATAATCCATCTACCTGACAGATGTGGCATATCAAGAAGATGATTAAACAGAATGACACAGGTGGACCTTGTGCTGGAGACAATAAAAGGTCACTCTAAAATGTTAAGTTTTGTCACAAAGCACAATGCCACAGATGTCTCAAGTTTTGAAGGAGCATGCAATTGGCATGCTGACTGCAGGACTGTCCACCAGAGCTGTTGCCAGATAATTGAATGTTCATTTCTCTACCATAAACCGCCTCCAGTGTTGTTTTAGAGAATTTGGAAGTACGTCCAACTCACAACTGCAGACCACGTGTAACCATGCCAGCCCAGGATCTCCACATCCAGCTTCTTCACCTATGGGACCGTCTGAGACCAGCCACCCAGACAGCTGATGAAACTGAGGAGTATTTCTGTCTGTAATAAAGCCCTTTAGTGGGGAAAAACTCATTCTGATTGGCTGGGCCTGGCTCCCCAGCGGGTGGGTCTGGCTCCCTAATGAGTGGGCCTATGCCCTCCCAGGCGCACTCATGGCTGCACCTCTGCCCATGTAAAATCATGTAAAATCCATAGATTAGGGCCTCATTTATTTATTTTAATTAAGTTATGTTTTTTATATGAACTGTAACTCAGTAGAAATGGTTGAAATTGTTGCACGTTGGATTTATATGTTTGTTCAGTATATTTGTTGAGAAGCAAATATAGACTTCTATGTGGTCTGCAGTTAGGTGGGATTGAGGGCTGGTCGTGGGTTAGACAGAGGGATTTTAAAAACTTTTTTGGGCTAGTCATTACAGCTATTGCATTTGTGTGGCTGTAAATAGTGGATATTGAGAAGAAAAGTGGAGGGTATACTTTTCCCACAGCACACGGTGCATAAGGGAGAGAGATGAACCGGTCACAAGAAAGTACTAATGTGTTGTAACGCAACCATTCTGTCTTTTTGTGAATAAATAATCTAATTGAGGTACCAAATGAGATTCACCTCCAATGGTTTTCTGTCTCTGTTGCTTATAAATGGGCTTAATTTTGTCTGTCCTGGTCCTATTCTCTCACCAGATGACTAACACTACTGGATGCATAACGTGGGCAGGCATTAGAAAAATTATTTGTTGTAATCAACAATAAACAATAGTATTCGCATAGGTAACTTCAGAACCAATGTTCTGAGCTTGTTGTTGGTCCCTCAGCACAGATAGTTGTCATAGTGTTGTAAATAGTAGGAGAAAAACTCACCTTTCAGTCAAATAAATGAATGTAATTCAAGGTTGCTGCTGCTGTAGGTTTGTTATATGGAAGCAATTTACAATCAGAAAAAGAAAGCCACATTAAGGTGGATTTATAGTCTACAGTAACTGTATGTATAGTATGCATGTAGGCTTGTTGTATGTATGATTGGACTGATCTGATTTTTAAAACTATAGTAATTGGGCCTTGACTTGTGTGATGGACATATAGGATACATCTTTCTCTCAGTTGACTCACAACATGCCTCTGATATTCATTGATTTGCAACTGCAGCACAATGCTCCCTGTTTTCAATACATGGATGTTCACCTTGTCTTTTTTTTGTGTGTGTTTTTTTGTTGTTGATTTTTACCCCGTTTTCTCCCCAATTTCGTGGTGTCCAATTGTTGTAGTAGCTACTATCTTGTCTCATTGCTACAACTCCCGTACGGCTCGGGAGAGACCAAGGTTGAAATTCATGCATTCTCCGATACACAACTCAACCAAGCCGCTTAACACAGCGTGCATCCAACCCGGAAGCCAGCAGCACCAATGTGTCAGAGGAAACACTGTGCACCTGGCAACCTTGGCTAGCGCGCACTGCGCCCGGCCCGCCACAGGAGTCACTGGTGCGAGATGAGACAAGGATATCCCTACCGGCCAAACCCTCCCTAACCCGGACGACGCTAGGCCAATTGTGCATCACCCCACGGACCTTCCGGTCGTGGCCGGTTACGACAGAGCCTGGGCGGGAACCCAGAGTCTCTGGTGGCACAGCTGGAGCTGCAGTACAGCGCCCTTAACCACTGCGCCATCCGGGAAGCCCGATGTTCACCTTGTCACATCCCTGTTTTGTATTTTGGTATTTTATTTGGACCCCTATTCGCTGCTGCTAAAGCAGCAGCTACTCTTCCTGGGGTCCACACAAAACATGAAATATGGCATAATAAAGAAATCAATAGACAAGAACAGCTCAAGGGCAGAACTACATACATTTAAATGATTAACAATGATTATGCATTCTATCTGCTGAGTAAACAGCGCATGGTTATAGTCCTACTGAAATTGGTTAATTTACAGTATGCTGTGGAAGGCTACATGTGATATGTAGACCAGTATTGTCAGTGTGCATCTCCCTTGGATTGCAGAAAAGCCCTGACCAGTAGCAGATCCCTCCCTGAAGAGACAACATTAATCAATGACCATATAACCTTAGCCAATTACAGTCTCACCTCTGCCCTTAGACTAGCCTCACCCCCCTCCATCAGCTCTTACTGTGACCTAAATGAAGGCCAATCCTAACCTGTGACAGAATTTTAAATGAAGTTACTGCACTCACATTAAATTAGCATTTCTGGTTGGTTACAATATGCTGCAGTATGTGTAGTAATGCATCCCAGAATAAGCCACGGTTTCACTATGCTTAGTTGGGAAGAGGTATTACATATTTTTTGTTGAACAATCCTATCATGATCAACTGATGAGAGTATTGAGCAAATGTAGGTAGTCCCAGAATCCATTGTGTCCACATGACAGCATTCAATGTGATATTTTTCTCATGGTCAAATGTGTTTTGTGGCAAAGGGAAGGAGTGGGGAATAGTCATGGTTATTACAGCAAACAGATCCTGTGGTAGTGATAAAGCGTCAGGCGAATATCCCAAAATGTCAGGCACATCATGAGACGCGTGGGTGGAGGCCTGTTGGAACCAGAGGGAGGCAGCCTTGCTGCGATAAGCCTGAGGGGCTGCCATTCTCACAACTGTGAGGGACATCAAACTGCCTTTTTAACACTCAGGCTTGGCCTGGCTTTTCAGAAAAGGAGACAGAGTGGACTGGAGAGAGGTACAATTAAAATGTAGTAAACGGCAAGAACGTCACTCAGAAACGAGGGGGTTATTATTCCTTAGCATTTCAGAGGGATATGTTGTAGGAGTTACAATTCCTGTATTGTTTGATATTGAGACCATTTTCAAGTGTTATATTCATTCCCCACAAATCCCATTACCGTCTGTACTGATGATGATGGTTTACATTCAAATGATGTGCGGTATCATTCTGCATGTCCTTTATTGTTTTTTTATGAGTAATAGAGAGATTCAAATAAATGGCAACATGCAGGCAAGGACACCTTTTGTGTGCCTACTGTACACTTGACGTGTCCAATCTGTCTTTCAATTGTCACCTGACAAGAGTTATGAATAATATTACATCAAGTAATATTACATCTATTTACTTTGTTATGTCATTTAAAACAGTTCTAAAGATCTTCCAATGGTAAATCTCTTTGTCTGAAAAGGAACTCTTTGAGAAACTTCCCAAAGTGAAAAGCCTAATTATTCACAGAGGGAGGTAGCAACAGTATGAGCATTTTGTGATATCTTGACAATCGCCCAACAGTCCCCAGCTGGCTGCCTCCATGTCACACGTGACCCCTTCCTTGACCTCCACACAGGCTACCTGTCAGAACACAAACCGCACAGAGGTACAGTGCCTTGCGAAAGTATTCGGCCCCCTTGAAATTTGCGACCTTTTGCCACATTTCAGGCTTCAAACATAAAGATATAAAACTGTATTTTTTTGTGAAGAATCAACAACAAGTGGGACACAATCATGAAGTGGAACGACATTTATTGGATATTTCAAACTTTTTTAACAAATCAAAAACTGAAATATTGGGCGTGCAAAATTATTCAGCCCCTTTACTTTCAGTGCAGCAAACTCTCTCCAGAAGTTCAGTGAGGATCTCTGAATGATCCAATGTTGACCTAAATGACTAATGATGATAAATACAATCCACCTGTGTGTAATCAAGTCTCCGTATAAATGCTCCTGCACTGTGATAGTCTCAGAGGTCTGTTAAAAGCGCAGAGAGCATCATGAAGAACAAGGAACACACCAGGCAGGTCCGAGATACTGTTGTGAAGAAGTTTAAAGCCGGATTTGGATACAAAAAGATTTCCCAAGCTTTAAACATCCCGAAGAGCACTGTGCAAGCGATAACATTGAAATGGAAGGAGTATCAGACCACTGCAAATCTACCAAGACCTGGCCGTCCCTCTAAACTTTCAGCTCATACAAGAAGAAGACTGATCAGAGATGCAGCCAAGAGGCCCATGATCACTCTGGATGAACTGCAGAGATCTACAGCTGAGGTGGGAGACTCTGTCCATAGGACAACAATCAGTCGTATATTGCACAAATCTGGCCTTTATGGAAGAGTGGCAAGAAGAAAGCCATTTCTTAAAGATATCCATAAAAAGTGTTGTTTAAAGTTTGCCACAAGCCACCTGGGAGACACACCAAACATGTGGAAGAAGGTGCTCTGGTCAGATGAAACCAAAATTGAACTTTTTGGCAACAATGCAAAACGTTATGTTTGGCGTAAAAGCAACACACAGCTCATCACCCTGAACACACCATCCCCACTGTCAAACATGGTGGTGGCAGCATCATGGTTTGGGCCTGCTTTTCTTCAGCAGGGACAGGGAAGATGGTTAAAATTGATGAGAAGATGGATGGAGCCAAATACAGGACCATTCTGGAAGAAAACCTGATGGAGTCTGCAAAAGACCTGAGACTGGGACGGAGATTTGTCTTCCAACAAGACAATGATCCAAAACATAAAGCAAAATCTACAATGGAATGGTTAAAAAATAAACATATCCAGGTGTTAGAATGGCCAAGTCAAAGTCCAGACCTGAATCCAATCGAGAATCTGTGGAAAGAACTGAAAACTGCTGTTCACAAATGCTCTCCATCCAACCTCACTGAGCTCGAGCTGTTTTGCAAGGAGGAATTGGAAAAAATTTCAGTCTCTCGATGTGCAAAACTGATAGAGACATACCCCAAGCGACTTACAGCTGTAATCGCAGCAAAAGGTGGCGCTACAAAGTATTAACTTAAGGGGGCTGAATAATTTTGCACGCCCAATTTTTCAGTTTTTGATTTGTTAAAAATGTCGTTCCACTTCATGTTTGAAATATCTTTATGTTTGAAGCCAAGGCACTGTATACAATTGAGCATACAAGATAATAGGTCCTGCTGGCTTCATGTCCCAAATAAGACTTATTTTCCTGTTATGACACTGTCTTCTCCTGTTACCCCTGAACCACTCCTCTTTTTCCTGTCTTGTTTTAACCACTTTACCTACTAAACAGAACTAAGTTCTAATGCTTGGGTCAGGTTTGTTTATTTTTTGGTTGTCATTAAGCAGACGCTCTTATCCAGAGTTACTCACATAAATGTTTTATTTCTTTAATTGTTTATTCACATGCTGTATTTCTGCCACTGTTCTACATTGTTGTTTTTGATGACACAGTTGTCCATTATCTTGTGTTCAGTATTCATGACTCACCCCAGACACTTATACACACAGGTCAGATTCAGGATTCACCTTTAACACATCATTGCATTGTCCTCAAGTGGTTGCTGTCAAACGGCAAACATACCCTCAGCTACTGGGACACAAGCAAACTATTCAGGAGTCAATTTGACCCTGCAAAACAATTAACACTGCTATTATGTTGTGTTCTGCGTGACGAAGTGGCTTCAAGCCCAAGCTATGTGTAGAACGTACTCCCAAGCTGGCCCTTGTTTTCAAGATTGACCCCCAGGCAGTGAGCTGTGGAGGGAGGCAATTGACTCACTGAGACCGTGGAGGTAACTGGGCTACATAAGCACTGGCATAGAAATCATGTTCTCCTGCCAGAGCAATCACAATGCTCCTGCTCCAAATCACTTGTTTTGTCTTGTTACCGTGGTGAAGCTGTATGACCTGCAGGCCGGTCCACTGGAGTCACAATCATTGGCTTTACCCCTGTGCTGAATATTCCCATAGCAGCCCAGAAGGTACTTAGAGACTGACAGTGTAGAAAAGCCATGTAACGATTAATGATGAAAGCCATACTTTGCTCTAATTCTCTGCCTGTGTATCTATGTATGCACGTGTGGGTATGTGCGCACGAACGTGTTTGTGTGTGTCTAAAATAAAGATAAATGCTTTGCTTCCCAAGTGTTGCTCATTGACAATTGCCCCCCTCCCCATTCTGTGATTTCGTGTTTCAGACTATTGTTGACATGTTTGCAAATATCTGAACAATATTACAAAGCTAACTGAATGTATGGTAGAATATCTTACCAGACAACTCCATTTGGCTGTGGTTTTGCCTCACTTTCACAGGAGCCAGGAATTCCAAGGCTGTTTGTCCACTAACCTTGAAACAATCTGCAGGCCTGTGGTCAATGTAGCAGGCCGATAGGGACACCAGTGATGACGCAGACAGGCAGGCAGGAAGAGGCGTTAGAGCCGGGTCCACATCTGATCTCCTCCACACCACAGTGGACCTGTAGAGGATCAATGGTAATTAATTACAGCCTACATTGTAGTATAGACAAGAGATTCTGGATGGGCGTCAACAATGGAGCATCATCCAATTAATGGAATGGCAAGAAACTAAGGTATTTTACTCTTCAGTAGCTATAATGACAGTTTTTGTTAGTTTTTTCCAAGGACATCAAAAAACATCATCGGCATGCCACTTAGGCTCAACATGGCTCTACATGTCCAGTAGTGGGCTGTCCTTAGTGTTCACTGTGATGGGTGGTACCTTTGCAGGGTTATGGAGTTTATCTATGTTGATACCATAACCGAAAATATCTTAAGATTCTGTATCAGACTAGTCACACAAGGTGTAGACATACGTATCTCAATGGTGTAGACTGCCTGTCGTGACGTATTTCTCTGTCGTTCAGCCAAAATCAGAAAATAATGATTACACCTAACTGAGACCTCAGATTACTACAGTCTGAAGATCTGCATCCGAGTCAACCTCCTTCCCACTGCAGTTCCACCAGAAGATCTATAAAACGACAGGAACACTTGTTCTTATTTATGTTTGTTCGCTTCTTAAGCTTCCCTGGAGTAAGACTCCTCTGTATAGTTTATGTGAAAGTTTCCCTCCCATGACAGCATATGGCCCTGGTCCATGAGCTGAGGTTGCATTACACTGGAGCTGCAGTGTCAGCGGTAATACTCTCACTAACTTTAATTCCCTCATTTGATATTCAGACAGCAGGGTTGGGTGGGTTACTTTATAAATGTAATCCATTTCAGTTACTAGTTACCTGTCCAAAATTGTAATCAATAATGTAACTTTTCCGCATGTAACCCAACCCCTCTGAATCAGAGAGGTGCGGGGGGCTGCCATAGTAGACATCCATGTCTTCGGTGCCTGGGGAAAAGTGGGTTAACTGCCTTAATCAAGGGCAAAACGACAGATTTTATCCTTGTCAGCTCAGGGATTCGATCCAGCAAAATTTCAGAAACTGGCCCAACGCTCTAACCACTAGGCTACCTGCCGCCCCAGCTTTACATTAAAAACCAAAGTCTATCAGTATTCCAGTCATTCCAATAAATGTTATACCCGTTGATCTTCAAGAATAGGACTTGGAAATATGGAAGTATAGATTAGCCAAATTGTTAACATGAGCATAACCCAAAAACTAAGGACTTATTCGCCAGCCCTGCTCAGTTGTTTATGATTTTGTTGTCATTTTTTAATTTATTTTTTATTTCACCTTTATTTAACCAGGTAGGCTAGTTGAGAACAAGTTCTCATTTACAACTGCGACCTGGCCAAGATAAAGCATAGCAGTGTGAACAGACAACAACACAGAGTTACACATGGAGTAAACAATTTACAAGTCAATAACACAGTAAAAAAAAAATAGTCTATATACATTGTGTGCAAAAGGCATGAGGAGGTAGGCGAATAATTACAATTTTGCAGATTAACACTGGAGTGATAAATGATCAGATGGTCATGTACAGGTAGAGATACTGGTGTGCAAAAGAGCAGAAAAGTAAATAAATATAAACAGTATGGGGATGAGGTAGGTAAATTGGGTGGGCTATTTACCGATAGACTATGTACAGCTGCAGTGATCGGTTAGCTGCTCAGATAGCAGATGTTTGAAGTTGGTGAGGGAGATAAAAGTCTCCAACTTCAGCGATTTTTGCAATTCGTTCCAGTCACAGGTAGCAGAGAACTGGAACGAAAGGCGGCCAAATGAGGTGTTGGCTTTAGGGATGATCAGTGAGATACACCTGCTGGAGCGCGTGCTACAGGTGGGTGTTGCCATCGTGACCAGTGAACTGAGATAAGGCGGAGCTTTACCTAGCATGGACTTGTAGATGACCTGGAGCCAGTGGGTCTGGCGACGAATATGTAGCAAGGGCCAGCCGACTAGAGCATACAGGTCGCAGTGGTGGGTGGTATAAGGTGCTTTAGTAACAAAACGGATGGCACTGTGATAAACTGCATCCAGTTTGCTGAGTAGAGTATTGGAAGCTATTTTGTAGATGACATCGCCGAAGTCGAGGATCGGTAGGATAGTCAGTTTTACTAGGGTAAGTTTGGCGGCGTGAGTGAAGGAGGCTTTGTTGCGGAATAAAAAGCCGACTCGAGATTTGATTTTAGATTGAGATGTTTGATATGAGTCTGGAAGGAGAGTTTACAGACTAGCCAGACACCTAGGTACTTATAGGTGTCCACATATTCTAGGTCGGAACCATCCAGGGTGGTGATGCTAGTCGGGCGTGCGGGTGCAGGCAGCGAACAGTTGAAAAGCATGCATTTGGTTTTACTAGCGTTTAAGAGCAGTTGGAGGCCACGGAAGGAGTGTTGTATGGCATTAAAGCTTATTTGGAGGTTAGATAGCACAGTGTCCAAGGAAGGGCCAGAAGTATACAGAATGGTGTCGTCTGCGTAGAGTTGGATCAGGGAATCGCCCGCAGCAAGAGCAACATCATTGATATATACAGAGAAAAGAGTCGGCCCTGTGGCATGGAGGACTGGAGGACTGATTGGGCTCATTGATTTGAAAAAAAAAATGCTGCGCTCATGGAATGGCTTGCTTTGATCACTACTGAAAAGTGCTATTTACATGTGAAAAATGAATGCCATATGCTGCATTTGCTACAGGCCTATTGTTTATCTTTTTGTTGGTGACACTTTGATATCTTGACAATATGCAGCTGTTTAAAGGGTTAAATCCACAGATGAAACAATAACAAAACGGCCACCCAGCCTCTGTTTTGGTAAAAAGCTGAAGGATGGGCCTGGAGAAATTTAACCACTCTCAGATTAATAGACAGAGCTATGGATGCAAGGACTGACCATCCGTGATATCCAAATGATTATTTTAACCATGATATGACGTTATACAGTGTGTGTTTACATTTACAAACATTGGGGAATAACAAGCTTATATTTTAGGTTCTCATGGAGTGTGAGGCATTTATCTCATGAGGCATAAGTTATATTCTTCAAGAATCAATGGATATACAGAACCAGTCAAAGGTTTGGACACACGTAGTCATTCAAGAGTTTTTCTATATATTTATTGTTTTCTACATTATAGAATAATAGTGAAGTCATCAAAACTATGAAATAACCCACATGGAATCATGTAGTAATGAAAAAAGTGTTAAACAAATAAAAATATATTTTAGATTCTTTAAAGTATCCACCCTTTGCCTTGATGACAGCTTTGCACACTCTTGGCATTCTCTCAACCAGCTTCATGAGGTAGCCACCTGGAATGCATTTCAATTAACAGGTGTGCCTTCCGCACCATTGGAAGAAATAGCTTGGACTGCAGCCTACAAAAGTCTATTCCTGCTCTTATTCCGTGATCCATCAAACCCATTTGGCGTGTCATCATAGTTGTCTCTGACTTTTGGTCAGGTGGAACAAACTTAAATTTGCACCTTTTTCAATGCTGATTTGAATGGCATTGTGAAAAGTGTCCAATTTTTTTTCCTCACAAACATCCTTTCTGAATTTAAAAGTCAGTAATCATCTAGTTTATCAAAAGTATCTGTAATCTGATCACAATATTTTTGCTGGTAATGTAACTGATTACAGTGACCATTTTTTTGTAATCCCTCACATTACATGTAACCCGTTACTCCCCAACCCTGATAGACAGCAGTTGTCATATATATTAGTCGACGTGAGTAATGTGCTGCAGATGCAACATTCCGCAGCGACACCACATTGACAAGTAATAATTCAAACCATCCTGTATTTAATTCAGTGTGCGGCTAATTATTTCCTGTTTAAAACGTGTGAGAGTGTGAAAGATTAAGAAACATTTGGAACAGAAAATGAGGGAAGTAGGCTTAAGTGAGAGTAGCTGGAAGACTGCTGGCTATAATGTGCTCATTGGATTTTGATTAAAACAGTTTGGATGGCAGAACCCCTATCAACATCTGCCAGGTGTTTGCACACAGATTAGACAAGTTCTCATTTCTCTGCCAACAATCCCCGCCTGGTCAAATCTGTCTCCCCTGGTTCCCCAGTCTCTTAGCTATCCCTATGGACTACCTCCCTGGCCCATTCAGTACTCTCTCTGAGTAGGCCTACGTAATACTGCTGTCTCTGACTATATGGGCAGTTTTTGGTCTGGAGTTTAGAGTTTTCACTGTGGTCAAAAGAACAGATGCCCTCACAGGTCCTATTGTCAGCTCAGACAATGTGTGTGTGTGTTTGTGTGTACACGCGTTTGTGTTTGTGCGTGCGTGTGTGCGAATGAGCGTGTTTGTGTTTGTGCGTTTGTGTGTTCCCTGCTGACCAGACTGACACACTCCTTGTGGCAACAGGACAACGATAATAATTATAAATCAAGATTCATTGCACACTCCATCACAAAGAGGTAATGAGAAAGTAGTATTGTTATCCAGCGCACAGCCCATTCTGTTCTCGCTCCAGCAGTGAGGTTAAAACTGTCATTAAAATGACATTTTCCTCATAAAATCAAGGGCATCATTTCCTATTTGTAAAACAAGCCTAAATTGAAAATGTTAGTAAATCAAATGGCCAGGAGGACTTAGCGGTGAACAGTGTAGACAGGCAGATGCGTGGATGACAGAGATATTAAATCACAGTCTCAAGTGAAACGGAAACAAACAGTAAAGTAAACAATACAGAGTGCCCAGGGCTGATGGGGAGATTGGGAATTACAGGCCTGTAATCAGACCAAATCTATTACACGACACGCAGAACTCAGCTGGAACCCCAGATCTGGTAACTCTCCTGGCATGAGGCAAAATGTTCACTGTTTGCAATGTAAAAATGCCAATAAAAGCGATCAATGTTCATTTGAGTTGCCTCCTCTGTAAAACTCCTGCCCCCTAAAAAACTTAATGTGAAAATGTGCCCAATATTCTAAGAAATGATTTGTGTTGGGCCGGCCCGGGTTTATAATTTGCACAACATTGTAGCCTAGAGACCAACGTGTAGCAATTGTGGTGGTGAGAGAGAGAAGAGCACCTGAATCTTTCACATAACTAGAGTGAGATTCACTGAAATTACAGTACATCATTCAGAATGCTACACCACGGAGTAGGCCTATAATTTAGCCCCAGAGGATCAATAGTTTATATAACCAAATTGCAAAGTTGTAGTTTGTTTGTAGCCTAATCACAAGGTACAGCCTACAGTCGGGAACTCGTGGCAATCTGTCAGTGAACAGCATGCATGCAGCCTTTCTGTCACACCTGCTCCTGCTCTCCTCTCTGAAGCTCGAGGATGGCAGGCTGCTCTTCATTACGCACACCTGCCACCATCATTACGCGCAGCTGCACAATATTGGACTCACCTGGATTCCATTACTTTGGACTCCATTACCCCCTCTATTTGTCTGCTCCTCAGTTTGTTCCCTGTGTCAGCATTAATATCGTTATTTTTCCCCTGTCCAGACGCTGTTCCTGTTCTGTTTCATGTCCGTTGTTGATTAAAAGTGTACTTGCTTCTCGTCTCCAGTGTCAAACCTCACTGAATGCTGACAACCACTAAAGGAAGCATCAGGGAGTTTTGGTGTTTTGTTTTGGTTGGTGACGTCAGGTCCGGGTGCTGTCGCCGATGGAACAGCGGGTGCCTCAGCTAGTTCATTGGGCTTCCACACCTTAGTTGGCTCGAGAGGTCTTCTCGCCTCGACAAGCTCGGCAGGCACCCACCCCACGTCATGCTTCAGCCGGCCCATCAGGCTCCCACGCCTCAACTGGTTCGTCAGGCTCGCACGCCTCAGCGGGATCATCAGGTTTTCACGCCTCAGCCGGCTCATTGGGCTTTTACGCCTCAGCCAGCTTGTCCAGCGCCCATGCCTTGGCCGGCCCGTCAGGCTTGCTCCTCAGTGTGTTCCCTCTGTCAGCATTGATGTTGTTATTTTTCCCCTGTCCAGGCTGTTCCTGTTCTGTTTCATGTCCATTGTTTATTAAATGTTCACTCCCTGTACCTGCTTCTCATCTCCACCGTCAATCCTTACCCTTTCACAATATTTCAAATACAATCATGGGAAAACACAGGTTGGAAAGCAAATGTCTCTATCACGTTTGAGGTATGACCAGATACAGACAGAGTTGAAGAAACAAAAGTTTATTCCTAACAACAGTGACAGGCAAACAACAGGTCAAGGCAGGCAGGGGTCAATACTCCAGTGAGGGCATAAAGGGGACAGAACGGCAGGCAGTCTCAGGGTCAGGACAGGCAGGGGTCAATAATCCAGTTAGGTGGGGTAAGGTACAAAAACGGCAGGCAGGCTCAGAGTCAGGGCTGGCAGAACAGTCAAAACCGGGAAAGACTGGAAAACAGGAAAACAGACAGGAGCAGAGAAACAAACGTTGGTAGGTTTTACAAACAAAAGGAACTGGCAACAGACAAACGAAGAACACAGGTATAAATACACAGGGGATAATGGGGAAGATGGGCGACACCTGGAGTGGGGTGGAGACAATCACAAAGACAGGTGAAACAGATCAGGGTGGAAACAGGAGACAAGGGGCTGTGAGACATGGGTTTGACTCTGGACACATGAAAGGTGGGATGTATACGAAGGGTACAGGGCAACAGAAGACGAACATCAGAGGGGCTAATAATTTAAGAGATTGGAAACGGACCGATAAACCAGGGGAAGAGTTTGCGGGATTCCACCCGGAGGGGCAGATCCTGGGTGGATAGCCATGCCTTCTGCCTGAGACAATACCGGGGAGCTGGGGTCCACTGATGATCTGCTTGGGCGGTCAAACAGGTATCTGGGCAGGTATGCCAAACTATTTTTTCTGCTCGAGGAAGAGCAGGGGCTGATACCCCAGGGAACACTCAAATGGCGACAGGCCCGTGGCAGAGCAGGGAAGGGTGTTGCGGGCGTATTCCACCCACACAAGCTGCTGGCTCCAGGTGGTGGGGTTGGTGGAGACCAGGCAGCGCAGAGTAGTCTCGAGGTCCTGGTTGGCTCGCTCTGACTGGCCGTTGGACTGGGGGTGGAACCTGGAGAAAAGGCTGGCTGATGACCCAATGAGGGTGCAGATCGCCTTTGAGAACTGAGGACCCCGGTTGGAGACCATGTCCATGGGCAGTCCATGGATCTGGAAGACGTGCTGCACCATGAGCCTGGCCGTCTCCTTGGCAGTGGGTAGCTTGGGGAGAGGAATGAAGTGGGCGGCTTTGGAAAAGCGATCCACCACAGTCAGGATTCCGGTGTTGCCATCAGACTGGGGGAAGACCCGTGATAAAGTCCAGGGAAATGTGAGACCAGGTATGGTGAGGGACAAGCAGAGGTTGGAGAAGACCAGCTGGAGCGTCTTATTTTGTGCACAAACTGTGCAAATGGCGATGAATGGGGAGACGTCAGGGACCATGGTTGGCCACCAAAAGCATTTTCGCACAAAATCCAGGGTCTGATGGGAGCCTGGGTGGCAGGCAAGTCTGAAAGAGTGAGCCCACTCCAGGACAGCGGAGCGGACCACGTCAGGCACAAACATCCGCTTATCTGGACCCCCCAGGGTTTGGCTGGAAATGCTGTGCCTCCCAAACCTGCTTCCCCACTCCCTAGCTGAGTGTCATCGCCAGGCATGAGGTGGGAAGAATGGTCTCAGGTTCTGGGGAGGTTGTTGTGGGGCTATAGCAGTGTGACAGTGCATCTGGCTTGATGTTCTTGGCTGGTAGGACAGTAAGGTAGGACAGTCCTGGCTGGTAGGACAGTAAGGCCCATCTGGCCTGCCTGGAATTGAGGCACTTGGCGGTACAGAGATATTCCAAGTTCTTGTGATCGCTCCATGCGATGAATGGATGTTCCACCCCTTCCAGCCAGTGCCTCCACTCCTCCAACACCATCTTCACCGCGAGCATCTCACGGTTCCCCACATCGTAGTTCCTCTCTGTGGCGTTGAGGCGATGGGAGAAGGAGCAATCATGCAACTTGAGGTCCAGGGCAGACCGCTGGGACAGGACAGTCCCCACTCCAACATCAGAAGCTTTGGCCTCCACCAGGGACGGGACGGATCAGGATGAATCAAGATGGAAGCTGTGGTGAAGCGGTGTTTGAGATCCCGGAATGCCTGATCAGCAGCTGGAGACCATGTGAACGGAACCTTGGGAGAGGTGAGTGCAGACAGGGGGGGAGCCAGGGTGCTGTAGCTCCGAATAAAGCGGCGATAAAAGTTGGCGAAGCCCAGGAACCGCTGCAGCTGGATTCTGGACGTGGGCTGGGGCCAATCCACCACTTCTCTCACCTTCCCAGGATCCATCTGTACGCTTCCTGCAATGATGATGTAACCCAGAAAGGGGATGATGGAGTGATGGAATTCGCACTTCTCAGCTTTTACAAAAAGATGGTTCTCCGAAGGCGTTGAAGAAACTGTCGGACGTGGAGAATGTGTTCTTGGGTGGAGCGGGAGAAGATAAGGATGTCATCGAGGTAGACGAAGACAAACCGGATGAACATGTCACGGAGAACATCATTAACTAGAGCCTGGAACACACCAGGGGTGTTGGTAAGGACAAAGGGCATGACCAGGTACTCATAGTGGATTCTTTCATCAAAGAATCCTCCATTTGCAGCAATTACAGCCTTGCAGACCTTTGGCATTCTAGTTGTCAATTTGTTTAGGTAATCTGAAGCGATTTCTACCCATGCTTCCTGAAGCACCTCCCACAAGTTGGATTGGCTTGATGGGTACTTTTAACGTACCATACGGTCAAGCTGCTCCCACAACAGCCCAATAGGGTTGAGATCCGATGACTGTGCTGGCCACTCCATTATAGGCAGAATACCAGCTGACTGCTTCTTCCCTAAATAGTTATTGCATAGTTTGGAGCTGTGCTTTGGGTCGTTGTCCTGTTTTAGGAAGACATTGGCTCCAATTAAGGGCCGTCCACAGGGTATGGCATGGTGTTGCAAAATGGAGTAACAGCCTTCCTTCTTTAAGATCCATTTTACTTTGTACAAATCTCCCACTTTACCACCACCAAAGCACCCCCAGACCATCACAATGCCTCCACCATGCTTGACAGATGGCGTCAAACATTCCTCCAGCATCTTTTCACTTTTTGTGTCTCACAAATGTTCTTCTTTGTGATCTGAACACCTCAAACTTAGATTTGTCTGTCCATAACACTGTTTTCCAATCTTCCTCTGTTCAGGGTCTGTGTCCTTTTGCCCATCTTAAACTTTTCTTTGCTGCGACGTCCTGGAACAGGCTGCGCTGACTTCAGGCAGTGGGCGTGGTATAACGGGCTCCAGCCCATGATGGCACTGGCAGATCAGTCAATGAGGCAATTGTGTCGTTGGAGCCAGGAGAAACACTGGAACCTGAGGAGACTTAATGAGCAGAACTGGATCATCTCGCTGTGGTTTCCTGACACAAGTAGGTTGATGGGGATGGTATTGTGGGTGACCCGGCCAATAGAGTGCCCGTCCAGTGCTCTAACATCCATGGGAATGGAGAGGGGCTGAGTGGTGATATCCAGATCGGAAGCCAGGGTAGCGTCCCTAAAGCTCTCATCAGCCCCAGAGTCGATGAGTACCTGGAGAGATTTTGACTGGTTCCCCCACAGCAACATGGCATGGAAAGGAATGTGAGTAAGGGGAGAGGAAAAGTTATCCGTATGGCCCACCAGACTACTTGCTCCTACTGGTAACCCTGGTCTTTTGATGGACAGGTAGAGACCAAATGACCAGTAGTCCAGCAATACAGGAAACTCTTAGTGTGAAGCCTGTATAGCCGTTCAGAGGAGACAGTCTAGCTCTGCCTAGTTGCATGGGCTCCGGAAGAGGTGCATCCTCAGTCTTCAGGGGCTCTCGTAAGAACTCGGGTAGCCTCGTGTTCTCTCAGCAACGGAGCCATCAGGAACTTCTGGGATACCCCAGGGGGGTAGTGGAATCAATTCTCCTCTCCTTTCTTCCTTCTCGTAGTCATCCATCGATCTGAATGGTCAAGGCGATGAGCGAGTCGAAATCCATCGGTAGTTCCCGGGCTGCAAGCTTGTCTTTAACTTCCTCTGATACTCCGTGTAGGAACGTGTCATGCAGCGCTTCCATGTTCCAAGCACTCTCAGCTGCTGCAGTGCAGAAATCCACCGCGTAGTCTCCCACACTACGGGAGTCTTGGCGTAGCTGAAGCAGCTTGCGAGCGGCCTCTCGGACGGACAACTGAGGATAAAATACCTTCCAAACTTCCTCCACGAACACCTCCAAACTGAGGCAGACGTCGGAATGTTGCTCCCACACCGCCATGGCCCAGGCGAGTGCCCACCCGGGCATCAGCTTTAGAAGCTTCTGATAGGCTAATTGACGTAATTTCAGTCAATTGGAGGTGTACCTGTGGATGTATTTCAAGGCCTACCTTCAAACTCAGTTTCTCTTTGCTTGACATCATGGGAAAATCAAAAGAAATCAGCCAAGACCTCAGAATAAAAATTATAGACCTCCACAAGTTTGGTTCATCCTTGGGAGCAATTTCGAAATGAATGAAGGTTATCTGTACAAAAATAGTCTGCAAGTATAAACACCATGGGACCATGCAGCAGTCATACCGCTTAGAAAGGAGACGCGTTCTGTCTCGTAGAGATGAACGTACTTTGGAGCGAAAGTGCAAATCAATCTGAGAACAACAGCAAAGGACCTTGTGAAGATGCTGGTTGAAACGGGTACAGAAGTAAAAGGGACAAATATTGTACTTTTTGGAGAAATGTCCTCTGGTCTGATCAAACAAAAATAGAACTGTTTGGCCATAATGACCATTGTTATGTTTGGAGGAAAAAGGGGGAGGCTTACAAGCCGAAGAACACCATCCCAACCATGAAGCACGGGGGTGGTTTGCTGCAGGAGGGACTGGTGCACTTCACAAAATAGATGGCATCATGAGGGAGGAAAATCATGTGGATATATTGAAGTAACATCTCAAGACATCAGTCAGGAAGTTAAAGCTTGGTTGCAAATGGGTCTTCCAAATGGACAATGACACCAAGCATACTTCCAAAGTTGTGGCAAAATGGCTTAAGGACAGCAAAGTCAAGGTATTGGAGTGGCCATCACAAAGCCCTGACCTCAATCCTATAGAGCATTTGTGGGCAGTACTGAAAAAGTGTGTGCGAGCAAGGAGGCCTACAAACCTGGCCCAGTTACACCAGCTCTGTCAGGAGGAGTGGGCAAAAATTCACCCAACTTATTGTGGGAAGCTTGTGGAAGGCTACCCAAAATGCTTGATCCAAACAATTTAAAGGCAATGCTACCAAATACTAATTGAGTGTATGTAAACTTCTGACCCACTGGGAATGTGATGAAAGAAATAAAAGTTGAAATAAATCATTCTCTCTACTATTATTCTGACATTTCACATTCTTAAAGTAAAGTGGTGATCCTAACTGATCTACGACAGGACATTTTTACTAGGATTAAATGTCATGAATTGTGAAAAACTGAGTTTAAATGTATTTGGCTGAGGTGTATGTAATCTTCCGACTTCAACTGTAATTGCTGAGAATCTACACTGAAATAACATATAAGCGCAACATGCAACAATTTCAAAGATTTTACTGAGTTACACTTCATATAAGGAAATCAGTCAATTGAAATAAATAAATTTGGCCCTAATCTATGAACTTCACACATGACTGGGAGTAAAGTCATGCATCTGTTGGTCACAGATATCTTAAAACAAATAACTAGGGGTGTGGATCAGGAAACCAGTCAATATCTGGTGTGCCTACCATTTGCCTCATGCAGCTCGACACATCAGTTGATGAGGCTGTTGATTGTGGCCTGTGGAATGTTGTCCCACTCCTCTTCAATGGCTGTACGAAGTTGCTGGATATTGGCGGGAACTGGAACATGCTGTCGTTCACGTCGATCCAAAGCGTCCCAAACATACTCAGTGGGTGACATGTCTGGTGAGTATGCAGGCCATGGAACTTGGACAACGGGCTCAGGATCTCATCACAGTATCTCTGTGCATTCAAATTACCATCAATAAAATGCAATTGGTTCACTTTCCATAGCTTTTGCCTGCCAATACCATAACCCCACCACCACCATGGGGCACTCTGTTCACAACGTTGACATCCGTGAAGTGCACACTTCTCCAGTGTGCCAGTGGACATGGAAGGTGAGCATTTGCCCACTGATGACGGTTACAAGGCCGAATTGCTGTCATGTCAAGACCCTGGTGAGGACAACGAGCACACAGATGAGCTTCCCCGAGACTGGTTCTGACAGTTTGTGCAGAAATTCTTTAGTTGTTTCATCAGCTGTCCAGGTGGCGGGTCTCAGATGATCCTACAGGTATATGGAGATGTGGAGGTCTTGGGCTGGTGTGGTTACTCTCGGTCTGCGGTTGTGAGGCCAGTTAGTTGGACGTACTACCAAACTCTCTAAAATGACATTGGAGGCGGCCTATGGTAGAGAAATTAACATTAAATGATCTAACAACAGCTCTGGTGGACATCCCTGCAGTCAGCATACCCATTGCACACCCCCTCAAAACTTGAGACATCTGTGACATTGTGTTGTGTGACAAAAGTGCACATTTTAGAGTGGACTTTCATTGTCTCCAGCACAAGGTGCACCTGTGTAATGATCATGCTGTTTAATCATCTTCTTGATATTCCAAAGCAAATTTGTGCACAACATTTTAGAGAAATACGTTTTTTTGTGGGTATGGAACATTTCTGGGATCTTTTATTTCAGCTCATGAAACATTGGACCAACAATTTACAAGTTGTGCTTATATTTTTGTTCAGTGTACTTATCTTTCCCATGGAAATACTCTCCTTCACAAAATAGAAAGGACAAGAGCCAGGCTCTGCACGTTGGAAGTTGATATTACCTCTACTGCTTCAGTCAATGACTGAAACACATGATCTCATCCACTGATGGACAGGTCAGTAGCTTCTACAGCTTAAACACCCCTCCATTGACTGAGACATACGTAAATGTTTCATACATCTACAGCAAGTGGATACCCACAAAAAAGTCAAACATATTGGTTTTGTTGACCACGCTTTTTATTTTGTGTTGTTTGGGGTTCAGATAACACATTTAATCTCATGTTCAAACCTTCTCTTTCGTGATTGATAAGTGGCCACTATAGATTTATGTGAAATGTGGACGTGAAATCCGTAAGCAGGAAATTGTATTTTTCATAGGCAATCTGTTAGGCTTACTGTGCCAGAGACTGATGCTATGATATAGTTTCAATGTCATGGAACCCCGGCTTGTGACAGACACCAAATGAGCAGCCATTAACCCAAAATGTATTTTGTTGCATACTGCCATCAAGCATTGCAGGGAGAAACAGTGATGAATATGTTTGGTATACAAAATCCCATCTATAGTGAAGGGGCTAGGCAATGACAGTGCTTCCTATCTTGCTGAGCAAGAGCTGAGTAATTACCCTCACAGTTCTAGTAGGGACATTTTGTCTGCTGAACATTACAACAGCTTCCATTAGACATGTCATTCAGAGCAGTTTGTAAGGCAGAGCAAGAGTGTTCATAGAGTCCAATGACGTTCAGAGATTCATCAATGGTCCTTGTTTCCTCTCTCTTTGTCTGTCTCTCCTGTTCTCTCGCTCGCTTTCTCTCAGATTCAGGGAAGCTTTATTGGCATGAATGACAAGGCCAATGTTGCTATAGCGAAGTGAGATAATGACAACAATAACAGTTAAAAAAAATAGTAATGGTGATTAGAGAAAGGGGAATGCATATACAGTGGGGCAAAAAAGTACATATTTAGTCAGCCACCAATTGTGCAAGTTCTCCCACTTAAAAAGATGAGAGAGGCCTGTAATTTTCATCATAGGTACACTTCAAGTATGACAGACAAAATTAGGAGAAAAAAATCCAGAAAATCACATTGTAGGATTTTTTATGAATTTATTTGCAAATTATGGTGGAAAATAAGTATTTGGTCAATAACAAAAGTTTATCTCAATACTTTGTTATATACCCTTTGTTGGCAATGACAGAGATCAAATGTTTTCTGTAAGTCTTCACAAGGTTTTCACACACTGTTGCTGGTATTTTGTCCCATTCCTCCATGCAGATCTCCTCTAGAGCAGTGATGTTTTGGGGCTGTTGCTAGGCAACACGGACTTTCAACTCCCTCCAAAGATTTTCTATGGGGTTGAGATCTGGAGACTGGCTAGGCCACTCCAGGACCTTGAAATGCTTCTTACGAAGCCACTCCTTCGTTGTCCGGGCGGTGTGTTTGGGATCATTGTCATGCTGAAAGACCCAGCCACGTTTCATCTTCAATGCCCTTGCTGATGGAAGGAAGTTTTCACTCAAAATGTCACGATACATGGCCCCATTCATTCTTTCCTTTACACGGATCAGTCGTCCTGGTCCCTTTGCAGAAAAACAGCCCCAAATGATGTTTCCATCCCCATGCTTCACAGTAGGTATGGTGTTCTTTGGATGCAACTCAGCATTCTTTGTCCTCCAAACACGACGAGTTGAGTTTTTACCAAAAGTTCTATTTTGGTTTCATCTGACCATATGACATTCTCCCAATCTTCTTCTGGATCATCCAAATGCTCTCTAGCAAACTTCAGACGGGCCTGGACATGTACTGGCTTAAGCAGGGGGACACGTCTGGCACTGCAGGATTTGAGTCCCTGGCGGCGTAGTGTGTTACTGATGGTAGGCTTTGTTACTTTGGTCCCAGCTCTCTGCAGGTCATTCACTAGGTCCCCCCGTGTGGTTCTGGGATTTTTGCTCACCGTTCTTGTGATCATTTTAACCCCACGGGGTGAGATCTTGCGTGGAGCCCCAGATCGAGGGAGATTATCAGTGGTCTTGTATGTCTTCCATTTCCTAATAATTGCTCCCCCAGTTGATTTCTTCAAACCAAGCTGCTTACCTATTGCAGATTCCGTCTTCCCAGCCTGGTGCAGGTCTACAATTTTGTTTCTGGTGTCCTTTGACAGCTCTTTGGTCTTGGCCATAGTGGAGTTTGGAGTGTGACTGTTTGAGGTTGTGGACAGGTGTCTTTTATACTGATAACAAGTTCAAACAGGTGCCATTAATACAGGTAACGAGTGGAGGACAGATGAGCCTCTTAAAGAAGAAGTTACAGGTCTGTGAGAGCCAGAAATCTTGCTTGCTTGTAGGTGACCAAATACTTATTTTCCACCATAATTTGCAAATAAATTCATTAAAAATCCTACAATGTGATTTTCCGGATCTTTTTTCCTAATTTTGTCTGTCATAGTTGAAGTGTACCTATGATGAAAATTACAGGCCTCTCTCATCTTTTTAAGTGGGAGAACTTGCACAATTGGTGGCTGACTAAATATTTTTTTGCCCCACTGTACATACACGTACATACCCATACATATACATATGCATACATAAACATACATACATACATGCATACATACATACATACATGTACCTATATACGTTTTCATACTTTTTTAGAATACACCTTTATTATTCCCAGCAAACCCTACCACCCCTCCTCCAATTGATTAAACTAATAAACAGTACCACTTAGGCTTCTACCTTCAGTTTACACATATTATACACATTTTACAGACACAATCTATTTTACAATAGTTACATTTTGTTGGGTTTTAGTCCTTCCTCTATTTCTGATGTTTGATTTCAATTTGTAACTGCTATTTCACAGCATTTCTGAGCCTGTATACATTTTACAGACCCCGTATGTTTTACATTGGTTATGTTGTTATTAGTCCCACCCTTCAGCTCCATTCAACCCCTCCCATCTATCTCTTAACACCATCCATTTTGGATTTCTATTTGTCATATATTTTTCAACTGTGCTGTGATAATGCACAAAAGGGCTGAACCTTTCTATTCTCATAGCTTCTACAGATTGTAAATTAAAGATAAAAATGTTTGCTAAAATAATTATTATATTATTGATTGATTGACTATGGCTTTTCAAATCACCTAGTAATCCTATCTGCAGCGTTAGTTTAACAACAATATTTGTTGTATTATTTGTTCTGTTTTTAGGTGGATTAAACTGAAATTGCAACCAACTTTCTAAGGCTTGTTTAAAAAGAATGATATTTTGGAGATGATTTCCTTTTCAAAAAAACAAAAGTGAGCAGTTGTAATCTGAATAAAGGGAAAAAAAGCAAATCTTGAACATGGGGTGAGACATTCCTATCAATTTACTAGAGAACCAGTTTGGATTTAAGTATAACTTTTGTATGACTGATGCCTTTAGTGAGAGGTATAATGCTTTAATATTTAATAATTTCTGCCCTCCGAATTCATATAAATGTTATATAAATATAAATAGGCCCATTTATATAAATAGGCTCATTTAATTTTGTATGGCTTGCCGTTCCAAATAAATTGAATATTTTTTGTTCATATAATTTAAAAAGCAGGTCACTAGGTGTAGGCAAAACCATAACCAAATAGGTCAACCGTGATATGACTAAAGAGTTAATCAGGATGATTTTTCCACAAATTGACAGGTATTTTCCTTTCCATGGTAGCAAGATCATATCTATTTTTGTCCACATCAGACCATTTTATTGGTAAACTAATGTAAAATTGGAATTTTTTTGTGATCCAATACGTAATATAGTACATTTGGTTTTAATCCAGAGAGGCTAGAAAAAGTATCTAGATCCTCTAAGAGGCCGTGTAGAGATTCTAATTGTGGTTTTAAAAGAAAATATGAATCATCAGAGTACAATGACACCTTTGTTTTTAAGCCACGGATTTCTAATCCCTTAATATTATTGTTGGATCTAATTTTAACAGCTAACATTTCGATGGCAATAATAAATAGATATGCCGATTCCTCCTGACAGAGCTGGTGTAACTGAGTCAGGTTTGTAGGCCTCCTTGCTCGCACACGCTTTTCAGTTCTACCCACAAATATTCTATAGGATTGAGGTCAGGGCTTTGTGATGGCCACTCCAATACCTTGACTTTGTTGTCCTTAAGCCATTCTGCCACAACTTTGGAAGTATGCTTGGGGTCATTGTCCACTTGGAAGACCCATTTGATGTCTTGAGATGTTGCTTCAATATATCCACATCATTTTCCACATAGTCTTCCACATAGTCTTCTTGGGTACGCTAAAAGCTTGACCCACCTGTATTTGGGGAGTTTCTCAAATTTCTTCTCTGCAGATCCTGTCAAGCTCTGTCAGGATGGATGGGGAGCGTCACTGCACAGCTATTTTCAGGTGTCTCCAGAAATGTTCGATCAGGTTCAAGACTGGGCTCTGACTGGGCCACTCAAGGACATTGAGACTTGTCCCGTAGCCACTCCTGCGTTGTCTTGGCTGTGTGCTTAGGGTCATTGTCCTGTTGGAAGTTGAACCTTCGCCCTAGGCTGAGGTCCTGAGTGCTCTGGAGCAGGTTTTCATCAAGGATCTCTCTGTACTTTGCTCCGTTCATCTGTCCCTCGATCCTTACTAGTCTCCCAGTCCCTGCCACTGAAAAACATCCACCACAGCATGATGCTGCCACCACCATGTTTCACCATAGGAAGGGTGCCAAGTTTCCTCCAGACGTGATGCTTGGTATTCAGGCTAAAGAGTTCAATCTTGGTTTCATCAGACCAGAGAATCATGTTTCTCATTATCTGAGAGTCCTTTAGGTGCCTTTTGGCAAACTCCAAGCGGGCTGTCATGTGCCTTTTATTGAAGAGTGGCTTCCGTCTGGCCCCTCTACCGTAAAGGCCTAATTGGAGGATGCTGCAGAGATAGTTGTCCTTCTGGAAGCTTCCACAGAGGAAATCTGGAGCTCTGTCAGAGTGACCATTGGGTTCTTGGTCACCTCCCTGACCAAGGGCGTGTTCATAAATTCACTCTATCTAGTCCGATTTCAGAGCACTCTCACCTGAGTGTGACAGAGCGCAGGATAACTGATGAGTTAACGAACACTCAACACCTGTTGAATATGGCCAGTGTCAGTAAAAAAGCTTACTTAAATTGTTGCCAGCTGCACAATTACAGTCACAAACACTCTGGATAACATGAAAACAGCCTAACCAGCGCTGCAAGGCAAGTAAAATGGTCAGAGTGAGCTGTTCTCTCATTTATGTCTGGAAGTAGCTAGCAAACACTCGGATCAACCGTACTCCTCGACCAGAGCATACATTGTGCTCTCTAAATGCTCCGAGAGCGAGACGCTCTGAATTTACGAACGGACAATCTGGCAATGCTCTGAATTTATGAACGCCCAGAGTGCACTTTGACTGTTCTCTGGCACTCCAGAGTGAATTTATGAACGCACCACAATGGCCTTCTCCTCCGATTGCTCAGTTTGTCCGGACGGACAGTTCTTGGAAGAGTCTTGGTGGTTCCAAACTTAGTCAATTGAAGAGTAATGGAGGCCACTGTGTTGTTGGGGACCTTCAATGCTGCAGAAATGGTTTGGTAACCTTCCCTAGATCTGTGCATCGACACAATCCTGACTTGGAGCTCTACGGAGAGTTCCTTTGCCCTCATGGCTTGGATTTTGCTCTGACATGCACTGTCAACTGTGGGACCTTATATACAGTATATCACAAAAGTGAGTACACCCCTCACATTTTTGTAAATATTTGAGTACATCTTTTCATGTGACAACACTGAAGAAATGACACTTTGCTACAATGTAAAGTAAAAGTAGTGAGTGTACTTAGGGGTGTACACACTTTTGTTGCCAGTGGTTTAGACATTAATGGCTGCATGTTGAGTTATTTTGAGGGGACAGCAACTTTACACTGTTATACAAGCTGTATACTCACTACTTTACATTGTAGGAAAGTGTCATTTATTCAGTGTTGTCACATGAAAAGATATACTCAAATATTTACAAAAACGTGAGGGGTGTACTCACTTTTGTGATATGCTGTAGACTGGTGTGTGCCTTTCCAAATCATGTCCAATTATTTGAATGTACCACAGATGGACTCCATTCAAGTTATAGAAGCATCTCAAGGATGATCCATGGAAACAGGATGCACCTGAGCTCAATTTCGAGTCTCATAGCAAAGGGTCTGAATACTGATGTAAATAAGCTATTTCAGGTTTTATTTGTAATACATTTGCTAAAACTTTTTTAAAAAAACTGTTTTAGCTTTGTCATTATGGGGTATTGTTTGTAGATTGATGAGGGAAATAAATAATTGAATCAATTTTAAAATAAGGTCTGAATACTTTCCAAATGCACTGTACATCCCATACATACCTAAATACATCTCTGCTATACAACCGTCTCAGAACCAGCCTGCTGGGCCCATTAAAGATACAATTTTCCAACAGTACAGACAAACTGACTGCAACACAAAAGGCTAATGATTTGCGAATAAAAGCTGGAAAATGGAAGCCTATTGAACTGCACTTTTCACTGCACAGGTCAGCAGTATAATGAAGTTCCCCAACCTAAGCTCATAATAGAAATGTTCAATTACGACCATGAACACCCTGATTCAACCACCACCATCTCTACAGGAACTTCTGCCTGTCATGGTGGGATGAAAATTGGCCTCAGACAGAGAGATATACTGCTGAAACCACTACTACATTACTCCCTCACCTCAATTTCACATTCCATGGTTAAAGATACTGTTGACACCTTTCTTGTAAATATGCCCAGATGTGGCCAGCATACTTTTACCTATAGAGAGAGAAAACATTGTCAAATATTTTCAATCCATTTCTCTGGAGTGTGATGTGGTGGCATTTCGGATGACTGACAATGTGCACTGGAGGTTGAAGTTGAGTGGGGGAGTTTAAAGATATTGCAGCAAGAAAACGTTCTGAGGGGCGTGAAAATGAAATCCCGCACACCGATTTGCATAAGAGGAGCAGACAAAAATCCACATGCATCCACATGCACGAATGCACATGCAAAACTATTATTTTAACCAAACTGAAAATATCAGAGCAACTTAACGTGTTTGTTTCCACATTGGAAAATTGTTGAGTGCCTCTGTAATAATTTGGAGTATCATCACATTACATGAACTTGGGTAAATAAAGCGCTTTGTGGAATTGCACAGAACAGAAGCCCTGCGTGGCAGGAAATGGGCTCTGGCAAGGTGACGGAAGGCTGCTCTCTGATGAGTAATAAGCTCTGGTTTGGTGATTTACCAGACTGAAGAGAGATGATTGGCTCTGGGACTGACGATACTGTGCTTGACTAACCATTACTGATTAGCTGAATGCGAGTGTTTCTCTGCTGCTGAAAATACGTTAGCTAAACCCACTGAGTCCCACCTCTTGGCATGGGCAGCCAAGCCAGAACTGATGGTTTTGACTGTCACAGTGCTGATAGGCTGGACACCTCAGCTTTATTGCAATCCAACATAGTAAAAGACTGGATGCCCTAGTTTCACCAGACAGTGGAGTTGGTGCTGGGGAACTTGGCTGATACAGTAGGTATTTTCATGAGATTATGAATCATTATTTCAGCGTGTGTTCTCTTGGCCTAATGAGGGGGTAAATTCATCATGATTCCCATCAGTCCTTGCTCAGCGCCCGCCAGACACATCTATTTCTCCCATCCATTCATTATGTACCCTAGTTTCTGCCAGCGCCTCCCCAGCTTACACTCCCAGCTGATCACTATCAGGAAACAAATTAGAGAGGAAATAAAGTGAAGCAGATCATCAAAGGTCTGAGTGTGTAATGTCTACTTTCTTCTGGCGAGCAAAAGCTCTATAAAACAAATCAATTTAAATCCAATCTGGGATCGTTTACCTGGGAGGCAAGACAAGAATAACTTTAATTTCTGTGTTAAGGTGTTTGGATTCGAAACAGGCACACTCCAATCAATTGAAAGGGAAATAACCAAATCCCGTTAACTTACATTTCTAACTGCCTGTTTCAGACATTGGAATTACTTCAGAGGGACTTGTGAATGGCGGCATTGGATAACGACCTACACTGGAGCAAAGGCCAGCTCAATGTTCAGACTTCTCGAAGTGGTGTTAGGGTTTGACCTGTTCGGTTGTTATTAGTTCTTACTCTGTCACATGCTCCCATTATGCTCCCTGTCCAGCATCCCACCCTGAGCTTCTGTGCTCCAGACTGGACCTGAAGGTTCTCCGTGCTCTCTGAGCCCTAACAGAGCCACCACTACCAAGCCTGAGGGAGGGAGTTAGGGGGAATATTAGGCAGTAGAGGTCCATGGAGGGATTCCCTTACTCAACCTTCAGACAACAGCCTCATGGACTAATTATGTTCTATTGTAGATCAGTAGCCAGTCATGTGTCTCTGCTGCTCTTTGTTGACCTCATCTCTCCAGACGGCCCTGACTCATAATTGTGTCTGAGAGGAAGAATACAAAGCAGATGGAAATCTCAAGTGGGGGGAAATGGACCACTGAACATTGATATACAGCACAAGCACTTATTTAGATGTCCTTATAGGAACTTTTTAACAAGAAAAGTTATCAGGTGCAGTATTACGAAACCAATAACTAGCCTGCTAACATTGATACGCTCGCTAAGTCTAGGGGTTCTAGGCCTAGTTGACTGGTCTGAAACCTGATTTAAGGTGTGTATCTATGTGAGAAATCAGGGGATGAGGACCGTGTTGTATGTACATGTGCCCAGGAGACAGGAACCTTACCTTAGGTCCAGGGCCAGTTCAGTCGTGAGTTGGCTCCTCCTGGGTTGGCTAGCCCAAGCAGATTATTGTTTGTTCAAAACGATGACCGAAATACATATACACAAAAATAAACTAAAAATGACATTTTCCAAAGCTAAGGATTCAACCCACATGGCCCACATGGCCACTAGTCTAGAACACCCAACCCTAGGAAACAGTGACTAGGGTCTGGTTTCAATGACTTATTGACTCTTTTAGCAACTTCGATAAGGGGAAATAAAACATTTCCGGGTGGGTCCTCTTCAGACAGACAACTCTCCCAACAAATCATGAGGCAGAGAAGCCAGAAAGTTGTGATTCGAAAAGTTTTCAAACAAAACCTTTGCAACGGTTTTAGTGAAGGTAGTTGATGCAAACTATCAGTTTGCGAAATGCACTCATTAAAAATAACTTGTGATCTCCATCCTGCTAGCTATTATTTTGTATTTTAATCAAGCTGATAAGGTGGTGATGTAGGCAGATATGTAGTTCCTCTAAATCAAAAAAGATCAAGCTTTATTTCTACAGCACATTTCAGACATGGAATGCAATGTGCTTTACAGGAAAAAACATGTAAACAATTAAAACAAAAGCTGAAATATTTATTACACAACAAACATAAGATAAAAAACTAAAGAACACAAACTGAACAACTAAAAAGTAGCCCAAGAGAAAGCAAAGCTAAAAAATGTGTTTTAAAATCTCTTTAAAATATGTCTACAGTTTCAGCCCTTCTCAAGTTCTTCGACAGGCTATTCCAGAGGCTGGGAGCAAAATAACGAAAGGCTGCCTCTCCATGCCTCTTGGTCCTGGGCTTTGGGATAGTTACAAGGCCAGAGGACCTGAGGGATCTACTGGGTACATAACTTAAATGCATGTCTGAGATGTATTGGGGTTCACAATCATGGATTGCTTTAAAAACCAATCTAAGAATTTTAAAATGTATTCTATTACTCACAGGTAAGCCAGGGCAGAGACCTTAAAACCGGTGTAATGAGTGCTCTCTGTCTGGTCTTGGTCAGTACCCATGCTGCAGCATTCTGCATGTTTTGCAGTTGACCAATGGCTTTCTTGGGTAGACTACACAGGAGAGCATTACAGTAGTCAAGCCTGCTTGCAATAAAATCAGACTGAGAGAGAAATAGCCACACCTTGGTAATGTTCCTCAGGTAGTAAAAAGCTATTTTGGTAATGTGTGATTAAAAATGTAGTTCAGAATCTAAAATAACACCTAGGTTCTTTTATTTATTTATTATTTTTACCCCCTTTTCTCCCCAATTTCGTGGTATCCAATTGTTAGTAGTTACTATCTTGTCTCATCACTACAACTCCCGTATCGGCTCGGGAGAGACGAAGCCATGCGAAAGCCATGCGTCCTCCGAAACACAACCCAACCAAGCCGCACTGCTTCTTAACACAGCGCGCATCCAACCCCGAAGCCAGCCGCATCAATGTGTCTGAGGAAACACCGTGCACCTGGCAACCTGGTTAGCTTGCCCTGTGCCCGGCCCGCCACAGGAGTCGCTAGTACGCGATGAGACAAGGATATCCCTACCGGCTAAACCCTCCCTAACCCGGACGACGCTAGGCAATTTGAGGGTTCCCCTGTTAAGGACAGCATACTGTATTTGACTGTCACATTTTGTTCATTTGAATAATCATAGTCATTCCATCGCTTCACACTGACTGTGAAAGTATCATGCAGTATGTATTTTAGTAAATTATGTATCCGTGCTTTTTTATTTTAATCTGATATTCTCTTTGGCTGCGACAGTTTTTATGTACAAACCATCTGGCCGGTGAAAATGAAAACAACCTATAGGAGGAGATGAAAGAGAGCTGTCAAGGCACTGACAAATATATGACTAAAGCCAGGCACTCACCTTTCACTTACTGCCAGAGCTAAAATGCCCACACATTGCAGCTTCTGTGGACATGTAGAGGTAACACATCACACATCGTTGAGACCATCAGTGTTTAGGACCTCTGATTACATGCATCTAAACCTAAGCTGACGAGGTGGAGCAGGCAATTTACCTCGTCTCTCAGAACCACAGGAGTTTGTGGATATGTGTTTCTCACCCATTTCTAACTCATGGGAAAATTTGTCAGTCCTTATGGGAGTGTGATGAGACACAGATTATCCATTATATTGACCAGATTGTAAGGGGTGCGTAACCGGTGGCAGGGAAGTCAGACGTAGGAGCGCAGAACTAGGTAATAGCCGGAGCAGTTTAATAGCAAAACCAACGGCATCAAGAATAACATGACATGGGTACAAAACCCCTCGCCCACCAGTCAGCATGTGCACAAGCACTTACAATAAACATTACCACACAAAGACATGGGGGGGATCAGAGGGTTAAATACACAACACGTAATGAGGGAATGAAAACCAGGTGTGTGGGAAAAAAAGACCAAATAAATGGAAAATGAAAAATCGATCAGCGATGGTGACGTCGACCACCGAACACCGCCCAAACAAGGAGAGGAATCGACTTTGGCAGAAGTCGTGACACAGATACTCTAGTGGCCGCATTAACAATGAAAACAAATGTCTTAATAAACGGAAGGCAGTCGGGAGGTGGCAAGATCAGTTGGGACCATTCTAGCCAATGAAAGGGCAGATATGCTTGTGAACAATAGCCACAACGGTTTCCACTCGTTACCACAACCACAAAGTCAATATTGGCGAGATCATGAAAACAAACAATTGCTTTTTTTGTCTTAAATTAAGGTTAGGGTTAGGCATAATGTTATAAGTGTGGTTAGGGTTAGGTCTAAAAATATTTAAATTACAGAAATTGTAGAAATAGGCGGGGTTTATGACTTTGTGGTAACTAGTGATGACCAGGCACAACGCTGATATAGTGTTTTTCTCAAAGTTGCCAGGATGTCACATGTCCTACTTATATCAGTACACTTGTAAAAACCTAATCATTATGAAACATATATTCGATAAAATAAGCCACAAGTAGCAAATAACCAAATTGGACACTCTCATTGACCTCCATACAAAAACTCCTCGCTTGGTGAGTGGGAAGAAAAATTAGAAAACAGATTTTGGGCGCAGTTATGACTCTCACATCACCTCTTCCTCTCTGGATGAGAGCAGGCTTGGCAGAGTGAGAGGAACAGCAGGAGAGGGTGGTGGGGTCAGAGACAGGCCAGGAAGGCGAGGGGATGGGGTGGTGGTGGAGGTCTTTAGTCCTCTGTGGGCCCGTCCATCCATCACAGGAAGTCACCTCATGGAGCAACAGCTTGGATTTCACACCTCACGGTCACTGGAGGTTCTCCTCACTGAGGGGAGAGGAGAGAAGAGGAGGCCTGACTTTATCTAGATAGAGTACCATTTAGACTGCTAAACAGGTCAGAGCATTGACAAGGGTAGACAATCTATTTCCACTTGACTGGGTACAGTAATTTCTCTCTCTCTCTCTCCTTATATATGCCTCAGAGCGAGGGTCATGTTTTATCTGCTGTGATTGGAACTTAATTATTGTGTCATTACATGTGCTGGCTCATTAGTGATTACTGGGATTACTTTTACTGTGCTTCCTTAGCACTCCTGACATTGCTCTTAGCAAAGGAGGTAATGACGATGACTTACAGTACCTTCTGTTCAAGGACAGCTGAAGACCTTACTGTACTTGTAGGGTTAGCTCACCAATGGTGTGTATGCACCTTGAGGTAGCTAGTGGGGTGGAGAGGAATCATCCCCACATGTCTCATGCTGACCACCATAATTTGTGTTCCCAAGAATTCTAAGGCTACCTGCCACAATGACAACTGCCCTGTAACACTCACATCTGTAATCATGAAGTGCTTTGAAAGGCTGGTTGGATAGGCTGCAGGGATAGGCAACAACACCTCCGCCATGGCACACATCAACTCTATCATTCCAGACATACTAGACCCTCTCCAATTTGCATACCGTCCCAACAGATCTACAGACGACGCAAACTCAATTGCACTCCACACTGCCCTCTCCCGCCTGGACAAGAGGAATACCTATGAGAGAATACTGTTCAGTGACTACAGTTCAGAGTTAAACACCATAGTGCCCTCCAAGCTTGTCACCAAGCTCAGGACACTGGGACTGAATACCTCCCTCTGCAAATGGATCCTGGACCTCCTGACAGGCCGAACCCAGGTGGAAGGATAGGCAACCTCACGTCCGCCACGCTGACACTCAACACGGGGGCCTTCTAGGGGTGTGTGCTTGGCCCCCTCTTGTTATCCCTGTTTATCCACAACTGGGTGGCCATGCATGACTCCAACTCCATTATCAAGTTTGCTGACGACACAACGGTGGTAGGCATGATCACCTATGACGCTGAGACAGCCTACAAGAAGTAGGTCAGAGACCTAGCAGTGTGGTGCCAGGACAAAAACTTTCCCTTAACGTCAGCAAGACCAAGGAGCTGATCGTGGACTATAGGAAACAGGGGGCTGCAGCGGTGAGGGTCAAGAGCTTCAAGTTCCTCCGTGTCAACATCACTGGGGTCTTAACATGGTCCCCTCACACCAGCACAGTCGTTAAGAAGGCACGGCAGCACCTCTTCTCCTCAGGAGGCTGAAACAGTATAAGACATGGTCCCTTAGATCCTCAGGAACTTTTGCTGCCAAACTATTTACTATTATTATTATTCCTGCTACAAGTCACTTTCTCCTCATCCCTGCCTTTATGTATATATACCTCAACTACTCCAGTATCCCTGCATTGTACATATGGTACTGGCACTCACCCTGTATACAGCTTACATTCTTCTTACATTTGTTTTCCTCCCTTAAACAACACCTTTCACTGCACCTATCTGGTGTATGTGACAATAATAATAATAATAATAATAATAATAATATATATATATATTCAGTTGAAGTCAGATGTTTACATACACTTAGGTTGGAGCCATTAAAACACATTTTTTAACCACTCCACAAATTTCTTGCTAACAAACTGAAGTTTTGGCAAGTCGGGTAGGACATCTACTTTGTGCATGACACAAGTAATGTTTCCAACAATTGTTTACAGACAGATTATTTCACTAAGAATTCATTGCATCACAATTCCAGTGGGTCAGAAGCTTACATACACTAAGTTGACTGTGCCTTTAAACAGCTTGGAAAATTCCAGAAAATGATGTCATGGCTTTAGAAGCTTCTGAATGGCTAATTGACATCATTTGAGTTCATTGGAGGTGTACCTGTGGATGTATTTTTTTAATTTTTAAATGTTACCCCCTTTTTTCACCCCAATTTCATAGTATCCAATTGTTTTTAGTAGTTACTATTTGTCTCATCGCTACAACCCCTGTACGGGCTCGGGAGAGACGAAGGTCGAGAGTCATGCATCCTCCGAAACACAACCCAACCAAGCCGCACTGCTTCTTAACACAGCGCACATACAACCGCACCAATGTGTCGGAGGAAACACCGTGCCCCACAGGAGTCGCTAGTGCGCGATGAGACAAGGATATCCCTACCGGCCAAGCCCTCCCTAACCGGGACGACGCTAGGCCATGGACCTCCCGGTCGTGGCCGGCTGCGACAGAGCCTGGGCTCTGGCACTAGGCGATGCAGTGCCTTAGACCACTGCGCCACCCGTGAGGCACCCCCTTGGATGTATTTCAAGGCCTACCTTCAAACTCAGTGCCTCTTTGCTTGACATCATGGGAAAGTCAAAAGAAATGAGCCAAGACCTCAGATTTTGTACAAAAAATAGTATGCAAGTATAAACACCAATGGGACAAGGCATACCGCTCAGAAAGGAGATGCGTTCTGTCTCCTAGAGATGAACATATTTTGGTGCGAAAAGTGCAAATCAATCCCAGAACAACAGCAAAGGACCTTGTGAAGATGCTGGAGGAAACAGGTACAAAAGTATCTACATCCACAGTAAAACGAGTCCTATATTGACATAACCTGAAAGGCTGCTCAGCAAGGAAGAAGCCACTGCTACAAAACCACCATAAAGAAGCCAGACTACGGTTTGCAACTGCACATGGGGACGAAGATTGTGTCTTCTGGTCTCATGAAACAAGAATAGAACTGTTTGGCCATAATGAGCATCATTATGTTTGGAGGGAAAGCCGAAGACCACCATCCCAACCGTGGAGCACGGGGGTGGCAGCATCATGTTGTGGGGGTGCTTTGCTGCAGGAGGGACTGGTGCACTTAATAGATGGTATCATGAGGAAGGGAAATCATGTGGATATATTGAAGCAACATCTCAAGACATCAGTCAGGAAGTTAAAGTTTGGTCGCAAATGGGTCTTCCAAATGGACAATGACCCCAAGCATACTTCCAAAGTTGTGGCAAAATGGCTTAAGGACAACAAAGTCAAGGTATTGGAGTGACCTGACCTCAATCCTACAGAAAATTTGTGGGCAGAACTGAAAAGCGTTTGCGAGCAAGGAGGCCTACAAACCTGACTCAGTTACACCAGCTCTGTCAGGAGGAATGGGCCAAAATTCACCCAACTTATTGTGGAAAGCTTGTGGAAGGCTACCTGAAACGTTTTACCAAAGTTAAACAATTTAAAGGCAATGCTACCAAATACTACTTGAGTGTATGTAAACGTCTGACCCACTGGGAATGTGATGAAAGAAATAGATGCTGAAATAAATGATTCTCTCTACTATTATCCTGACATTTCACATTCTTAAAATAAAGTGGTGATCCTAACTGACCTAAGACAGGGAATTTTTACTAGGATTAAATGTCAGGAATTGTGAAAAACTGAGTTTAAATTTATTTGGCTAAGGTGTATGTTATCTTCCGACTTCAACTGTATATATATATACATATATATATATATATATATATACATATACGTTTTATTCCTCATGTTTTTTAGTTATACTATTATGGTATTGAATAATAAACTGCTGAGAAGGGCTTGCAAGTTAAGCATTTCACTGTACTTGAGCATGTGAGAAATACAACTTGAAACCTGAAACTTGGAACTCATACAACTCATGGGGGTAATTATCCAGTTTTGGCACAGATATGTGTGTATTGATTCAAAGAGAAACTACCTCCGTGGAACCTCGGGGACGAGCTAGAAACTATTGAAGTTTTGCTGTGCTTCACTGTACACAGAATAAGAGATTTTTTAAATGTTTTCCTTCATTTAGAACAAACAGACTTGGCTCTCACATGTGCTCTCACCCACCAGCTGACCAGATGTGGATGAAAGGAGCGAGGTAGATTTGCACACAGGTGCTCATGCCTACAGCAGTGGGATAGAGGGATGGAGGATAAAAGACACTGATGCTGACAGCCAGATGTGTATTACACACACAGGCAAGACACACTCCAGGCCTCCACACTGAACTCCACTCAGTCTTCCGCTGTGCTAGTCTTGTCAGCTTCATTGTTACCCAGGATCCCCTGAGTGTTGTCAGTCTGACAGGATAACAATTTGGTCTCTACTCTCTATCACTCTGCTCAGTCTTCTATCACCTCTCCTCCTATCACACTGACAGGCAGGGAGTTCCTCTTCGAATCAAAGAGATCCGCTTTAAAGTTACAACCATTCTGATAGGGTCACAAGAGAGAAAGGTCAGATGCTAAAGTAAACAAAGAAGCTAACAGCGATTATTCAGCACCACTGATATAGACAATGATGGAATCAGAATGTCAGAGTTTCAGCGCCACTGAACATCAGCATCACGAGAAAGTAGACCGCAATTGTATCCGGCGTCTGAAGTTCAGCACCACTGGAGAGTGGACAGCGATTGTATCCGGCGTCTGAAGTTCAGCACCACTGGAGAGTGGACAGCGATTGTATCCGGCGTCCAAAGTTCAGTGTCACAGGAAAGCCTCCAGGAAATAAGTGGACCTGGGAAGTAGGCCTAACCAGAAAGAAGCCTAGGAACCTGGGAGAGAAAGGGCAGGGAATAAAATAAACCCCTCCATTGTTTCTGCACCATACCATATGACTATTCTTGAACAGATCGACAACTAACAGGAGTCAAAAAGTCAAGAAAATCATTAAAAACAATTACAAGGAATTTGCGATTAATTTATATTACTAGATTAAGCTATATTACTACACAGTGTCATGTTTCAGGAGATGTTCACAGCGATTCCCACTGTCTTTAAGAAAGATATGAGACAGATTCATTCATGTCAGCCGGCATAAGGAGCTGGTCCACTGGATCTATTTTGAGTCTCTGTGTTATCCTTCTCAGTGATTCTACATGCTGCATTATGTCATTTTGGACAATGGGACTCCACCTCTCAGTCAACAGTTCTCTCTCACTGGTGTATAACTAAATGTTAGTACAGCACTGGAACCTGCAGAGGTGTTGGAAGCGCAATATAAAAACAAAATCCTGGAAGCACTGGCACCCACTTAGATCAACAGCAGCAAAGCCAGAACAAGGGGAGATGGAGACGTAGCGCCGGCTTCAGGCAAGAACTGGAGGTGAGAGAAAGAGAGAGAGAGAAAGAGAGAGAGATGGGGGGGTTATGGATGTTTGGATGGCAGCAGATATTTGGAGTGCTGAATGGTCTCCAGAATAACAGTGTGCTCTCACTTAGTCATTAAAGAAGTAGTGCTATTGTCTCACAAGGATAAAACAAAATATTAAATGATTACCATGCTTTGATTATGTCCTGATTGGCTGCACTTTGTGCTACTGCTACATGCAATGATTAACAAGAGCCTCTTGGTTGATGGCTGTTGGCTCGTGAATCAAATTCTAACCACACAGACAATTCCTTACAACATATTCAACATTTCTGAAATCTGATATAAAAGTGACATTGATTACAATTAAGACACCATTTCTAATTTCCACAAAATTATATTTAGTCATATATCACACTAAATGCTTGGTTAGGTAGGTTACTATGGTTGAGCAGGTTTTTGGGTGGCAGGTAGCCTAGCCTAGCGGTAATCTCTAGCCTGTAACCGAAAGATTGCTGGTTTGAATACCCAAGCCAACAAAGTGAAAGATCTGTTGATGTGCCCTTGATTAAGGTACTTAACCCTAATTTGCTCCTGGGGCACTGTACTACTATGGGTGACCCTGTAAAACAACACATTTCACTGCACCTATCCTGACAATACAAAAAAAAATGTTTAACTTTAAATGTAGTCTGTTACAATTACTAGTTACCTATCCAAAATTGTAATCAGTAAGGTAACTTTTGGATTACCTAAACTCAGTAATGTAATTGGATTACTTTTCATTACTTTTGGATTACTTTCCATTTAAAAGGCATTAAAAGAAGAAAAAAGGACAACTCTATTACACACACACACACACACACGCACGTAGGCACACACATACGCATTAACGCAACTTCTGTCTGTCAGCTCCATCCAAAAATAAGCGCAGCCTGCCATTACCCAAAAACCTGCCTGCTGATGGAAAAAAAACATTGGATGGCTTTGCCTGGCTACTGAAAAACACCATGATGAACAGTAATGGCCATGTATTACAGTGGTCATATAAACATAGCCCATCTGTTCGATGGCATGAATAACATGTAGAGCAGGACACAGTGACAGATGAAGGTCAAATATGAGTACATAACGGCTCTGTTTCTCTGACCTCCAACGTCATATTCTCGAAATGAAACTCTGGAGACGGGTGACACTAATCTCTTCTCCTAGCAACCGAGCCACAGTTAAAACCTTGGTGAGCCCGATGATATCCGTCATACATCACTCTACTGACGTCTCCTTTTGTCTGACTGTCTATGCCGTATCTGGACTCATTGTGCTTAAATGTGCCCTTCTGAAGATGAACAGATTTGACAATATAGCTGGGTTTATTCAAGGAATCAAAGTTATCTGCTGAGAAATCGTCACTTGTTAATGGAGGTGTCATATTGACAAGAACTATTGATGGAATCCTTTTCAATGCTATTGAGTTTACACTTGACCTCCAGTGGCCTTTGTGCAGTTCAGTTAGTACTTTGACAACCAGAATGTAATGACTCTGATAAACTTTCTAATTGCAGATTTGAAACAGTAAGTGATTTTCAATGGAAGTACAGAGGCCGAACTCTGTTTCATATTAGTGAGTAAATGCAGTTTCTTGGTAACATGGTACCAGTACAACTCAGTGTAAAGTGGGTCTAGTTATTTGGGTACCTTTTTTATGCAGCGTATGGTTTTAACAACGGCAATGGGAGTTATTGTAATTCACCAGCAGTTATTCATAAAATATAGTTAGCAAAGTCTGTAGAGTAGACAGTGAGGAAAGTTTTACTTTTGTCTTTATCTATTTCGATCACCAAGCAGACAGAGCTCCTTTTCTACATTCAAAGCATGATGACATCCAACAATTTGGTTTCCTCTATCTTGTCCTGAAATCCCTTCTGTTTGCCGCAGAGACCTTCATTATTTTCCAATAATTTTTGCTCTCCACAGACAAAATTGGTGAGGGAGGCTGTTTCAACATTTCCCAATAAAATTACATTAATGAGGTGCAAATGAGCTCTGTCATTATCCCATCACTGAAAATATAATGACTTCCATAAAAGGACTATATATACCGGAATAAATATTCAAGAGGCTGCATTTTAAATGGCCTGACACTGCCGCAGTTAGTTCTGAAAACATCAGGGGATGACATCAGGTAAATAAAATATCAGATGCTCAAGTTGTTTACTACTGTTTGGTTCTGTGAGTTCAGTTGGGAGATGATTAGTATTGAGTTTATTTAGTTGCATTTTAACCTGTTGATTTGCAAAGAGATTTCATCAGTGGTTGTTGAAAAGCTAACTTCCTGTAAGCAGTGAGGACACAGTAATTCTCTGCAGGTAGAGGCGCTTAATAGTACCTCATTATCGCCCTTGGCAGCATTCCCGAGCCCGGAGATTAAAAGTTGTGGCGTTGCGCATTATAGTGATTCTGTTTTTGATCTTTCCTCAGAACATGGGATAAACCACACTGTAACTGTGCCTCACTTTCAACTCCAAGCCCAGAGCTGACAGGGGACTCTGTAATGTTCAATCAGCCATCAACGGACACGTGTGTGTGTGTGTGTGTGTGTGTGTGTGTGTGTGTGTGTGTGTGTGTGTGTGTGTGTATTCAAAACGGGAATACATTCATTTAAGAATCCATCATAAAAATAACATTTCAAAGTCTCAAACATTTGCCTCAACAAATGTCAGATACAATATTATTATACAACAGTCACTGAAAATCAATCATGTGATAAGGGAATTGAGGTGGATGATGAATTCAGAGTTTTTGCTGAGAACAAATGTCACACTTAATCTTACATGCACCTAGAGCTATGTTCTGATGTAGTGATATGTTATTCAAACGTTATCCAGTTAAGTTCCAGTTTGACTGAGCTCATGATTTGAATAAATCTGACTGTTTGCAAATCGATAAAAGGTGTTTAAGGCATGATGTCCGTTTTCTTATCTGAAGTAGTCCCCTGATAAAGAAGAATCTACAGTAATTGATTCGTGGGGTTATTGATATCAGAGGCCATGTTATGATGGGGAGATCAGGTATTATGAATCTGGCAGGTACTGTATATTTCGTAGCTAGGACCGCTATCTTATCAAAGCCACAAAATAGGACCCATACCAATAAGAATTTGAGGGGCATGGATTTGAGGAGCTGCACATTTGCAGATTTCCCCTGGCCCATACCATACTGTGTGGTCCAATGAGAGATGCCATATGTCCAATATTACCATTTGGGAGTTTAACCCTCATTCCTTATTAATGGTAATGACTAACACATATTTAAATTCATTTTCCTCACCTAATTGTTCCCTGTTCAAATGCTCCCATTAATCTACTTTGGGAAATGTAGGTTTAATTGACACTGCTGACCATGAGTAAAGCAAATTAGCATCAGCACAAGGGTTTAAGGATCTGCTTTCAGAACTGACACACCCACGTAAACTTCACTTAACATTTTCTTAATTAACTTGAAACATTTACTTTCAAACCATTTCAATAGAATCACAATAGCAATGCAGACACAACTAAATTGGTTGCTATCAGTGAACACAGATGATTTCGTGGCTTTCTGTGTTGATTGGAGTAGGTCTGTCCTCATCTCAGCTTTATCTTTGCTGAGATGGAATCATGGTGTTTATCGAATGTGTCAAGGTGGTAACAGGGAAAGGCAAACGGCTGTCCAGTTAAACTGAAGGAAAGGGCTGGGATATACACTACCGTTCAAAAGATTAGAGTCACTTAATAATGTCCTTGTTTTCCATGAAAACATACATGAAATTAGTTGCAAAATGAATAGGAAATATAGTCAAGATGTTGACGAGGTTAGAAATAATGATTTTTAATTGAAATAATAATTGTGTCCTTCAAACGTTGCTTTAGTCAAAGAATCCTCCATTTGCAGCAATTACAGCCTTGCAGACATTCCTGAAGCATCTCCCACAAGTTGGATTGGCTTGATGGGCACTTCTTATGTATCATACGGTCAAGCTGCTCCCACAACAGCTCAATAGGGTTGAGATCTGGTGACTGTATTGGGCACTCCATTATAGACAGAATACCAGCAGACTGCGCTTCCGTAAATAGTTATTGCATAGTTTGGAGCTGTGCTTTGGGTCATTGTCCTGTTGTAGGAGGAAATTGTCTCCAATTAAGAGCCGTCCACGGGGTATAGCATGGCGTTGCAAAATGGAGTGATAACTTTCCTTCTTCAAGATCCCTTTTACCCTGTACAAATCTCCCACTTTACCACCACCAAAGCACCCCAAGACCATCACATTGCCTCCACCATGCTTGACAGATGGCGTCAATGTAACGGTTTTCTTGCGGTGAAGGAGAGGAGGACCAAAATGTAGCGTGGTTACTATTCATGGTTCTTTAATAAAGCAACTACACATGAACAAACTAACAAAACAAGAAACGTGAAAACCCAAAACAGCACTATCTGGTGCAAACACAGAGACAGGAACAATCACCCACAAAACCCAACACCAAACAGGCTACCTAAATATGGTTCCCAATCAGAGACAATGACTAACACCTGCCTCTGATTGAGAACCATATCAGGCCAAACATAGAAATAGACAAACTAGACATGTAACATAGAATGCCCACTCAGATCACACCCTGACCAAACAATACATAGAAACATACAAAGCAAACTATGGTCAGGGTGTGACAGTACCCCCAAGGTGCGGACTCCGGCCACAAAACCTGAACCTATTGGGGAGGGTCTGGGTGGGCATCTGTTCGCGGTGGCGGTTCTGGTGCTGGACGTGGCCCCCACTTCACCATAGTCTTAGTCCACCACCTTGTCCGCTTCCGTGGCCTCACTGGACAGAGGGGCAGCTCGGGACAGAGGGGCTCTGGCGCCTCAGACTCCGGCAGCGCCGGGACAGGCGGGAGACTCCGGCAGCGCCGGGACAGGCGGGAGACTCCGGCAGCGCCGGGACAGGCGGGAGACTCCGGCAGCGCCGGGACAGGCGGGAGCAGCTGTAGGGATGAGACGAGAGACAGCCTGGTGCGGGGGGCTGCCACCGGAGGGCTGGTACGTGGTGGTGGTACCGGATAGACCGGACCGTGCAGGCACACTGGAGCTCTTGAGCACCGAGCCTGCCCAACCTTACCTGGTTGAATGCTCCCGGTCGCCCTACCAGTGCGGCGAGGTGGTATAGCCCGCACTGGGCTATGCAGGCGAACCGGGGACACCATGTGCAAGGCTGGTGCCATGTAAGCCGGCCCAAGGAGACGCACTGGAGTTCAGCTGCGTAGAGCCAGCTTCATGGCAATTGGCTTGATGTCCACTCTAGCCCGGCCAATACGCGGAGCTGGTATGTACCGCACCGGGCTATGCACCCGCACTGGGGACACCGTGTGCTTCACAGCATAACACGGTGCCTGCCCGGTCTCTCCAGCCCCCCAGTAAGCACAGGAATATGGCGCAGGTCTCCTACCTAGCTTCGCCACACTTCCTGTGTGCCCCCCCCAATACATTTTGGGGGCTGACTCTCGGGCTTCCTACCGCGCCGCCGTGCTTGTCTCTCCAACTCCATTCTCCTATACCCCTCTTCGCACTGCTCCAGCAAATCCCAGGCGGGCTCCGGCACTCTCCCTGGGTCGACCGCCCACCTGTCTGTCTATCTCTTCCCAAGTCGTATAGTCCAGACATCGCTGCCTCTCCTGCTGTTGCTGCTTTTCACCACGCCGCTTGGTCCTGTTGTGGTGGGTGATTCTGTAACGGTTTTCTTGAGTTGATGGAGAGGCGGACCAATACGCAGCGTGGTTACTATTCCTGGTTCTTTAATAAAGCAACTACACATGAACAAACTAACAAAACAAGAACCGTGAAAACCCAAAACAGCCCTATCTAGTGCAAACACAGAGACAGGAACAATCACCCACAAAACCCAACACCAAACAGGCTGCCTAAATATGGTTCCCAATCAGAGACAATGACTAACACCTGCCTCTGATTGAGAACCATATCAGGCCAAACATAGAAATAGACAAACTAGACATGTAACATAGAATGCCCACTCAGATCACACCCTGACCAAACAAAACATAGAAACATACAAAGCAAATTATGGTCAGGGTGTGACAGTCAAGCACTCCTCCAGCATCTTTCAATTTTTTCTGCATCTCATGAATGTTCTTCTTTGTGACCCGAACACCTCAAACTTAGATTTGTCTGTCCATAACACTTTTTTCCAATCTTCCTCTGTCTAGTGTCTTTTAACAGACTCATATGTCTCTTATATTGCATTTTGATGATGTTGCCAGTTTTTTCACCTAATGTAGCTGCATTTCTTGTGTTTTATGTATCATTAACTCAGTATCTGTTTCTTTCCCATACTGTCTGGAAATACAAATTGCAGCTTCAACAATGTATGCAGTTGCAAGCACCTCTCCCTGAATCTATGTCCTCATTGTAATTTAGCGTAATTTAGCAGTCCCATTTGAGAGGACAAGACAAATACCACAGAGAAGGAAACAAGAAACAGCCCAGTGGCCCTTAAATAAATATTTCCAGCTCTCAGTTTTGATCATCCTTTATAGGAGAAATACTACTTTTTGAGTGATTACTAGCTATGCTTTAAAAAGGAACATGACGTTTTTATCATTTCCTTTTCTGTATGACGTGATAATTGTGTGGAGTCATAACTATGACAGGCTTTAAAATTGCATTACACTATAAAACATTCAAGGCTTGAACACCCTTTTGGAATTGTTTTGCATGTATTTGAGTCCAATCGATGCTATAGCATCAATTGCTAAGCTTGGGGTTGTATCACTCTAATGGTATATATTATATCCCCGGCCACAGTCCTCTCTTTGATCCTATAGTTTACAGCAGTGTTTCACTAAGGAGAGGCTTTTTTTGCCTAGACTTGAAACAACTTAAAGTTATTATACTGTCTGTGTGGTGTGCTGGATGTCTTCATGGCTCCCGTCTCCAGAGGAAAACAGGGTTAAGTAGACTCTGTAAGGCACCTCCATGCTCCTTCAGTCATGCATACTGCTAATGAATTAGTAGCCCTCGGGGAGAAGACATGCATTGCAAATTACACAGGAAAAAAAGTTACAGTATGAGGTCTCGGGTTGGATGACCTACCCTTGAAAACTCCATGATAGATTTCCTCCACACCATGTCAAAGGGGATATGGCGGAGCAGGCACCTCCATCTGTTAAAGAAAAGCAAGAGGCTCTGTCCCTGTCATCACCACTGGTGGAAAGGTCTGCTCTCTGATAGAAATAACAAGTGTCTGAAAGGCCAATCAACAAACAACTGTTGGGAGCTGCTCAGTAAGCTAGGCCACCAGAGGGATGTGCTGTTTTGATTGCTTAGCCAGGCTTAGCCCTACAGTACAGTAAGTTAGAGGTGAAGTTCATTGAGCAGTTCCAACTGCCGAACATTTCTGAGCCACATCATCTTCACATTTCATGATGAATGAATACATTTATACAAAACTTAGTTCCCTCGTGAAAAGGGGGTTGATCTGGTAAAGATATAGGCTGGTTCTCTACCTCCTTGCCTGCATTTTAATGATTGGTTATGAAACTTTAATGAAGGGAACCTGCAGGCTCTCCAAGAGGCTGATTACCATTGCCACACTTTCATTTATTAATTCATTCTTTATGCTTAATTTATTTATTCATAGCAAAGAGAGATCATGCTCCCGAAGGCGAGGTGCCAATAGACTGGAGATGCGGACTGTATCCACCACCGCATCTTCCTGCTTTGTAGGCTAACTGTGGAAGGCAGTGTACTGGAAACCTGCCCGGGCCCTCTCCCCTCCGTTTCCTCCCCACACCGAGAGCTCAGTCTGTGGGGAGAGCAGAAAACAAAGCAGCCTAAACATTATGCAGTGCACAGCTTCCCTGCATCTAGCAACCAGCCTCTAACACTCCTAAGAGCAGAGAGGAAAGGTTAGGGGTTAAAAATTAATGCTGTGCACAGAAAAACAGCAGAAGAGGGAAGACATTTAATGAATGTCAATAGCTTATGCCATAGCAGAGCTCTTTTTGAGTGAGAGGGGAGGAGTGATTATGTAATGCTCAAATGCTCTAGCCTCAGGATTGGAATTCCTGTGTGAGGGTGGGAGGCAGAAACACATAAGTATTGCATAACTCTGTCAATATATGAACCAGTGCAGCAGGCTTACCCAGGAGGAAAAACAGTTCATGGTCATCATTCATGCCCACCACACAGATCATTGAAAAATACTTTTTACCTGTATTTAAAACATATATATATATTTAACCTTTATTTAACTTGTCAAGTCAGTAAAGAACAAATTCATATTTACAATGACGGCCTACCAAAAGGCAAAAGGCCTCCTGCGGGGATAGGGGCTGGGATTAAAATAAAAAATGTATTAAATAAAAATATAGAACAAAACACACATCACGACAACAGAGACAGCACAACACTACATAAAGAGAGACCGAAGACAACAACACATGACAACACAGCATGGTAGCAACACAACATGACAACAACATTGTAGCAGCACAACATGGTATCAGAATAAAACAGGGTACAAACATTATTGGACACAGACAACAGCACAAAAAGATAGAGACAACAACACATCACACAAAGCAACCACAACTGTCAGTAAGGGTGTCCATGATTTTTTTTAACCTTTAATTAACTAGGCAAGTCAGTTGGTTACAAGTCCAAGGCTCTAACCACTAGGCTACCCTGCCGCCCCATGATTGAGTCTTTGAATGAAGAGATTGAGATAAAGCATTATTATTTGGTCAAAATGTTGCAACAAAGAAGGTCCTTGTCTATGTATATTCCAATACCTATAGGGCTCTAACAGTATTGTTTTGTCCAGTGTAAATATTCAGTTTTTTTGTTGTTTTTTTGTATATATTTCATCTCTTTTTTCCATTTTCTAATTAAACATACCTTCCTGCAACCCGCCTCACCCAATGTGGTACGGATCTGCTATTTTTTAGACCTTATAACTGGAACCTCCATCAGAAGCTAGCCATCAGAAGCTAGCCAGCTAATTAGCTACTAGCTATTTAATAATTGTTAGCCACTGCTAGCGGTCTTTACCTTTAGCTCAGACACCAGCCGCTTTAGCCGAATAATACCTGCCAGTCTACATAGCGCGATATCAGCCCTGAGCATATCGGACTGCTTTGTTCCACTACATCACCAGATTCCTGCAGCAAGCTCTGGACCATTACACCAGATCATCTCAGCCAGCAAGCTGATACCAGGTGGCTATTGTGGCTAACGCCCTTGTCCAGAAGCAAGCACCAGTTAGCCTCAAGCTAGCCTCGAGCTAGGCTCATCCCCCAGCTAGCCAACGAAGTACACCAACTACAATACCTCTCTTGCCAATTGGCCTGGACCCTTTGTCGACACAGAGCCCCGCCAATCCATCACGACAAGTGTGCTGACGTAATTCGGCCGATGTGCTCTCAACCGGCCTCTGCGTCATGGATGTCGGTGAAGACCCATCTGCTATCCCCGGCCCGCTAGCTTTCTGAACGCCATGTCTCCCACTCGCCTAGCGTAGTAATGACTACCGAAAGGCTCCCTGTTTCATCTATTGCTGCTCATTGAACCTTATGATCATTCGGCTACACAGCTGATACCTGCTGGACTGTTCATTAACACGGTACTTCATTTTGTTTATCAGTCGGCCCCAGCCTCGAACTCAGGCCCTGTGTGTAGCTAACTGACCCTCTCTGCCCATTCATCGCCATTTACCCGTTGTTGTTGTCTTAGCTGTTTACCCGATGTTGTCTTAGCTCTCCCAATCAACACCTGTGATTGCTTTATGCCTCTCTCTAATGTCAATCTGCCTTGTATACTGTTGTTTAGGGTAGCTCTCATTGTTTTGTTTTACTGCAGAGCCCCTAGTCCCACTCAACATGCCTTAGATAGCTCCTTTGTCCCACCACCCACATATGCGGAGACCTCACCTAGCTTATCTGGCGCCTCCAGAGATGCAACCTCTCTCATCGTCACTCAATGCCTAGGTTTACCTCCACTGCTTTAGCACACTCCGCCAACCCTGATGTCCTAGCCGTGTCTGAATCCTGGTTTAGGAAGGCCACCAAAAATTCTGAAATTTACATCCCCAACTACAACATTTTCCGTCAAGATAGAACTGCTAAGGGGGCGGAGTTGCAATCTACTGCAGAGATAGCCTGCAGAGTTCTGTCATACTATCCAGGTATATGCCCAAACAGTTCGAGCTTCTACTTTTAAAAATCCATCTCTCCAGAAACAAGTCTCTCACTGTTGCCGCTTGTTATAGACCCCCCTCAGCTCCCAGCTGTGCCCTGGACACCATACAGTGGGGCAAAAAAGTATTTAGTCAGCCACCAATTGTGCAAGTTCTCCCACTGTAATTTTCATCATAGGTACACTTCAACTATGACAGACACAATGAGAAGAAAAAAATCCAGAAAATCACATTGTAGGATTTTTAATGAATTTATTTGCAAATTATGGTGGAAAATAAGTATTTGGTCACCTACAAACAAGCAAGATGTCTGGCTCTCACAGACCTGTAACTTCTTCTTTAAGAGGCTCCTCTGTCCTCCACTCGTTACCTGTATTAATGGCACCCGTTTGAACTTGTTATCAGTATAAAAGACATCTGTCCACAACCTCAAACAGTCACACTTCAAACTCCACTATGGCCAAGACCAAAGAGCTGCCAAAGGACACCAGAAACAAAATTGTAGACCTGCACCAGGCTGGGAAGACTGAATCTGCAATAGGTAAGCAGATTGGTTTGAAGAAATCAACTGTGGGAGCAACTATTAGGAAATGGAAGACATACAAGACCACTGATAATCTCCCTTGATCTGGGGCTCCATGCAAGATCTCACCCCGTGGAGTCAAAATGATCACAAGAACGGTCAGCAAAAATCCCAGAACCACACGGGGGGACCTAGTGAATGACCTGCAGAGATCTGGGACCAAAGTAACAAAGCCTACCATCAGTAACACACTACGCCGCCAGGGACTCAAATCCTGCAGTGCCAGACGTGTCCCCCTGCTTAAGCCAGTACATGTCCAGGCCTGTCTGAAGTTTGCTAGAGAGCATTTGGATGATCCAGAAGAAGACTGGGAGAATGTCATATGGTCAGATGAAACCAAAATAGAACTTTTTGGTAAAAACTCAACTCGTCGTGATTGGAGGACAAAGAATGCTGAGTTGCATCCAAAGAACACCATACCTACTGTGAAGCATGGGGGTGGAAACATCATGCTTTGGGGCTGTTTTTCTGCAAAGGGACCAGGACGACTGATCCGTGTAAAGGAAAGAATGAATGGGGCCATGTATTGTGAGATTTTGAGTGAAAACCTAATTCCATCAGCAAGGGCATTGAAGATGAAACGTGGCTGGGTCTTTCAGCATGACAATGATCCCAAACAAACCGCCCGGGCAACGAAGGAGTGGCTTCGTAAGAAGCATTTCAAGGTCCTGGAGTGGCCTAGCCAGTCTCCAGATCTCAACCCCATAGAAAATCTTTGGAGGGAGTTGAAAGTCCGTGTTGCCTAGCAACAGCCCCAAAACATCACTGCTCTAGAGGAGATCTGCATGGAGGAATGGACCAAAATACCAGCAACAGTGTGTGAAAACCTTGTGAAGACTTACAGAAAACGTTTGACCTCTGTCATTGCCAACAAAGGGGTATATAACAAAGTATTGAGATAAACTTTTGTTATTGACTAAATACTTATTTTCCACCATAATTTGCAAATAAATTCATTAAAAATCCTACAATGTGATTTTCTGGATTTTTTTTCTCATTTTGTCTGTCATAGTTGAAGTGTACCTATGATGAAAATTACAGGCCTCTCTCATCTTTTTAAGTGGGAGAACTTGCACAATTGGTGGCTGACTAAATACTTTTTTGCCCCACTGTATGTGAATTGATCTATCATCAGAGTTCGTACTGTTAGGTGACCTAAACTGGGATATGCTTAACACCCCAGCCATTCTACAATCTAAGCTAGATGCCCTCAATCTCACCCAAATTATCAAGGAACCTACCAGGTACAACCCTAAATCCGTAAACATGGGCACCCTCATAGATATCATCCTGACCAACTTGCCCTCTAAATACACCTCTGCTGTTTTTAACCAGGATCTCAGCGATCACTGCCTGCGTCCGTTATGGGTCCGCAGTCAAACAATCACCCCTCATCACTGTCAAACACTCCCTAAAACACTTCTGCGAGCAGGCCTTTCTAATCAACCTGGCCGGAGTATCCTGGAAGGATATTGACCTCATCCCGTCAGTAGTGGATGCCCGGTGGTTCTTTAAAAAGTGCTTTCCTCACCATCTTAAATAAACATGCCCCTTTCAAAAATGTAGAACTAACAACAGACTTGACTGCCCTTGCCCAGCACAAAAACATCCTGTGGCATACTGCACTAGCATCGAATAGTCCCAGCGATATTCAACTTTTCAGTTAAGTCAGGAACCAGTCAGTTAGGAAAGCAAAGTCTAGCTTTTTCAAACAGAAATTTGCATTCTGCAGCACTAATTCCAAAAGGTTTTGGGACACTGTGAAGTCCATGGAGAATAAGATCACCTCCTCCCAGCTGCCCACCGCACTGAGGATAGGAAACACTGTCACCATCAATAAATCCACAATAAAGAGAATTTCAATAAGCATTTCTCTACGGCTGGCCATGCTTTCCACCTGGCTACCCCAACCCAGGCCAACAGCACTGCACCCCCTGCAGCAACTGGCCCAAGCCACCCCCGCTTATCCTTCACCCAAATCCAGACAGCTTATGTTCTGAAAGAGCTGCAAAATCTGGATCCCAACAAATCAGCTGGGCTAGACAATCTGGATCCTGTCTTTCTAAAATTATCCGGCACCATTGTTGCAACTCCTATTACTAGTCTGTTCAACCTCTCTTTCGTATCGTCTGAGAATCCTAAAGATTGGAAAGTGGCTGTGGTCATCCCCCTCTTCAAAAGGGGGAAACACTCTAGACCCGAACTGTTACAGGCCTATATCCATCCTGCCCTGCCTTTCTAAAGTCTTCGAAAGCCAAGTTAACAAACAGATCACCAATCATTTAGAATCCCACCGTACTTTCTCCACTATGCAATCCGGTTTCCGAGCTGGTCACGGGTGCACCTCAGCCACGCTCAAGGTCCTAAACGATATCATAACCACCATCGATAAAAGACAGTACTGTGCAGCCGTCTACATCGACCTGATAAAGGCTTTCGACTCTGTCAATCACTATATTCTTATCGGCAGACTCAACAGCCTTGATTTCTCTAATGACTGCCTCGCCTGGTTCATTAACTACTTCTCAGATAGAGTTCAGTGTGCCAAATCAGAGGGCCTGTTGTCCAGACCTCTGGCAGTCTCTATTGGGGTGCCACAGGGTTCAATTCTCGGACCGACTATTTTCTCTGTATATATCAATGATGTCACTCTTGCTGCGGGTGATTATTTGATCCACCTCTATGCAGACGACACCATTCTGTATACATCTGGCCCTTCTTTGGACACTGTGTTAACAAACCTCCAAACAAGCTTCAATGCCATACAATACTCCTTCCGTGGCCTCCAACTGCTCTTAAATGCTAGTAAAACTAAGTGCATGCTCTTCAACTGATTGCTGCCCGCAACCGCCCGCCCGACTAACATCACTACTCTGGACGGTTCTGACTTAGAATATGTGGACAACTATAAATACCTAGGTGTCTGGCTAGACTATAAACTCTCCTTCCAGACTCACATTAAGCATCTCCAATCCAAAATTAAATCTAGAATTTGCTTCCTATTTTGCAACAAAGTCTCCTTCACTCATGCTGCCAAACATTCTCTCATAAAACTGACTATCCTACTGATCCTTGACTTCGGCGATGTCATTAACAAAATAGCCTCCAACACTCTACTCAGCAAATTGGATGCAGTCTATCACAGTGCCATCTGTTTTGTCACCAAAGCCCCATATACTACCCACCACTGCGACCTGTATGCTCTCCTTGGCTGGTCCTCGCTACATATTCATCACCAAACCCACTGGCTCTAGGTCATCTGTAAGTCTTTGCTAGATAAAGCTCCGCCTTATCTCAGCTCACTGGTCACCATAGCAACACCTGCCCATAGCACACGCTCCAGCAGGTATATTTCACTGGTCATCCCCAAAGCCAACACCTACTTTGCCATCTTTCCTTCCAGTTCTTTGCTGCCAATGACTGGAACGAATTGCAAAAATCCCTGAAGTTGGAGACATAACTCCCTCTCTAACTTTAAGCGTCAGCTGTCAGAGCAGCTTACCGATCTCTGCAGCTGTACACAGCCCATCTGTAAATAGCCCAACAAACCAACTACCTACTTCATCCCCATATTTGTTTTTGTTTTCTGCTCTTTCGCACACCAGTCTTTCTACTTGCACATCCTCATCTGCACATCTATCACTCCAGTGTTAATTGCTAAATTGTAATTACTTCGCCACTATGGCCTATTTATTGTCTTACCTCCTTACTTCATTTGCACACACTGTATACAGATTTTTATATTGTGTTATTGACTGTATGTTTGTTTATCCCATGTGTAACTCTGTGTTGTTGTTTTTGTCACACTGCTTTGCTTTATCTTAACCAGGTCGCAGTTGTAAATGAGAACTTGTTTTCAACTGGCCTACCTGGTTAAATATAGGTGAAATCAATAAATCAACAACAAGAAAATCTATAGGGCTCTAACACTCAAACCCTACCAGGCTACAATGCATGATTCTGAGCTGTGGATTTCACAATGATAGACTCTGGATGGTCTCAGATAACCGGACATCTATTAAATGACTGACTTTATGCCCTAATTGTTGCCTTGGTAAAGTAAAACGCTGCCTGCGCTTACTAATGGACTCACTTGTGCCTTGATCATTTTAAATCTTGGTGAGATGTCAGATTGCTGTGGGGATTGTGCACATGGCTCACTATGTTGTCCTTTAATGTTCCAATGAATCATTATGACAAGGTAAAAGGGTAAATCTTCAAATAATGGAGTGTTGCATAGACCACTTCCCGTCAGTGTCAGTGAGAAACCTTTTCCCGATTTGGATCGTATCTTGAAAGACAACCAGAATCATCTGCATAAGATTTAACTGCTCTGATGACAATGTCCAAGTAAAGAAAAATGAGTAAGGTAGTGAATTTCTCTGGGTGAATATCAGTGTCCTTGGGCCTTGATTTGGGGTTTGGACTGATAAGAGCCAATATTCACATAAGAGAAGGGACACGTTATTCCTCTGGATACATTCTCACTGGGCACAGACATTGTCCAGTTGTCCAGTTTTTTATTGATAATTGATAGCTTCCATTGTCAACTAATGTGATTGAAATTAAATAAGCATTTAGGCACGTCATAGACATTTGGTTTAAATTTGAACAAAAACAAATGTAAAATTGTCAATATCAGTACAAATATTGGGAATTCTTTCTTCTTCTTCTTTATAAAGGGTACATATTTGAATATTGTACATGTAAATAACAATATACGGCATCTAATTTACATGAGAAAAAAATGGTTCTTATATCTTAATGAATCCTCTCCTACGAACGGCCTTGTTTTTTTGTGTCTAATTTTAAAGAAACTATGCCCTGTTGAAATCACATGATAGCTTTAGAGTGCCTGTAAACTCATATTTATGCACTTAGTCCAATTATTAATCTATTATTTTAGCAAGCTTATCTGCATCATAAAGTAAAGGAAACTTCACGCATGATTCCTCCATTGTCACTACCTAGCCAAATCATACATTATACTGTGTGGTTGGGGGAAATTCCTCAAATCGAACATACATTGAAAGCATATTGCTCAAGTACAAGTGAGCTGAGAGCAGTTGCGAATTACTCATTTCTGTTGTGGTTATGTTACTGCTATCATGCTGCACATTGTACCATTTACCACTTGACATTGATGCAGCCCACGCAAAACAATCGAAGCCCACCCACTCACACAAAAAACATAACACATCTTTCCCTATCTTGCAGGTGCAGATAGACATCCACAAAACAGAAACCTACATGTGTACACACACATACACACACACAGATACCTACATGTGTACACGGACACACACACTTCTATCTTTCCCTAACAGCTACTCATTTAAAGTATTTACACCATCCATATTTAAACTGTACATATAAAGACTCCCATAAAACAATGGGACATTCTATTTGTCAAATCCCTATTTCTTAATGGGAATTCAAAATATTATTGAAAAGAGATAGAAAATGAACCAAACTATAACACATAAAAGATTAGGGAAAATTTACAGAGGGGTTTAAGAAGATAACCCTGGTTGTTTTGCTTCGATGCCAGAACCATTTGACCTTCTGCACCCTCTTTTCTGTGAACTTCCTGAAGATTCTAATGCTGTTAGTCCTGCTGTTCTGAGGAGGCACATGAGGTAATTCAGAGGTTTAGTTGTCCAATATGGGATGATTGCTGCCGTGCAACACATTACCTCTGCCTGGATCACACTATCACAATGTACATTAAAGTCAGATTTATCAAAGCATCCAATCATATTGTCTCTGCACTATTAAAAAAAAATCACATTTGAGATCATATTCTGACTAATTAGACTAATTATGTTTCCTGTGTCATTTTTGATTATATTATGAAAGGGTGCTTGAATTCTGATTGAATGTGTCACAAAAACCTAAAGCATCATTATCCTGCCCCATGTATTACTGACTCAACGTACAGTAGGCTAATGATCTCCTACCTGACTTGAACCCTGGTTTATGAGATATTCACCTTCACTGGGGTAGAAGTTTAGTTGTTGCAATGTAAAACCCACAAGCACAGAGCAGCCTCTCTAACAGAGAGAAAACAGTCATAAATCAGCACAGACAATCTAAAAAAGAACGAGGACACTTATCACCAAGCTTCAGGTAACCAATGTCAAACCGAGATGTGCATCAGCCCCACTCTCCTGTGGCTCAAAATAGAAAATTGATGAATTGAGTGATTACAGAAAGGAGCAAATTGGCCCCGTACTTTTAGCTTCAGACTTGTACGATGCCCCGTCTCTGAAGCATAGCGGTGCCTATCTACATCACAACACATGCATTTCCTTTCCATCCTTTAATTTGCATAAAACATTTATGTAGCATGAGATCATGATGGTGCTTTTCAATGGCCAATATGATTTGCATTGCTTTTAAAATCTCACGGCAGCTTGTGTCTTCATTTGTTCTTGATGATTCATGCTTATTCACCTCAACAGCATGATTCATTTAGCAGACATTAGAAAATAATGGAATATTATTTGTCTGGGCTCAATGTTTCAGTGGAAAGATACATTTACTCTATCAACTTGTCACATTTAGAAGAGCTAAGGAAAGCCTACAAATAACCCTTCTGGTAATAACAAAGAAATGGATTACAACAAAACTTGTTACATCTTTTTCATACAATGTGAAGTATATTCTGTCAAATCAAATGAAATAACCTTGTATTTGGTGACAAATCTAAATATTATTGATCTCCGACTGATATTTCTCATAAAGGCCCTTGGATTGAAAAAATAACATTTCTGCCTGAGCCACTGAGAGAAAGTGAGCTATCTGTACAGTATCAATGTTTGATTAGTGAGGTCCAGCTGCTATGGGGGACCATCAGAGGGCTGCTTCCCCAGAAGGTAGGGTAGTAGTGTCAGCTAGCCATGAACATGTCCCTCTGTGGAAGGAAGATGGCCTGGAATACGCCTTGATATATGCACTTGTCACTGTCCTAATGACGAATCCATCTGTGCGGAGTCCAGCGCAGGGATTGGAGGAGGAGATGGGCTCATATTTCAACTATTTAGGTTCATGTCCTCTCTCTCTTCCTCCCCAATCCAGTCCCCCATGTAGCTCATCTCTGCATGTGCTTATGTAACCGATGTGAAATGGCTAGCTAGTTAGCGATGGTGCTCGCTAATAGCGTTTCAATCGGTGACGTCACTCGCTCTGAGACCTTGAAGTAGTTGTTCCCCTTGCTCTGCGAGGGCCGTGGCTTTTGTGGCGCGATGGGTAACGATGCTTCAAGGGTGGCTGTTGTCGAATATGTGCAGAGGGTCTGAGCCCAGGTAGGGGCGAAGAGAGGGACGGAAGCTATACTGTTACACCTCACCTGATTCCACCTGTAGAAGAATTGAGCGGCGATGGAGCCATTGCTCATACAACTAGGCCACAACAGAATAAATGAGTGTATCAATACAATGTTGACTACATTATACAACAAAACAATGGACACCAACTCCAAAATGTGATGAAAATGTGTCTATTTATTTATGGCCAAGGAAGAATAATGTGCCTCTTGGTTGATATATTTACCTGGCATTATTTGATTGGGGCACGTGACTACCACCTACCGTGCCACACGTGTGGTAGTGGTATTTGTTGTTGTGTTTACCACAGCTTGGTAAATCGACTTTATCATGTAAATTCACCTGAAATAAAAAAATGAAATTGGGGGGGGGTTACAGAGGAAGTGACAAACTAATGCCAGCGTTGAGGACATTGTTTGCAACACTCAATTTGTCCGATGACACCAATCTAACCAGCACAGATACGCAAATGCTTCTAGAACCGAACCGGACCATCAACATTGGCATAATATCAGTTTTACCAGCGATGATCACGTTGGGGGAATATTGCAATTGTTATGGTGATTTCTTCATTGGTGTCCGGCTGGTCAAGGAACTCTCGCTACTTTTTACTTTCCCTCACCGGTGCTGATTCGGCGTTTGGACTGATCATCACGCCCTTGAATCTGTGCGTCATTCTTGCGAAAGACTACTGTGAAGGCCCAGACTCCCTCTGTCACATTGTGGCTTTCTTCAACGCAATGATCTATAAGTCTAGAAAGATATATTGCAGTGTTTTACCTGCTAAAATACTCATCACTGATGACAAGGAGAAGAACGCTGCTTCTGATCGCCTTTGCATGGTGTTTTCCTCCATTTGTACTTGTGCCCATATCTTTTCCAAACGGGATAATTGAGGTCCACTTTACTACAGCGTCACTGGTTTGCAATCCATCGTACATTAACATGCCTCATCTTCTTTCCTTGGTCAATCATCATGACTTGCTGCAATGAGACAGCGAGTAAAGATGTGACGACCCCAGGTGTTGTGAGCGCAACAGACCCGTAGCATCCAGGGTGCTTGTCCCTGTGATGACTGAGTACTGAGTACTAGACAGGTTGGACGCCGTGCATGGCGGCAATTATCTATAATGGTGAGTAGGCCTATAGAAATAACCAGTTGGTTTACAACTTGTTGATGGAACATCTAAAATTAAGACAGGTTGCATGTTTTTCCCAAAGTTACTCACCACCCTTCTAAACGAGATCAGCAAAATGCCCGTAACAAATGTTGGCTACAAGGCTGTAAAGTTGAAATGCCAATGTGCTGGGTGTAAGGTGACTGGGGTAGGCTGCTGAATCAGACTGATACCGGCAGCTTCTGGTATACAGCCTGAAACTAAGCAGTGTAAACGGGAAACGTTTCCTTACAAGCAAGAATCTTGAATACAATTACAGTTAACCATACTGGTTGTCAGTATAGTTGGTCATTCAGTGGGTGAACTTCCGAGACAAATTATACACAGGAAAGTGTTATTTACCTGACTTTTTAGACCGCTGGTATTGCTGCTGAAATATATATCACCTGGCACATGCGGAAAACCATGTAAACACCTGCAAGACTTTGGTTAGTATGCATGCATCGACGTGCATATTCTTGTGCACGTGACTTGGGTCAGGACAGGAGCAAACACATCTTGATTGTCCCATAGTTTTAAGTCTGTAATAATATTTGTCTGTGGATAGTTTCTCAAATTTCGACTCACTGAAGAACTAACACTACGGACAATCGACAGAGTAAGTTCACATTTTATTCAACGTTCGTGATAGACAATGGACGTTTGGTTCTTTGTAAATGTGTTTGCCGAAAGGCCCCGCATCCTAGGTTCTGTTTGCTAACCCTAACTCGGCTAGGAGATCTTATTCGTGCAATTTCACATATAACTATGTTTGGTGCCGTATTTCTTAAGTGAAAAAATGTGCATGACAACTAATCGTCTCGCGTTGAATGACAACAAACACTTGATTGTAGAGTTCCTGCTACAAGTAGTACTGTTGACAATCACTGAAGAAGGGGCGTAGACTTCGACTGACTATGCTTGTGCATAGTCGGTTTTATTTCATAGCCTATGCTGTCCCTTTTTATGTATTTTTCTCCGTTCTCTCTTCCACCAGCCATCTCGGGCATTATAGTTACGGAGTGGATTGAGTTTGTGGTGGTGTGGCTGCCAACCGCCAACGTTTTCCCCAACTGCATCTTCTACTTCTGGATTAACCGCAGTTTCCGTAGAAAGTTCTGCCTGCTCTTCCAGCGGCTGTGTCTCAGTGTGCCCAGATTTGGCCAAGGCCCTGGGCTTCACAGCCGGTAGTCTGGGACAATAACAACACCCTCCAAGAGCGCTGCTCCAGTGTGTCGTCAACCAACACCCTGATCACCTCACCCTGTCCAGTGACGCCCCCTTCTGAGGGATTAGGCTTCTCATAGACATGGTACTCACTAACATTATTCAATGATACATCTGGTAAGTTTCAACGCCAAACACCTGAAGGACATTTAGGAGAGCTGCTTGTATTGAGATCGTGGTATCAGATTATATATTTAAAAACAAAGTGTGGCAAGGAGACATGAGAGTGCTGTCAGGCCATAGTTTGGTGTTTGACAGGGCTTTGAAACATCTATCTTCCTCACCATCACTATGCATTTCAAGTTATTTTGAATCTTATTTTTTGTTGAACTCATACAATTCTTTGACATTTTTTGAATCCCCAATTGACAGTATTTGGTCCATGCTGGAATGTTTCTTTTTTTTTTATAGATGTATTTTTTTTTCTCCATTTTACTGTCACACCATGTTGTCAGAATATCATGCACCACATGTTGAGTTTAGTTATGTTTGAGTTGGTAAATCCATCAGAATGTAGCCCTCGTCCAGCCATGTCTCCCGCCACCTTGTTTGTATTTGCATTATCGGTATTTTACATGGTGCTAAAATTTGATCTGCATGTTGTCTACAGCCCGTCAATATATTGCACTTAAATGTCAAAATAATTACATTTGATTGATTTAAATTGATATTTAGCCATCAAACAATAAAATGTGTTAGGTGAACTTCAGAAGGAAATGTTTACAAGTGCTTTGATGGTCTTCAGGCTATCTACTCTGTACACATATCTTGTATATCAAAGGCCCGGTGTATACGTAGTAGCCTTGCAAGGTAAACCTTTAAGTCATTGAATTTCATCTCCTGAGAAAGGTAATTAAATGGCTCCAGTGTATAAAGGTCACCACCACACTCATGTCTGTCGGTGTTACCCTTTCCCTCCCTTTGACTTAGCTTCTCATATCACCAGGGTCACCTCCCAATTCATGGTCCCTTTTTTAAAAGAACGTGGTTAAGACTATGCAAAGCCATCACTGTGCTTCTGTCCGCACTACATTGTATGATACTGGGCAGCTCTCTTATTCAATTTCCAACTTCCTTTAGACTTGTTATTATGGTAAATGTTGAGACTGAAACCTGTTGGTTGTGATCTCTTGAGATTTATGACATAGAATGTATGCTGTTTGGCCAAAATCTGAAAATATAGTCCATATTTATTATGAAACTTGCTAAACTCTATTGGTGCTTTCAAATGTGGAAATACGTACTTGGTCTTTGACTAATGATATGTTTAATTTGTATTTTGTGAATAGTTGAGTGACTTTGTCGTGTACATAAAATAATTTTATATTGTTTATAAATAAATGAAAATCCCCCAAAATGTTTGTGATTGAGAAATAAAGCATAATGCCTTTGTGTTAATTAGTCATTTTGTGTGGCATGGAAAAGGAGAGGCAGATTTGAGAAGCTGCCTACATGGGAATTAAACTCTGCAAGAGGCTTCACTGAATATCACTTATTTCCCACACTGTATTTATTCCAAATTTGAGGCCAAGTCAGACACCCCATGGTTTCAGACAGGTTTCTGGGCCATGGCTCAGGAGATCCAGTCAGGTGGTGGGCTGATACATTGTATCTACTTTAGTTTGAGATGATTGGTCTCTGCTGAGGGAGGAGCTGTTTTTTTTACATAGTATATATTTATTTTTTCTGAACACATTTTTGTTTGTTGGCAATGTCCTATTCAATGAATTGCAAAAATCTCTGAAGCTGGAGTCTCATATCTCCCTATCTAACTTTAAGCATCAGCTGTCTGAGCAGCTTACCAATCACTGTACCTGTACACAGCCAATCTGTAAATAGCACACATGACTACCTCATCCCCATATATTTACTTACCCTCTTGCTCTTTTGCACCCCAGTATCTCTACGTGCACATCATCATCTGCACATATATCACTCCAGTGTTAATGCTAAATTGTAATTTTTTTCACCTCATTTATTGCCTACCTCCCTACTCTTCTACATTTGCACACACTGTACAAAAATAGAAACATCTTTCTTTTCTTTTGTGTTATTGTTTGTTTATGTGTAACTCTGTTCTTGTTTTTGTTGCACTGCTTTGCTTTATCTTGGCCAGGTTACAATTGTAAATGAGAACTTGTTCTCAACTGGCCTACCTGGTTAAATAAAGGTGAAATAAAAAAGCATAAGCTTTGGTGACACCTCGAGAGAGGGATCTCAGGCCGACAGAAGGTAAAGTATTTATTTATTTTATCATTTTATCTATTTAGTTATAGAAACGTGATACCATCAAGAAAATCTGTAAAATAACTCCCAAATTTACTTAAAACGTAGGAACCTTATAAATGTAGCTAGCTAGATACCAGTAGACCTTTTGCTAGCTGGCAGGAGCAGATGGCTTCATCACTAGCATGTCATTCTGCGACAGGGAGCTTTAGCTACAACTATTCCAAGTATTGTAAAGCTAATACAGTCATAAAGACAGAACTCACTAATTTCATTCATGCTTGCAAATAATAACTTCCACATTATCCCTGTCAATAGACCTAGTTGGAGTAGAATGCAGAGCACCCTGCCTTTATCCTCATAGCCTAGTTGTTGTAATTTAAGACTGTCAAGATGTTCATTTCTACAATCCTTTGCTGCTGTGATTTATTTGATTCAATCTTGCTCACGTTTGTCTCCCACAATCTATTCAGCTCTCCTCTCCTGTGCCATGCTCATAGAGATCAACTAAGTGCTGCTCAGCTGATTCACTTACCTGTGTGGAGAACCATCCTACTGCAGTTTGAACTGTCCCCCCCCCGCCCGACACTTCTCAATTCAATTCAAGGGCTTTATCTCTCTCTCTCTCTCTCTCTCTCTCTCTATATATATATATATACAGTATATCACAAAAGTGAGTACACCCCTCACATTTTTGTAAATATTTGAGTAAATGACACTTTGCTACAATGTAAAGTAGTGAGTGTACAGCTTGTATAACAGTGTACATTTGCTGTCCCCTCAAAATAACTCAACACACAGCCATTAATGTCTAAACTGCTGGCAACAAAAGTGAGTACACCCCTAAGGGAAAAGGTCAAACATTTTCTAGTTTTCTAGTCTTGTCATGGCTTTTCAAGGCCTTGTATTGTAGGTTATTGTCCTGCTTAAAAGTGAATTCCTCACCCAGTGTCAGTGTAAATCAGACTGAAGCAGGTTTTCCTCTAGGATTGCCTTTGCTTAGCTCCATTCTGTTTCTTTTCATACTGAAACTCCCCAGTCTTTGCCAATGTCAAGCATTTCCATACCATGATGCAGCCACCACGGTGCTTGAAAATAAGGAGGCAGTTACTCAGTGATGTGCTGACGCTGGATTTGCCACAAACATAATGTTTTGCTTTTAGGCCAAAAAGTGTATTCCTTTGCTGTGTTCTTCTGCAGTATTACCTTAGTGCCTTGTTGCAAACATGTGCATGTTTTGTATTCTGTATATTTGTATTCTTCTTTTCACTCTGTCATTTATTGTGGAGTCACTACAATGTTGTTGGTCCATCCTCCATTTTCTCCCATCACAGCAATTGAACTCTGTAGCTGTTTTAAAATCACTAATGGCCTCATGCTGACATCCCTAAGCAGTTTCCTTCTTGTCATGCTGTCAATTCAGAACGACGACTGCGTCTTTGATGTGTCTGGGTGGTTTAATACATCACCCACAGCATAATTATTAACTTGACCATGCTAAAGATATATTCAATGTCATTTTGTATTGTTACCCAACCAACCAATCACTGCCCTTTGTACGTATGGGGGACAGAGGAAAGGAACCCATATTATTTCACGTGATTTGTTAAGCCAAATTGTACTTCCTAACTAATTTAGGCTTGCCTAAACAAGAGTGTGAAAACTAAAATATAATTGTTGCATAGGTTATTTAAATTTTGTGATTTAAAAAAAATCTTTTCACTTTGACATGATACACAATATTTTGTGTAGATCAATGACAAAAAAATACAATGAAATATATTTCAATCCCACAAAATGTGAAAAGAAAGTTGAAGGCGTGTAGACTCTATAGGGACTGTACACAAGACGCACATTTTTCTATCAACATGCTTTTATTTTGGTTGATATGCAAATGATATGATTTAATTTTTCTTTAAGCCTGCAGCTACTTACTTGACATGAGACACATAACCATGCCAACACATGATTAAACATTTGAATTCACTGACAGAGAGAGTGCTAATGAACCAATAGCTTCCTGGAAATCTGGAGATCTGTTTCCTTTCAGAGAAGCAGCACTGTGTCGTTCCAAGGACGACGAAGTTGTAGCCTATTTCTCAGAACTGTAATATGGAGTGATGTTTAATGGGAAGGATCGGTTTGTTTGAACCAAAAACCTGGCAAGCTTTTTCTTGTCAATAATAATGGTGGACTAGACCAAGTCAGAATAACTGTGCACTACCCACAGATGTATTCATTTATTGGCACTATTTCTGAATCAGAAATCTAGAAGTTGAACTTCTGTAGTTGTGCTCTGCTGTGAAGGCCATACTATTTATGTCACCCTTTCATATCTCTCCAATTATTTTGAATGAACAATTAGGACCATGAATAAAATAATGGCAAATATGTGGATTAAAGGTTCTTTATCTATTCCTTTTCTTCTCCTGTTTTTCTGACATTATCATGTCTGCTAAGATCCTATTACAGCCTCACTCATCAATCAAGCATTCACATTTATTTATAAAGCCCTTCTTACATCAGCTGATGTCACAAAGTGCTTTACAGAAACCCAGCCTACAACCCCAAACAGCAAGCAATGCAGGTGTAGAAGCACGGTGGCTATGAAAAACTCCCTAGAAAGACCGGAATCTAGGAAGAAACCTAGAGAGGAACCAGGCTATGAGGGGTGGCCAGTCCTCTTCTGGCTGTGCTGGGTGGAGATTAAAACAGAACATGGCCAAGATGTTCAAATGTTCATAGATGACTAGCAGGGTCAAATAATAATAATCACAGTGGCTGTAGTGGGTACAACAGGTTAGCACCTCAGGAGTAAATGTCAGTTGGCTTTTCATAGCTGATCATTAAGAGTATCTCCGCGCAGAACCGTTGAAACTGGAGCTGCAGCACGAGCAGGTGGACTGGGGACAGCAAGGAGTCATCAGGCCAGGTAGTCCTGAGGCTTGGTACTAGGGCTCAGGTCCTCTGAGAGAAAGAGAGAGAGAATTAGAAAGAGCATACTTAAATTCACACAGGACACCGGATAAAACAGGAGAAATACTCCAGATATGACCCCAGCCCCCCGACACAAACTATTGCAGCATAAATACTGGACGCTGAGAAAGGAGGGGTCGGGAGACACTGTTGCCCTGTCCGGGGATACCCCTGGACAGGGCCAAACAGGCAGGATATACAGTTGAAGTCGGAAGTTTACATACACTGAGGTTGGAGTCATTAAAATTAGTTTTTCAACCATTCCACAAATTTCTTGTTAACAAACTATAGTTTTGGCAAGTTGGTTAGGACATCTACTTTGTGCATGACACAAGTAATTTTTCCAACAATTGTTTACAGACAGATTACTTCACTTATAATTCACTGTATCACAATTCCAGTGGGTCAGAAGTTTACATACACTAAGTTGAATGTGCCTTTAAACATCTTGGAAAATTCCAGAAAAGGATTTCATGGCTTTAGAAGCTTCTGATAGGCTAATTGACATAATTTGAGTCAATTGGAGTTGTACCTGTGGATGTATTTCAAGGCCTACCTTCAAACTCAATGCCTCTTTGCTTGACATCATGGGGAAATCAGCCAAGACCTCAGAAAAAAATGTAGACCTCCACAAGCCTAGTTCATCCTTGGGAGCAATTTCCAAATGCCTGAAGGTACCATGTTCATTTGTACTAACAATAGTACACAAGTATAAACACCATGAGACCACGCAGCTGTCATACTGCTCAGGAAGGAGATGCATTCTGTCTCCTAGAGATTAATGTACTTTGGTGCGAAAAGTGCAAATCAATCCCAGAACAACAGCAAAGGACCTTGTGAAGATGCTGGAGGAAACGGGTACAAAAGTATCTATAGCCACAGTAAAATGTGTCCTATATCAACAAAACCTGAAAGGCCGCTAAGCAAGGAAGAAGCTACTGCTCCAAAACCGCTATAAAAAAGCCAGATTACAGTTTGCAACGGCACATGGGGACAAAGATCATACTTTTCGGAGAAATGTCCTTTGGTCTGATGAAACAAAAATAGAACTGATTGGCCATAATGACCATCATTATGTTTGGAGGAATAAGGGGGAGGCTTGCAAGCCGAAGAACACCATCCCAACCGTGAAGCACAGGGGTGGCAGCATCATGTTGTGGGGGTGCTTTGCTGCAGGAGGGACTGGTACACTTCACAAAGTATATGGCATCATGTGGAAGGAAAATTATGTGGATATATTGAAGCAACATCTCAAGACATCAGTCAGGAAGTTAAAGCTTGGTTGCAAATGGGTATTCCAAATGGACAATTACACCAAGCATACTTCCAAAGTTGTGGCAAATGGCTTAGGGACAGCAAAGTCAAGGTATTGGAGAGGCCATCACAAAGCACTGACCTCAATTCTATAGACAATGTGTGGGCAGAACTGAAAAAGTGTGTGCGAGCAAGGAGGCCTACAAACCTGACTCAGTTACACCAGCTCTGTCAGCAGGAATGGGACAAAATGCTGTTCATCGACTACAGCTCGGCATTTCACACCATAGTGCCCTCCAAGCTCGTCATCAAGCTCGAGACTCTGGGTCTCGACCCCGCCCTGTGCAACTGGGTACTGGACTTCCTGACGGGCCGCCCCCAGGTGGGGAGGGTAGGCAACAACATTTCCACCCCGCTGATCCTCAACACTGGGGCCCCACAAGGGTGCGTTCTGAGCCCTCTCCTGTACTCCCTGTTCACCCACGACTGCGTGGCCACGCACGCCTCCAACTCAATCATCAAGTTTGCGGACGACACAACAGTGGTAGGCTTGATTACCAACAACGACGAGACGGCCTACAGGGAGGAGGTGAGGGCCCTCGGAGTGTGGTGTCAGGAAAATAACCTCACACTCAACGTCAACAAAACTAAGGAGATGATTGTGGACTTCAGGAAACAGCAGAGGGAACACCCCCCTATCCACATTGATGGAACAGTAGTGGAGAGGGTAGTAAGTTTTAAGTTCCTCGGTGTACACATCACAGACAAACTGAATTGGTCCACCCACACAGACAGCATCGTGAAGAAGGCGCAGCAGCGCCTCTTCAAGCTCAGGAGGCTGAAGAAATTCGGCTTGTCACCAAAAGCACTCACAAACTTCTACAGATGCACAATCGAGAGCATCCTGTCGGGCTGTATCACCGCCTGGTACGGCAACTGCTCCGCCCACAACCGTAAGGCTCTCCAGAGGGTAGTGAGGTCTGCACAACGCATCACTGGGGGCAAACTACCTGCCCTCCAGGACACCTACACCACCCGATGTCACAGGAAGGCCATAAAGGTCATCAAGGACAACAACCACCCGAGCCACTGCCTGTTCACCCCGCTATCATCCAGAAGGCGAGGTCAGTACAGGTGCATCAAAGCTAGGACCGAGAGACTGAAAAACAGCTTCTATCTCAAGGCCATCAGACTGTTAAACAGCCACCACTAACATTGAGTGGCTGCTGCCAACACACTGACTCAACTCCAGCCACTTTAATAATGGGAATTGATGGGAAATGATGTAAAATATATCATTAGCCACTTTAAACAATGCTACCTAATATAATGTTTACATACCCTACATTATTCATCTCATATGTATATGTATATACTGTACTCTATATCATCTACTGCATCTTTATGTAATACATGTATCACTAGCCACTTTAACTATGCCACTTTGTTTACATACTCATCTCATATGTATATACTGCACTCAATACCATCTACTGTATCTTGCCTATGCCGCTCTGTACCATCACTCACTCATATATCTTTATGTACATATTCTTTATCCCCTTACACTTGTGTCTATAAGGTAGTAGTTTTGGAATTGTTAGCTGGATTAATTGTTGGTTATTACTGCATTGTCGGAACTAGAAGCACAAGCATTTCGCTACACTCGCATTAACATCTGCTAACCATGTGTATGTGACAAATAAAATTTGATTTGATTTGATTTGAAAATTCACCCATCTTATTGTGGGAAGCTTGTGGAAGGCTACCCGTAACGTTTTATCCAAGTTAAACAATTTAAAGGCAATGCTACCAAATACTAATTGAGTGTATGTAAACTTCTGACCCATTGGGAATGTGATGAAAGAAATAAAAGCTGAAATAAATAATTCTCTCTACTATTATTCAGACATTTCACATTCTTAAAATAAAGTGGTGATCCTAACTGACCTAAGACAGGATTTTTTACGAGGATTAAATGTCAGGAATTGTGAAAAACTGAGTTTAAATGTATTTGGCTAAGGTGTATGTAAACTTCCGACTTCAACTGTATGTACTGTATAGTCATAACACAGGGATTTTTAAGCTATGAAAATATACTTGATGGAAAGATAGGTCAGGTGAAGTGCGGTCTCCCATATACAAATCCCAAGAGGAGCAGGAACTCTAGAAGAATATAAAATGACTTATCATGATTCCGCTGGCAGCCAGTCAACCTCTAGACCAGTATCTACCTACCTGAGGGCAGGCCTAATTGCACAAATTATGTCACAGGGAGTGTGGCCTTCGGTGACACCGGAATGCCTTGTTTCCCCCTAGTGAGAGCAATTAGTCTGTGAGGGCTAGAACAAGACAGGGGTATTAATGACACACTGTTTCGCTGCTGGCTGGCTCCAAATGTTGCTCACTCTGCTGTTGCTCCACTCCCACCAATGTTCCTTCTGTTATCGAGGTGTTTAACACGGGGCCCCCTGGGATGTGGATACAGTTTAAGAGATAACTCAGACCCCTGCCCAAAGATATTCCCTGGTTGTAGATGCAAACAGCCTATCTGCTGGAGATTAGGTGAACGTGTTATTTTGAAATAAGTGCATTTGAAGGATTGAAAGAATGTCCTCCAGTTTATGGGAGGCTTAATTTTACTCAACATTAGAGAAGATATTTTCAGGGGAGATCTTTCATATAAAAGGTTGATGAGACTGCCATTCTTACATACTTCTTAATATCATGCCATACAGATACTTAATTTGTGGAAGGCTACCTGAAACGTTTGACCCAAGTTAAACAATTTAAAGTCAATGCTACCAAATGCTAATTGAGTGTATGTAAACTTCTGACCCACTGGGAATGTGATGAAAGAAATTAAATATTAAATAAATAATTATCTCTGCTATTATCCTGACATTTCACATTCTTAAAATAAAGTGGTGATCCTAACTGACCTAAGACAGGGAATTTTTACTAGGATTAAATATCAGGAATTGTGAAAAACTGAGTTTGTATTTGGCTAAGCTGTATTTGGCTAAATGTATTTGGCTAAGGTGTATGTAAACTTCCGACTTCAACTGTAACCCCACCCACTTTGCCAAAGCACAGCCCCCATACTAGAGGGATAACTTCAACCACCAACTTACTATCCTGAGACAAAGCCGAGTATAGCCCACGAAGATCTCCCCCACGGCACAAACCCAAGGGTGTGCGCCAACCCAGACAGGAAGATCACGTCAGTAACTCAACCCACTCAAGTGACGCACCCCTCCTAGGGACGGCATGGAAGAGCACCAGTAAGCCAGTGACTCAGCCCCTGTATTAGGGTTTAAGGCAGAAAATCCCAGTGGAGAGAATATTCATGCGAATATTCAAAAATCTGCATGAAGAAAATATGCACATTTTCCCACCAGTAGTGTGTTTCTACCAAATGTACTTGTTGCAGATAAAAATCAGTGTGTGATGACGTAGTGCACACAAATAGTTATTTTTCGCTTATATTTTCATGCACCATATAAAAAATCTAATGCTCAGTCTGTTTCCATCGCATTTTCAACTGCGTTAAATTGTAAATATGCCTTGTCTGGTCTTGGCACATGCGCTCTACAGTGTTGCCAACTTAGCGACTTTGTCGCTATATTTAGTGAGTATTCAGACCTTCTAGTGACACATTTTCAAAAAAGCAACAAGCGACAAATCTAACACAAATCTAGCGACTTTTTCTTTTTCTGGTGTACACTCAAAAATACAGAAAGGAGTAAGAATCAAACCCTGAATTCAAAGGCTGGTTGAAGCCGTTTATTGGAGATGATACACAGGCATACTGCCTGTATTGTAAGGCTGATTTCTACACTAAACGTAGTGATGTAAAAAAACACATGACAACTCAAAAACATACTCAAAAGGCAAAGCCTTATAACAGTTCCACCCAAAACAAGCTGCCATTTATGGTTAAAAAAATGGACTCAAAAAAGGCTGAGGCCACCATGGCATTAGCTATCGCTGTCCACTGTTCCACATTGGAGAAGCATGTAGAGCTGCTTTCTCAGACTCCACTGCTGCTACCCACTTCAAAATGCACAGAAATTATTAATGGTGTTCTAGCACCATACTTTCTGAAAAAGTTGGTCGCAGATGTGGGTGACCAGCGTTTCAGTCTCCTCCTCGATGAGTCCACAGATGTGGGTGACCAGCATTTCAGCCTCCTCCTCGATGAGTCCACAGATGTACGTGTGTCTAAGTACCTGGGGGTTGTGATAAGGTACTTTAGTGACACCAAGCAGACAATTGTATTGACATTTCTGGGGCTTGTTGAGTTGGAGGGAGGAGATGACAAATCTATAGCCCGTGCTGTTGTGGCTTTCCTCGAGAAGTGTTGTCTTACAAAAGAGAAACTCCTGGGGATAGGGACTGACGATGCCTCTGTTATGACGGGGATTAACAATGGGGTCCATAAAGTGCGGAAGGAGGAGTATGGTCTCATATATCTGGTTCTTATTCGCTGTGTGTGCCACTCTCTGCAGCTTGCTCATTTGTAGTTCTAAACATATTTAGGGTGTTTTTTTTACTCACTTTTTGTCTCTCCCACGACATTATTCCGCTCTCCTACAGCGTCCATCACAATTAGGTGATGACATCATTTAGCGACTTTTAGGACAGCCAATAGCTACTTTCCTTACTGAGGAGTTGGCAACACTGGCGCTCTAGCCAACAGCTTGCAGATACAGTGAAGGTAGGCTCTGTGGGTAGGTTCGCCTATAGTACACGATGAGATTATTATGGATAAGTGAGAGAATAATCATCATGCCACCAGAATAAGACCATCAACATTTATTGCAAAGGAGCATCTAGCTCATACCATGCACTTTCACCACCCTGTGAAGTTCATCATAATTGATTTAATCTGTAGCCTAATAAACTGCAAGGCCGTAGTGGGAGGAGCACACGCCATGTCGACATTTATTAAATGTACAGAAACTTCCTGTTTCCATCACAACTGTTGTTGTTTTTTTTAATACTGTATGACTACTCGCATAAAAACTGTGGATGGAAACGTGGTTTGTGATATACAAAAAATCATCGCTTCCCTCAACAAGGATTGATCAACTTCACATTTTTCAGCTTCGACCCATCAGTCTAGACTCTTTAGTCCATTACCCTCTTAGTCTACAAAGGCTGCATTTAGACAGGCAGCCCAATTTTATTTTTTCCACTAATTGGTCTTTTGACCAATCCCAATAGATCTGTTTGACATCAGATATTTTTCAGAGCTTTTTCAAAGACCAATTAGTGAAAAGTATATCAGAATTGGGCTGCCTGTCTAAACGCAGCCAGACATCACCTCTGCCTGCACTTTTGTGCTTATTCTATATGTTCACAAAGAGAGGTGTCAGAAACATTGAAATTAAAAACATCAGTTTTACTTAGCAGGGACAGCTCGTGCAAACACTATCCTCCCCCTCTAATTTCCTCTTTGATAAGCTTCACACGGCTGTGGCATGAGCCTGTTGTCTGTGAGAGCTGTGGAGGAGAGCACAGCTGCATGCTTATAAGCGCCATTTGTCGTAAAGACGTTCAGGCTGCTGACGGCAGGGTTAGGAGGTGCCAGCTTGTCAGACAGTGTGGTTGGGTCTCTGTGATGTTATGGAATGACACACGGGCACTCAGCCATACAGCGGTGGGCTATTTTGTCAGGGAAAGGTCTGATGTACTCAACAAAGAACAACCATTTACAGATACATTTTCCCTCCAGCTAGTATCCATGGATATGAAATGTTTCACCACTTCTGAATTCAAACTATTCAGTTTTATTGAACAGTCGCGTGCTAGTTTTGTCACAGAATTGGGTTAATGTTTATTAATTGCAAAATGTTGCATATGGTTGCATGCAGTACTGAGTAACATTGCACAGTGTTGAAAGATTAAATCAAGCCCTGGGTATACTGTAAGTAAGTAGAACATTTTGATTAAGCAGATAAGAAAGTAGCAGCTGCCAGTAACATGGATTTACTTTAGGAGTAATTCTTAAGCAACCCCACACATCCTGATGATGATCCCTCCCTGAGCACCTGCTGTGCTGTTCAGCACAGTGCAGCCTCCGCTTATAATGGGATGTGAAGGGGAGCACCATCAAAGCAGTGCAGAGGCTGGCAGATTAAAACTATAGCCATTTCACTGCTTCTGAAATGGGCAAAGGAAGAGCAGATAAAGCAGCAGGGCCTGAACATAATGCTCTTACTGTAGTAAGATTAGATCTATTTCACAGGACGGCTCCCACACCACTCAGGGTTACCCTCCGATGATCATCCTTACAGGCCCTTCAGACTGCTACTTTGTCATGGACTATACGTCAAGTTGGTCATATTGGGTTATACGTGTATATAGATTGAAGACATTGATTTTCTTTATGGCTCAATAAAACTAAAGTGAAGTCCTCTTCAGGAGAACGGTTATCGAGGACCTCTGGATGCAGTAAAGGCCCATCAAAGTGATATCCAGTAACTATGGGACTATAGCAGCCCTGCCATGGGATTGGAACCATTATCATGCATCATCATCATCATCTCAGCATCAAATTAGTATTATCTAAATCTGATTATCGGTCCCTCCAGCAATTTTTGAGCAAGTTGTGTATAGTAGCTTAATGGATTCAGGAGATGATTTGATGCTAAAGCTGAGCTGGACTGACAGAGATAACTCTCATTAGCCGTGCTCTCACGTTGTAACTATGATTGACTAGGTGAATGACTGGGTACAACATCAATCCCTCCAATCCCAATGAAAAGGTAAACAGTCACAGGTCTGTCTATGGCTCAGCTCATCACCAGAGACTATGACTTTGCTAATTACTTAGCTGTTGTTCACACGCTGAATTAATCAGATATTATGAAGGAATTCTTGATAGGAAGGAAGCACTTCGGGATAGTTCCGTTTCAGCTCTCAAAACAATTGATTTTATCTCATGAGTGTTTGGAGGTTTGTTTTTGTTATTTTATCTCCTCCCTCTGTGTCTATGTTCCCATGGCAGAGTGCATTTTCATTGATATGCTGACATCAAGGTAGATCTGTCAGGCTTTAGAACAAGGAACACTTTACTTGGCCTACCAGCAGACACTGAGGACATGGCAACAAACCACTGAGGTAGACTGGTAAGATTGTACTTTGTATTATAAGAACACCGCATATCGCATTTCTGAAACCTCTCCATGAATCTACTCACTGAAATATTGACATCCCAATATTGTGTGCCCTTCTGGAGGATTTTAGTTCCATATGACTGAATCCAAACACTGTTGAAAAAATGTAAAACAAGCTATGAAAAACTGTTTGACATCTGTAATTAAGAATTATTTTTCACAATGCAATTACATTGGTAGTTCTAGCTTACACGGTAGTGGGTGATATGCAGTTATTCAGCCATGGTTCTGACTTGGCAGAAATAGCTCTGGGCTACCTCTTAAATAAGTACGTTCAGGAATTAATCTAATTTAACCAGTGAAAAGTAGAGCAGGATCCTCATTATCCCACAAAAGTTACACAATACATCTTTTCAGCTGCAGTCATAGCCATAATACAAAAGTTTTCAGTCATTTGAGAATATAATAGAATACTAGTCCTTAGGAAACTTCCTTTCCAATCTGACAATTCACCAAGTATCAGCATCATATGAGACAAAGACTGGCAAATTGACACTGTACAATTACCTATTTTAAGTTCACCATATCGGATATGGGATCAGGCTTGGGTTTGGGCAAAATATTGGGCTAGAGAGCAGTGGCTGATGCTGGAAGGGGCTATAATAGGATGGGCTCATTGTAATAGCTGGAATTGAATATTTGGAACGGTATCAAACACATGGAAACCATATGCTTGACTCCGTTCCATTAATTCCATTCCAGTCATTACAATGAGCCCATCCTCCTAAAGCTCCTCCCACCTAAAGCTCCTCTCCATTGCTAGAGAGTATGCATAGTGTTTTCATCCTTTTACTCAGTTTGATTAAATGTTTGCTCCATGCACAGTATAGAAATGTGTTGGTGGACCTTTCATACAAGGGCTGCTATTTGAGTTCCTCTCCTTGTCACGCCCTGGCCTTAGTTATCTTTGTTTTCTTTATTCTTTTGGTTAGGCCAGGGTGTGACATGGGTGATTTATGTGTTTTTGTCTTGTCTAGAGAGGACCTTGATAACCGTTCTCTTTTTGTAGATTTATGGGGTTGTGTTCTTTTAGGTGTCCAGGTAAGTCTATGGTTGCCTGGATTGGTTCTCAATCAGAGGCAGGTGTTAATCGTTGTCTCTGATTGGGAGCCACATTTAGGCAGCCATATTCCTTGGGTATTTTGTGGGTGATTGTTTCCTGTGTCAGTGTTTGTGCCACACGGGACTGTTTCGGGTTTTCACGGTTCTTGTTTTGTAGTTGTGTTCATGTTAAGTGTTTCTTATTAAAGAACCATGAACTATAACCACGCTGCGTTTTGGTCCGCCTCTCCTTCCCAGGAAGAAAGCTGTGACACTCCTTGAAATATCTTGTGTGCATCTGACATGAGTGTAAAGCTTGATTTTTTTTTTCCCCCTGAAGGTCCTTTGGCCACTCAAATGAAGTGGGATGAATCGCTCATTCATTCTGCTCTGAATGAAAGTATCGGAAAAAGCAGTAGTTCTAAGTCTGTATCTCTATGATATAGAAGGAATAGCATCACATAACACTGGAATGTTTTAATTGATAAATTACAGTTTTTTGCTCTTTGGCATTATTCTGAGTCTGAAGAGAATTGATTAATAGCGAATGCAACAGAAGGCCTTGATAAAGATGTGTAATTTACCAGGAAGAGTTGATTGTCTCTAACCACTGCCTGTCATAGTCGATAACACTGATGTGGAAATACTAAAAGGACCGAACTGTCAGTGTTACTAATACCAACATATGCGTCAGGTGTTTGTTTGACGTGCACATGTATAGACATGATTTGGTCCAATCTGTTGATCATAGTCCCAAAATTCATTTTCATCTGGATCTGGGTATTGAATACAGCTAGATTCAGTACAGATTCAGTACAGCTAGACATATTATTAATATATTGAATACTCCATTTATAGCCAAAAAGGTCATTCCAAGCCGGTGAGGATTTGGCATAGTACGGAGACTGTCAGTCACTGTGGTCATTGTGATGTTTTGCATTGGCAGCCGAGGCTCTCCTTGAAGAGTGGCTGTGATGGATGTGACAGCTGCCTCAGCCATGGGGACTGATGTCTTCATCTGCTCCCAACCGGGCCGCAGATATATAGTACTACAGTCTACACTGCGATCTCCAATAACATTACTGCCTGCCCGTTGCCTTTGCCACAACCCAGAGAATAAATGTAGCTGACAAAATGGTCTGTGGCCAAGTGCACCTTACATAGCTGTGTCAGTAAGAAAGTTTAATGCTGGTATACAAAAATCAAGTATTTCGATTTTAATATTAGAGCTGCTTCTGCGACTTTCCTATTGCTTTTTCCACATAAATGTTTATTCAGACCAATCTATTGACTTACCATACAATTAATATCAGTCTGACAGACACTCCCTTTATGCAGCATGTGGCTATTGAACATGTCTCATAGCTAGGGGAATACTTTTTTTGTTCTTCTTTGCAATGTTGACTTTGAAAACCTGTTAGAAAAATATAGTATGTCTGTCTCAGGGGCAATATGTGGGGCATCAGCGCTCCAGTCTAGATACTGTATATTGTTCCTCTATAAATACACATTGAATACAGTACTATACTGCAAATAAGGTTTTGTTGACATACAACAGGTTGGGTTGAGATATAGTGCAGTGATTGACAGTGTCGACAGCTGTGTAACCAAATGAAAGATTATGCAAGGGCCGTGGATGCAACTGTTGTTGCTCTTAAGTCCCAGTCAGTCTGACCAGAATAAATGATCTAAATGCCCACTCCACATGGCAGATAGACACAGAGAGACACAGAGCAGGGAAATCGCTGTCCAATTTTCTGTGTATAAACACCACCATCTGTCTGGTCCAAAGAATCTGCTATGTGCATAGTGTAAATCCATGGAAAGGCAAGATAAAGGAGGTAACAGATAGAATGTTGTCATCAAATGACCTGCTTTAAGGAATAGGCTACTGTCAATGGGGCACATAGCAATTTTGTCATTAGATGGCAAAGAGGATTTCTAGTGGCATCGAAAACCTTTTCATGCAAATGTTTCCGCCAATTATCCATCATGATAGTCCTTGTTGGTTGTTGTTTGTTATTGCTGTTTTGGTTTGGTGTTTAATGTCTCTCCCATCATGTGACACCACCCACTGTGTTCACTTACCGTGCCCCCTGGACAAGCTGAGTGGTGTTCCTTTGATTAATATATTATAAATAGGAATAATGAATCTGGATGCGTGAATCAAATCAACCATGTGCATTTTGTATTTTATTCCTTTTCAGTTCTTCCTCTTCACAGAAAATTGAACAATTGATGCGACTGGGAGAAAAGTTGGCAGCATCAGCTTGACCTTGTAGTGCCATCTAGTGTTCATGCATATTGGCCTACCGATATATACAGTAGGTTCCACAATGTCTGACGTGATCATATGGCTCTCTCTCAACACCTTTATGGTAACAGTCGGTTGTAAGAACTGAAGGTAAACTGAGACAACAATGTACAGATTTATGCACAGAAAAATGACTAATCTGGTATCCAGCCTTCTAGTTAACATGTAAACTCCATGTAGCTGGAGTTATGTCCATGTCCATGTCATCGTTTCTCTTGGTCATCATGATTTTTGTTTTTTGTTTTTTTGTTGTTGAATTTTTACCCTTTTTTCTCCCCAATTTTCGTGGTATCCAATTATTGTAGTAGCTACAATCTTGTCTCATCGCTACAACTCCCGTACGGCTCGGGAGAGACGAAGGTTGAAAGCCATGCCAACCCAACCTAGCCGCACTGCTTCTTAACGCATCCAACCCAGAAGCCAGCCGCACCAATGTGTCGGAGGAAACACCGTGCACCTGGCAACCTTGGTTAGCATGCACTGCTCCCGGCACGCCACAGGAGTCGCTGGTGCGCGATGAGACAAGGACATCCCTACCGACCAAGCCCTACCTAACCTGGACGACGCTAGGCCAATTGTGCGTCGCCCCATGGACCACCCGGTCGCGGCCGGTTACGACAGAGCCTGGGTGCGAACCCAGAGTCTCTGGTGGCACAGCTGGCGCTGCAGTACAGTGCCCTTAACCACTGCGCCACCCGGGAGGCCACTGATAAATCAGTGACTGTTGATCTGTGCCACCTGTGGTTTGCCGGGCATGGGCACACTCTCCATGAGGGCTCTTGTTGGGACTGTAGGCGGCAACACTTTTATTTAAATAACCACCCGCTCCTCATCAGGGAAGTGCCTGGAGGAAGGAAGGCATTATTCAGTGTGTCTTTGTATTGTGCCATGGAATGACTGTTTAAGAGAATAATGAATATGAGTGTGTGGCCAGTGACCACATTACGTTTATGTGCCACCCTCCTCCCCCAAAAGTCATTCGGTATTGGATGTGAAAATGAATGAATTGAGACAACAGCTATGACTTCACTTGATGTAAGATTGTCTCCTGAAAGTTATGTAAAGGTGAAAGTAATATTGTTGATTCATTTGCAAGAACAGAGATGTAGTTACTCGAGTTTTCACGCTAATGCCTTTCTAAATCGGGCTTACTTAACCCATTACTTTCATTCTCAATGGCAATTCATGGGAGTTACATGAACAACTGTCCTTGGTTCAACATGATATTAAACAGCATGTCTGCTGGAGATTAGGTGAATGTGTTATTTAGACATAGGTGCACCATGACTGAGACTGTGTGTGTGTGTAGAATGGAGTTTGCTGACCTGTCTGTGACAGGCTGAAAATAAGGAGAACGTGGTCTGTGCCCTGTGACCCCTCTGAATATGAGCAGCAAAATCCTAGCTTCGTACAATTGATCTGTGGTGCCTTTGCTCATACAATAGTGTCACTAAGAATGAAAGCCTGCCAGCAGAAGTGCAATAACACAGATATCACAGGTCTCATCTGCACTCTGCTCACCAATGTGAAGATCACTGTGGAAATACCAGATGTCATCGTCTAGTTTGTTGAACTTAGTATTAAGGTGGTGGTTGACTGAACTTGAACCAGTACATTTACAGTTGAAGTCAGAAGTTTACATACACTGAGGCTGGAGTCATTAAAACTCGTTTTTCAACCACACCACAAATTTCTTGTTAACAAACTATAGTTTTGGCAAGTAGGTTAGGACATCTACTTTATGCATGACACAAGTAATTTTTCCAACAATTGTTTACAGACAGATTATTTCACTTATAATTAACTGTATCACAATTCCAGTGGGTCAGAAGTTTACATACACTAAATTGAATGTGCCTTTAAACATCTTGGAAAATTCCAGAAAAGGTTGTCATGGCTTTAGAAACTTCTGATAGACTAATTGACATCATTTGAGTCAATTGGAGTTGTACCTGTGGATATATTTCAAGGCCTACCTTCAAACTCAGTGCCTCTTTGCTTGACATCAAAAGAAATCAGCCAAGACATCAGAAAAAAATGTGTAGAAAAGTGCAAATCAGTTCCAGAACAACAGCAAAGGACCTTGACGATGCTGGAGGAAACAGGTACAAAAGTATCTATATCCACAGTAAAACGAGTCCTATATCGACATAACCTGAAAGGCCGCTCAGCAAGGAAGAAGCCACTGCTCCAAAACCGCCATAAAAAAAAGCCAGACTATGGTTTGCAACTGTACATGGGGACAAAGATCATACTTTTTGGAGAAATGTCCTCTGGTCTGATGAAACAAAAATAGAACTGTTTGGCCATATTGACCATCGTTATGTTTGGAGGAAAAAGGGGGAGGCTTGCATGCCGAAGATCACCATCCCAACCGTGAAGCATGGGGGTGGCAGCATCATGTTGTGGGGGTGCTTTGCTGCAGGAGGGACTGGTGCACTTCACAAAATAAATGGCGTCATGAGGCAGGAAAATTATGTGGATATATTGAAGCAACATCTCAAGACATCAGTCAGGAAGTTAAAGCTTGGTTGCAAATGGGTCTTCCAAATAGACAACGACACCAAGCATACTTCCAAAGATGTGACAAAATGGCTTAAGGACAACAAAGTCAAGGAATTGGAGTGGCCATCACAAATCCCTGACCTCAATTCTATAGCAAATTTGTGTGCAGAACTGAAAAAGCTTGTGTGAGCAAGGAGGCCTACAAACCTGACTCAGTTACACCAACTCTGTCAGTAGGAATGGGCCAAAATGCACCCAACTTATTGTGGGAAGTTTGTGGAAGGCTACCCAAAAAATTTTGAACCAGTGGTTAAGGGCGCTGTACTGCAGCGCCAGCTGTGCCACCAGAGACTCTGGGTTCACGCCCAGGCTCTGTTGTAACCGGCCACGACCGGGAGGTCCGTGGGGCGACGCACAATTGGCCTAGCGTCGTCCGGGTTAGGGAGGGTTTGGCCGGTAGGGTTATCCTTGTCTCATCGTTCACCAGCGACTCCTGTGGCGGGCCGGGCGCAGTGCATGCTAACCAAGGTTGTCAGGTGCACGGTGTTGGTGCGGCTGGCTTCCGGGTTGGATCCGCGCTGTGTTAAGAAGCATAGTGGCTTGGTTGGGTTGTGTATCGGAGGACGCATGACTTTCAACCTTCATCTCTCCCGAGCCCGTATGGGAGTTGTAGCGATGAGACAAGATAGTAGCTACTAACAATTGGATACCACGAAATTGGGGAGAAAAAGGGGTAATAAATAAATAAATAAAAAACACTACAGATTACACACACACCATTGTTAATTGTATTTAGTTTACTTTATTTAATAAATATACTTTGTTGTTCCTTGGCTCCACATTGTCTCCCTTTTGTTATGAACTTCGAGCTGGTTCGTGACAAACTCTAGAAGAATATGAAATGTCTTGTCTTATGATTCTGCTGGCAGCCAGTCAACCTCTAGACCAGTATCTACCTGCCTGAGGGCAGGCCTAATTGCACAGATTATGTCTCAGGGTGTGGTCTTTGGTGACACAGGAATGCCTTGTTCCCCCTAGTGAGAGCAATTATTCTGTGAGGGCTAGGACAAGACAGCTGCTGGCTGGCTCCAAATGTTGCTCACTCTGCTGTTGCTCCACTCCCACCAATGTTCCTTCTGTTATCGAGGTGTTTAACACGGGGCCCCCTGGGATGTGGATACAGTTTAAGAGATAACTCAGACCCCTGCCCAAAGATATTCCCTGGTTGTAGATGCAAACAGCCTATCTGCTGGAGATTAGGTGAACGTGTTATTTTGAAATAAGTGCATTTGAAGGATTGAAAGAATGTCCTCCAGTTTATGGGAGGCTTAATTTTACTCAACATTAGAGTAGATATTTTCAAGCGAGATATTTCAAACAAGAGGTTGACGAGACTGACCCATGTTTCTGTTATTGGTTGATATTCTGTATGTATGGTTTGGCACTGCCATTCTTACACACTTCATATCATGCCATACAGATGTAGGATCTTAATTTGATCACTTTTGTTGCTGATAATTTTCCTGTACAGCAGGAATTGCAAACTTGTGGTGTATTCAAGGTTTAAAAGTTTTCTAAAGTTTGTAATTCCCACTTTAAAATGTCAGACTTGATTTGCCCTAATTGAAAATGTATCAACCCCTACAATAAATACAATTAATTGTAAACCACATAATTCACATTTCCTTTTGCTGCAGGATTATTTTCCTGCTGTAGCAAACTAGCTCAAATTAAGATCCTACATCTGTACACATTGAATAGTGCAATGATGACCCAAGAAGGACCTCTGTGAACAAAGCAAAATAAATCCACAAGTTCAAGGTGTTTGGTCTTTAGTTTAGACACAGGTGCCAAAGGGTATTAGCTTACTGCCATCTTGTGTAGCATGTGAAGATCATGATTTTTCTTAGCAATGAAGCAGGGAAGCAAACCAGGGTCACTGGTGTGGAAGGCAAATACCCTACACATTGTGCCAATAGGGTAAACACACTTGATGGGAATTGTAACTTAGCTCATATAACATGGATTGCTACACTGCCTCCTTTCGAACAGGAAGGCACGACCCGGTGCTTCGACTTTCTTTCAAACCCCTTCACACGTCTGCCCGTGCGTTCCGATAGCCTAATGACGCCATCCCACTTCTGACACCAATGTAGTGAATGGCAGGGAAGCAAACCTGGGTCACTGGCGTGAAAGGAAAATATTTTACACATCACGCAAATATGTTTAACCAACTAGGTGGGAATTGTAACGTGGCTCATATAGCAAGTATTGCTACAATATATTTATAGGATGAATGCATGATATAAGTGGAAGTATTTAGTGTTTTCTTGAAAATGACATGATGTTTTATGAATTCCTATTCAGGTTACTACATGTTCAGAAGTTATTAGTTCAAACTCAGAGCAATGTTTGCATGGTATGGTCTACATTGGTGATGAGATGACAGTAATGCATGACATCTCTGTGTATGTTATCAGGCAGGCCTGATAAAAACTCTGCTACACTCCTGTCAGTGCCCCTCTTAACCAGCATGTCAATGTTGCACATGTAGCCTCCCTCTGCCTCCTTATCATTGGATGCAGAGAAACATACTACACTGAACAAAAATATAAACACATGTAAAGTGTTGTTTCCATAGGCTGTCATTGTAAAAAATAATTTGTTCTTAACTGACTTGCCTAGTTAAATAAAGGTTCAATAAAAAAAATATATAATTAATTTTTTAATGAGCTGAAATAAAAGATCCCATACATTTTCCATAAGCACAAAAATGTTGGCCACAAATTTGTTTACATCCCTGTTAGTGAGTATTTCTCCTTTGCCAAGGTAATCCATGTGCAGTTTTGTCATACAACACAATACCACAGATGTCTCAAGTTTTGAGGGAGAATGCAATTAGCATGCTGATTACAGGAACGTCCACCAGAGCTGTTGCTAGAGAATGTAATGTTCATTTATCTAACATAAGCATCCAATGTCGTTTTAGAGAATTTGGCAATACATCCAATCAGCCTCACAACCGCAGACCACATGTAACCACGCCAGCCCAGGACCTCCACATCCGGCTTCTTCACCTGCAGGATCGTCTGAGATCAGCCACCCGGACAGCTGATGAAACTGTGAGTTTGCACAGAATTTCTGCACAAACTGTCAGAAACCATCTCAGGGAACTTCATCTGCGTGCTTGTCGTCCTTACCATTGTCGTGCCATTCATCCGCAGCAATCGCCTCATGTTTCAGCATAATAGTGGACAGCCCAATTTAACAAGGATCTGTACAAAATTCCTGGAAACTGAAAATATCCCAGTTCTTCCATGGCCTGTATACTCACCAGACATGTCACTCATTGAGCCTGTTTGGGTTGCTCTGGATAAATGTATACGACAGCTGGTTCCAGTTTCCGCCAATATCCAGCAACTTTGCACAGCCATTGAAGAGGAGTGGGACAACATTCCACAGGCCACAATCAACAGCCTGATTAAGTGTATGCGAAGGATTTCTGATCAACACCCCTATTTTTGTACATTTTTTAATGTATTTTTTGACCAACAGACGCATGCTGTATGTATTCCCAGTCATGAGAAATCCATGGATTAGGGACTAATGAATGTATTTCCATTGACTTGATTTCCTTATATGAACTGTAACTCAGTAAAATCGTAGAAATTGTTTCATGTTGTGTTTCTACTTTTGTTCAGTGTACATAGACATCACTTCAGTGGGTGAGGTCGGAAGTGTAACCTACTCAAAAACAACACTACTGACAAAGACAGTATACAGGATGGAATTGCATTGATCATTAGCCAAATCCAATGACATTTCAAAGGAGCAATAAAACTGATTTGATATGTGAGTAATGTAAAATACTTGATCTAACTCTTCCATGAACATGCTAAATGACGAGGTCTCATGATCATCTAAAGGTCACCTGTGATTGGTTACAATTCTACAATGTTGCCTTTCATTGGTTACTTGTCTAAAAGTCAATACATGTTCATTGGAAGGTGACACCGGAATGAAATCATTGGTTCTTTCCACATGTCTGCTGATGTAACAATATGCCGGATGCAAAGGGGAAACTCGGGCTTATGCATTGCTAAGGCAGTCCACATTGGATACACGAACCTTCATGCTGTGTTATAAGCTCTACAGCATACGATTCAACGTTGGATAATCAGCTAGGCAGGCAAATAGTGTAAAAATAGATAATGGGCGAGGAAATGAACGAGAACATGATCAACACAAATGGTGCTGCTAACAGCATGGGGGATGTGAATCACACCGCAGAAAAGACAACAGATAGCGATGTGAAATACTACACATTGGAAGAAATAAAAGCTCATAATATGAGCAAGGACGTATGGCTTATCATCCACGATAAAGTGTATAACATCACCAGTTTCTTGGCGGAGGTATGATCAAAATACCACCCTTGCTAACGTTAGCTGAATAGCATTAGCTACGACACTAACGTTACTAGCTAACGTCAGCTGGAATATTGGTCTCCGTTGCCTGGTTTCAAATTAATTTAGGTTCTCGCCAACCAAACGTCTAGCTAGATAGTTGTCTATCTACGTAACAATGCACATATGTGAAGGTCTGGGTCTTTCTAGCTAGCTACCATATCCGAACGTTATTTATCTAACGCTCAGTCAACACATGCTGAGGGAGGCAGCTTGCCAGCAATAGCATTTGCTATTTTGGCTAGTGTGTGTTTTGCCAGTTTAACTAGCTAGTTAATGTGGCTAATTTAACTGTGTATGCTATCTGTGTCTACCTGCATATTCCCGATAATATTAACAGAGACGGTGTAATGTTGCACCTGGACTGGATATGCATTATTATGGAACATACCTAGCGTAGCGTTAGCTAGCTCACGTAACTAGTTTGCTAGCTTAATTGGCCCAAAATTATTTTGTAACATTTTGTCACGACCATTCCTAATTGTTCGATAGGTAGTTCACACTTGCCTGGTCCTCTTAATGTATCTATAACTACCACAGTGGGACTTTAGTCCACTTGGCAAAGGTTACAAAAGTACCTAGGGCGGGTTACAAGAGGTCAGTCGCCTAAAGTTGCGCAACCCACCATCTATTAAAGGTATAATGGGAAAATAAACCGAAATACAATGCCAATGGCACAGCATGACCACAGTGAAAGTAGCATGGGGTACCAGTCTGTTTAGCTATCGTTCCACTCCATGTCATGCTAAACAATTTTTGCTAATGGTACAGGTTCTGGATTTCAGGTTAAGATTAAAGGGGTTAGTTACAAGTATCTTTGGCATGACCTCTTTCATGTGTTATTATCAGGGCTGTATTTGTGAAGAAACACCACACTGTAAGATTTGTTTACCTTCAAAGAGTGAGCCTGCCAACAAAAAAAGTTGACATTGGAGCTTTAACCATTTTTAATGAAGCAATCTATCCCTATAATATGCCAATACATAATTTCAGGATATCAGATAATTAAGAGTCCAGAGCTTTATTTAACACATTTATCATATTGACATTTAGGTCGACATAAGCCATCCATGTCATGTAGGACATTATACTGTAATTGTGTAGTCTGTGATTACATTCAAATCAAATTTGATTTGTCACATACACATGGTTAGCAGATGTGTAGCGAAATACTTGTGGTTCTAGTTCCGACCATGCAGTAACTGTCGGTAGTGACAGATCATGATGAAATTAAGTCTACCACTTGTTTCTGTGTTTCCAGCATCCAGGAGGAGAGGAGGTTCTGGTGGAGCAGGCAGGTGCAGATGCCACAGAGAGCTTTGAGGATGTTGGTCACTCTACAGATGCCAGAGAGTTGCTTATCCAGTACTACATTGGGGAGCTCCATATGGTACAGAGATTGCTTTCTCTCAACTGTTGAACTCTCAATCATTGAAACATAGTTCTCGATTAATGATGGAACAAAAAAAGAGTCTGTGCCATGATTTATTCTGATCGTAAAATTGTGTAAATGATTATTTCACCCTGTCTTTTAGGATGACCGGAAGAAGGGCGGCACAAAGGTAAAGTATTCAAGTAAATGTTCTGTAAAAATGTTTTATAATAATGTAACACCTATTTTACTAATGCTAACTCTTGAACTTTGTTTTATCAACAACAACAAAAATTCTCCCACAGGAAGAATTCATTACAACAGGAGATGGCTTGAGGTCAGTCATAAGCGATAAGAATTTGATTATTCCATTTGCATTGACAAAGTATTCTGTCCTAATCATTCTTCACTGAGCTGTGTTTGTTCCCTGGCTGAATGTTTAAGTGCTCTCTGTCTTTCTCTAGCTCGTGGACCACATGGTTGATACCTGCCATAGCTGCAGTTGTTGTGGGTATCATGTATCGATACTACATGCTGGAGCGCAAGTCTTCCTGAGCCCTGAAGCTGTCGTCGCTTCTCATTCTTTCTGTCTGGAGGCCTTGACATGTTTAACCAAACCCCCCTTGCATTGAACGTACACAACTTTTCAGAGGTGCCTCCCACTCAACTCACACAGTGCCCTCACCTTGAAGGAAAGGGAGGGAAAGTATAAAACAATCCCCTTGCCCCTCTGCTTTCTTTTCTAGACCTCACCCAACAGGCTGTGGGGTGAGATGCATCTGGAAACTTTCTGCCCTCAGTCTCTCAAAATTGTTTTCTAATCTATTCATATTGTTTACGCACTCTGCCTTTTGATACTTATTGTGTGGTGTCTTTTTAAGTTAGTTATTCATATGCAAGTGATCTCAACTGTAATGTATATCTGCAAACTCTTGTCGCTATCTGCTTTGTGGGACTTTTACAGTGAGCTCCAAAAGTATTGGGACAGTGATTTTTGTTGTTGTTTTGGCTCTACTCCAGCACTTTAGATTTTAAATGATACAATGAGTATGTGGTTAAGGTGCAGACTGTCAGGGTATTTTCATCCATATCGGGTGAACTGTTTAGAAATTAAAACACTTTTTGTACAAAGTATTTGGTCCCATATTCATAGCACGCAATGACTACATTAAGGTTGTGATTCTACAAATTTGTTGGATGCATTTGTTTGTTTTGGTTGTGTATCAGATTATTTTGTACCCAATAGGGATGAATGGTATATAGTGTATTATTGTGCAATTTCGGAGTCACTTTTATTGTAAATAAGAATATAATACGTTTCTAAACACTTCTACATTAATGTGAATGCTACCATGATTACGGATAATTCTCATTGAATCGTGAATGAGTGAGAAATACATATTTTACACCCTAGACATGCTAACCTCTCACCATTAGAATAACAGGAGGTTAGCATTTTGGGGGGCGATATATTTGTGCATCTAACTTTCTCATCATTATTCACAATTAATTCAGGATTATCCATAGTCATGATAGCATCCACATTAATGGATGCTACCATGGGCACAAAATAATCTGAAACACAACCAAAACAAACAGCAAATGCATCCAACACATTTGTCCCAATACTTTTAGTCCCCTAAAATGGGGGGGAGACTATGTATAACAAAAGTTGACACTTTAACCTCATAGTCCTTAGCATTTCAAAAGAACAGAAAAATTGGGACTTTGCTGTCCCAAAACTTTTAGAGCTCTCTGTATTTCTCTCTGTTTGTTCAGACATGTTTAGTGGCTAACCCCACCATCTCTATGCTATAGGTCTAGGAAGTATAAATATATTTGTGTGTAGTAGAGCATGGCAACCTATGGGGTTATGGGGTCATATCTATAAGAATGAATGCTGTTTTCTTACACTGAGAAATCTGATTAGCATGTTTTTTTAGTTTAGGTTAAGTTGCATACTCCTCGTGAGTCTTAATTCTCCTCAGACTGCTGCCCAGTATTTCATATCTGGTGACTGAATAACATAGGAAAAGCTATCTGTTTGCTTGAGAATAGATTGTCATGCAATTTGTCATTTCAAACTTAAAAATTATCATTGATTTGAACCAATGACTTGATTGAACAGTATGCCTCATAGTTAAAGTACATAATTTATGTTCAGCCATTAATTGCGTTGCATGCATGCATCGAATGATTGAGCAGGCCTCGTTCTCGGAATATCTATATTTTGCCTTACAAAGGCTCCACGCCATGTATATTCTCTTGATGTGGTATTGATAAGTTAAATTGATATTATTTAAAAGTGAAATGTACTTATCCCCAACTCCCCCTTTTCTAGTTACTTTTAAGCATTTATTTTGGTGATACTATGCTTTAAAAAAACATTAAGTATGAGATCATTGGTGTGTGTTATATATATTATAACCTGGATTAATTCTATTGCATTACACACATTGTGCAGGATATATTTTTGTCTCTTTCTATGCACATCCATTAGCAATTAAAAAATACTGCCCTATGTAGTGAGTGTTGTTGAATTCTAATGATTGGACTAAAATTGTACTCATAAAAGGCATAAAACACTTTTATATTCGTATTGTGTTAGCTGTCTGTTTATTAGTGTTGGTGCCACTGTGACATTTTTAAGTGTAAGTCTGTATCTGGGAATTGTGGATAAACAGCAGTACTTGAAAGCATATGTGGATATTCAATTGCAGTACCAATTTTAATTGGTATATATCAACAATATATTTAATATTTCAGTCGTATGTTTCCTTTAAATGTTGCTATTCACAACTTGTGGAGCACCTGAAAACAACCTGCCCAAGACATAATACTGATTTGTACATATGATAACAAATTCCATTTAGACACTTTCAAATTCATTATACTTCAAAGACCAGTTTCGATTGAAATGAAAATTCCCGTTGAGTCCGACATTACCCTTGTCATGCAAAGTAAAAGGCTGAATCATGTGCTATCATTTTCATACAATTATTTGAGTGACATGTTACTATTTTATAAGCGGGTGTGAAAGCATAAGAATGGCGCTGTTAAGATCAGAGATTTGTCTCCTTAGTATACACTTTCGTTCGAGGTGTAAATACCTACAGTGGGGCAAAAAAGTATTTAGTCAGCCACCAATTGTTCAAGTTCTCCCACTTAAAAAGATGAGGCCTGTAATTGTCATCATAGGTACACTTCAACTATGACAGACAAAATGAGAAGAAAAAAAATCCAGAAAATCACATTGTAGGATTTTTAATGAATGTATTTGCAAATTATGGTGGAAAATAAGTATTTGGTCAATAACAAAAGTTTATCTCAATACTTTGTTATATATCCTTTGTTGGCAATGACAGGTCAAACGTTTTCTCTAAGTCTTCACAAGGTTTTCACACACTGTTGCTGGTATTTTGGCCCATTCCTCCATGCAGATCTCCTCTAGAGCAGGGATATTTTGGGGCTGTTGCTGGGCAACACAGACTTTCAACTCCCTCCAACGATTTTCTATGGGGTTGAGATCTGGAGACTGGCTAGGCCACTCCAGGACCTTGAAATGCTTCTTACGAAGCCACTCTTTCGTTGCCCGGGTGGTGTGTTTGGGATCATTGTCATGCTGAAAGACACAGCCACGTTTCATTTTCAATGCCTTTGCTGATGGAAGGGGTTTTTCACTCATAATCTCACGATACATGGCCCCATTCATTCTTTCCTTTACACGGATCAGTCGTCCTGGTCCCTTTGCAGAAAAACAGCCCCAAAGCATGATGTTTCCACCCCCATCCTTCACAGTAGGTATGGTGTTTTTTGGATGCAACTCAGCATTCTTTGTCCTCCAAACACGACGAGTTGAGTTTTTACCAAAAAGTTATATTTTGGTTTCATCTGACCATATGACATTCTCCCAATCTTCTTCTGGGTCATCCAAATGCTCTCTAGCAAACTTCAGATGGGCCTGGACATGTACTGGCTTAAGCAGGAGAACATGTCTGGCACTGCAGAATTTGAGTCCCTGGCGGCGTAGTGTGTTACTGATGGTAGGCTTTGTTACTTTGGTCCCAGCTCTCTGCAGGTCATTCACTCGGTCCCCCCGTGTGGTTCTGGGATTTTTGCGCACCGTTCTTGTGATCATTTTGACCCCACGGGGTGAGATCTTGCGTGGAGCCCCAGATCGAGGGAGATTATCAGTGGTCTTGTATGTCTTCCATTTCCTAATAATTGCTCCCACAGTTGATTTCTTCAAACCAAGCTGCTTACCTATTGCAGATTCAGTCTTCTCAGCCTGGTGCAGGTCTACAATTTTGTTTCTGGTGTCCTTTGACAGCTCTTTGGTCTTGGCCATAGTGGAGTTTGGAGTGTGACTGTTTGAGGTTGTGGACAGGTGTCTTTTATACTGATAAGTTCAAACAGGTGCCATTAATACAGGTAACGAGTGGAGGACAGAGGAGCCTCTTAAAGAAGGTGTGTGAGAGCCAGAAAGAAGGTCTGTGAGAGCCAGAAATCTTGCTTGTTTGTAGGTGACCAAATACTTATTTTCCACCATAATTTGCAAATAAAACAATGTGATTTTCTGGATTTTTTTTCTCATTTTGTCTGTCATAGTTGAAGTGTACCTATGATGAAAATTACAGGCCTCTCTCATCTTTTTAAGTGGGAGAACTTGCACAATTGGTGGCTGACTAAATACTTTTTTAGCCCCACAGTACATCTCCAAATTACAAACCAAGTAGTCTTACTTATAGGTCTTCATGCTTTCTTGAGAACTTTGATGATCTAGAAATGGAGTCAGTAAGCAGAGGTGAGCTCTGATGTTGTGTCAGTCCAGCACAGGAGGTTGGTGGCACCTTAACTGGGGGGAACAGGCTTGTGGTAATAGCTGGAGCAGAATAAGTGCTATGGTTTCCATGTGTTTGATGCCATTCCATTTGCACCATCCGGCCAATATTTGGAGCAGCCTTCTGTGCAGTTCGGGATGTAGTGGGCCTTCCTGCGGCGACTGGTGTGGTAGAGTCTTCCAACGTTCACCTTGAGAATTCTACCAGAGATGATTTTGGACCGCTAGGAGTGAGATTTTTGGAAAGTGGATTCCTCCCAGAGGAAGCGGGCGCTTCGAGTCATGCGGTTGGGCTCAACCTGTGTGTGCTTTGCTCTCCGGTGCAGAGTGCAGTTAAAAGGGGTGATCAATGGGGTAGCATTGAGTGCAGAGGTCAATAAAATTGAAAGGAATATTCCTTGTGTTTGTGACGCCTGCCGTTTGGTGAGAGGTAGACCCAGATGGCAATGGCGAGACTGAGAATACCCTGTCTGTCTTGTTGAGCTTTGACACAGAGCTTCTACCTGATAAGGTCAGGTTAGGTGATATTTGCATTCTGTGAAGGCCTATCTTTCGAACCCGCTTCGGTGCTTTAGGTGCCAAGGATTCAGACATGTTGCAGCAGTGTGTAGAAGGGAGATCCCAAGATGTGAGAAATGTGCAGAAGGGTATAGTCAGAGGGAGTGTTCAGTTGGGATAAAGAAAGCACTATGTGTCAACTGTGGGGGTGTCCATTCAGCTGGAGATCCTACGTGCCCTGTGAGAGACCGGTTGAGATTGCCAGAGTTTGAGTGGGGTAGAATGATTCTTTTGCTGAGGCAGTGAAGAGAGTAGAGGATAGCCCAAGGGTCAGTGAGTTGACTGGGAGGCTCCCAGTGAGGTAGCCCGAAGAAAGAGAACCAGAAAGGACGTTTTTTAGTATGGTTGATTTTCTTACGTTTATAGCCAACTGCACTGCAATGATGGAGCAGAAATCTCAGAAGATAGATAGTTGCAGTGGAATATTTGGGTGTGAGAGATTTTAGTGCAGAAGAGTTACAGGAAGTTTTGAGAAAAGTGGTTCCATCCTCCCAGGCCGACGGCCTGGTGTAAGATCATTTAGGGCCAAAGTAGTAGGATTGGGTGGGGGATAAAATAAAATTGTATTTGTCACATGCGCCGAATACTACAGTGAAATGCTTACTTACAAGCCCTTAACCAACAGGGCGTTAAGAAGGTTTAAGAAAAATAACTGTTAAGTAAAAAATAGAAAATAAAAGTAACAAATAATTAAACAGCAGCAGTAAAATAACACTAGCGTGGTTAAGGAAGAGTGTTTTCAATACTGATGTTAACCTTTCTGGTTATAACCTTTTTCGGGCAAGACAGATCTTCCAAAGGTGGGGGAGTGGCAATCTTTACCAAGGATCACCTTCAGTGCTCGGTTGTCTCCACCAAGTCTGTTCCCAAACAATTTGATATGCTGGTTTTAAGCATTACACCTTTAAATGGCTCTTTGTTGACTGTTGCTGGGTGCTATCGTCCTCCATCAGCACCGGCCTGTACCCTACCTGCCCTAAGATCTCTCCTGGCTCCTTACACTAAGTCTGAATTTGAGTGCAGTATATAAAGTCAGAAAATCTGCTGTCTCAGCCACTGCCTGTCATCAAGGGAGTAAGGCTCAATCGTAGGCCCCACGCTCTTCTCAATTTACATCAACAACATAGCTCAGGCAGTAGGAATCTCTCATCCACTTATATGCAGATGATACAGTCTTATACTCAGCTGGCCCCTCCCTGGATTTTGTGTTAAATGCTCTACAACAAAGTTTTCTTAGTGTCCAACAAGTTTTCTCTACCCTTAACCTTGTTCTGAACACCACCAAAACAAAGATCATTCGGTTTGGTAAAAAGAATGCCCCTCTCCCCACAGGTGTGATTACTACCTCTGAGGGTTTAGAGATTGAGGTAGTCACCTCACACAAGTACTTGGGGGTATGGCTAGACGGTACACTGTCCTTCTCTCAAGACATATCAAAGCTGCAGGCTAAAGCTACATCTAGGCTTGGTTTCCTCTATTGTAATCGCTCCTCTTTTACCCCAGCTGCCAAACTAACCCTGATTCAGATGACCATCCTACCCATGCTAGATTACGGAGACATAATTTATAGATCGGAAGGCATGGGTGTCCTCGAGCGGCTAGATGTTCTTTACCATTCGGCCATCAGATTTGCCACCAATGCTCCTTATGGGACACATCACTGCACTCTATACTCCTCTGTAAACTGGTCATCTCTGTATACCCGTCGCAAGACCCACTGGTTGGTGCTTATTTATAAAACCCTCTCAGGCTTCACTCCGCCCTATCTGAGATATCTACTACAGCCCTCATCCTCCACATACAACACCCATTCTGCCAGTCACATTCTTGTAAAGGTCCCCAAAGCACACACAACCCTGGGTCGCTCCTCTTTTCAGTTCACTGCAGCTGCAACTGAAACGAACTGCAACAAACACTCAAACTGGACAGTACATTTTTTTATTGTTTTATTTCACCTTTATTTAACCAGGTAGGCTAGTTGAGAACACGTTCTCATTTACAACTGCGACCTGGCCAAGATAAAGCAAAGCAGTGTGACACAGACAACAACACAGAGTTACACATGGAGTAAACAATAAACAAGCCAATAACACAATAAACAAGTCAATGACACAGTAGAAAAAAGAAAGTATATATACAGTGTGTGCAAAAGGCATGAGGAGGTAGGCAATAAATAGGCCATAGGAGCGAATAATTACAATTTAGCAGATTAACACTGGAGTGATAATTGAGCAGATGATGATGTGCAAGTAGAGATACTGGTGCGAAAAAGAGCAGAAAAGTAAATAAAATATAAACAGTATGGGGATGAGGTAGGTAGATTGGGTGGGCTATTTACAGATGGACTATGTACAGCTGCAGCGATCGGTTAGCTGCTGATAGTTGATTTTTAAAGTTGGTGACTGAAATAAAAGTCTCCAACTTCAGCGATTTTTGCAATTCGTTCCAGTCACTGGCAGCAGAGAACTGGAAGGAAAGGCGGCCAAAGAGGTGTTGGCTTTGGGGATGATCAGTGAGATATACCTGCTGGAATGCGTGCTACGGGTGGGTGTTGTTATCGTGACCAGTGAACTGAGACAAGGCGGAGCTTTACCTATCATAGATTTATAGATGACCTTTTATCTCAATCTCTTCATTCAAAGACTCAATCATGGACACTCTGACAGTTGTGGCTGCTTTGCATGATGTATTGTTGTCTCTACTTTCTTGCCCTTTGTGTTGTTATCTGTGCCCAATAATGTTTGTACCATGTTTTGCGCTGCTACCATGTTGTATTGTCACGTGTTGCTGCCTTGATATGTTGTTGTCTTAGGTCTGTCTTTTTGTAGTGTTGTGTCTCTTGTCGTGATGTGTGTTTTGTCTGTCCCCGCAGGAGGCATGTTTGCCTTTTGGTCAACCGTAATTGTAAATAAGAATTTGTTCTTAACTGACTTGCATAGTTAAATAAAAGTTATATACTTCAAATAAAGCCTTAGTGTTCTTGGGCACAGGGACTATGGTGGTCTGCTTGAAACATGTTGGTATTACAGACTCAGTCAGGGACAGGTTGAAAATGTCAGTGAAGACACTTGCCATTTGGTCAGCTCATGCTTGGAGTACACGTCCTGGTAATACGCCTGGCCCTGTGGCCTTGTGAATATTGACCTGTTTACTCACATCGACTACGTAGAGAGTGATCACACAGCCGTCCGGATCAGCTGATGCTCTCATGCATGTTTCAGTGTTACTTGCCTCGAAGCGTATGGTAGGCTCGCGTCACTGGGCAGCTCGCGGCTGTGCTTCCCTTTATAGTCTGTAATAGTTTACAAGCCTTGCCACATTCATACCCGGATCTCACAGCTAGCTAGCTGCTATCCGTGTGACTATCGGCCTTCGTCGATTCCGGAGCAAACATCAATTATTCCGGAGCTAGCCAGCTCTGTCAATCACTCCTGAGTTCCATCAATCACTCCTGGGCTGCAGTCACCTATCCGGACCCGTTTTACTGCCTACGCGGAGCCCCACCGGGCCTTCACAACTGGACTGCCGATGTTATCTACCCGAAGGAGATCCGGCTGGCTCCTCCGTCGCGACGTTACCTGAACGCCCATCTGCGGCCTGCTAACCGTTAGCTGTCTTACCGGCTGCTATCTGAATAGACAATCGGACAATTTATTTATTTTTATTATTATTATGTTTTCTTCTTGGGCCTCTATAACTATATCTATTGTTTTTATTTGTTGTTGTTGTTGTGTGATTTGGATTAATCCCCTCTACCACATGGAACCCCACTAATCTACTGACGGAACGCAAGAGGTGGCTAACAACAGACCTCCATCCTATGCTAGCTTGCTACCGATGGCCTGGCTAGCTGTCTAAATCGCCGTGACCCCCAACCAACCTCTCCACTCACTGGACCCTTTTGATCACTCGACTAAGCATGCCTCTCCTTAATGTCAATATGTCTTGTCCATTGCTGTTCTGGTTAGTGTTTATTGGCTTATTTCACTGTAGAGCCTCTAGTCCTGCTCACTATACCTTATCCAACCTATTAGTTCCACCACCCACACATGCAATGACATCTCCTGGTTTCAATGATGTTTCTAGAGACAATATCTCTCTCTTCATCACTCAATACCTAGGTTTACCTCCACTGTATTCACATACTACCATACCTTTGTCTGTACATTATACCTTGATGCTATTTTACCGCCCCCAGAAACCTCCTTTTACTCTATGTTCCAGACGTTCTAGACGACCAATTCTCATAGCTTTTAGCCGTACCCTTATTCTACTCCTCCTATGTTCCTCTGGCGACGTAGAGGTGAATCCAGGCCCTGCAGTGCCTAGCTCCACTCCTATTCCCCAGGCGCTCTCTTTTGACGACTTCTGTAACAGTAATAGCCTTGGTTTCATGCATGTTAACATTAGAAGCCTCCTCCCTAAGTTTGTTCTATTCACTGCTTTAGCACACTCTGCCAACCCGGATGTTCTAGCTGTGTCTGAATCCTGGCTTATGAAGACCACCAAAAATTCAGAAATTTTAATTCCAAACTACAACATTTTCAGACAAGATAGAACTGCCAAAGGGGGCGGTGTTGCAATCTACTGCAAAGATAGCCTGCAGAGTTCTGTCCTACTATCCAGGTCTGTACCCAAACAATTTGAACTTCTACTTTTAAAAATCCACCTCTCTAAAAACAAGTCTCTCACCGTTGCCGCCTGCTATAGACCACCCTCTGCCCCCAGCTGTGCTCTGGAATCCATATGTGAACTGATTGCCCCCCATCTATCTTCAGAGTTCGTGCTGCTAGGCGACCTAAACTGGAACATGCTTAACACCCCAGCCATCCTACAATCTAAACTTGATGCCCTCAATCTCACACAAATTATCAATGAACCTACCAGGTACCTCCCCAAAGCCTTAAACACGGGCACCCTCATAGATATCATCCTAACCAACTTCCCCTCTAAATACACCTCTGCTGTCTTCAACCAAGATCTCAGCGATCACTGCCTCATTGCCTGCATCTGTAATGGGTCAGCGGTCAAACGACCTCCACTCATCACTGTAAAACGCTCCCTGAAACACTTCTGCGAGCAGGCCTTTCTAATCGACCTGGCCGGGGTATCCTGGAAGGATATTGATCTCATCCCGTCAGTAGAGGATGCCTGGATATTTTTTAAAAATGCCTTCCTAACCATCTTAAATAAACATGCCCCATTCAAGAAATTTAGAACCAGGAACAGATATAGCCCTTGGTTCTCCCCAGACCTGACTGCCCTTAACCAACACAAAAACATCCTATGGCGTTCTGCATTAGCATCGAACAGCCCCGTGATATGCAGCTGTTCAGGGAAGCTAGAAACCATTATACACAGGCAGTTAGAAAAGCCAAGGCTAGCTTTTTCAAGCAGAAATTTGCTTCCTGCAACACTAACTCAAAAAGTTCTGGGACACTGTAAAGTCCATGGAGAATAAGAACACCTCCTCCCAGCTGCCCACTGCACTGAAGATAGGAAACACTGTCACCACTGATAAATCCACCATAATTGAGAATTTCAATAAGCATTTTTCTACGGCTGGCCATGCTTTCCACCTGACTACTCCTACCCCGGTCAACAGCACTGCACCTCCAACAGCAACTCGCCCAAGCCTTCCCCATTTCTCCTTCTCCCAAATCCATTCAGCTGATGTTCTGAAAGAGCTGCAAAATCTGGACCCCTACAAATCAGCCGGGCTAGACAATCTGGACCCTTTCTTTCTAAAAATGATCTGCCGAAATTGTTGCCACCCCATTACTAGCCTGTTCAACCTCTCTTTCGTGTCGTCTGAGATTCCCAAAGATTGGAAAGCAGCTGCGGTCATCCCCCTCTTCAAAGGGGGGGACACTCTTGACCCAAACTGCTACAGACCTATATCTATCCTACCGTGCCTTTCTAAGGTCTTCGAAAGCCAAGTCAACAAACAGATTACCGACCATTTCGAATCTCACCATACCTTCTCTGCTATGCAATCTGGTTTCAGAGCTGGTCATGGGTGCACCTCAGCCACGCTCAAGGTCCTAAACGATATCTTAACCGCCATCGATAAGAAACATTACTGTGCAGCCGTATTCATTGATCTGGCCAAGGCTTTCGACTCTGTCAATCACCACATCCTCATCGGCAGACTCGACAGCCTTGGTTTCTCAAATGATTGCCTCGCCTGGTTCACCAACTACTTCTCTGATAGAGTTCAGTGTGTCAAATCGGAGGGTCTGCTGTCCGGACCTCTGGCAGTCTCTATGGGGGTGCCACAGGGTTCAATTCTTGGACCGACTCTCTTCTCTGTATACATCAATGAGGTCGCTCTTGCTGCTGGTGAGTCTCTGATCCACCTCTACGCAGACGACACCATTCTGTATACTTCCGGCCCTTCTTTGGACACTGTGTTAACAACCCTCCAGGCAAGCTTCAATGCCATACAACTCTCCTTCCGTGGCCTCCAATTGCTCTTAAATACAAGTAAAACTAAATGCATGCTCTTCAACCGATCGCTACCTGCACCTAACCGCCTGTCCAACATCACTACTCTGGACGGCTCTGACTTAGAATACGTGGACAACTACAAATACTTAGGTGTCTGGTTAGACTGTAAACTCTCCTTCCAGACCCATATCAAACATCTCCTTTTCAAAGTTAAATCTAGAATTGGCTTCCTATTTCGCAACAAAGCATCCTTCACTCATGCTGCCAAACATACCCTTGTAAAACTGACCATCCTACCAATCCTCGACTTTGGCGATGTCATTTACAAAATAGCCTCCAATACCCTACTCAACAAATTGGATGCAGTCTATCACAGTGCAATCCGTTTTGTCACCAAAGCCCCATATACTACCCACCATTGCGACCTGTACGCTCTCGTTGGCTGGCCCTCGCTTCATACTCGTCGCCAAACCCACTGGCTCCATGTCATCTACAAGACCCTGCTAGGTAAAGTCCCCCTTATCTCAGCTCGCTGGTCACCATAGCATCTCCCACCTGTAGCACACGCTCCAGCAGGTATATCTCTCTAGTCACCCCCAAAACCAATTCTTTCTTTGGCTGCCTCTCCTTCCAGTTCTCTGCTGCCAATGACTGGAACGAACTACAAAAATCTCTGAAACTGGAAACACTTATCTCCCTCACTAGCTTTAAGCACCAACTGTCAGAGCAGCTCACAGATTACTGCACCTGTACATAGCCCACCTATAATTTAGCCCAAACAACTACCTCTTTCCCAACTGTATTTAATTTTAATTAATTAATTTATTTTGCTCCTTTGCACCCCATTATTTTTATTTCTACTTTGCACATTCTTCCATTGCAAAACTACAATTCCAGTGTTTTACTTGCTATATTGTATTTACTTTGCCACCATGGCCTTTTTTGCCTTTACCTCCCTTCTCACCTCATTTGCTCACATTGTATATAGACTTGTTTATACTGTATTATTGACTGTATGTTTGTTTTACTCCATGTGTAACTCTGTGTCGTTGTATCTGTCGAACTGCTTTGCTTTATCTTGGCCAGGTCGCAATTGTAAATGAGAACTTGTTCTCAACTTGCCTACCTGGTTAAATAAAGGTAAAAAAATAAAATAAAATAAGCGTCAAAGCCAGTGTAGTACGATTCAAGTGTATAGGTGCAGGGTTAGATGGAGAACCTAATCTCCTTTTCCCTTTTTTTTGATGACCAAAATGTGCAATTCGCACTCCAACCTGCGAAACGCAGCAATATGCAACTAGTCTGCCGGAAAAAGCCACACAAAGAAGAAACTCGATTGTCCAGTGTTCTGGTACATAATTTTAATAAAGTTTTTTTTATGAATATCCCGTGGAATTGTGGGATAGCAATGGCGGCTTCTGTCTTTGTAAACAAAAAACGCACAATTTACAAAAGATAATAGCTAATGGTTTGAATCATTTCAAGTGGGTGGCACAGTTTTCGTACTTACATGAATGTTATTTTCCCAATAACTCGGGTTGTTAATGTTATTGAATATCGTTTTTTGATTTACAATAAATACATGTGGCAGGTTTAGCTAGCTCGCTAAAAAAAAGACTAGCTAGTGTAAGCGTCTTGATAGACTCACCACCTATTGTTAAAGGTAAGCAAGCCCGTGTTTTATTAAATGGGATTTTACAATTGTACTGTAATATCGGTTGTATAGTCGTACCTATTAGTTTAATTTCCTTTTTGTAACGTAATAGCTAGCTCGCTATTTAATTCATTCATCTAGCTAGGTAACGTTATCTACTTTAACGTGTTTTATTTGAAGTCACGTCTGTCACTAAATTATAATCGGTCGTTCATTGGCGTTAGATGTAGTAGTAACAAATATAATATAAGTAGCTAGTGTAGCTACAGTACTGACTAAATAGCTACGTAGCTAGCTACTGTAGCAATATAAAATACATTCCGTGAATTATTCAAGCGATTTTATACTTTTGATCGATTAGTTTAATGTATTAATCTCAAGTCGGTCAAATTTCCGTATGCAAAGTGCTTTTGGTTAAGCGTTTCGGTCTAAATTATCTGACACATCCTTAACGTTACATAATTCGTAGTTGGCTAATCTCCCCAAAAATGTGGTATCCAATCCAGACAGTTGTTTGAGACCATGGATGATGATGCGTCACTGCATCGACTGGAGGGCAGTGACCCCACTGCGCAGGTTGGCGGGCTGATTGTGAAGAAGAAGAGTGCAGCAGTAGAGCCTCATGTCTTTCGTGCACCCACTCCACGCACCTCTCTCCTGGGCCTGGATATGCTGGCAGCTCAAAAGAGAAAAGAGCGTGAGGGCAAGGAGCAGGCTGAGGCTGACAGTGATGACAGGAATAACAAGAAATCCAAGGTATCATCCTACAAGGATTGGGAGGAAGGGAAAAGTGATTCTGGGTCTGATGAAGAAGACAAAGACGAGGAGGATCAAGGTGGTAAAAAAGAGAGGTATGTGATTTGTGATTTGGTTTGAGTTACTGTAGCCTCTTTTCGTACTGGCATAGAATACAAACTCTCCCTATCAAGAGATCTAAACTGATGCATGCAGTGTTGTCTTATTGACACTTTATTCTATGTTTCATAAAGTAGCAGGAAGTACCGTGTGACTGGCTCAGAGACACCCTCTAACCCTGGAGGGGTCAGTGAAGAGTTCCGTCGCAAACACCAGCAGAGGGAGAAAGACCGGCGTGAGCATGGAATGTACGCCTCCTCCAAAGAGGACAAGAACAGAGAGAGGGAGAAGGACAGAGAGAGGATCAGAGATACGGACAGAGATCGAAGGGGTGAAAGAGGTGAGCAAAAAATGTATACATCTGCATGCACATTGTTAATATTCTGGCAATTGCGATCTTTTCTATCTATTGTGTATTTCTGACTGAAGTAATTACTAACTGTTTTGATGGCAGATGAGCGGGAGCGCAGTCACAGCCGCGGTGGCGGCAGCTGCCGGTCGGAGCGTGGAGACCGCAGTGAGAGGAGTGAGCGCTCACAGAGAGAAGGCTGGTCCTCCGAACGCATCAGCCGGGGGAGCAAGAGAGAGGAGCCTTCAACGCCCCAGACACGCCCCAAAGGTCAGTAACCCTGCCACACCCCCGGACAGGCAGTTCTTTAAGGTCCTTAGGTCACGCTTACAATACACAAACCACTCTCTCTCCCTCCATTCCTCATACCCTTTGAATCAGATGGCACTCCCTCGCGCACCAGCTGGGATGAGGATGACAGCGGCTATGCCAGCTCACGCCGTTCCCACTGGGAATCTCCCTCTCCTGCCCCTTCACACAAGGATTCTGACAAGTCTGAACGGTCGGAGCGCAGCCCCCGCTCTGGACGGGAGAGTGAGAGGAAGGACAAGTAAGCAACTGCAGCTCAACACTTGTATGTTAATTTAACTGGGTTTAATAGTATTATTAAAAGACTCCTTTTCAGTGGCTATTAGAAATGTTATTTTCAGCTTTTAAATGAACATTTGTTGTTTCTGTTCCCAGGTCAGTCAGAGGCCGGTATCCTGATGACACGCCCCTTCCCACCCCATCATACAAGTACAACGAATGGGCCAATGACAGGAAGCACTTGGGCTCCACTCCTCGTCTGTCCCGTGGGAAAGGTAAGCCCCTCTTTCCCCTCTCCCTCTTCCCCCAGTCACATTTGAGCTCTTATTAATGCTCTGATAAGGCTTGCTGATGTTTCTGGATTGTGTCTCTGTGCCCCAGGTAAGAATGAAGGAGAGGATGGCATCGCCTTTGATAATGATGATGAGAAGCAGCAGTGGGAGGAGGACCAGAAGGTCAGTGGACATGTGGAGTCTTGGCAGTAACACAAATTAATAGCTTTCCCAACTTTCATAAATGCACATTTCTATGTATTGACTATTGCCCTGCGGTGTTGCAGCAAGCAGACAGAGACTGGTACATGATGGACGAAGGCTATGACGAGTTCCACAACCCATTGACCTCCACCTCTGAGGATTATGTGAAGAAAAGAGAGCAGATCCTGCAGAAGCAGACACAGAAACGCATCTCTGCCCAGAGACGACAGATCAATGAGGTATGGCACTGTGTTGCTACTCTATAACCACCTCCAGCCCTGGGTGTATGTAGCCCGTTTAGTTATTGTTAATACCACCCATGGATTTTAATTTTGTGTGTGTGTGTTGACTGTGTTTAACGATGCGTGTTGTGTTCCTCTTGCCAGGATAATGAGCGCTGGGAGACTAATCGTATGCTGACCAGTGGAGTGGTCCAGAGGCTGGAGGTGGATGATGACTTTGAGGAGGACAACGCTGCCAAGGTCCACCTGCTGGTTCACAACCTGGTCCCTCCCTTCCTGGACGGGAGGATAGTCTTCACCAAGCAGGTAATACATCATTACAGCACATTATGGGCCAATTAAATTACCAACACTCTGCCGCTACCTGTTTATTTGGACAGGGAAGCTAAAACTTTTAATTTGCCTCTATACTCCAGCATTTTGGATTTCAAAAATGAAAACGCAAAGCAGACCACTCTCTTTGGTCCTTTAAAAAGCTGCTGTATGTAAAATATTCTGTACTATAGCTTGGAATTTTTTTTTGACTCTAGATGACAGCATAACGATGTTTGTTTCCAACATTAGGGCAGTTTTCCTAAAGAAGTTAAATGTGCTTCAGGTTTTGTTTCCTTTACCAATAACAGGGTAGCATTTTTGGGGATATGATAGTTATGTCTCTAACTTTCTCACTCATAATTATTCACAATTCATTCATGATTATCTGTAATCATGCTAGCATCCACATTTAAAGTAGAAGTGTTCAGAAACATATTCTATTCTTATTTACAATGAAAGTGAGTCCAAAATGACACAATTTACCATTAATTTCTATTGGGCACAACATCATCTGAAACACAACCAAAACAAACTGCACATGCATCCAACACGTTTCTAGGCTCAAAAGCTTAATGTAGTCATTGCTTGCTAGGAATATGGGTACAAATACTAAACTTTGACAGAATTGAATACATTATTAGTGAATTTGTCCAAATACAGTGTCTTCAGAAAGTATTCACACCCCTTTTCCACATTTTGTTGTTGCACCTTGAATTAAAAATGTATTAATCTGAGATTTTAGGTCACTGGCCTATACACCTTAATGTAAAAGTGGAATTATCTTTTTAGAAAGGTTTACAAATGAATTAAAAATAGAAATCTGAAATGTCTTGAGTCAATAAGTATTCAACCCCTTTGTTATGGCAAGCCTAAATAAGTTCAGGAGTAAACATGTGCTTAATAAGTTGCATGGACTCACTCACTGTGTGCAATAGTAGTGTTCCACAGGATCTTTTTATGAATACCTCTGTACCTCACACATACAATTATCTCGGTAAGGTCCCTCAGTCGAGCAGTGAAATTCAAACACAGATTCAACCACAAAGACCAGGGAGGTATTCCAATGCCTTGTAAAGTAGGGCACCTATTGGTAGACTGGTACATTTTTTTCAAAAGAAGAGATTGAATATCCCTTTGAGCAAGGTAAAGCTTTTAATTACACTTTGGATGGCATGTCAATACACCCAGGCAATACCAAGGTACAGGCGTACTTCCTAACTCAGTTGCCAGTGAGGAAGGAAACGACTCAGGGATTTCACGATGAGGCCAATGGTAACTTTAAAACAGTTACAGAGTTCAATGGCTATGATGGGAGAATACTGAGGATGGATCAACAACATTGTCAAATAAGTTAGTATTGTGGAGTAACTACAGAGTGAAAAGCAGGAAGTCTGTGCACAATAAAACATATTCCAAAACATGCATCCTGTTTGCAGTAAGGCACTAAAGTAAAACTGCAAAAAATGTGGCAAAGAAATATTTGGGGAAAATTCAACACAACACATCACGGAGTACCACTCTTCATATTTTCAAGCATGGTGGTGGCTGCATCATGTTATGGGTCATGGTGAGGAATAGGAATTTTTTTTAGGATAAAAAGAAAAGGAATTGAGTTAAGCGCAGACAAAATCCTAGAGCGAAACCTGGTTGTCTGCTTTCCACCAGACACTGGGAGATAAATTCACCTTTCAGCAGCACAACACAAGGCCAAATATACAGTGCATTCGGAAAGTATTCAGACCCCTTGACTTTTTCCACATTTTGTTATGTTACAGCCTTATTCTAAAATTGATTCAATCGTCCCCCCCCACAATCTACACACAATACCCCATAATGACAAAGCAAAAACAGGTTTTTAGAAATGTTTGCAAATTTATTCCAAATAACAAATGAAATCACATTTACATAACTATTTAGACTCTTTACTTTGTTGAAGCACCTTTGGCAGCGATTACAGCCTCGAGTCTTCTTGGGTATGACGCTACAAGCTTGGCACACCTGTATTTGGGGAGTTTCTCCCATTCTTCTCTGCAGATCCTCTCAAGCTCTGTCAGGTTGGATGGGGAGCGTCGCTGCACAGCTTTTTTCAGGTCTCCCCAGAGATGTTCGATTGGGTTCAACTCCGGGATCTGGCTGGGCCACTCAAGGACATTCTGAAACTTGTCCCGAAGCCACTCCTGCGTTGTCCCTTGGCTGTGTGCTTACATGTCTTGGCTGTGTCCTCACCTACCAACAGGTCGTTGTCCTGTTGGAAGGTGAACCTTAGTCCCAGTCTCAGGTCCTGAGCGCTCCAGAGCACTCTTCATCAAAGATCTCTCTGTACTTTGCTCTGATCATCTTTCCCTCGATCCTGACTTCTCCCAGTCCCTGCCACTGAAAAACATCCCCACAGCATGATGCTGCCACCACCATGCTTCATCGTAGGGATGGTGCCAGGTTTCCTCCATACGTGACGCTTGGCAGTCAGGCCAAAGAGATCAATCGGGTTTCATCAGACCAAAGAATCTTGTTTCTCATGGTCTGCGAGTCCTGTCATGTGCCTTTTACTGAGGAGTGGCTTCCGTCTGGCCACTCTACAATGGCCTGATTTGGTGGAGCGCTTCAGAGATGGTTGTCCTTCTGGATGGTTATCCCATCTCTACATAGGAACCCTGGAGCTTTGTCAGAGTAACCATCGGGTTCTTAGTCACCTCCCTGACGAAGGCCCTTCTCCCCCGATTGTTCAGTTGGGCCGGGTAGCCAGCTCTTGGAAGAGTCTTGGTGGTTCCAATCTTCTTCCATTTAAGGATAATGGAGGCCACTGTGTTCTTGGGGACCTGCAATGCTGCAGACATTTTGTGGACCCCAAATCTTTTTGCTCTGATGTGCGCTGTTAACTGTGGGAAGTCAGAAGTTTACATACACCTTAGCCAAATACATTTAAACTCAGTTTTTCACAATTTCTGATATTTTAATCCAAGTAACAATTTCCTGTCTTAGGTCAGTTGCTATCACCACTTTATTTTAATAATGTGAAATGTCAGAATAATAGTAGAGAGAATTATTTATTTCAGCTTTTATTTCTTTTATCACATTCCCAGTGGGTCAGAAGTTTACATACACTGAATTAGTATTTGGTAGCATTGCCGTTAAATTGTTTAACATGGGTCAAATGTTTTGGGTAGCCTTCCACAAGCTTAGCACAATACGTTGGGTGAATTTTGGCCCATTCCTCCTGACAGAGCTGGTGTAACAGGTATGTAAGGCCTCCTTGCTCGGACACACTTTTTCAGTTCTGCCCACAAATGTTCTATGGAATTGAGGTCAGGGTTTGTGATGGTCACTCCAATGCCTTGATTTTGTTGTCCTTAAGCCATTTTGCCACAACTTTGGAAGTATGCTTGGGTCATTGTCCATTTGGAAGACCCATTTGCAACCAAGCTTTAACTTCCTGACTGATGTCTTGAGATGTTGCTTCAATATATCCACATAATTTTCCTTCCACATGATGTCATCTACTTTGTGAAGTGCACCAGTCCCTCCTGCAGCAGAGCACCCCCACAACATGATGCTGCCACCCCCGTGCTTCACGGTTGGGATGGTGTTCTTCGGCTTGCAAGCCACTCCAAACATAACGATGGTCATTATGGCCAAACAGTTCTATTTTTGTTTCATCAGACCAGAGGACATTTCTCCAGAAAGTACGATCTTTGTCCCCATGTGCAGTTGCAAAATGTAGTCTGGCTTTTTTATAGTGGTTTTGGAGCAGTGGCTTCTTCCTTGCTGAGCGGCCTTTCAGGTTATGTCGATATAGGACTCGTTTTACTGTGGATATAGATACTTTTGTACCTATTTCCTCCAGCATCTTCAAGGTCCTTTGCTGTTGTTCTGGGATTGATTTGCACTTTTCGCACCAAAGTACGTTCATCTCTAGGAGACAGAATGTGTCTCCTTCCTGAGCGGTATGATGGCTGCGTGGTCCCATGGTGTTTATACTTGCGTACTATTGTTTGTACAGATGAACTTGGTACCTTCAGGCGTTTGTAAATTGCTCCCAAGGATGAACCAGACTTGTGGAGGTCTATGGAGGTTATTGGCTGATTTCTTTTGATTTTCCCATGATGTCAAGCAGAGGCATTGAGTTTGAAGGTAGGCCTTGAAATACATCCACAGGTACAACTCCAATTGACTCAAATTATGTCAGTTAGCCTATCAGAAGCTTCTAAAGCCATGAAATCCTTTTCTGGAATTTTCCAAGATGTTTAAAGGCGAAGTCAACTTAGTGTATGTTAACTTCTGACCTACTGGAATTGTGATACTGTGAATTATAAGTGAAGTAATCTGTCTGTAAACAATTGTTGGAAAAATGACTTGTGTCATGCACAAAGTAGATATCCTAACCTACTTGCCAAAACTATAGTTTGTTAACAAGAGATTTGTGGAGTGGTTGAAAAACAAGTTTTAATGACTCCAACCTAAGTCTATGTAAACTTCTGACTTCAACTGTAGACAGGTGTGTGCCTTTCCAAATCATGTCCAATCAATTTAATTTACCACAGGTGGACTCCAAGTTGTAGAAGCATCTCAAGGATGATCAATGGAAACAGGATGCACCTGAGCTCAATTTTGAGGTTCTTAGGAAAGCGTCGGAATACTTATGAAAATAAGGTGACATTCTGTTCTGTCGCCTCGTAGAAAACATTTTGATCTCAAATTCAAAATGCTGGAGTATAGAGACAAATATTACTTTTTCTTCACTTTCCAAATATTTTGGGGAGTGTATATACTTTTAAGGTCTGAGCCATTGGCGGAGAGCTGTTGCAGGCTTGTTGAGGGATTGTGACAGTCTGCTGATAAGTATTTGGAACTGGCTGAGTAATAACTAGTGGACTTACTATCAGAGTTGCTGTGTACTGAATGCTTACTGTTGCTGATGGTTCTCTGTGCTCTAGCCGGAGCCTGTCATCCCTGTGAAAGACGCCACCTCTGACATGGCCATCATCTCCCGCAAGGGCAGCCAGCTGGTCCGCAAGCACCGCGAGCAGAAGGAACGCAAGAAGGTAGGCAATGTTTAAAACAGCTATACAGTACTTGATGGTATGGTTACTGGCTGAATATCTGACTGTCATTTTGATTGTTTCTCCAGGCTCAACAGAAACACTGGGAGCTGGCAGGCACCAAGCTGGGTGACATTATGGGCATCAAGAAGACCGAGGACGGGGATAGCTCTGGGGGCAAGCCAGTGGGTGAGGATGGCAGGGTGGACTACAGGTAACAAGCCCTTTACTAAAGGCTTATTTTGTTTCCATTCTGAATGTTTATTAAACATCTGTTGTGACAAGAACAACCTCATTAATTCCCTCCCTCTCCTCTTCCTCCCTCCAGAACGGATCAGAAGTTTGCAGACCACATGAAAGATAAGAGTGAGGCTAGCAGTGAGTTTGCTAAGAAGAAGACCCTGCTGGAGCAGAGGCAGTATCTGCCCATCTTCGCTGTGAGGCAGCAGCTGCTCAACATCATCAGGTAGCTACTCTACTGGACCCGGCCCGGCTGTCCTGGGACCACTTATCACCCCCGGTCTTACCCCAGATGCAGGCTTTCATTCAGGATGTATGATAAAGACATGTATGGCAATGAAGGGGGGAGTTGGCAGCTGTGAAGTCAGAATGTTCATAGGTGATTTACCTTTGGTTAGAGAATGACCACATCAAAGGTGACTTTAGGTAATGTTAGACAGCGTTTGTAAATCATTGACAGGTACACTTCCAGATCTGTTTTTGTAAGCCGTTATAAATGTTTCCACAGTTTCGTAAGGTTGAAAGTCCCATCAGGATTGTAATGTTATTGGTTGTGATGTGATTCTGTCCAGGGACAACAGCATTGTGATCGTGGTGGGGGAGACGGGCAGTGGGAAGACCACCCAGCTGACCCAGTACCTTCACGAGGACGGCTACACCAGTTACGGCATGGTGGGCTGCACCCAGCCCCGCAGAGTGGCAGCCATGAGTGTGGCCAAGAGAGTCAGCGAGGAGCTGGGCAGCAACCTGGGAGAGGAGGTGAGCATTCAGCTGGCTTATGGAGGAGCCACTAGACAAACATTAACTAGATCTTAGAAACGGTGATCTATGGATCAGTCAAAGCAGTGGATAACTAGTCTTATCAGTTAACCCAGTGTAACAGACCTGGCAAGAGTTTATGAACTGCAATGAACTTGTTTATAGAGGAACGGAACTACTCCAGAACAGAATAAGTGTTCCCCCGACACCACCCCCACCAGATATCAATGTTCACTGTGTGTAGAGGTCATATGTCAATTGATGTTGAGTCATGGTGCTGTCTTGGTTTTTTCCTTATGGATGTGACGCTTGTATTCATATGTTGTGCAACACTGCTATCTAGTGGTGATTCAGAGATTGTACACCGCTTCCATTCTACAACTTGTAATGGAACTCTCCTCGCCAGCTCGTTTCTTTGGTTGACCTGTAGCACTGTCGTTTGAAGGCCGTAATTCATACGTGGAATGTAAATGTATGTAGTTCACTACTAAACCATTCATTTTAATTTTTTTGCTTTGCAGGTGGGTTATGCGATCCGGTTTGAGGACTGTACGTCGGAGAAGACTGTGATCAAGTACATGACAGACGGCATCCTGCTGAGAGAGTCTCTCAGGGAGTCAGATCTGGACCACTACAGTGCTGTCATCATGGACGAAGCCCACGAACGCTCCCTCAACACAGACGTGCTGTTCGGCCTGCTACGAGAGGTGAGGGAGACACCTTTTTTAAACATTTTCTCCAGGTTTTTTGTATGTTTAGTGGATAGAGTGGTATAGAGGTGAAGGTAGGATCGAGAGTGCTGAAAGAGCAGTGGGCCGGCTTAGACTGCCAGTCCAGGGAGACACTTTTACAACTCCTTGGATGTTATTCAATTGTGAATCTTTTGCGTGCATATGTTTTATTCAGAGGCTTTGTTTGTTTTGTAAGCAGTAGTAGAACTCTCTGTCCTTTTCTTCCAGGTTGTATCGAGGCGTTCTGACCTCAAGCTGATAGTCACCTCAGCCACCATGGACTCTGACAAATTTGCTGCATTTTTCGGCAACGTTCCCATATTCCACATTCCAGGAAGAACATTCCCTGTAGACATCTTATTCAGCAAGGTATTGTGTCCAACTCTCCATTCAACATCCCTTCCTTATTATAGATATGTTTTTACAGGGAGTCAACACAGCCATTTAATTTGCATAATGACTTATACCCTGACTAGACCGGCCACATTTTGTGCGCGAGGGTTGCAAAATAAATGTACAGATGCATGTTTTTCAATCATTTCATCCACACTACTTGGTTATATTTCAGATGCTCGATGCAATGCAAGTCCCGCCTCTTCCATCTCCTTATTGGTTTTCACGAAGATACAAACCCATGTGGGTGCTTTAAAGACTAACAAGGAGAGATGAATCAAAGATAACTTTTAACTAACTTGGTTTCACTTTTGTCTGTGGGTTAATCGTCACAAGTAGAGAAACACACACATTTGTCAAATTGACAAAGAACCAGCTAAAAAGAGGACCATTTGCATGTCTGGTAAAATAACATCCCTGGAGAAACGGCTATCTAGCTAAATGTCCATGTCTGGTAAAATAACATCCCTGGAGAAACGGCTATCTAGCTAAATGTCCATGTCTGGTAAAATAACATCCCTGGAGAAACTACGAGCAACGGCTATCTAGCTAAATGTCCATGAACGTTTCATGTGTTTCCACCTTTCCTGAAATGAATAGAATTGATTCACAGTTGGTTTTGGTATTTTAACCTGCGTGTATTGGTCGCGCCTGGTGGGGATAGAGAAAATGATCACGCGCACAATGGACTCAACCACGAGGGCCGGTTAAGTCATGGAGTAAGACTACTGTTATTTGTACCAAGGTAGTGTGTGGTTGCTGTGTATTCTAACAGTGTTGTGTGTGTTTGGGCAGACTCCCCAGGAAGACTATGTGGAGGCAGCAGTGAAGCAGGCCCTACAGATCCACCTTAGTGGTATGGGGGGAGACATCCTCATCTTCATGCCTGGCCAGGAGGACATCGAGGTGACGTCAGACCAGATTGTGGAGCGTCTGGAGGATCTGGAGAGCGCCCCTCCTCTGACTGTACTGCCCATCTACTCCCAGCTGCCCTCTGACCTCCAGGCCAAGATCTTCCAGAAGGTAACCAATAACACCTGGTTACTGTTACACTAAAATGTACAGTTGGAACTCTTAACATACTGCAGTATCCTTTGTACACAAGCATACTTGCTGTTAGGTAGTCGGAATGCATATACAGTGCATTCGGAAAGTATTCAGATCCCTTGACTTTTTCCACATTTTATTTTTATTCTAAGATTAAATAAAACATTACACATAATACCCCATAATGACAAAGCAAAACCCGTAAAAAAAATATTTAAAAAATTATTTGGTCTGATGAAACCAAGATTGAACTCTTTGGCCTGAATGCCAAGCGTCACGTCTGGAGGAAACCTGGCACCATCCCTACGTTGAAGCATGGTGGTGGCAGCATCATGCTGTGGGGATGTTTTTCAGCGGCAGGGACTGGGACAGGATCGAGGGAAAGATGAACGGAGCAAAGTACAGAGAGATCCTTGATGAAAACCTCCTCCAGAGCGCTCAGGACCTCAGACTGGGGCGTCAAACAGGAAAACGTCAAACAGGAAAATGATCCTAAGCACACAACCAAGACAATGCAGGAGTGGCTTCGGGACAAGTTTACAAATGTCCTTGAGTGGCCCAGACAGAGCCTGGACTTGAAACCAACCTGACAGTTTGAGAGGATCTGCAGAGAAGAATGGGAGAAAATCCCCAAATACAGGTGTGCCAAGCTTGTATCTTCATACCCAAGAAGACTAGAGGCTGTAATCGCTGCCAAAGGTGCTTCAACAAAGTACTGAGTAAAGGGTCTGAATAGTTGTGTAAAACATTTATTTTTGTCATTATGAGGTATTGTGTGTAGATTGATGAGGGGGAAACAGCAATTTATTCCATTTTAGAATTAGGCTGTAATGTGAAAAAGTCAAGGGGTTTGAATACTTTCCGAAGCCACTGTATATTACACACAAAGGAACACGTCCTTCTTACTGGTAAAGTGACGTGTAGCTAATGTCTTTGTTATGTTCTCTAACCGCCAGGCTCCAGATGGTGTGAGGAAGTGCATCGTTGCCACCAACATTGCCGAGACTTCCCTGACTGTGGATGGTATCATGTTTGTTGTGGATGCTGGATACTGCAAACTCAAGGTACCCGGTCACCCTCACTATCTTCCCCAGACTATCAAATGCAATAAGACAAACCATGTTAGGATAGTATTTCTCTGTGTTTGTTGCTGATGTGTTCTCTTTGACAGGTGTTCAACCCTCGCATTGGTATGGATGCCCTGCAGGTGTACCCCATCAGCCAGGCTAACGCCAATCAGCGTGCGGGCAGAGCAGGACGTACAGGGCCGGGCCAGTGTTACAGGTAAGTCACTGTCTACACACACACACACACACACTTACTCACACTCACGCAGTCTCACACTCCAAATGTGCAGTCCTCCCACCTTCCTCAGTTTCCAGAGGGCTGCCCTTGTCCTCCATTTGTGGTAGATTTGAAGGTGTCACGTTAGTGTGATGTTTGAGAGTTCCAGTCAGGGCTAGCAGGAAGGGAGTATTCACATGTCAAGAGTGTCCTGACTTCTAGAAAGATACTTCAATACTCCTCTACATCTGACTGAAGCAGTCTGGAACTAAAATATTAGATCAGCCATATCTTCCCCTTTTCATGTCTATCTGGGCCTAGATACAGGAATAAACAGGCTGAATTACACAATTCTCCTCACTCTGCCTGCTATTTCATTCCAACCGCTCCTATCCACCAAAAAGGTAGAACACCAACTAACAACATTAGCATCCATTTATATGGTGAGCCGTGCTGAAACGGGTGTCTATCTGAAGCGCGATTGTGTGTGTGTTGTTGTTGTGTGTAATGCCGCCGCCGGTGTTTCATCCTCTGGCTGATGCACATCAGAGCTCCCCTCAGATGGGCTGTCCAGGCCTCGGATCTGCAAGGCGGCCGGGCTGCTTTCAAAGCCATCAGAGGCTGGGAGGGAAAGGAGGGAGAATCCTAATCTCCACAGGATTTCATGCAGTTTAACTCTGTTTACCGCAGGGAGAATGTGACACAAAAGCCTGTTCTCTCTGAGATTTCACATGACCTTTCACCTATCTGTCATACTACACCAAGTTGAGGGAGATGGTGACATGCACACCAGACACAAGATTGTTTTGCCTTGTAAATGAGCTTGGAATTTTATAAAAGCCCCCTCTACCAAGATTACCCCCTGTGAATAATCAATTTGGGAGTTGAGCTTTAGAGTGGGTGGGGCCTAGGCGTTTGGAGGGGCGGGAGGTGACGTCTGTGTGCCATGCTGGGTGACTCGACTTGTGTGGCGAATCTGCTACTCAAATCACCTCTTAGCTGTGACTGCACCCAACACACACACACACACACAGTACATCTCCAGCCCTGAGGACATTCACACAACCCGGCATAAAAAAACACAGATCATTCCCTCATAATGCACACACTTCAGAGGGATTAGCCACTAACTGAAATGGTTGAGAGATGCTTTGTTAGGCCGGACCTATCAGTCTGAAGCAGCAATGAGAGCTGCTCTAAATAGTTTGGTTAGTAAATACCTCATAAGTAGCTTGGTTAAATGTTTATAATGTGCAGTAGGCCTGTCTCTTTGCCCTTCTCTAAATGTCAGTTGGGGAGCGTTCAGCTTTCATGGAAACGGAGGCTTCTCAATCACGGTGCCATTGTTACAGGGTTAGAGCACTGTGCCGTTGTTACAGGGTTAGAGCACTGTGCCGTTGTTACAGGGTTAGAGCACTGTGCCGTTGTTACAGGGTTAGAGCACTGTGCCGTTGTTGCAGGGTTAGAGCACTGTGCCGTTGTTACAGGGTTAGAGCACTGTGCCGTTGTTACAGGGTTAGAGCACTGTGCCGTTGTTACAGGGTTAGAGCACTGTGCCGTTGTTACAGGGTTAGAGCACTGTGCCGTTGTTACAGGGTTAGAGCACTGTGCCGTTGTTACAGGGTTAGAGCACTGTGTCGTTGTTACAGGGTTAGAGCACTGTGCCGTTGTTACAGGGTTAGAGCACTGTGCCGTTGTTACAGGGTTAGAGCACTGTGTGAAGTCATATCAGTGCCATGCAGAACGGGTTTAACCAGGTGGTGAAGACAGCATCTCCAGACCTGTCACTCCATGGTGCATTTGTGCATTTACAAAAAAATGTGTCTGCTAGATTATTCAATAACCTCCCCCGTTGGTGTCGCTCTCACTCCATCTCTCCTTCTCTCATCCTCTGTCCATCCAGGCTGTACACCCAGAGCGCCTACAAGAATGAGATGTTGACCACCACCATCCCAGAGATTCAGCGGACCAACCTGGCCAACGTGGTGCTGCTGCTCAAATCCCTGGGGGTCCAGGACCTGCTGCTCTTCCACTTCATGGACCCCCCGCCTGAGGACAACATGCTGAACTCCATGTACCAACTGTGGATCCTGGGGGCCCTGGACAACACAGGTGGGTCTCTGCCCTGGCCTGGACCACATCACTCAAGATTAGGCCACTAAATGTACAAATTGATCAAATAGAATAATTTATCTCAGAAAACAAGGTTAAAATAGGGTGGGATAAGTATGTGTTCCCCACCAGCAATACAGCCAACAGATTAACAATAACTACATGTGCGAGGAGAGACTTGGATGATGGAACTAGTCAATAGGTTGCTGTAATGGTATGTACATGCACTGCACACCGTAAAGTATAGAGCTAGGTAGCACTGTGGTGTAGGTAGTGGAGTAATTGCATAGTGCTTTATCCTCTGTTAGATTTGACTGGCTGAGTCTCATCTCTGTCTCATCTGAGCCAGATCCCTGGGGATTAGGGGATTTGGTGTCTGTGGAGGACTTTTGACGTTTGCCTGTGTGGTGTGTTAACAGCAGATTATCTCTGATTTAAGGTTTACCTGGCCAATACAGCCTGTTCTGCCTCTGCATTTTCCCTCTAAGCTCCTTTATAGTCTGTCATGTAATCATTTAAATCAGAGCTGGCAAAGTTAGATTTAAATATGATTTTGTAACCATCCTATGTCAGCACTTTATCACTCTCTCTCTCTCTCTCTCTCAGGGCTATAGACAGGAAGGTGTCACCTGTATTGTGTTTCCCCCCCTCTGTCTGTAGACAGGAAGTGTTAATATTTGTGTCCCCCTCAGGTTCCCTGACGCCCACTGGGAGGCTGATGGTGGAGTTCCCTCTGGACCCGGCTCTGTCCAAGATGCTGATCGTATCATGTGACATGGGCTGCAGTGCTGACATCCTCATCATCGTCTCCATGCTGTCTGTACCGGCCATCTTCTACAGGCCTAAGGTAGATGTCATTGAGATCGCCAACCAATGAATGTCTTAATGTGTTGCTAATGTTTGTTTATCTTACTGTTAAGAAAAATTCACATTACACACTGGACAGTTGTGTGACCCCTGTATTTCCTCTGTGTCCCGACCTTTCCAGGGTCGTGAGGAGGAGAGTGACCAGGTGAGGGAGAAGTTCTCTGTCCCAGAGAGTGACCACCTGACCTACCTGAACGTCTACCTGCAGTGGAAGAACAACAACTACTCCAGCATCTGGTGCAACGAACACTTCATCCACACCAAGGCCATGCGAAAGGTCAGACCACGCCCTTGTCCTTTACCCTCTCTGACCAGTCTCCCTGGTTTAGGATCGAAATGCACTTGATTACCACTTTGCATCACAATAGTCACACACTGAGCAATGTGTATTGAATGTCCTCTTGTTTTGGTTCTCCGGTAGCTAACGTGTCTCTGTGTGTGGTGGGTGTTTCAGGTGCGCGAGGTGCGCTCGCAGCTCAAAGACATCATGGTGCAGCAGAGGATGAACCTGGTGTCCTGTGGCTCAGACTGGGACATCATCAGGAAGTGTATCTGTGCTGCCTACTTCCACCAGGCAGCCAAGCTGAAAGGCATAGGGGAGTATGTGAACGTGAGGACAGGCATGCCCTGCCACCTCCACCCCACCAGCTCTCTGTTTGGCATGGGCTACACCCCAGACTACATCACCTACCACGAGCTGGTCATGACCACCAAGGTAACAGACCCAGCCTCCACACAGCTACGCTATGATCTGTTCAGAGATGATGTTCTACACCTTGACTCACCAGAAAGAGCTGTGATATATATCAGCCTTCTAGCTCTGCTACTGTGTTGTAACCTGTGTTGTTTGATGTCCCTCCTGTAGGAGTACATGCAGTGTGTGACTGCGGTGGATGGGGAGTGGCTGGCTGAGCTGGGGCCCATGTTCTACAGCGTCAAACAGGCAGGAAAGAGCAGGATGGTAAGCTCTTCGGCCCTTACTTCCTCCCTATGTCTCATGGTTAATTCCTCCTCCCTCTCACCCTTCTGTTCCTCTCTCTCTCTGTGCAGGAGAACCGGCGGCGGGCCAAGGAGGAGATCACTAACATGGAGGAGGAGATGTCTCTGGCGGAGCAGCAACTGAGGAGCAGAAGAGAGGATCAGGACAGGAAGAGTAACGTGGGCAGCGTCAGGTATACACTCATCTATCTTCATCTATTCTTCATGGAGAGGTTTCACTCTGACAATAGTCCCAGTCGCTATTAAATAGACCGCCGCGGCCTCACCCGCCTGTGGGGAAAATGACCTGTGGTTACCTTGGTCACCCAATTAGCTCACAGCAAAATCTTTACCTTTTTCAAACGCAAGTTTCTTACAAAGCTACATTTAAGAAAAGTACATGTCTAAAGATGACTTTTCCACATTGCCGAGCGTCCCCGCTACTTAGAAAAACGTAATATTGAAAGGCTTCCCTCATGCCCCTTTTCATGACGCCGCTAACTTGAGCCATGTGAGTGCTAGCTAGCTACCAACCAGAACATTAAGCTAGCCAAGACCAACAACACACTATAAAGCTACAAATAGTGAGTGGAATTACAACCAGACTGTACTTAACAAGTTAAATGTCTTACCTGTGATTAAATGTTTTTCACACACATTGCTACGTGTAGCCTACTTGGACACCGCGTCCCTACATTTCCCACTCTCCCACACCGAATAGCCTGAAGCCACAGGGCTTTTCTCGCAGGCTCTATTTCTCTACGTGGGAACATTGTGAACCGTAGGTCTGGATTTTTGACCTGGTTAAATGTACATCGAACAACACTGCAGCTTTTCTGTATGTTTTGTTATTTCTGTATAACAAAAAATCGCCGCAAAGTTTGCTCTTTTACAATGGGGGTCAATGGGAAATGTTAGTTTTCCAGAATGGGCCCCTTCCGAGTCGTAGAAACTGGTTAATTTTGCTGCTTCTCTACCCATCTCTCTCTAATTATCTCTCCTTCTCTCTTATCCTCTTTGTCTTCTCTACCATCTCTCTCTAATTATCTCTGCCTCTCCTCTTATCCTCTTTGTCTTCTCTACCATCTCTCTCTAATTCTCTGCCTCTCCTCTCTTATCCTCTGTCTTTTCTACCTCTCTCATTTTCCATGATGAGCTTTTCTCACCTCCAGTCCCTCCAGACGAGACAAAAATAAATAATATTGACTCCTGGCTGACCCCCATTACTGCTGCAATTTAAATGGTGCCACAGCAGAGGGGAGAAAGAAGACAGCGTTTATTTTCAAATTAGAAGGGACACCTTTTTAGTTTGCACCCATTCCATAAGGCTCACAAAAGAGATGTGTTTGGGAGGGTAAAAAATAACACTTTGATATAGCAATAAATCTGCTGATTAATTAACAATAAGAGTGTGTGTCTGTCAGTCTCCAAAATGATCACATTAAAACGCAGAGGATTAAGGAATAGATTAGAGAGCGAGCGCCTCAGAATTATGATAATAAACATGGCCGGCTCTCGTGGGCTGTCAGCTGCTTTTGTCCTCCTCTGCCTGTGAACACAGGCATCCCTTCACCGTGCCGGGGCCCCATGAAACACTTCTACTACACATTTTGATCTGGTTCCTGTCTGTCATTCAGCAACCCCCACCCGTACTCAGATAAGTGGGCTCAAAGCTTTAAGTCAGTGATTTTATGGGAGCTTTTATTCAATGTAAATGCAGGGCTATGAGAAGTGTTCTGTCCTTGTATGTGGAAGTGGTGGTAGGAATGAGGGTGCCGTCTTCCCTCTGCTGTGTTCACCAAACACCTGTGTGTGGAAAGAAGAGTGGCCCTCAGACAGAGAGCTCTTAAAGCACTTGACAACAATATGTCTGTCTACTAGACCTAGAATGATCCATCCTGCTTCCAAACTCTGCTTTTACTGAGGATTATGTAAAGGGAGGCACATTAGTTAGGATTTGGCTTTAATCTCAGCCAGGCTGTCCTCCTCACTTCTCCATATCCTCCTACCAGCAGGCCTCTCAGGATGTGTGTGTGTGTGTGTGTGTGTGTGTGTGTGTGTGTGTGTGTGTGTGTGTGAAAGACATTGGAAAATAAAGGTGAAAGACTTTCTCAGCCTCTAGAAATCACCCTGTTAAATTAAAGTTTAATTTAATAAATAAATACATTTTGAAGGCCCGAGGACATTGTTTTAATTTGTCAAATGTGACTTTAGCTGGGGGTGAGGTGGGGTGGACAGAGGAGGGGGGACAGAACTGAGGGATGAAGGGAAGGACTGGGTTATGACCTGATGGCTGTAATTGCTGGTGTGTGTGAGGACTGAGGAGGGAATGCTGGGTAGTGTCAGAGTGTCACGCTGCTGTAATTAAAGATTATAGATTTTGCTGTCAGCAGCGTCCGCTTATCCCTCCCTGCTAGCCTGTCGTCACCCCCCCCCGCTAGCCTGTCCCATTATGTCTGACATGGCAAGTTTACTTTTTTTTTTAACCTTCTGTCATTGCCAATTGTCTATTCTTTTGTCTCGATAGGGCTGTGAAAATCTGCACCCCGGGAAGGAAGGAGGAGGCACCCATGACCCCAAAGCGCACCCCAGCTCGTTTTGGGCTCTAGATCTTCTGTTAAGACTTAAACACTTGAACTCACCACTAAATATCACCTGTATGTGTACCATACCATCACTGGATGAGCTTTGCTGAGAGGGCTTGGATAACTGTCCCCGCCTATTGTTCGGTACTAGCTGCAGTTCAGACAGAGGCCAGCAGAGGTAGAACTTGTATAAGACATGAGGCTCCCGTAACAGACCTTTTCTGTCAGCAAATCCACATAGCGTCCCTCCATTTTTACGTGCAGAGAGATACAGTATACGGCTGTTAGAATGCAGTATTTTCTATTTCTGTGATAGTAAAAAAACGAACAAAAAAAAACCAAGAATGAAACATCATTGAAAAGGTATCGTCTTTAAAGGGTATTTGATATACTTTGAAAATCTGTCAAAGCCTTTATCATAATCCTTCACAGGCTACAGTGTCCAAGCAGGAAACCTTTAGTTATTCCATCTCCTACTGTACCCTACAAGGGGCTGTTTTCTTGATGGTAGTCTCTCCCGATCAATATAAACTATGTTCAATAAGGCTGGGAATTGCCAGGGACCTCACCATATTAGCATGATACTTTGGTGCCGATACGATATGTATTGCGATTCGATACTGTGATTTTATTGTGAGTCGATGTTCCGAACATATTGCTCACCATGTATCTGCTGCAGAGGGACAAGAGAGAGATCCATGAGAAAAGAGTTTTGATCAGTCATGGAAATAAAAGTTCTGAATACAAAAGATGGAGAACAAGAAATGGAAGGAAAATACTGGCGTTTTGGTGCAGGTACAGGCAACTAGCGCAAAAATAATATTGCGATATTGTCAAAACAATGAAATATCGTCATAATATCCCGATATGTAACTGTATAGACCCCCCCCGCCCCATTACTAGTGTTTAAGTAGTGCTGCATTGTGCTGTCAGTCATAAGTGGACGGCTGGTCCAAACTAGTCTGGTCCCGTAGTGTGTTCATTGGGCTGTATGTCATTCAGTGTGAGTAGAGAGAGGAGGCAGAAGTAGTACTGTCGTGTGTCCATGAATTCTGCCTGATTTATTTTTATTTTTCAATTTCATCATGTCCCTCTCAAATCTCCTTCAAGAGATCATTTTCACCTTGTACAACTGGCTGACCTCTGTATCCTTTTGTATGTTGTGTGTAGCAAATGGCCTGTGCCATAGTGAAGTGCCCCTTCACTGACTGAAGCATTATCCAAACTGTGCTTGTGGCATGAGTGGCTCAGACCTTATATCTGGAACTACCTTAACAACACCCTTCATGCAAACTGTTTGGAGGACAAGCTTTAGCAATTGAGCTTTTCCTAACCCCATTAGCCCTCCACAGCACTGTAATATTCCTCAGCTTCTCTCCGTTTACACATGAATGTCAGAACCTGGATGAAACTCATGATGGACTCAGCCTCTCATGGTCCTTGCGTTGAAAATGGCCACCAATTTTATCTTGAGATTCCCCTCCAAGTCAAGTGGGTGAATGATCCCAGAAATGTATTTTGCAGGGCCCATGGTTGGAGTTGATATGTGTGTGTGTAACTGTGGCACGTCTCTTAGATCAGGGTTTCCCAAACTCAGTCCCAGGGGCAGGTTTTGGTCCTTGCACTACACAGCTGATTCAAATAATCAAAGCTTAATGATTAGTTGGTTATTTGATTCAGCTGTGTAGTCCTAGGGCAAAAACCAAAACGTGCACCTGGGGGGCCCCAGGACAGAGTTTCGGAAACCCTGTCTTACATGTCTCGTCACCAGACTGATATGTCCTGCACTTGAGTAGTCAGGTTTAGCAAGGTGTTTCAGCAAGTTCCAAGCGGTGGACTTGATTCTGAAGTCATTCATTCTGTGTACTAGATTGACTTTGTATAGTTTTGTACAGACCAGTATCTTGTCTTGTGGTGGTCAGTGATTCTGTTTTGTGATGTGAAATTAGGCTCTGGTAACACCAGCCCATGGTTTGCAAATATAATTTTTAACTTGACTACAGTTTGGGAACTGAAAATAAATGGTCTTATTTTTTACTCTGTTGGTTTGTGTCTCCTTGATTCCCTCACCACAGGTAAAACAAAGTAAACACTATCTCAGTCAGAGCCTAAGGGCTCGATTGAATTTGCATTGCGTAAGTGCTGTAGTAAAGCGCAATTGAAATGTAAAGGTCATTTCTGATTGAGCCGACATGCAGCGTTTACTGTGAATGCAGTCTCCGTGAACGCGGGAGCATTGCCTTTAAGGGCTGTAATCAATCTGTACCGCCGAAGATCAGCATTATGGCGTGATTTGAAATTTAAAGGCAATGTATCCGCAGACTGCATGTCTAAATCAAATGATTTTACCATTTCTACCGCGCTACAACGCTAATCTTCGGTGCTACGGATTGAATCCAGCCCTACATTTCAATGCTATACCGCGGAACTTCAGCGATTACGGATGGAATCCATCTCCTAAACCTCATGTCTGAGCTAGTGATCAATGCTTGAAGGTCTGGATTCAATCCGTATCACGGAAGATCTGCGTTTATAGCTCAAATGACATTTTTAAAGGCCCTGTTCGCGGAGACTGCATTCACGGTAAACACTGCATAAGCCATGTCGGCTCAATTGGAAATAACCCTTACATTTGAACACGGATCTTCTGTGATACAGATTTTTATCCAGCCCATAGTCCATGTTTATGTAGTTTAGTCCAGTCTTTTACCTGTATGTAATCACCTGCTAATGATTGACAGGTGGATAGGTTTTCATGTATATAACCTGCTAATGTCTGACTAGTGACTACAGTTCCAACAGCTTTTCTGCCAGAGAATGGTGAACCTTGCCCAACAACCCAATGTGAATAAATATGCAGCTAATCATGGCCCGCTCATTAGCGGCGCCAGACCTGTCCGTAATTAATTTAGCTTTTCCCAGCAGCCCTTGGGTTTTACACACATGCTCACACATACACACACAATTCAATTATTGGCTGCAGCCAGAGAATATTTAATCAGCCGCTGATCTGGCAGAAAGGTGAGGTGACACTTTCTAATTCTAATTATGATGGATGACCCTCCTTTGCCAAACAAAGCAGTGTCTTTTTTTTTTACTCTTTTCTAAATGTTTCTCCCAATCAGCTAGCATGGATTTGTGGTATTTTGTACTTTTTCCCCCTCATATGTTAGACCATAGGGGTCGAGTGCAAAGGTCATGATGACTGATGTCACTGTGTAGTAGAGTAGAAATGGCTCAACACCTAGCTCTGACAAGATCAAATTGCGGTGATGTTCTATTGATATAGGAGAGAGTGAACACAACTTGAGCTTAGATGAGTAAACCTGTCAGATAAAACAAAATAAATCAGTCCATCCTTCTCACACAAACACGGGTAGGTAGCCCGTCGGTTAACAGTGTTGGGCCAGTAACCGTAAGGTCGCTGGTTAGAATCCCCAAGCTGGCATGGTGGAAAAATCTGCTGTTCTGCCCTTGAGCAAAGTAATTAACCCCAGACAACAACTGCTCTGTGGACGTCAATTTAAGGCAGCCCACCCCACCTCTCTGATTCAGAGGGGTTGGGTTAAATGCATTCAGTTGTGCAACTGACTAGCTATCCTCTTTCCCTTCAGATATGCAGTGGTTAAATTGAGCTGGGCTACCCAGAGCCAGACTCCTGCACCTTGTTAGAAGATAAATAGGGTTGTGGTTGAGGCTAGGGTAAGAGTTGAATCGTGATTGGGACTTGAAGCTAGGGTTAGGGGTTAGTTATTATTTTTCATTTCACCTTTATTTAACCAGGTAGGCCAGTTGAGAACAAGTTCTCATTTACAACTGCGACCTGGCCAAGATAAAGCAAAGCAATGCGACACAGACAACAACAAAGAGTTACACATGGAGTAAACAATAAACAAGTCAATGACACAGTAGAAAAAAGAAAGTCTAGATACAGTGTGTAAATCAACACAATTACACAAACAAACATACAGTCAATAACGCAATAGAAAAATTATGTACATCGTGTGCAAATGTAGAAGAGTAGGGGAGTAAATCAATAAATAGGCTATAGAGGCGAAATAATTACAATTTAGCATTAACACTGGAGTGAAAGATGTGCAGATGATGATGTGCACGTAGAGATACTGGTGTGCAAAACAGCAAGCGGATAAGTAACAGTATGGGGATGAGGTAGTTGGGTGTGCTGTGTACAGGTACAGTGATCGGTAAGCTGCTCTGACAGCTGATGCTTAAAATTAGAGAGGGAGACTCCAGCTTCAGTGATTTTTGCAATTCGTTCTAGTCATTGGCAGTAGAGAACTGGAAGGAAAGGCGACCAAAGGAAGTGTTGGCTTTGGGGATGACCAGTGAAATATACCTGCTGGAGCACATGCTACAGTGGTTGTTGCTATGGTGACCATTGAGCTGAGATAAGGCGGGGCTTTACCTAGCAAAGACTTATAGATGACCTGGAGCCAGTGGGTTTGGCGATGAATATGTAGTGCGGGCCAGATAACGAGAGCATACAGGTCGAAGTGGTGGGTAGTATATGGGGCTTTGGTGACAAAACGGATGGCACTGTGATCGACTACATCCAGTTTGCTGAGGCTATTTTGTAAATGACATCGCCGAAGTCAAGGATCGGTAGGATAGTCAGTTTTACGAGGGTATGTTTGGCAGCATGAGTGAAGGAGGCTTTGTTGCGAAATAGGAAGCCGATTCTAGATTTCATTTTGGATTGGAGATGCTTAATGTGAGTCTGGAAGGAGAGTTTACAGTCTAACCAGACACCTAGGTATTTGTAGATGTCCACATATTCTAAGTCAGAACCGTACAGAGTAGTGATGCTAGTCGGGCGGGAGGGTGCGGGCTGCAATTGGTCGGAGAGCATGCACTTAGTTTTACTTGGATTTAAAAGCAGTTGGAGGCCACGGAAGGAGTGTTGTATGGCATTGAAGCTCGTTTGGAGGTTTGGTAGCACAGTGTCCAAAGAAGGGCCAGATGTATACAGCATGGTGTCGTCTGCGTAGAGTTGGATCAGAGCATCACCAGCTGCAAGAGTTGCTGCAGGGGGTGCTGAGATGTTGGACGGGGTAGGGGTAGCCAGGTGGAAAGCATGGCCAGCCATAGAAAAATGCTTATTGAAATGATTGATTATCGTAGATTTATCGGTGGTGACAGTGTTTCCTGGCCTCAGTGCGGTGGGCAGCTGGGAGGTGGTGCTCTTAATCTCCATGGACTTTACAGTGTCCCAAAACTTTAGGAATTAGTGCTACAGGATGCACAGTTCTGTTTGAAAAAGCTAGCCTTAGCTTTCCTAACTGACCGAGTATATTGGTTGCTGACTTCCCTGAAAAGTTGCATATCGCGGGGGCTATTCGATGCTAACGCAGAACGCCACAGGATGTTTTTGTGCTGGTCAAGGGCAGTCAAGTCTGGGGTGAACCAAGGGATATATCTGTTCTTAGTTCTACATTTTTTGAACGGGGCATGCTTATTTAAGATGGTGAGGAAAGCACTTTTATAGTGCTACCAGGCATCCCCTACTGCTGGGATGAGGTCAATATCCTTCCAGGATACCCGGGCCAGGTCGATTAGAAAGGCCTGCTCGCTGAAGTGTTTTAGGGAACGTTTGAAAGTGATGAGGGGTGGTCGTTTGACCGCGGACCCATTACGCACGCAGGCAATTAGGCAGTGGTCGCTGAGATCCTGGTTGAAGACAGCAGAGGTGTATTAAGAGGGCAAGTTGGTCAGGATGATATCTAAGAGGGTGCCCATGGTTATGGATTCAGGGTTGTACCTGGTAGGTTCCTTGATAATTTGTGTGAGATTGAGGGCATCTAGCTTAGATTGTAGGACAGCCGGGGTGTTAAGCATGTCCCAGTTTACGTCACCTAACAGTACGAACTTTGAAGATAGATGGGGGGCAATCAATTCACATATGGTGTCCAGGGCACATCTGGGGGCTGAATGGGGTCTGTAACAAGCCTCAACGGTGAGAGACTTGTTTCTGGAAAGGTGGATTAAAAAAAATAGAAGCTTGAATTGTTTGGGCACAGACCTGGATAGTATGACAGAACTCTGCAGGCTATCTCTGCAGTAGATTGCAACTCCGCCCCCTTTGGCAGTTTTATCTTGTTGTCAAGCTTCTATGTTATAGTTAGGGATGGACATTTCAGGATTTTTGGTGGCCTTCCACAACCCTTCCTATAGGGTTATGGTTGAGGCTAGGTATAGGGTTGAACCGTGATGTGGACTTGAAGCTAGGGTTAGGGTTGTGGTTGAAGCTAGGGTTGTGTTGAGCTAGGAATAGGGATTGGGCTAGTGTTGTCCCAAGCCTTATCTTTGAATACTAGCTCAACCCTAACCCTAGCTGCAACCGTGACCCTAACCATAGTTTTATGTCCACATCCAGGTTCAAGCCTAACCCTAGCCTCAACCACAACCCTAACCTTAGCTTCAATTCAATCCGTATTGCGGAAGTTCAGTGCTTTAGCTCAATTTAAAGGTAAAATGTAAAGGTAATTTACAATTGAGCCGACATATGCGCAACATATACCGTGAATGCAGTCTGCGCAAACGTAGGAACATTGCCTTTAAATTTCAAGTGCCCTATAGTGCTGAACTTCCGCAATACGGATTGAATCGAGTCCTACCCCCAATCTTGGCATAACTCTCCAACCTCTGAATTCCCAATTAAACCCCAGCACATAGGGTCCAATTCAGACATAAGAAATGTATGCCTTTTTATGCATTTTGATTTAAGAACTTCCGTATTTGGTTTTCAGACTTACCCTATGTATGTGCGTAACGAGGTTTGCGGGTGTGGCTCCCTTCCACGCACTGAATACATTTGTATTAAATCCCAGAAAACACACCCACTGGGTGGCCTACCAATTTGGTCAGGGAGTTTTTCTTCAATTTGTTTTTCTCTTCATTTATCTAAAGCAATCCCTTTAAATACTGTGCACCTTTTCATTTGAATTTGATCAGCACAACAGTATAATGTAGCCTATGGAGCACAAAAAAAATTAATTCTGAAAATGGCCACATTCAGTTCTTCAACCCATGGTAATGTTGCAATATGAATGTACATATAATTATAATAGGGAGAACAGTATACCCTGGCCTATTGCCCACACTGACCATGGAACAGTGTGATTTCACACCAAGTTTTGCACCATGCATCAGTTTCAATGCAGCATTTTTTATCTCAGTGTCAAATCATTTCTGGGTAATGATTAAGTACCTTACTGAAGTGGTTTTAAATAAAAAATAAAATAGCTTCTTAGCAAAGAGCACTTTCTCAAGTAAGAACTTTGCTAGGACTGTCTGGGAGTGGTCTGAGTGGGGAACTAGCTGTTATTGGGAGAGGTTTGGAACTCTTTTTATTAGTCTATTAACTAATTCATTGCCTGGTGATGTCACCAGGTAAGCCAAAACATGCAGAAATTTCAGGCGGCCTTTTCAACTAACACTAAAAGGGCATTATGATAATTTCTACAATTTCACAGTATTATTCCAACCAAATTGGCAGTTAAATATGTGTGGTTATTACTGACAGTCAATACTGATAGAGGCTAATATTTGACATGAATAAATAGTAGGACACAGAGAAAGTCAGGGCATATAATTAAAACATTGGACAGTGCCCAAAGGTTAAATATGGTGTGACTGTCATTGCACAATGCTTGCATCATCATCACATGCTCCAGGCCTACCCATTTGGCTTGCATCTCCAAGTTTCATCAAATGTCATACAATAAAAATTATGCATAAGGTCACAGCATTTTATACTTCACTGTGGAAAGGGGCGGGAATGCTTGTCATGTTGATATGCTTTTCACTTTGTGTCCATGACATTCATCTCCAGCGATCAGAATGAATTAAATTATCTAAAACAATTGCTAATTGTATTTAAAATCCCTTTCTCCAAACGGATGACTCATTTACTTAGTGCTTATTAATAGCTCTTATCTATTTATAAATGACAGTGCATGGAGAAAGGTGTTATTTCTTCGAACCGAGAGGTTCGCGTGACCTTATTCATGGTTTCCTTGCGCGTAAAAGTGGTGGTATTATGAGAGAAATAAGTCAAGGTCAGAATACGGCATATCTGTAGACACTCAGTTGTGTGTATTCATAGGTACCAAGGGAAGCCATGCAAAAAAATTACCAAGGAAAAAATATATACCAAATAATTTTTTTTTTGTTGTCTGTGTTTCATAAAATTCCTTCAATTCACAAGAGGCTGAATGTATCTCACTGAAGAAAGCATCCAAGCGAACGAAACAGCTCTTCTTTATCTCTGTATCTCATCTATGCTGTCTGGTCAAAAAGAGTATTACAGGGCCACAGTGATCTAAAGCACTGCAGTTGCTAGCTGTGCCACTAGAGATCCTGGTTCGAGTCCAGGCTCTGTCGCAGCCGGCCTCGGCCGGGAGACCCATGGGGAGGGTTTGGCCGCGCTCTAGCGACTCCTGTGGCTGCATGGACGCTGACACGGTCGCCAGGTGTACGGTGTTTCCTCTGACACATCCGGGTTAAGAGTCAAGAAGCAGTATGGGTTGGTTGAGTCGTGTTTCGGGGGACGCATGGCTCTCGAACTTCGCCTCTCCCGAGTCCGTACGGGAGTTGCAGTGATGAGACATGACTGTAACTACCAATTGGATACCATGAAATTGGGGAGAAAAAGGGGTAAAAGTATTAAAAAAAGAGTGACATTGTTGCCACTTTTAGCATTGAATGCTAAAAGCATTTTAGTCAGGTAGCCTAGGTAGGACAACAAAAACTAAAAGTGTATATGACAGAGTCATAGACCGCTTAGGCAACCTTAAAGAGGAGGATGGCATTGACATTTCTCTAAGTAGGGTGAGTAAAAATATATATAATTTACTTACACACACACATCAGTACCATGGTCAGCCACATCATATTTAGCTTACGTTAATTGGACTAAATCATTTTTGGTATCTTTTAGTTGTCACTGTATTAGACTAAGCATAGGTGACTGTTAAACAGCCAGAGAGGCGGCTGCCTACCTACAGACTTGATATCATTGGCCACTTTAATAAATGGAACACTAGTCACTTTAATAATGTTTAGATATCTCGCATTACTCATCTCATATGTATATACAGTATCCTTCACTATCTATTCTTTACTGTCTATTGCATCTTAGCCGCTCTGTCACTGCTAATCTATATATTTGATACTTACATATTCTCATCTCATTTCTTTACTGGATTGTGTGTATTAGGTTTTGTTGTGGAATTGTTAGATATTACCTGTTAGATACTGCTGCACTGTTGGATCTAGAAGCATAAGCATTTAGCTACACTCGCAATAACACCTGCTAACCATGTTTGATTTGATTTGCTGTTGAAATGGTGCTGGAATAATAGTCGAGGCAGCTCTCCATGGTTCTAAATCAATAGTTGTTCAGTAGTCCAAAAATGTTGGAAACATTAACTTGCTTGACCATGCTGTAGGTAATGTAACTGTTTGTTACATGCAATATGTTCTGTGGACTTCACCATACAGATGTTGCTCTCGGGTTTTGTGATGAAACAAAGGTGTGGTTCAATTTATCCCGCCACTGTGTCTTCTTATTGTCTCTGCCATAGGCCTATATATCATGGTGTCAAGGCATATGAACTAGCAGGGTATAGAGCAAACAACCCAATTACCACAACACAGGTTAAAATATGCCCCCCTGGCTTGGCTTCCCTGGTGATTTTACTCACACACCACTACTGTTAGAGTAGGCACACCTCTGACACCCCAAACAAATACCTATCTGGCACATGCGTTTCCACAAGGTCAGAATATGTGTCTCGAGCGAGTGCATAAAAAGGGAAATAAGTTCCATTTACGTGCACGTAACTCAGGTCTGAATTCCTCCCATAATGCAGCAACAGCTTTACATGAATGATTCCAGTGCTTTGGATTTTCTCAGCTGTGAGATGTTGAGTGTAAAGAGAGGAGCTAAGTAGATGTGTCTCGCGTCTCTCTTGAGTCTGAAGCCATATGTAAATCCTCTGAGGTCATACCCAGTATGAAACAAACAGCCTTAATGATGTGCCAGTGTCATCATCGTGTTTCTGGTGACATGTCTTGATGTCCTTGTTTTCTAGTTGAAACCTTATATTCTCCTTGGCAACCATTTGGAGGACTAGATGAAAAATAGATGCTTTGTTGTGAATTATTCCTTCTTGAGTGGTGTGCAACAACTTGCTGCCTATTCCCCTGTGCTGTGTGGAGGCAGCCTCCCTCTTGAATTTTAATTTCTACTTGGTCAATTTAGTTCTCTCTCCCAGTAACCCTTATGCAAATGCAGATAATTGTGAACATTTCCTTCAACCTCTCAATTCCCCAAGTCTGCTTGATTGAGAGTAGGCTAATGAAGGAGAGGGAGGCTATAATGGACTCCACCAACTTTAATGAGACAAATCTGGGCTATAGGCTGACATTTTGAAATAGTCCTTGTGTGTTAGTGTCAGCAGTCACCGTTTTTAAAAATTGATTTGCCAATTTAAAATATAAACAATTAACACCCAGCAAAATACATACTGTACACCCCAACATTCTATTCAATCACAACTACTACTACCATACCCCGTTCAAAGGCACTTCAATACAATCCATTTCTCAATTGTCTCAAGGCTTAAAAATCCTTCTTTAACCTGTCTCCTCTCCTTCATATACACTGATTGAAGTGGATTTAAAAAGTGACATCAATAAGGGATCATAGCTTTCACCTGGATTGACCTGGTCAGTCTATGTCCTGGAAAGAGCATGAATTCCTAATGTTTTGTACACTCAGTGTAGACAAAAAGGCAAATATACACGCATAGAGAATCCCTCCAATAGAGCAGGGTGGTTTACATTATTAACCAAGCCTTGCAGGGGTGTTTGAACCTATGACTGTCAGAAACTGTTTTCATCGCAGCCGGGATTTTGTTCCACTCTACCAATGCCATATATATATATATAAAAACATGTTTTCCCCAGTACAGCTCTTAAAATAACATCACATTTTATTTGTCACATGAGCCAAATACAACAGGTGTAGACCTTTCTGTGAAATGCTTACTTACAAGCCCTTAACCAACAATGCAGTTCAAGAAATAGAGTTAAGAAAATATTTACTAAATAAACAAAAGTAAAAAATATGGCACAAAGTCTGTGGCACTGCCTCATGGCATAAGAGTGTGAGTCCCTCACTGAAGTAAAATAGCTTTTTAGATACCGGGGACTGTGCCATACAGGATTTTGTGAGTCAATCCCAACAATTCCCTTTTATCAACTGTTAGCCACTGGAGTTCTCTGAGTTGAGAAGGGCCAACCTGAGAACGAGAGCTAAGATTCAGTATCACCCTTACCATTTTATTCTGTGCCGTTTGCAGTTTGTTTTTAAAACCTTTGGGGAGCTACTGTACCAGTAGTACAAGCATAATCATAGTGAGGCTGCACTAATGCTGTTGAAAGTACTTTCAAGGTACCCTTATCCAGAAATGTGGCTTTTCTGGCAAGAAATGTGACTTTCTGGTTCACCTTGGCAATAAGGTTCTGTCCACTGCCCTCCTTGGTCAAAAACCTGTCAAGTTCACAGCCTAAGTACCTAACACAGCTGTCACCAACCATGACTCTGAAGCGTGGTGATCTTCCTAGCCTAATCTAGAGACAATAAAATTGACTCAGTTTCCCCCCAAATTGATAGACAATTTGTTATCTGACAGCTAGTTACTGATACCCTCCAGTTCTGCAAAAGCTGGCTCCCTAGTTGCTACCATACTCTTGTCTTTGTGTAAGACCAAAATAGCTCAATTGTTTGCATACAAAAAAAGCTGACAGGAACAAGATGATTTCATATAGTTGATATATAACAGGAGGAGGGGCCCTAAAACACTCCCTTGTGGAACTCCACAGCTGAATAACCTGGCAATAGACAAAAGTGCTATTGACATCAACCCTCTGATACCTTCCTGAAAGATACGACCTGAGCCAGTCTACTGCCATGCTGTTAAAACCTAGGGCCATTTGCTTGTAGAGTAGAATAGGGTGGTCTACTGTATCTAAGGCTTTCTGGAGGTCCAGCAACACCATGCCACAGAAATTTCCAGCATTATTTACCAGAGATTGCAAGAAGTTTCCAGGGAAAGTCTGTGTAATGATGAAAGGAATTAAAATGGCCTTCAAGGGAGTTGCAGGATTAGGGGGTAAAGACTGGTCCTCAACCTCAACACCCCTGAATGAAGAAGAGGTCTGTCGTCCTCTCACAGCGCTGCAGTATCTACACCCACCCCCCACCTACAATCTCAACAGATGTTGTTGACCGCTGAGAGATTTGTTGAAATATCTGTCCCTCATACCTCGTACCCACTCTCTTCCCCCTCTCCCCTGCTGTGTGGCAGATCAGGACAAGCCCCACTGTCATTACAAACTTAATAAGAGCACAAGTGAGATTGATGAGGAAAACAGTGGCATCAACTGCTCTTTTAATTAACTCCAATCCCACAATGGCGCTGGGACAGAGCGGAGGGCACAGAGTGGAGCGAGGCATTTATTTCCATTCCACCCCTGTTTTGTTGCCTCAATAATGAACAGCCATGATAATGAACAGCCTTCTGGGACCCAATTACATCCAAGGCCGCATTAGGAGCCCAGCAGGCCCAGTGGAAACTTAAGTTGAGTCTTCCCTCATCTCCCTCATCCGTCCCTTCGCTCTCTCTGTGTCCCTGCTTGCCGGGGACGGCCTTCGCTTGATTGAATTTAGAACACCCCCCGCCCCCCTCACTGGTGGTTTTCAATGGAAAGAGGAGGTAGGGAATGTATGCTTGGAGTTTACTGTCCTTCACTTTCCACTGCTAGAGCGGCTGTTGTGTCGTGTGGAGGGGTGGTGCTTGAGTGAAATAAAAGCAATTCCAAGGGCCCCTCTCCCTGAAGCGGTCCTACTCTTTCTGCTGCAGCCCACCCAATGGGAGATCTTGTCCTTGTAACACCTACGTACAGTATGTATTTAGGCCTTGTGAAATGACGATGGCTTACATTTAAAACCTGTGAACTCTGACCCTGTGCTTTCAGAATGAATTAACACACAATTGGATGGAATTCCAAAATCCATACAGGACAGCCCACGTCCATGATGGAGTAGATACTCATGGCAAAGTCAATTTTGAAGTTGTATTCTTTGTTACTTCCTGGAATCTTAACAGACAGTAGATGAAAAAAGGACTTCAGGAGGTAGGGTTGATGGGAGAAAGGTCAAATTGACATATTTTAATGTATGTAATGCGATCTTATTCATATGGCAGGCAATGCCTAGAATTCAATTTTTTATTTTTTTATTTTTATTTTTTAAAATCTTCCTGACAGAGCAGCTTCAAAGTGGCAGAGGTATAATTATGATCCTTGAGCAATCAGACAAAATAATCAATGCCTTTCTTTGGCTCTCAGAAAAAAATCCTCTTGATCTTAGAGGCAAGGAGAAAGGCATTACAATGTGCTATTTCTTTAATGTCTGTCATCATGTTTCATAACACTCCACAATCAACACAAATCCATTCCTCAGCACGTGGCCGGAATAACACCTGCTATTAAAGACACACACACACAATGTTCAACATTTTATTAAATGCCATTATAAACCGGGCAGTTTGGGTCCTGGATGCTGATTGGCTGAAACAGCATTCCATCGGAGCATATATCAGACATACCACAGGTATAACGCAAAACTACTTGTTAACTGGTTTATAACAGCAATAAAGAATCTCTGTGTTTGTGGTATATGGCCAATATACCACGGCAAAGGGCTGTTCTAACGCACGATGCATTGCGGAGTGCCTGGATACAGCCTTTTGCCATGGTATATTGGCAATATACTACAAACCCCTGAGGTGCCTTATTGCTATTATAAACTGGTTACCAATGTAATTAGAGCAGTAAAATTAAATGTTTTGTCCTTCCCGTAGTATACGGTCTGATATACCACCGCTGTCAGCCAATCAGCATTCAAGGCTCGAACCACCCAGGGCTGTATCCAGGCATTCCGCATTGCGTTGTGTCTAAGAACATCTCTTAGCCATGGTATATTGGCCATATACCACACCCACTTGTGCCTTATATATCACACCTCAGGCCGTATTGATTAATATACCAAAGGTACATCAGGCATACTGAATAAACTAGCACCGTGGACAAATTATTGAATTTCAGTGTGACCAATTTCTCCATAAGGCCTGAATGGGCCAAGGTTTTACCCAGAGCATGGTGCAGTAGCTCACTACTCAGTACCATTATAGTATCGGACTCAAAAGAGCAATACCATTTATAAATCAGGTTACAAACACAATACTTATTTGAAAAAAGGTTGCACATCCATTTTGTAGATTTTTTTTCCATCTTTGTATTTGTGTATAGGTTTCTTAATGTATACACTCCGGAGGGCATTGGTGTTGTGTGTGTGATGTTGGTTGAATGTCTGTTACACTGGAATTACCCTATAAATGCAGTACTTGGGGAAATCCTAGGCATTAATAACAATTATTGGCATTCTTTAGTTTCCACAGACACCTTAAGTGTTGGGTATTGACTGCTGTGCTGGAGAGAATGTTGCCTATTGATCTGACCAAGGCAGAAAAAGATGGTGTCTTCCTGTAAGGCTGGGATTAATCCTAGCAGGCTGCCAGTGAACAACAGCCACTGCTCGATCCCATTGGCTGACTAGGGCCTCTTTAGGACACAAACCTTCCCTGTGAACACACCTCCTCTAAACTTCGCCCTGCATGCTGGTGTGGATCATTACAATGTACAATGATGGGCATGGTTTATTACTGTAATTGGGGGGCACTATAGTTTGGATATCTTTAATATCTGCAAACAATAGTATTACATTTGGCTTTTGTTTCGCCTTCACCACTGCACTATGTATAGTATGCTGCCATGTCTCTCTCCCAGTGGACTGTGTGCTTACTAACAGCTCATCTACTATTGCTTAGGGCTCTTATTTTCTTCTAGTCAGAAAAAATACTTTCTACTGTCAAGCTCCGACATCCCCAGTTATTGAAAGCTGGTGGGCATGGAACTCAGAGTTGCTCTCAAAGCTGCAGCAATGCCTGGATTCACACAGCCGACTCATGATGAATAGAGTAGTGCTAGAACAAAGGGACACTTGTTATGGGTTTAGATGCCTTTACAAGACTTTTATTTGGCCACAAAGACTTCTCTGCCTACACAATTCATTAGGACTTACATGAACTCAAGGATGTATTGCTCTAGGTGACTGAAACCATGAAATCCCCCCCCAATACATGTTTAGTCCTTTGATCTAGACATCAATTAATCATTTGACAACCTCAGAAATAAGCAGGACTATTTCTCATACCTCAATAAAAGGCTGGACACTTTTTTCTAATTCTTTCTAGATTTCTATAAAAATGTAAATCAAAACCCTGAATGGATAGATACAAATATTTGTCAGATGGGTCGTTCCACGAAGAGTGCCTTTTGATATATTAATTTTAAAAGCCTGTTCTACTCAATGAAGTGCCCTTTAATATAGACGGCATGGAGAATTCAATTAATCTGATTTTTAATATGAATAAAGGCTTGCTAAATTCAGCATTTTGACATGTCCCTCTGCCAACCCTGTGTCACTTCTAGGAAGACTTCAACCCATGTAATCCAAACATTTCTCCATTGTACATCCCTAGTTATTTTAAGTCAGTTCTGAAGATTATATTTATTTCATTTGATTAGTGATTCATTCACATCTGTCCCTCATTTTAAGGTCAACCCTCTAGTTTTAATATGGTGAAACTATTCATTTAAAATGTATTTTTCAAAAGAAACATTGAACATCAAATAGTCAAATCATAGTGTAAAAACTTGTTGGGCCATTTTCTGTTTTGTGATAGAAAACTAACGGGTTTCAATTGCCACTCCCTGTTGCACACAAGCTTCCATTCCCCCTGTCACGAGAGGATTTATGGCTGATTTAAAACGAGATCGTCAACCCTGATACCGTCAACCCTGATACTTTATTTAGCACTTAATAGGCACTAACTATAGTCTTTTTTTATGTAACCTATTGGAATGGCAACATGTGTTTTTTATGAAGTTGAACATGTGCTCTTTAGGACAGAATGTCAACATTTTGTGAAATCACAAGTTACACTTCTAAAAAGGCACCGAACTGGTGGAAGGACCCAGATACTGTACAGGTAAGATTGTAATTGTCTACTTATTCACAACACAGAATCTGTGTTCAACAGAATCTGTTGTGAATAAGTAGACAATCATAATGTAGAACTGGGCTGAAGGAGTAATGGTAAGAGATTACAATATTATTATTATTACAATATTGTGCCACAAAGATTTTGAAAAAATATATACTGAAAATACCAAAGAAATTAAATTATTAAAGTTTAGTATTGTCATTAAATATAATACAATAATTTATTCATATCTATCAAGCTACAAAATCATAAATATTTGTGTGCTGTATTCTCTTGAGTCATAACTACCTGTATTTCCCTTCTCACTGGTTCATACTATCCCCCACCAGTGTCCCTCCCTGAGATGTGTAGGGTGTGGCTTGTCCCAGCTGAGAGAGCGGGTCTGCTCCAGCGGTGGTGGCCACATGGCAGGGGTCTGCGCTCCAGGGTCCTAAGGGCCACTCTTCTGGACACCTCAGCAGCAAACGTGGCCCCCCTCCCTGCCAGGCAGACACAGGCTGAGTCTGGGGCTAATGCAGATGCAGGTTGGCAGCCAGAGCTCCTCCTCCACAGGTTGTCTCTCTGGCCACTCAAGGCTCCTATCGCAGTCAGAGCAGATCTGAGACAGAGCAGAGGCAGACAGAAACAGATTAGTCAAATAAGATACCTTCAATAGTCAGCCTTAGAGCTCAGTGTTACTATTTCATATGTTGGCATCACCATGGACCTTAAGTTTGCATATTTGTCATCATTAATATTTTCCATATAATTACTGTTAATACATGACTCATGAGGTATCATTCACCTCCCACTGCAGAAATACTGCCAATCATTCGCCTACCTAGTACTATCCCACTGTGTCCTCTGTTGGTGAGTTGATGTCCATTTCAGTGTATTAACCTACCGGTACACTACTGAACAGGTCTCCTGCTGCTAGCTTGTATCTGCTCTGGTACTGGCTCTGTTCTCTAAACTGCTGAGTCTCTCTAGAACTCCCCTCTTGGTGTGGGGCAGGGAGGGTCTCCCCACTGTAGGGGAGGAGAGGGCTGATGGTGGTCAATGGGTCAGAGTGGAATGGATCTGCACTACCCACCTTAACCATGACCTGTATTGACTACAACTAGTTTAGCTCCACCTCGCTGCATATATCCACATCAAAACAGAGCCTCATTACCTGATGGACCAAATGTTGATGGCTCTGTTCGTCAACAGCCCTCTAACCAAATGCAAATTCAGTCTGCTTATTTTGGTAAACCTTCCCAACAGGGATGTCCCAATCCCTGTTAAGCTTCTTGTTGACCGCGTCTGCCAGCTTTGTGTACACAACTGGCTCCTCGGCTATTCCAGACGCATCGTTAATGTGGTGCCCTTTTGTGCCGTTTCAGTCCACCGGGACAAACAGGCTCACAGATGCAAAATTATTCCAACACAGATAATTAGACGAAGAAACAATCACAAGTATGAATAATAATCTGCATTGGGAACATTAGAACTTTTAAACATGGGAACAGGGGGGGATTCTGGGCACCAAGGGAAATGAGCTTATCAAATAAAGCTTGGAAAATGTGCAGTGAATGAAATAAGTCAATAATTTTAATGTGAGAGAGGAGCCCTGAGGAGAATAAATAAGCAATCGCCACATCATGCAGGGAGAACAAATTAGCATGGCGCACAATTAGGCAAGGTTACATTCTGCTGGAGCTGTGAGCACGGGGTGCGCTAATGAGCTCCCTATGTGTGTGTCTTGAGGGAGGAAGGAAGAGTAAGCAATCCAACCCCCTTTCCATCAAAATTCTGATAATGTACAGGCTCCTTTAAGAAAGACAGATAAGCTAGGTGGTAATTCAGGCGAGGGACAGGCTTGAAAGTGAGAGGGCTTGTAGAAGAGAGAGGTGGGCTATCAGACAATCTGGCATCTGGGCCAAGTAGACATGTAAGGCAGGCAGTCAGTCAGTCAGTCAGACAGACAGAGCAATAGGCAGGTGTGTCAGCCAGACAACAGGCTGTTCAGTAGGAGCCACGTCACAGGCTTTCAAAGGAAAGTCAAAGTTATTAACTATTCAATCACATGAAGGGGAGGTGAAGGTGTGAAAGGTTGCAGACCAAAGCACTTTCTCTCCCGCGCATTAAGAGCCTGGTCCAGCGCTCCGGTGCTCTGAGTGGAAGAGAAATAGATTGCCTCCCAGGAAAACGACTGCTCACACAGTCTCTTTTCACCTTTTTCTCCTGTAATAACAGCAATCTGCTGTGAAAATCTAATCCCAAGTACCATTTACGCTGCATCTAGATAACTTCTGCTTGGGAAAGCGTACGACATGAATATTTCATTCGTTGATATCCAAATAAACAGTACAAGCCATCAATCAGCCGGCCTTCTAACAGGAAGTGAACTGGAAAGGGACATTGATAATGAACACCTTGCGTAGAAGGAAATGCACATCTCACATCAGCTGCATGCCTTTATTTCTGCTACTGGCCATTAGGGCTGGGAATGGCCCGGCATCTCACAACACAATATTATTGTGATACTTAGGTGCCGATTACGATATATACTGCGATTCTATATGTGTTGTGATTCGGTATTTGTGATTTTATTGTGATTTGATGTTCCAATCATATTGCTCATCATATGTCTGCTGCAGTGACAAGAGTCATGAGAAAACGAGTTTTGATCATTCATGGAAATAAAAAGTGCTGAATTTGTTTTGGCTCCCACATTAAAAAGATGAAGGAAAAATACTGGTGTTTTGGTGCAGGTACAGTCAACTAGAATATCCTGATATGTAACTGTATCGATATGCATCCTAGTCATCCTGATCTACAACACACTGCAATGTACATAGCCCTTACAATCACCAGTGTACAAACACTTTAAATGTGCATAAAGTGACCCGTATGGCATATTCATGACAACCAATCAGGCATGAATACTGTCCTCCATTTAAGTAATAGCTATATTCTGGCCATTAAAGTCAGATATGTCTGCATCCCCCTCTCTCTCTCTCCTCTCCTCTCCTCTCCTCTCCTCTCCTCTCCTCTCCTCTCCTCTCCTCTCCTCTCCTCTCCTCTCCTCTCCTCTCCTCTCCTCTCCTCTCCTCTCCTCTCCTCTCCTCTCCTCGGCCTAATTCTCCCTCCTCAGTGGCGGATAAGAACGATCAGCAGTCCATCCATATGCACACATATCTATGGAGTGGATGTCAGGTCTCAGCTTGGCTCTAGCGCTGAAAGCCCTGGTAATGACACTTAATGAAAGCTGGGGAGCAGAGCCAGGCATGCGTAAGGAAGGAGAGGCCCAGTGTCCTCCCCCAGCACCCTCCTCCTCCACCCATCAGCCCTGCTCAGGCCCTCAGACACCATAAATAAACAAACTTGGTGCGTACACGAGAATGGACGACTGTTCCCTCTGCTCCTCTCATGCCATTCACTTATTTATCTATTTATTTGTATTTACTCTCTCTCTGGCTGCTTTTAGAGCTCCTCTGTGTTCTCCCAGCTCCCTACAGGCTTCCTGGATGTCCTGGAACATTAGTTGAGTGAAGTCGCAGCCATCCAGTGGGCCTTTATGGGCTGAGTTTGCATCTGCCCTCCATTGGTATCAGGCAAGGCACAACGCACGCACACACTTATTAGCGTACGGTACTCTCTCCAGAGCAATGTCCATCCTCAATGCCTCAGTGCTCCTCAACTACATATTGCAACTTTTTAAATGTTTTTTTAACACTCAGCCAACCAGTGAATTTTTTCCAAAGCATGCCAACTATTCTTTCAAAGCAGGTTTAAAGTTCTAAAGGGTCTTTTGGTACATTACCCACCTTGCATAAGACGTTTGAGAGAGATCAGTGTGGCGTGCTGTAAGTGACAGCATGAGGTTAGGGACATGATGAGTGTTGAGGTTCCGTTATCAGAGCAAACAAGGAATGATGGGATAGAATGGATCCCACTCACTACAAGCCTCTAATCAGCACAGTCAACACAGGGCTCTGATTGGGTTCACAACCAGTCTCTTTCTCTCTCCCTCCTATCTCACACTCACCAAAAGTAATCCCTCCAATCAGTCCTAACTTTACCGCATTTCAATTTAGAAGGAAATCAGACGGGAACGCATTACAGGGAAATGCCAGTGAGCACAGGACTGGCTTACTTTAAAGCGAGGAGGTATAGGCAGTGCAAAATGAGAAGGCTTCAACTGTCAAACAACCATATGGAACACAATTTCACCAATAAATCACCTTTTCTCAGCATCACATATAAAATGCAAGTTCAATTTTAAAAAGATATAGTCGGTACCATGGCAATGTGTGGGTGACGTCTGTCTGAGTGTCTGAAAACAGACACGAATGTCTGGCCCAGAGGAGAGGAGACCGTGTCCTTGGATGGCTCTGTCTGTCCGTCCGTCTGTTGGGATGATCGGCCATGATAGGAGGCCAGACTAGAGGTCATCTCTAAGCCCTCCTCCAGTCCTCAGTGTCAGAGCACCAGGCCTTTGATTACCACCGTCCATAGCCACCTCTAGGATTTCCTGCCTGACTGCACAAATGTATCTTCAGTGTTAACAAGCTGCAGTGGTCCTGTGGGGCAGGAAGGGCCGGTGGCGTCTAGGCCCAGGCGTGGGGAGACTGCAGTGGGGGTCACCCAGGGTGAGGAGGGGGAACTCGGGAACAGTGAAACTGTTCTACTCTGGGAGATGGAGAGAGTGGCTGAGACAAGCTGTGCTGCATTAGAGGGGGGTGGGGATTTGAAACACCAATCTGCAGGCTTCTCAGAGGCTCTCAGGCCACTGATTTCACAGCCGGGCGACACGGACCATTAGCCCCCAGAAACACAGATGCTAATCCCAGAACAACAGAAATCAACATGGCTGCCAATAGCTCTTATGAGTTATAGACGGGCTCCCGCTCTTAACCAATACTGTCTGAGATGTGTTGGTGATTGTTGCTATTGACCCATGTCTCAGCTCTACTCTAGAAACACACAGAGAGGAATTCACTCAGTCCGGGAAGTCACTGCTTTGTCACTGATGCTGTCTCTAGAGCCCCAACAAAGAAACTAGTGAAGAGTTAGAGGACATGTAGTCATTTGCCTCATATGGACCTGCTGCAGCTTGTTCCTGGAGAACTGGGAAGTTGCCAAGCCCACAGATCCAGTGTCTCAGGTCAGTGCCAGTAGTACTGTACTCACTTTATGTGGAGCAGCTGGACGGAAGGTCTGGTCAGGGCACTGCGCTGGCCACTCATACTGGCTTGAGAGGCCTGATACTCAATAGAAAGGAACAATGCTCTTCAATTGGTGTTGTTTTTTAAAGTATATCAGGGTTGTAAATGTGTGGAGGTCTAACAGTGTTATCCAGTGTGTGTAACTGTATATGGTACGTACCCTGAACCTCTCGGCTTCAATCCTGCTCTCTTCTAGCTCAGCCTTCAGCCTCTTCATCTCCCCCTGCAGACCCTTGCCTGTCGATAGGGTTAAGACAGGGTTAATGCTGCGTAGTGAATGTAGAGTAGAACGTGACTGGGCATCAGTGTGTGTGTGGAGTTAGGTATGTTCTTACTTCTGCTCCACCCACTGGTTGACGTTGGTTCCCACCAGCTCACTCTCCCTGTGTAGAAGAGAACTGTCTGAACGAGCATTACCCAGAGACTGGCGCAACACGAGATGGGGGGAAAGAAAGAAAGAAAGAAAGAAAGAGAGAGAGAGAGAGAGAGTAACTAGAGTCTACAACTCTAACAGTGTCTATCTGACATATCTGGAGGTTTTAAGGGTTCACTACCTCATTAGCTGCTGTGCTGTACTTGTGCTCCATGGAATCGTGCTGTGAGTGTAAGGCCTCCACCTGAACAGAGACACATGAACAAACCCCTGCTGCACATCCTAATGGCTATACAGCTCATTTTTCATTGAGAGGTGATTACTAACTATGCTGTTTGGCCTTTCTGTGCCAGTGCAAAGTGTGAGGATATGTGTCATAACTAGAGCCAAGAGGTTTTCATGAGCACATCAATTGATCAGGAAAACTTTGGGCCTAGTTACACAGTTAGGCAGTAAGGCTTCCGGCTATTATAAGGGCCCAGAGTTTTTCCTGATCAGGTCACATGGTCAGCAAAACCTCCTATCCTTAGTCATAAACCCTACCAGAATGTCCCCAGAACCCATTGTGTAAGTGTGTGTCTGACCTGGGGCACCTTGGCATGGTAGTTCTCCCTGAGAGAAGCCATCTCCACCTTAATCAGCACCACCTCCTTCTCCAGGGCTACCAGCTTCTCCTGGCCCCAGCACTGAGACCTCCCCAGCTGGGCACTCAGCTCTGCCAGCCTGCCCTCACAGGACCGAGTCTAGGTGGGAGAGGGATGATACCTGTCATTGGCATTTCCTAATATCATTTTTGTTCTCATTTCTGAAAACTGATGAACCTTTTTAAATGAATGGTGAACAATGAGTCACAGCAACATGCAATGTATATTCATGAGGGTTTCCTATAACCCTCCCCAGGTAGGAAACTGGGAAACGATAGTTCATTAGTTAATTACATTGTAGTGAACTCCTCCATAAACATCTCCTTCTAGTAACATTGTCCTGTCAGAGTCACATTCATCTGACTCTAAATCACTCTTAACAATGCTTGCGTATGCTAACATGCATGTACATGTTGAGCCACTACATCAAAGAACTGGTCACCATAAAATACACGTTTTTCTTTATAGGAACAATGTGAAGGACAGCAGTAACCAGTCCTCTCTAGCCACATCCCCCGCCCTATCCTCTGCCTGCTTGGCTGGGACACACGGAGGCTGTGCAGTGTTCACATCCCCTGCCCTATCCTCTGTCTGCTTGGCTGGGACACACGGAGGCTGTGCAGTGTTCACATCCCCACTACAATGACCTTTCCACAAGCCCAGGGAGCACGCAATGCAGAGGAGAGGCAATACATGTAATGAAAGAAGCAAAGGCAATTAAAGTGGGGAGTGGGGGTGAGCCTGACTGGAGGCTCCAAACTGCAGTACTGCAGCTCTGTATTCCCCCTAACCCCTGTGTGACAGTATCGCAACCCCAGTCTGGTCATCCTCTTGCTGCGTTCACCTGCTAATCCGTGCAAAAGGACAGCCGTGCACACACACACACACGTACAGTATCTAGATACACATCAAGCACATAGACACCACAAACAGGTTACATGCTGTACAAACACACTAATGTTAACACATTCACACACACTCACATTTAGGTGTGTGAAATGAGTTGCTCTCCCCCAGCCCTCCCCAGAACCCAGCCATACCACACAGCCAGAGACAATCATTATACCCTTCCTCTGATCCCACCGAGCAACCAGCAATTATTTCTAAAAGTGGAAAGTAAAAACTGACAAACACACACACACACACAGCTGCACATAATCATTTTTTTTTGTGGGATGGGTTGTGCGGGGAGGGTGCAACTCACACTTCATTTTCTCTGGCGGAGTTTGCTGACCGCAAAATGACAAGGATGCTCTTCCTAAACCAATTAAGAGGGCAGAGCGCCGCTGTTACCATGCAACATTGACAGCACTTAAGGAGGATGACGTGAGACCACAGCGATGAGCCACAGAGATGTGCCCTCGGCTAAACACACATACAAACACATTGTAGAGGTTTGGCACTGCAGAGCAAGCACACACAGCTCTTATGTGCCTGTGTACACAAACAAAGTGCTTCGGATTTGTCACAATACAAACACAATGCTTAGACTATTTGAACCATAAAGCCTCAGACATTTTCACTTGAAAACCTGTTACTACATTTCTGTACTGTATGAGTATCTCAGTTAAACTGACTTATGTGAGGTAGTTCCTCTAAGCAAAACTGTGTGTTTAAATGTTTGTGTCTTTGCAAACTATTTCTGTATGTACAGTTGAAGTCAGAGGTTTACATACACTTAGGTTGGAGTCACTCCACAAATTTCTTGTAAACAAACTATAGTTTTGGCAAGTCGGTTAGGACATCTACTTTGTGCATGACACAAGTAATTTTTCCAACAATTGTTTACAGACAGATTGTTTCAATAACAATTCACTGGATCACAATTCCAGTGGGTCAGAAGTTTACATACACGAAGTTGACTGTGCCTTTCAACAGCTTGGAAAATTCCAGAAAATCATGACATGGCTTTAGAGGCTTCTGATAGGCTTATTGACATCATTTGAGTCAATTGGAGGTGTACCTGTGGATGTATTTCAAGGCCTACCTTCAAACTCAGTGCCTCTTTGCTTGACATCATGGGAAAATCAAAAGAAATCAGCCAAGACCTCAGATTTTTTTTTGTAGACCTCCACAAGTCTGGTTCATCCTTGGGAGCAATTTCCAAACGCCAGAAGGTACCACGTTCATCTGTACAAACAATAGTACGCAAGTATAAACACCATGGGACCACTCAGCTGTCATACAAATCAATAGTACGCGTTCTGTCTCATGGAGATGAACGTACTTTGGTGCGAAAAGTGCAAATCAATCCCAGAACAACAGCAAAGGACCTTGTAAAGATGCTGGAGAAAACAGGTACAACAGTATCTATATCCACAGTAAAACGAGTCCTATATCGACATAAACTGAAAGGCCGCTCAGCAAGGAAGAAAAGAAGGAAGAAAACTGCTCCAAAACCGCCATAAAAAAAACAGACTACGTTCTGCAACTGCACATGGGGACAAAGATCGTACTTTTGGAGAAATGTCCTCTGGTCTGATGAAACAAAAATAGAACTGTTTGGCCATAATGACCATCATTATGTTTGGAGGAAAAAAGGAGAGGCTTGCAAGCCGAAGAACACCATCCCAACCGTGAAGCACGGGGGTGGCAGCATCATGTTGTGGGGGTGCTTTGCTGCAGGAGGGACTGGTACACTTCACAAAATAGATGGCATCTTGAGGAAGGAAAATTATGTGGGTATACTGAAGCAACAGCTAAAGACATCAAGTCAAGAAGTTAAAGCTTGGGTCTTCCAAATGACCCCAAGCATACTTCCAAAGTTGTGGCAAAATGGCTTAAGGACAACAAAGTCAAGGTATTGGAGGGGCCATCACAAAGCCCTGACCTCAATCTTACAGAACATTCGTGGGCAGAACAGAAAAAGTGTGTGCGAGCAAGGAGGTCTACAAACCTGACTCAGTTACACCAATTCTGTCAGGAGGAATGGGCAAAAATTCACCCAACTTATTGTGGGAAGCTTGTGGAAGGCTACCCGAAACGTTTGACCCAAGTTAAACAATTTAAAGGCAATGCTACCAAATACTAATTCCCACTGGGAATGTGATGAAAGAAATCAAAGCTGAAATACGTAATTCTCTCTACTATTATTCTGACATCTCACATTCTTAAAATAAAGTGGTGATCCTAACTAACCTAAGACTGGGAATTTTTACTTGGATTAAATGTCAGGAATTGTGAAAAACTGAGTTTAAATGTATTTGGCTAAGGTGTATGTAAACTTCTGACTTCAACTGTGTGTGTGTGTGTGTGTGTGTTGTACATGCAGAATCTATGGGGGTCTGAGAGAGAGGTCTCATTATCCAATCAGCTTTAGGAATATAGCCCCGCACACACAGAAAGGGCACTGCTACAAGTCACACCTCTTTTCTCTACAACAGAACCTGCTCTCTCCTGTAGTGGTCAATTAGTGTACAGCGTGACTTGTGGAGGTTAAGTCTCTACTTCAGAGGGGCTGTGTGCTCCACACTAATGACCAGGCATAGTGTTAATTTCCAGCCCTGGGTATATATTACACTAGATAACCCCCTTTCCTATTATACAACACATAAGGTTGAAAGATTGAGCCATCACACTTCTAATCATGTGATGGTGTAGTGGTTGGCTACAGGCTGTAACAGTCTAGGATTTAATGTGAGGCTATCTGGTCCATGACCTAATGGTTGGCAGTTGGCAGTGTCAGATCTAGAACCAGATCAGTGGTTATTGGATATTGACAATGAAATGAATGGTTAATGGTTAATTGCCATGAGGATGAATGGAAATGTTGATGTGTAGATCCTTCTCTCTCACCTCATCCAGTGTCTGCTGGCAGTGCGTAGTCTGTGGAGCTCTGCAGCCAGCTGCCTGGTCCTCTCCTCCTGGCCCCCTCTCTCCTCTGACAGCTGGGAGCTCCTCTGCTGCAGGCGGGACAGCTCACTACGTAGACCTGCAGCCTCACCACTCTGCTCAGCCAGCTGAACAGTACCACCGCACGCACAGCCGCACACCACAAAACAAACATCCACACAAAATATACATTGTTAGTCCCACTACACATTATTTCCTCCACAGTCATTAACCTAAAACAAGTTGAGAGTTAATGTCATCGTTTTAACGTCAGTATTTTCAATACATGCCTGACAGAGTACCTGTGTGTAAGCAGGGCACGCACCAGCTCCATGAAGCCTGGGTGGAGGCCAGCTCCAGTCTCAGATCTCTGAGGCTGTGTTGTGCTGCTGCTGTGTCCCTGGTCCCGTGCCTGCTGCTGGCCTGGGCCTCCTCTACACACTCCCTCAGCCTGCACACCGTCTCCTGAAAGACGCTCATCTGGAGAGAACACACACATGGAACATGGGCCCCAAACTGCACACAAAATACACTCAAAATATGGACAGTATGTGATTGTGACCTCTTGGCTGTGTCTCTGGCCCTCCCTGCTCTCCAGCTCCCTCCTTCACTGCTGCAGCTGAGCCTGGCAGGCTGTCTGTTCCTCCCGCAGCCTCTGGGTGGTGCTCTGCAGCTCTACCACACGCTCCTACAGGCACCCCACAGTCCTCTCCCGCTCCCTCAGCTGTAGGACAGACAGCAGACACACCCCTATCAGAGCTCCCATCAGGTGTGTGTGCCACTGTGTGTATATCAGGCTCAAAGATAGATGGGACTAAATCTGACAATCGCAGCGCCATTTTAGCTCTCTGTTCCAGGATTAAGTCACATGGATGGGCAGATAGATGAGAGATCTGCACTTATATGCATGACAGATTTTAAATTGGGATTAAGGAGATTAATTTCAGGCTGTAATTGAGTGGGAAACTTTTTGATCAGATTGATTTAACTTTCTAAAGATATGAATTATGTGCTTCAATTTAATTTCCTAGCAGCTGAACAGTTGGTAAATTGCCGTGCTTCAGGCTTGTATCCCTTTGGCTGGTGGAAAACTATTATTTCACAAAATTCATGACGTGTGCAGATCTGACTCGTTTCTCTTGCTTCCTTTGGGGTTAAAAAATAATTACTATTTTTGAAACACAAATTCAGAGACGGAAACTAATTCAATTTGCGAGCATGGCTGGAGGTGGAATCTGAGTGGATTGTAGATGAGTGTAGCCAGGCTTCAGTCAGACACTATGTGAGGAGAAGACGCTCTCCTGATGAATGGAAAAACAACATGTAAAGCCAAAAAATGCCTCTTGAAACTTTTAACTGTCAGCAAGCACAGGTTAAATTCATGACGTTCACTGACACTAAATTATTTGTGTTGGAATATTGCCTTTAGTCATAAATCAACAGACAAACACCACAGTATAATTAACATTTGTTGGTTGTGTGAGTGTGACATGCATTTGCAATATGTGTGAATTTATTGACCACATATTTGTAGTTGAGCGCGAGCTTTTGGATACATTAGTATGTGTGTGAAAGCACCTGGTTGAGTGCTGAGTTGTTGACTGCACATGTCTAGTTGAGTGCTAGTTTTATATACATTATAAACTGGTTGGTTCAAGCCTGAATGGAGATTGTCTGACAGCAGTGGTATATCAGACCGTATACCACGGGTATAGCAAAACATTTAATTACATTGGTAACCAGTTTATAATAGCAATGAGACACCTCTGGGGTTTGTGGTTTATGGCCAATATACCACGGCTAAGGGCTGTATCCAGGCATTCTGCTTTGCGACGTGCATAAGAACAGCCCTTAGCCGTGGTATATTGGCCATATTCCACAAACCCCCGAGGTGCCTTATTGATTAATTATAGTGTTTGACTCTACCTGGCTGTGAGCTGCTTCCATGCTGGTTCTGAGCTATTTTTTCTCTGACTCCAGTCGACCCTCTCTCTCCCTGCCCCCTCTCCTGCAGCTACTGCTGACTGGCCTGCTACTGGGACTGCTATGCCCGCAGTGCCTGGCTGGCATCAGCCTGCTCCTGCAGCTGGAACACAGAGAGACAACCACAGTCAACCAACCGACCACACGTTTACAGGCAATATTCTGAGGTTAGGCTACATTTACATTTTAGTAATTCAGCACAGGGGTTCCCAAACGTTTTCACTTGGGGGCCCCCCTTCCAGCATTGGGGAACATCCCGCTCCCCCCCCTGCGCACGCGCAACGTCTATTTCTATGGGCACAAGCACTGTTCATGACAAACGATTCACACCCCTCTTGTTGGTGGAGAGAACTTTGCAGGTGTAAAGTATCATGACACAAGGCGAGACCCAGATGCAGAAACAGGAGGCAGATGGTTGGAGTTTAAGATGTTTAATAAATCCAAAGGGTTTAGGCAAGAGAATGGTCGTGGACAGGCAAAACCAGTTCAGAGTTCAGGAGGTACCGAAGGGCAGCCAAGCTCGAGGTCAGGGCAGGCAGAATAGTCAAGCAGGCAGGCATGGAGTCCAGAAAACAAGCAAGGGTCAGAACCGGGATGACTAGCAAAAGGTGAAAAAGGCCAAGCAGGAAACTGGGAAAACCGCTGGTAGGCTTGGATATACAAGACAAACTGGCACAGAGAGACAAGAAACAACAGGGATAAAAACACTGGCCCAGAGAGACAGGAAACACAGGGATAAATACACTGGGGAAAACAAGCGACACCTGGAGGGGGTGGAGACAATAACGAGGACAGGTGAAACAGATCAGGGTGTGACAAAGCTTATTTCATTAAATTCTACACATTTTGTAATGGGGTGTAAATTTTGCATTTTGCAGTTTCAAAGCAATATTTTCTTGCAATTCTAAAAATAAAAAATAAAATAAAAATTACAGCAATACATTTCGGCAAAAAAATAAATAAAAATAAATGTTAGCTGACATGGGCTAGTTGATCTGGACATTTCTGACAAGTTATAAATAGCTCTAAGTTTCTTCAGACACATTGGTGCAGCTAGCTTCCGGGTTAAGCAGGCGGGTGTTAGGAAGCGCGGTTTGCCGGGTCATGTTTCGGAAGACGCATGACTCGACCTTCACCTCCCGAGCCCGTTGGAGAGTTGCAGCGATGAGACAAGATAAAAATTGGGGAGAAAAAGGGGGTAAATTTTTTAAATTCAAAATAATTTGTATAAAATTATTAAAATGGAAAACAAAACAATTCTCAATAAAGAAGTTATCAGCAAAGTCACTGCTAGTAGGAAAAGTCAAGTGCAAGGCTACTGGGTCATTAGCTATCCCAAATCAATATATTGATCTAGTGTGATGCAACACCCTCTTTTCACGCCACTTCGATACAAAGTGATTTTTATGGCAGGTTAGGAGAGCATTTTCCTAACCTTAACCTCAGTCTCCTAACCTGATACGACTAATTCACTTTGGTATCGAAGTGGCGTTAAAAGACTGTTCCTCTTGTGCAGTGGTTCCCAAACTTTTTATAGTCCCGTACCCCTTCAAACATTCAACCTCCTTCTGAGTACCCCCTCTAGCACCACTCTCAAATGTTGTTTTTTGCCATCATTTTAAGCCTGCCACACATGCACACTATACAATATATTTCTTAAACATAAGAATGAGTGTGAGTTTGTCACAACCCGATTTGTGGGAAGTGACAAAGAGCTCTTATAGGACCAGGGCACAAATAATAATACAATAACAATCAATAATTTAGCTCTTTATTTAACCATCTTACATATAAAACCTTATTTGTTCAATGAAAATTGTGAATAACTCACAACAGGTTAATGAGAAGGGTGTGCTTGAAAGGATGCACATACTGTAACTCTGCAATGTTGTATTGGAGAGAGTCTCACTCTTAAATCATTTTCCACACAGTCTGTGCCTGTATTTAGTTTTCATGCTAGTGAGGGCTCTCTCACATAGGTACGTGGTTGCAAAGGGCATCAGTGTCTTAACAGTGCGATTTTCCAAGGCAGGATACTCTGAGCGCAGCCCAATCCAGAAATCTGGCAGTGGCTTCTGATTAAATAAAAATTTCACAGAACTGCTTGTTGCAATTTCGATGAGGCTCTCTTGTTCAGATATCGGTAAGTGGACTGGAGGCAGGGCATGGAAGGGATAACGAATCCAGTTGTTTGTGTCACCCGTTTTCAGAAAGTACCTGCGTAATTGCGCACCCAACTCACTCAGGTGCTTCGCTATATCACATTTGACATTGTCAGTAAGCTTGAGTTCATTTCCACACAAAAAAACTCATACAATGATAGAAAGACCTGTGTGTTGTCCTTGTCATGCAGACAGAGAAGAGCTCCAACTTCTTAATCATAGCCTCAATTTTGTCCCGCACATTGAATATAGTTTTTTAATAAATTTTTTATTTCACCTTTATTTAACCAGGTAAACTAGTTGAGAACAAGTTCTCATTTGCAACTGCGACCTGGCCGGGATAAAGCAAAGCAGTGTGACACAGACAACAACACAGAGTTACACATGGAGTAAACAATAAACAAGCCAATAACACAATAAACAAGTCAATGACACAGTAGAAAAAATAAAGTCTATATTTATTTATTTGATTTTATTTGACCTTTATTTAACCAGGTAGGCAAGGTGAGAACACCTTTATTTAACCAGGTAGGCAAGGTGAGAACACCTTTATTTAACCAGGTAGGCAAGGTGAGAACACCTTTATTTAACCAGGTAGGCAAGGTGAGAACACCTTTATTTAACCAGGTAGGCAAGGTGAGAACACCTTTATTTAACCAGGTAGGCAAGGTGAGAACACCTTTATTTAACCAGGTAGGCAAGGTGAGAACACCTTTATTTAACCAGGTAGGCAAGGTGAGAACACCTTTATTTAACCAGGTAGGCAAGTTGAGAACAAGTTCTCATTTACAATTGCAACCTGGCCAAGATAAAGCAAAGCAGTTCGACAGATACAACGACACAGAGTTACACATGGAGTAAAACAAACATACAGTCAATAACACAGTATAAACAAGTCTATATACAATGTGAGCAAATGAGGTGAGAAGGGAGGTAAAGGCAAAAAAGGCCATGGTGGCAAAGTAAATACAATATAGCAAGTAAAACACTGGAATGGTAGTTTTGCAATGGAAGAATGTGCAAAGTAGAAATAAAAATAATGGGGTGTAAAGGAGCAAAATAAATAAATAAATAAAAATTAAATACAGTTGGGAAAGAGGTAGTTGTTTGGGCTAAATTATAGGTGGGCTATGTACAGGTGCAGTAATCTGTGAGCTGCTCTGACAGTTGGTGCTTAAAGCTAGTGAGGGAGATATACAGTGTGTGCAAAGGGCATGAGGAGGTAGGCAATAAATAGGCCATAGTAGCGAATAATTACAATTTAGCAGATTAACACTGGAGTGATAAATGAGTAGATGATGATGTGATAGTTGCGGAGAGTCCCTGTAATCCTAGATTCAGATCATTCAGGCAAGAAAAAACATCACCCTGATAGGTCAGTCGTCTGAGAAGCTCGTCATCAAGCAAGCGGTCAGAGAAGTGAAAATGATGGTCAATAAAGAAAACTTTAAGCTTGTCTCTCAGTTCAAAAAAACTTGTCAATACTTGATAACCAGCACACTTCTGTATGTTGTAAAAGTGTTACATGGTCGCTGCCCATATCATTGCACAGAGCAGAAAATACACGAGAGTTCAGGGGCCTTGCTTTAATAAAGTTAACCATTTTCACTGTAGTGTCCAAAACGTCTTTCAAGCTGTCAGGCATTCCCTTGGCAGCAAGAGCCTCTCGGTGGATGCTGCAGTGTACCCAAGTGGCGTCGTTACCACTCCACCATGTCTCCCTGTCATTGTTTTTGCTCCATCAGTACAGAGACCAACATGAGCAGCAGCTATGTTTGGCTACATACAGACCGTTAGTGAAATTCCCACGAGAGAGTAACAGTTAATGTGATTGGTTGTTAATTATTTGACTAGGCTACCTGTATTTTACATTGTGTTGTTATTTCGCTGAACACCTAGATGGTTTAATTGTATTTTTGGCGAGAAAAAAACCTCACCCAAATGTATAGCCCCGTTGTAAAATAAAAATGAACTGTTTTTTTGGGGGGGGTGTACCCCCGACGGGGAACTTGTTGGTTGGTTTGTTGTATGTGTTAATGTTAGGTCTTACCTGTTGCTGTAGAGTCCTGAGTGTGTCCTTGGTGTTGGTCAGCTCTGCCTCCAGCTGCTGAGCCCTCTGCTGGTGTGTGTTGGCCTCCTGCTGAGCACTGAGCTGGGCCTGCCTGCTCTCCCCTGCCTCCTTCTTCAGACTCTCCACCTGGGTCCTGAAGCATGCACACGGCCACAGACACACCCTCAGTCAGGGGCTCCCAGTCTTTAAACGACCACTACTTTCAAACTGGCATGTTTGATACCTCTCTCTGCCAACGCTACCCCCCACATGCTGTAAACTTTGTTTTCACTCTCGTCTACATTTTCAAAATCAAAGGGAATTTCATTTATCTTGTGATGTAATGTGAAAAATGTGCTCATTTGAGAGTAATGCGTGTGTGTTTGTGTCTGCCAGATTTAATCTGAGCAGGCAAGCCTGAACATTTAATGAGAGGCCGTTGCACTAATTCTGGCTGTGCGGTGCTTTGCGGTGTGGCATGGTGTAGTGGGGTGAGCGTTGGGCTGATGGGGCGCTGGGGCGTGAGTGATGGGATCAGAGTTGTGTGTGTGAGAGGTGGCCATGGCCTGTTTACCGTCAGGTGAAGCAGCTAATCAAATCCCAGTTTGCGCCCTCTCTCCCTGAGACATTAACTCAGACCACAGTAAAGCGTCAAAGCCCTCGCCTGCCCAGGGAGGGACATACCCCGAGTTAGGGAGGGGGACAAGGGACACACCAGCAAAGTGTGAAGGAGAAACTTATACTGTACGTAGAGCAGAGTGTGAAGGAGAAACTTATACTGTACGTAGAGCAGTGCGAGAAGGAGAAACTTATACTGTACATAGAGCAGAGTGTGAAGGAGAAACTTATACTGTACGTAGAGCAGAGCGTGAAGGAGAAACTTATACTGTACATAGAGCAGAGTGAAGGAGAAACTTATACTGTACATAGAGCAGAGTGTGAAGGAGAAACTTATACTGTACATAGAGCAGAGTGTGAAGGAGAAACTTATACTGTACATAGAGCAGAGTGTGAAGGAGAAACTTATACTGTACGTAGAGCAGAGCGTGAAGGAGAAACTTATACTGTACGTAGAGCAGAGTGTGAAGGAGAAACTTATACTGTACATAGAGCAGAGTGTGAAGGAGAAACTTATACTGTATGTAGAGCAGAGTGTGAAGGAGAAACTTATACTGTACGTAGAGCAGTGCGAGAAGGAGAAACTTATACTGTACATAGAGCAGAGTGTGAAGGAGAAACTTATACTGTACATAGAGCAGAGTGTGAAAGAGAAACTTATACTGTATGTAGAGCAGAGTGTGAAGGAGAAACTTATACTGTACGTAGAGCAGAGTGTGAAGGAGAAACTTATACTGTACATAGAGCAGAGCGTGAAGGAGAAACTTATACTGTATGTAGAGCAGAGTGTGAAGGAGAAACTTATACTGTACGTAGAGCAGTGCGAGAAGGAGAAACTTATACTGTACATAGAGCAGAGTGAAGGAGAAACCTATACTGTATGTAGGGCAGAGTGTGAAGGAGAAACTTATACTGTACGTAGAGCAGAGTGTGAAGAAGGCGTTTCCTAGGGACATGTTCTACCAAAGAGCTGCCCCTCCTCTCTGCCAATACCCATCCGATAAGCAACACCTTTAGAGAGTCTAAGACAAAGAGAGAACGAGAGATATAGAGAGGAGGTGGGCGGGGGTTGAGGGGTAAAGCCCTTCCAGAAGTGAGTGAGTGTTTGAGAGTGTGTGTGTGTGTGTGGGGGGGGAGCCTTCTCAGTGCTCACCTCCCTCTCCCATTGACAAGGTGGCCGCAGTAACAGCAAATCGATGGCTCGTGAATCCCCTGCATCCCCCCCTCTCCAGTCTGATCAATATCCCTGGCAATTAGAATCCCCTATCTGCATGGCTGTGGGGACCTCTGGGTGGCTTGCCAGCCCACAAACACCCAATTTAGTCCTCAGCCTATCACTTAATTACTAAATCCTCCCTAATGCCTATTGGCAGGCGGCGGGCGCACTCCAAGCGGCAGGACGGCTGACTGAACAGGAGACCTTTGGCAAGGTGTTGGTTAAGACGCTCCCATCTCTCTTCTCCTGGCCAGTTAAACATATGATTTCACAAGAGGGCCCCGACCTGGAATGATCCGCCTATCGAGCGGCCGGAGCACACACAGCCCAGATGGACAGGGGAGAGGAGGAGGAGAGCGGGGGAGGCAGCGTGCCAAGGGTCACAAAGCCAAAACACTTTTCTCTCTTTCTCTCAGCCACTAAGATACAGACACGGTTGAGAGTGTGTGTGAGGCACAGTGGGTTTTTAAACACATTTAACATCAGATTTTCATCAGATCACATTTTCTTCACAGGCATTATTTAGAGTGATTGTTTGAGAGGCTTGTCTGAGTCATAAAGACACTGTGGCCTTACTGGTCAAAAGGTTCAGTTTGGATCTAAATGGGAATAAGACAGTCTTACAGACTCATGGCAATCAGCAAATACTCAAGTCACTGTTGAACTAATGGCTCAGTGAAATGTGAAGGATTGTGGTTAAAGACAGGGTTCATGACATGAAGTCATGCTGTGTGCTTGGCGGTGGAGGGCTGCATGTCCCGACAGAGATCATTGAGTCACGGTCCGGCATTTTTCATCTTGTGGCCAAATCTTTCCAAGGAAATTAACTTAAATATGATTAGGCTGTAGTTTACGACAAGTGTCTGTAAATAAATATTGACAATAATAGCAAGAAGCAGAGGGAGCTCAACCAAAGTGAGTCGAGGTGCAATCCAAAAATGTGATCATCATTGAAAAGGAAAAGGCAAAACGCGCAAATACCATGGTGAGCATTCTGCCCTTTTCTTTTTCAATAAATATTGATTACTCGTTTATTTGTATCTGCCTACAAATCGTACTGCTCCTAAAAGGTATAGCTATATCCTATATGCAAAATGTAGCTCAAGAGAAAGTGCAAGTGTCAGCTGTCATCATTCTTGCTGCTTCAAGTTCAGTAGCCATACCTTGCCTAGTTGGAAGTGTGAGATCAGGTGCGCGTTTGGTCTCAATTTAATAGAGAAGGCTGTAGCCTATGCATAGGTGGAGAAGCACGGGGCAGTTCTCTTTCCAAGGAAATTAGCTTCATAAATATAATTAGGCTATAGTTTACTACACTGCCTAGTAATAAATATGAATCACCCATATTATTTTGTCACCGTCTGAAAATCGCCCCACTCCTAAAAGGTAGGCTATTAAACGTAGCTCAAGACAAAATGCAAGTGTCTGCTCTCTCTCCAACTTCGCTCTCTTCAAACTAAGTCTAGCCTATTGGCTGATATAGCCCAGTAATATAGATAGCCTAATATAATGGAGAATGTGAGACTCTCTGGAAATGTTACTTATTTCGTAGGTTATTTTTGGGCATTATGATATTGACAATAGAGCACAAAATTGCTAGGACCATGGCTAGCAAGCTAGCTGCATCACATACGCCTAAAATAACATTGCGGTTTGGGTTCGGGACCAGTTCTTGCGGGAGCAGGTGGGAGTTAGACAGAAAGCCAGCGGGAGCGAGTAGGTGTGGTATGAAAAGCTGCGGGTGCAGGTGGGAACGGCATGAATAAATCAGTCATGCGCAGACCTCTACTTGGATCCAGATAGAGACAGACAGTCAGAGGGCTTTAGGGAACCCAAAGCCCTGCAGGTCATGTTCTGTGGTGCGGAGTCTCTCCTTTAAGGTGCGTAGCTCTGCCTGTAGCTTCCTCTGCGCCTGCTCTGCCCCCCCCTCCCCCAGCAACACCTTCTCCTCCTGACGAGCCAGCTCCTGGGCTGAGACACATAACATCATTTACTATCAACAACACTATTATATTACATATCTTATCTGTTATCTTGTGTGCTGATTTGCCCTCCTTCTGCATTCATGCATGTTCCGTTGTCTCTTATTTTGATGGTCCCTTTGAGTGCATATGCATATGTTAGTATGCATGTGTGAGTGTGTGTGTCAGACAAAAGGCCCCAGGCTGTGAATTGATGGTCTGTTTCATTGCTGGCTAGCTGCTGAGGCAGGCAGGACGTAAACAGGTGTCTGTCTCATACTGATCATTAAAGTCAGCCCTAGAGGCTGCACTGCTGCTGCTGCCACTACAACCATGTCACTCTCCTCTTTCTCCCCTTCCCTCCTTCCATCAGCATTACTCTCATTCCTTCTTCCTCATGCATCTACTGCTTTTAACTGTTTTTTAGAACCTCTTCTCCATCAAGGAAGAGGGAAGGAGAGAGAGAGAGACAAACAGTCAGACAAAGAGAGACAGAGCAAGACAGAGAAATAGGGAGAGAGAGAGAGCTACAAAGGTACCTGACTACACACGAGTCCAGCTTTATAGACACCAGTCTCCCAGCCCACCCCCCAGGACTGTGTAATCCTCCTACCCGTGTCCCTGCAGCATCCTTGGGCCTCCTTTAGTTCCTCCCTGAGGGTCATCAGCTGGGTCCTGAGAGAGCCACACTCTACCTCTCTCTGCTGTCCTTCCCTCCTGCCCCTCTGGACGTCAGCCTCCAGGCCCCTGGCTGCAGCTGCCTGCCGCTCCACCTCCACAGCCCGACTCCTCAGAGTCTCCCGGGCCTCCAGCAGGTCAGCCTTCGAACGCCTCAGGAGGTTATCCCGCATCTGCACTGCCTGGGAGGGAAAAGAGGTAAGGCTCAGTCAAAGTGTGAGTGTATGTGTGTGTGAACATACACTACCGTTAAAAAGTTTGGGGCCACTTAAAAACACCAGTCTCAATGTCAACAGTCAAATCAAATCAAATCAAATGTATTTATATAGCCCTTCGTACATCAGCTGATATCTCAAAGTGCTGTACAGAAACCCAGCCTAAAACCCCAAACAGCAAGCAATGCAGGCCTTTCCCTAGAAAGGCCAAAACCTAGGAAGAAACCTAGAGAGGAACCAGGCTATGTGGGGTGGCCAGTCCTCTTCTGGCTGTGCCGGGTGGAGATTATAACAGAACATGGCCAAGATGTTCAAATGTTCATAAATGACCAGCATGGTCCAATAATAATAAGGCAGAACAGTTGAAACTGGAGCAGCAGCACGGCCAGGTGGACTGGGGACAGCAAGGAGTCATCATGTCAGGTAGTCCTGAGGCATGGTCCTAGGGCTCAGGTCCTCCGAGAGAGAGAAAGAAAGAGAGAAAGAGAGAATTAGAGAGAGCACACTTAAATTCACACAGGACACCGAATAGGACAGGAGAAGTACTCCAGATATAACAAACTGACCCTAGCCCCCGACACATAAACTACTGCAGCATAAATACCGGAGGCTGAGACAGGAGGGGTCAGGAGACACTGTGGCCCCATCCGAGGACACCCCCGGACAGGGCCAAACAGGAAGGATATAACCCCACCCACTTTGCCAAAGCACAGCCCCCACACCACTAGAGGGATATCTTCAACCACCAACTTACCATCCTGAGACAAGGCTGAGTATAGCCCACAAAGATCTCTGCCACGGCACAACCCAAGGGGGGGCACCAACCCAACCCAGACAGGATGATCACATCAGAGACTCAACCCACTCAGGTGACGCACACCTCCCAGGGACGGTATGAGAGAGCCCCAGTAAGCCAGTGACTCAGCCCCTGTAATAGGGTTAGAGGCAGAGAATCCCAGTGGAAAGAGGGGAACCGGCCAGGCAGAGACAGCAAGGGCGGTTCGTTGCTCGAGAGCCTTTCCGTTCACCTTCCCACTCCTGGGCCAGACTACACTCAATCATATGACCCACTGAAGAGATGAGTCTTCAGTAAAGACTTAAAGGTTGAGACCGAGTTTGCATCTCTGACATGGGTAGGCAGACCGTTCCATAAAAATGGAGCTCTATAGGAGAAAGTCCTGCCTCCAGCTGTTTGCTTAGAAATTCTAGGGACAATTAGGAGGCCTGCGTTTTGTGACCGTAGCGTACGTGTAGGTATATACGGCAGGACCAAATCAGAGTTAGGTAGGAGCAAGCCCATGTAATGCTTTGTAGGTTCGCAGTAAAACCAGTAACAGTAGCAGTAACAGTGAAGAGGCGACCCCAGAATGCTGGCCTTCTAGACAGAGTTGGCCCATCTTAATCTTTTCTTTTTATTGGCCGGTCTGAGATATTGCTTTTTCTTTGCAACTCTGCCTAGAAGGCCAGCATCCTGGGGTCGCCTCTTCACTGTTGACATTGAGACTGGTGTTTTGCGGGTACTATTTAATGAAGCTGCCAGTTGAGGACTTGTGAGGCGTCTGTTTCTCAAACTAGACACTCTAATGTACTTGTCCTCTTGCTCAGTTGTGCACCGGGGCCTCCCACTCCTCTTTCTATTCTGGTTCGAGCCAGTTTGCCTTGTTCTGTGAAGGGAGTAGTACACATCATTGTACGAGATCTTCAGTTTCTTGGCAATTTCTTGCATGGAATAACCTTCCTTTCTCAGAACAAGAATAGGCTGACGAGTTTCAGAAGAAAGTCCTTTGTTTCTGGCCATTTTGAGCCTGTAATTGCTTCTTTAATCAGGACAACAGTTTCAGCTGTGCTAACATAATTGCAAAAGGGTTTTCTAATGATCAATTAGCCTTTTAAAATGAAAAACTTGGATTAGGGAACACAACGTGCCATTGAAACACAGGAGTGATGGTTGCTGATAATGGGCCTCAGTACGCCTATGTAGATATTCCATTTAAAAAATCAGCCGTTTCCAGCTACAGTAGTCATTTACAACATTAACCAGGACTACACTGTTTTTCTGATCAATTTGATGTTATTTTAATGGACAAAAAAAGCATATTTTCTTTCAAAAACAAGGACATTTCTAAGTGACCCCAAACTTTTGAAAGGTAGTGTATACTCCTGTGTGTGTATCCTCTTATCCAGAGAGTTCTATTTATGTGTGTGTGTGTTTTACACTTCCTGAAGTTCTGAGTGAGTAGGTGTATGTAAGGTCTTTCTATCCTATCCTCCAGGCATGTTGGAGGTGATGGGGCCTGGCCTGGCATCGTGCCGCAGTGTGTACCTGCTGTCTCTTGGCACACTGTCTGTGGGCGGCCTGCAGGTCCTGCTCCAGCCTGGCAGCCCTCTGCTCTTGAGCTCCCACCTCCTCCAGCCTGCGCTGGCCCTCCATCATGGCCTCTGCCTGGAGCTGCCTCCCAGCCTCTTGCAGTCGCAGCACCTCTGCAGCACACACACACGGATGCACACACACAAGGAGGCACACACACAAATACACCCACACTAAAAAATGAACCCTTTATGTATTCTATCATAAACACAAAGTTATTGGTTGAGTTGTGTCATGCCCACCACACCTGCCACAGTGTTGTCCTTGAGCTGGGTGAGTCTGGACACCTCCTCTCTCAGCTGAGGAACCTCTGACTGGCACACACTGAGGTCCTGGCTACCCTGGGCACACTGCTCCACGGTCTGGGAGAATGCTGAGACACACACACACACACGGACACACACGGACACCTGTCACATACCTATGACTATGCCTGAGGGGAAGGGGAGGACCGAAGCCCAAGGCTTTCCACATCCTCACCTGAGAGACCCAGCATAGCAATGCCTCCCCCCTCCTCCACCCCCCAGGACATCTCCACACCTGCTCTAGCGCGTTCAGTGAAGCGCCTGCCCCTAATTTGGCATTTCCACCATGATGGCATGAGTATCAGTGTGTGGAGGAAGCATCCTGTGTTAGGGGAGCACCTATCTGACAGGTGTCACATCCAATCTGCACAGACCTACTGATGTTTTAACTATTCAATTAACCAGCCAACTGCACTGTGTGGCTGCCATGACATATTTACCTAAGATAAGTTGTTTGTGTGTGTGTGTGTGTGTGAGAGCAGGCAGCTGACAGGTCAACATGTCACTGTCACTCTTCCTCCGGTAGAGTGTGTGTGTGTATGTGTGTCAGCAATCTCCCCACTGCTCTCAGACCCTATCAAACATGGTGGAGAAAATACAAGCCAACAGCTTTGAGTGAAATATGTACGTAAACATTAAGTGAAAATAATAAAAGTATAATTCAGCCATGTTGAGGAGGGAAGATCCTGCCATCTTCCCCCTTCATCTCAGACCATTAAAATAACGAGTTGTCACCAGGCTCTGCTTTCACTACCCCCTGACGCTGACACCCGTCAAGACAAATCTAGATTTCATGGCCACTTACAGATGTATAAATAGTCAAACGAGGTGCTCTAACCATCTATAAAACGCAGCTAAAAGGTTGCCAGAAGATGGCGGGCATCGTGGGCCAGCCGGGCTGGGTAATCAATCTGGGCTGAGTCGGAGTGGAGCAGGGAGCGGTGGCTGCGTGCGTTGGGAGTAGGGCAGTAAATCACGTCAGCGCAGCGCGGGCGCTCCTCTGACACGCCAGCCACTCCAGCTGACACTGGGACTGTTTGACAGCCTGATGGATCGCCCCACTACACTCCATTAAAGGCAAACGGGCACACGCACGCTGACATAACAAACAATTAGTCACCGTGGCCGTTATGGACCTTGGTTGGTGTGGGTCAGGGTCTGTCTGGCGATGGCTGCTCTGACTTCCTGTCTAGGGTCAGTTTAAAGCCAGGGTTGGAATACACCGAACTACAATGAACTTACTGAACATACAGTAGGACCAAACTTCTAACTATAGTTGATGAGTGAAGTTTTAAAGACAATGACTTTCTCTGGTCACTGTGATTTCACTGGCCACAGTGACTGGTTGTGTTAGCAGGACTCCAGCATGAAGAGGTGAAGTGTTCTGCCCCTACTGTACCTGTTGTAGTTCCTGGATGCGGTAGAGCTGTGAGTCGTAGTCTGAGTCAGAGTGGATGTGACTGGCTCTGTAGACAGAGAAATCAGCTTGGCTCTTCACCACACTCTCCTCCTGTTCCTCCACCTGAGAGAGGCACACAGGAACAAACATAGTACACAGATATATCTGTTGACAGACCGGTACAGAACCACTGTCATGCGGTTGACTTTAGTAGGTCTCTCCTCCCATTTCCTTCCTGTGTTGTGTAGTTGAGTGTTGCGAGGTAGAGACAGAAGGACTGGCTGGAGCTCTGTGAGACTATGGTTGAAGGGCAGACTGCATGGGGTCCTCCTGTCTGACTGTGGGTGAGGCAGGCCGGGGGTCACTATGAGACTAAGTTTGGGGCTGAGGTGCTGGGTGAGTTCACACTAATGAAACAGAGACAGGCAAACAGTTTCCCCTCAGTCTCCCCCGTCTGCACGCTGTGCTGGGCCTGATGGCTCGTGACTGGAGCACATTCTGCTTCTCACAGATGAGTTGGCCTGTCTGAGGGGCACACACACACACGCACACACACACACACACACAGTCAAAATGTCCTATTGGGTGTCGGTGGTTTGTCAGGATTACTTTGTGCTGCTGCACTTATAAAACACTCCCAAATGGCCTCTACGTTTATGAGGCTAATATATCTATCTGAATATGGTGTTCCTCTCATTACCCACTGTTGTTATTTGTTGTCTATGTTTTCCAGACAGCCTTCACTACCTCGTGTCGGTAGTGTTCATAAAGCCAGGGCCCGTTACAGGCAGGATGAAGATGGAGTGAGAGGTGGTGAAATCAGCTGGTTGTATTGATGTCTCACAGCAGACTCAGAGCAATCGGCTCATTAAATGAAATCAGACTCTCTCTCCCTCTCTCTACCTCCCTCTCTCACACAGACATACACACACCCCAGTTTCCAGACAACAAATGTAAACTTAGGAAAGAGGTAAAGAAACATTGGTGTGAAAAAATAACTTGGCAGGAAGTGATCACTTAAAAGTCTGAACCGAGCGGGTGGTGTGTCGCGCTGTGTGCACTAAGGACCCAGCTGAGGATGGGAGAGATCAATACTGTGTGTGTGATTGAGAGCCTCTGTGTTACCAATGGAGCTCTGCTGTGTGGGAGGGGGTGTTGTTAGGGACCCAGGTGGTGGGCTGTGGGGGTAAGAGCTGAAGGTGATGGGAACGGTGCCTCCATTGTGGGCTCACAGAAGGAGGTAAATGCCCAACTGCATCTCAAACCACCCCCAGACCACATAAACGCTGAGCTCCACTGGGCACGGCTGCTATTATTTCAGCCACATATCGCATACCCAGCATGATTTTCCACTTTGCTTCTTCCGTGCATGGAGCTGTCAACCACCCCGTGTCTCACACACACATGCATGCACACAACCACACACACCCAAACAAGTCCAAACATCCATCCTTCCTCTCCACTGCTCTGCCCATGTAATCCAGTCGTCCCCTCCTCTCTGCTTCCTCCTGCCAGCCATTAACGGTGGTGCTCTGTGCTGTGTGCTGTGCTCTGTGCTGTCCAGGGAGCTCACACTGCCTGTGTTTTCTCATTGTGTTTCCTCCTGTTTGGGGGCCATGAAGCCGATCAATAAGAATCAGTGAAAACACTTCCAGAGGTCCCCAGGCCTCCGACTCCCAGTGTGTTGTACCCTGTCTGACTCCACCCGTTTACAGATCAGCAGCAGAGATGGAGCCTTTACCTACAGAGGTGTGGCACGACAACTGACCTGCATGTAGCTTCACTCACCTGAGAGGCCAGTTGGGTATACTACAGTGCTAGTACTACTTGACTGGCTTTGACTTCACCGCATGACTGGCACTGTTCTAGGTAGCAGGGGTAGTGAGCAGGACGAGTGGGCCTGACTGTGTAGAGGGAAACCACTGAGTGGACTAGTATGTTAATCTAGGTTTGTAGTGGAAAGAGAGTGACTAGCACAGCGTGACCGGGTTTGTCTGTGTCTGTGGACGAGTCTGTCATTGGGAAGCTACATTCCTGTAGATGAGGATCAGCGTGACTGACTGACCTAACTGGTCTGACTGACTGACTGACTGTCCGACCTGTCGTCTCAGTGCGGCGGTGCTGTCTCTCATAGTGCTGATGACCATCTCACACTCCTGGCTGTGTTTGCGGCTGGACTCCAGGTCTCTCTGGGTGTCTCGGAGGTGCTGGCTCAGGGCACCATCCCCGCTCTCCAGCTGGGCACTGTGGGCCTTCAGCTCCCCCCTGTAACACCACCGCCTGGGCACACAGACGCAGCACATGCTCGTCCCGCTCCACCACCTGGGACACAGACACACAGGGACACGCAGGCAGGCACACAAACACACATATACATAAAAAAGGCATGCTATTAACACTCATAAATCAGGCCTAGTGATGTATGCAAGAACAACTCCTGGCAGCAAGGCAGCAAGCAGCAGAGATGAAAAACACAACAATTGGAGAGCTAGAAGGTTCTAGCTGCATTTTAGTCTAAATGGAGTTAATGACAGCCTTGTTCTGTTCAATGTTCCCTACCTACAGTGGGGCAAAAAAGTATTTAGTCAGCCACCAATTGTGCAAGGCCTGTAATTTTCATCATAGGTACACTTCAACTATGACAGACAAAATGAGGGAAAACAATCCAGAAAATCACATTGTAGGATTTTTAATGAATTTATTAAATGTATTTATTTAAGTAACTTTAACGCCAATTATCTTAGAAACATGTTCTAGCAGATAGAACCTCTAGCAGATAGAACCTCTAGCAGACAGAAGCTCTAGCAGACAGAACCTCTAGCAGACAGAACCTCTAGCAGATAGAACCTCTAGCAGATAGAACCTCTAGCAGATAGAACCTCTAGCAGATAGAACCTCTAGCAAATAGAAGCTCTGGAAAAACTAGAAAAAGCTCCAGTATCATCTCTTAGTTTTCCTGCAGGGTGAGGATGGCGTGGAGCTGACCTGAGCCCTGGCTTCCTTCAGGTCCTCGTCCTGGGCCTGTAGAGTGCTGTCCTGCTGGGAGATCTTGGTGAGGCAGGCCTGGTACTTGACCCTGTACAGCTCCAGGGACCTGGTCAGGGGCTGCAGCCTTGTCTCTGTGTCCACTGCTCTGCTCTCAGCCTCCTGCAGCACAGCCCTCAGCCTAGACAACACATTCTCAGAACACTGTAGTCTACTTCAATATGCCTGTATAATGGCTTACATACACCTGCAACAGGAACAGTACTGAGGGTACTTCACTGCTTATTAAAGTGAAGAGAAATCCATGTTCCTGTCTTTCTGTGTACTGTACTCCTCTCACTCCTCCCACCCACCTCCTCCTCTGCCTACCTGGTCTGTCTCTGGGCGTGCTCCAGGTCAGAGCGGAGGTGCTTCATGGTTGCTCTACACTGCTGCAGCCTGCCCTGGGTCTCCTGTAGCTCAGCCCTCAGGCCCGACACCTCTCCTGCTGAGACCGGACCTCTGACTGCCACCGCTGCAGCTCCCCGCGCAGAACACACACTGCCCCCTGCTGGTTGTCCCGCTGGAGAGAGAAGGGAGTGTCAGTGGGGTAGTGTGTAGGGAGAATGTGTGTGTTTGTGTATGTGTATGTTTGTGTGTGTATGTGTGTGTGTGTATATATGTATGTAAGTGTGTATGTTTGTTTGTTTTTTGTTTGTTTGTATGTATGTACAGTGGGGCAAAAAAGTATTTAGTCAGCCACCAATTGTGCAAGTTCTCCCACTTAAAAAGATGAGAGAGGTCTGTAATCTTCATCATAGGAACACTTCAACTATGACAGACAAAATTTGAAAAAAAAAATCCAGAAAATCACATTGTAGGATTTTGAATTAATTTATTTGCAAATTATGGTGGAAAATAAGTATTTGGTCACCTACAAACAAGCAAGATTTCTGGCTCTCACAGACCTGTAACTTATTCTTTAAGAGGCTCCTCTGTCCTCCACTCATTACCTGTATTAATGGCACCTGTTTGAACTTGTTATCAGTATAAAAGACACCTGTCCACAACCTCAAACAGTCACACTCAAACTCCACTATGGCCAAGACCAAAGAGCTGTCAAAGGACACCAGAAACAAAATTGTAGACCTGCACCAGGCTGGGAAGACTGAATCTGCAATAGGTAAGCAGCTTGGTTTGAAGAAATCAACTGTGGGAGCAATTATTAGGAAATGGAAGACATACAAGACCACTGATAATCTCCCTTGATCTGGGGCTCCACGCAAGATCCCCGTGGGGTCAAAATGATCACAAGAACGGTGAGCAAAAATCCCAGAACCACACGGGTGACCTAGTGAATGACCTGCAGAGAGCTGGGACCAAAGTAACAAAGCCTACCATCAGTAACACACTACTAACAAAGTTTATCTCAATACTATGTTATATACCCTTTGTTGGCAATGACAGAGGTCAAACGTTTTCTGTAAGTCTTCACAAGGTTTTCACACACTGTTGCTGGTGTTTTGGCCCATTCCTCCATGCAGGGGAATTTTCCCTCATTTTGTCTGTTATAGTTGAAGTGTACCTATGATGAAAATTACAGGCCTCTCTCATCTTTTTAAGTGGGAGAACTTGCACAATTGGTGGATGACTAAATACTTTTTTGCCCCACTGTATGTGTGTGTGTATATATATGTGTCTGTGTGTATATATGTGTGTGTGTGTGTGTGTGTATATACACATGAGGGGTGTAGGACACACACAGACAGAACAGACAGATATGATCCAGTACACTCCTTCAGCCTTCCTTCCTCTCCCTGCAGCTCCACCGAGGCACTTTAATGACACCAGCTCTACATTACATTACTACACTCCAGAGTACAATATCCCAGATGGGATAATATTAGTTTTCCCCTGGCTGATGATGCATTACAAAAATAAGGAGCAGTGTAACAGATGGCTCTCAGGGTAAAAATAATAAATCCCAGACTTGTAACATGGCTGGGAGACACGCACCCACACCCACAAAACACTTCTGTGATTCATCTACTCCTTCGTTCTTACTGACTTCTAAGCCAGGAGTAAGAGAGAGAGAGACTTACAAACATCATTAAGACCCCAGTGCTAATTGTGTTCTTTTAAATGAGTTAAATCTGATGACTCCATTAGAGACTCCATTGATGTCTCCCAGGAATGGAGGGAGGGAGGGAGTGAGAGGATGGACTGAGGCAGTCTGTGACATCACAAACCGTGTAGACACACAAATGTGGAGGTAAAAGATACATGCAGACAAAAGAGGACAGATGAAGAGGATAAATATAATAATAATAATAATAGTGGGACAGATATAGGGGAGAGAGAGAGAGAGAGAGAAAGAGGGAGAGAGAGAGAGAAAGAGGGAGAGAAAGAGAGAAAGAGAGAGAGAGAGAGAGAGAGAGAGAGGGAGAGAGAGAGAGAGAGAAAGAGGGAGAGAGAAAGAGAGAGAGCGAGAGAGAGCGAGAGACTAATCCATAATACTGCCTGCCTGCCTGGCCTGCTGCATACATTACTGCATCAATCAGTGCTAAGCTGCAGTGTAATTTTCTAACTCCCTATTTCTCTCCCAACCTCATCACACAGACAACACCCCATGGCTATTTTTGATGAGATTCATAGCTATAGAGAGGGAGAGAGGAGGTGAGGGAAGGGGGGGAAGGGTGTTTATAGAGCAGCCTCTCTCCCTCTCCCTCACCCTCTCTCGCAGCTCAACCACTGATTAATTTCCAACTAGATCGCTTGGCTAGCAGTATTATTAGCATAACATTTCCATGGATCAGGCCCTGCAATAAAACCCTTTCATCAAGTCGCTTGTCAGACATAACATTTCAAATCTCATTTTGTTTCTAATATAATTTTCTTACTGGGTGTGTGTGGAAGGTAGCGGGAGCTGGGAAAATGGACAGTGGGGGAGGTGGGGGTGGAGGGATGTTATGCAGAAGATAAACGGAGTCATCAATCAAAATTAAAAGAGCTCTGGGTTGGGAAGGAGGCGTTGGTGTTAACCATGGCCGCTTCAACACACACACACACACACACACACACACACACACACACACACACACACACACACACACACACACACACACACACACACACACACACACACACACACACACACACACACACACACACACACACTGTCACACTGCCCCCCCCCCGCCCAAGGTCAGTGCTTTCAGGGGCTGTCTGTCTGTAGAGTGGACAGAGGCTGAACTAAAGACAAAAGAACAGTCTGAACATCTTATCTTGTGACTGTGGCAGAACAGAATGGCAGGCAGACATGCAGCAGGAGCTCTGTCACCAAACTTAATCGATCACACAGGTCCACAAACTCAAAAAACGCCTTCCACGTCACAACGTGACAGCACAGGCATTGAATAACGATAAACCTTGCCTTGATTACAAAATGGTCCAAGCTGTCACTATTACAACCCCCTGCCCTAGTCCCACACTGTACCATTAATTATGAAAAATAACACGGCGGGGGAGGGATGGGGATTTCATTTGAATAAGGATACAGAATCAATGCAATTGAATCAATCTTAGCTAATTAAAATAAATCTATATTGTGAAACAATCAAGGTGCATAAACAAGATTCAAATAAATGAAGGAACTGTGCCAAGAGGCTGCCCACTTCTAATTAAATGATACTAATTGGAATTCCACGGCTGTGTGCTGTGCTGTGTGTTTGTTGTTGGCATGGAGAGAAAGAGAGAGGGATCGCTGACTGCCCACTCCTTTGTCTCTGCTGCTTCTCCTCAACAGCACACATTACTGCACACAGCCACACCATGGGTCATTTCTCATAGTCTGTGTATACAGTGACCTCCATAAGTATTGGGACAGTGACATTTTTAGTTGTTTTGGCATTGTACTCCAGCACTTATGGATTTCCATCCATATCGGGTGAACTGTTTTAGAAATTATAGTACTTTTTGCATATAGCCCCCCATTTTAGGGGACCAAAAGTACTGGGACAAATAATATGTGCATTAAAGTAGTCAAAAGTTGAGTATTTGGTCCCATATTCCTAGCATGCCATGATTACATCAAGCTTGCAACTCTGCAAACAGCATTTCTTTAAAACCTGGAAGTTTTGGTAAAGTTACCAGGATTTTACAACGCTATATGGGGATGAGAGGGTTAGGCATGCTGTAATAGGAGGGATGAGAGGGATAAACATTCTGTAATAGGAGGGATGAGGGTTAGACATATTGTAATAGGAGGGATGAGAGGGGTAGACATACTGTAATAGGAGGGATGAGGGTTAGACATACTGTAATAGGAGGGATGAGGATTAGACATACTGTAATAGGAGGGATGAGAGGGTTAGACATGCTGTAATAGGAGGGATGAGAGGGATAGACATGCTGTAATAGGAGGGATGAGAGGGTTAGACATGCTGTAATAGGAGGGATGAGAGGGTTAGACATGCTGTAATAGGAGGGATGATAGGGTTAAACATACTGTAATAGGAGGGATGAGGGTTAGACATATTGTAATAGGAGGGATGAGAGGGGTAGACATACTGTAATAGGAGGGATGAGGGTTAGACATACTGTAATAGGAGGGATGAGAGGGACATGCTGTAGACATACTGTAATAGGAGGGATGAGGGTTAGACATACTGTAATAGGAGGGATGAGAGGGTTAGACATGCTGTAATAGGAGGGATGATTAGACATGCTGTAATAGGAGGGATGAGAGGGTTAGACATGCTGTAATAGGAGGGATGAGAGGGATAGACATGCTGTAATAGGAGGGATGAGAGGGTTAGACATGCTGTAATAGGAGGGATGAGAGGGTTAGACATGCTGTAACAGGAGGGATGAGAGGGTTAGACATACTGTAATAGGAGGGATGAGAGGGTTAGACATACTGTATGTACAGTTGAAGTCAGAAGGATTGAGGTCATTGCTTTGTGATGGCCACTCCAATACCTTGACTTTGTTGTCCTTAAGCCATTTTGCCACAACTTTGGAAGTATGCTTGGGGTCATTGTTCATTTGGAAGACCCATTTGCGACCAGGCTTTAACTTCCTGACTGATGTCTTTTGATGTTGCTTCAATATAGCCACATAATTTTCCTCCTCATGATGCCATCTATTTTGTGGAGTTCCCTCCTGCAGCAAAGCACCCCCACAACATGTTGGGATGGTGTTCTTCGGCTTGCAAGCCTCCCCCTTTTTCCTCCAAACATAACGATGTTCATTATGGCCAAACAGTTCTATTTGTGTTTCATCAGATCAGAGTCATTTCTCCAAAAAGTATGATATTTGTCCCCATGTGCAGTTGAAAACCGTAGTCTGACTTTTTTATGGCGGTTTTAGAGCAGTGGCTTCTTCCTTGCTGAGCGGCCTTTCAGGTTATGTCGATATAGGACTAATTTTTACTGTGGATATAGATATTTTTGAACCTGTTTCTACCAGCATCTTCACAAGGTCCTTTGCTGTTGTTCTGGGATTGATTTGCACTTTCGCACCAAAGTACGTTCATCTCTAGGAGACAGAATGCGTCTCTTTCCTGAGTGGAATGATGGCTGCATGGTCCCATGGTGTTTATACTTGCGAACTATTGTTTGTACAGATGAACGTGGTACCTTCAGGCGTTTGGAAATTGCTCCCAAGGATGAACCAGACTTGTGGAGGTCTACAAAAAAAAAATCTGAGGTCTTGGCTGATTTCTTTTGATTTTCCCATGATGTCAAGCAAAGAGGCACTGAGTTTGAAGGTAGGCCTTGAAATACATCCACAGGTACACCTCCAATTGACTCAAATTATGTCAATTAGACTATCAGTAGCCTCTGACATGATTTTCTGGAATTTTCCAAGCTGTTGAAAGGCACAGTCAACTTAGTGTATGTAAACTTCTGACCCACTGGAATTGTGATCTCGTAAATTATTATTGAAATGATCTGTCTGTAAACAATTGTTGGAAAAATGACTTGTGTCATGCACAAAGTAGATATCCTAACTGACTTGCCAGAACTATAGTTTATTAACAAGAGATTTGTGGAGTGGTTGAAAAACAAGTTTTAATGACTCCAACCTAAGTCTATGTAAACTTCTGTGATATGTGTGACTGCATACTGTACATGCCCTGAGGTGGTGTAGAAACGTGTGAGTGCCAAGTGTATGTAGATTATGGTGTGTACATATTATATAGTTTATATAGATTACGGTGTGTGTATACATATTGTATACTTTATATAGATTATGGTGTGTGTATACATATTATATAGTTTATATAGATTACGGTGTGTGTATACATATTGTATACTTTATATAGATTATGGTGTGTGTATACATATTGTATAGTTTATATAGATTATGGTGTATACATATTGTATAGTTTATATAGATTATAGTGTGTGTATACATATTGTATAGTTTATATAGATTATGGTGTATACATATTGTATAGTTTATATAGATTATGGTGTGTGTATACATATTGTATAGTTTATATAGATTATGGTGTGTGTATACATATTGTATAGTTTATATAGATTATAGTGTGTGTATACATATTGTATAGTTTATATAGATTATGGTGTGTGTATACATATTGTATAGTTTATATAGATTATGGTGTGTGTATACATATTGTATAGTTTATATAGATTATGGTGTGTGTATACATATTGTATAGTTTATATAGATTATGGTGTGTGTATACATATTGTATAGTTTATATAGATTATGGTGTGTGTATACATATTGTATAGTTTATATAGATTAAGGTGTATGTATACACATTGTATAGTTTATATAGATTATGGTGTATACATATTGTATAGTTTATATAGATTATAGTGTGTGTATACATATTGTATAGTTTATATAGATTATGGTGTGTGTATACATATTGTATAGTTTATATAGATTATGGTGTGTGTATACATATTGTATAGTTTATATAGATTATAGTGTGTGTATACATATTGTATAGTTTATATAGATTATGGTGTATTTATACATATTGTATAGTTTATATAGATTATGGTGTGTGTATACATATTGTATAGTTTATATAGATTATGGTGTATACATATTGTATAGTTTATATAGATTATAGTGTGTTTATACATATTGTATAGTTTATATAGATTATGGTGTGTGTATACATATTGTATAGTTTATATAGATTATAGTGTGTGTATATATATTGTATAGTTTATATAGATTATGGTGTATACATATTGTATAGTTTATATAGATTATAGTGTGTGTATACATATTGTATAGTTTATATAGATTATGGTGTGTGTATACATATTGTATAGTTTATATAGATTAAGGTGTGTGTATATATATTGTATAGTTTATGCAGCTATATAATAAAGCCCATCATTATAAAGATCATAATTTCAGTAGCTACTGTACACAATGTTGCATAAAAAACATGAGTCTCACTTAGGATGTGTGAGTGTGTGTGTGTGTATAGCTGACCTTTGTGAGCAGGCTGACCCTCTCCTGCTGTAGCTGGCCAGTTGTCTGTAGTTGTGCCTCCATGTCCTCCTCTCTCTTACTCAGGCTGCCCTGGAGACAGCTCACCTCTTTCTGCAGTTTCTGCATCTCCTCTCCAAGGGCCTGCTCCTGCTGAGCCTGCACTGACAGCTACGCGCGCACACACACACACACACAGATAGACACACACACACACACACACACACACACACACACACACACACACACACACACACACACACACACACACACACACACACACACACACACACACACACACTCACACACACACAGATAGACACACACAACATACATATTATTTAATGTTCAGTGAAACATTATCCCTTATCAGGAAACAATTGCTGCATGTGTGGGCGCAAGTGTGAAATTGAACAAAATCCCAGTCCATATAATTAAAGAAACCGGTGCTGTGAGCAGACAAGAAGAGAAGGAAGGGGATCATGGAGACAACCAGAGACAACCACAAAACCACTGTGTTCTCCTCTATTCTGCTTGTAGTCAGACCTGTAGAGCTTGTTGTCTGGAGAAGTGGAATCTGATTCCCTGTAATATATGTGGATATTACCCTGTTTCCCCCCTAACCATCGCCCCCTCCAGTCCCCTCCAGCAGCAAGTTTCGGAGGTAGTAGGCTAAAAGAATGATAAACTCAAACCCCTCTCCACCCCTCCTCTCCCATCCCCACCCCACCTCTCAACCCGACCCATCCCATCTCTCTCTCTCTCTCTCGCTCTTTCTCTCTCTACCCCAGTCCCTCTCTTCACCCGTCTGCTCAGATTAAATGACATCTCCCTGTGAGTCTCAGGAAACGCCAAGTAAAGCAATTACTAATAAGCCTGATGTCCCCCCTTCCCTTTATGTAGGGGGTGGGGGGGGGCATGTGCCCTTCAGCAAAAATGAATTTTCCAATTGCAGTTAGTTCTGCCATGAATAAATAAACAAATGAATAATTGAGAGGGCAACATAAATAAATAACATCACAAACATTTCACTGGCACTCATAAGTATTCTGCAGATAACTTGGGCTGCATGCTAATGATAAAAACAGTAGATGTAGCAGGTTCCCAATGCATTATTCACCGCTCCCCTCCAACCCAAAATTAAATAAATAAAAATCTTTCAAGGAAGTCAAAACATCCTCTCAGCATTGAAGTGACAGGCCTGTCCCATTTATAACACAAGGACACTCTGGCAAACAAATATCTGACCAGTCAGAGAGAGAGGAATAAATAAACCAGCACAACACAGTGTACGGCCATTGACAGATCCTCCACAAGTTCTCCATCAAGAAGAAAACTCTGAAATAACACAGAGGGTACATGGGACACAGTCAGGTGTCTTTTCTAAGTCCCATGGTACAGGGCTGGCTGGACACTAACAAGGTCACCATGTCCTTGAGCTTTCTTCTCAGTGATATACCGGGGGGGGGGCAGCACTAGGCAGCACTAGGACTCGTCTTCGAAGGCTGTAGAGACTAGGCAGGTCTGTACAACCACGTCCTTGTCCTTGTTGACTAATTAAAAAGAGATGCGTTAGATCTCAGGCCTCACCTCATCCTGAGCTGATTTCAGGTGTTCCTGGATAAAGACATTTTGTATTCGACATCCATTATGAAACATCCTGATACAAGGCCATGGCATTTCTGATTGCCTGTTTGTGAGCTGACCAGCTAAGGGGCATCAAAACGAGGGTTGGTTAGATGAGAGAGAAGACACAGATGGAGGAGAGATGGAGTAGAGATGTTGAGTGATGTTAAGGCCAGTACCTTGTGCTGTGCAGCCTTGTGTTTCTCAGTGAGCAGGTCCTGGTCATGGCTCAGGTCCAGGTCATGGCTCAGGTCCAGGTCATGGCTCAGGTCCAGATCATGGCTCAGGTCCAGGTCATGGCTCAGGTCAGATCATGGCTCAGGTCCAGGTCATGGCTCAGGTCCAGGTCATGGCTCAGGTCCAGGTCATGGCTCAGGTCCAGATCATGGCTCAGGTCCAGGTCATGGCTCAGGTCCTGGTTCTCTGTCACCTGAGAAGCCAGTCTTTCCCTCTGTTCCCCCACCTCACGCAGCTCCTCCCTCAGCCTGCCCAACCCAGCCTCCTCCTGGACCAGCTACACACAGACAGAGAAATAGTATGGGTCTAACAGAAGAGAAGCTAATAAAAGAGACTAGCAGAGGTACAGTATATGGATAAACCTATAGACTATTTTAGAATATTATGTACTGGTGACTTTCTATCAAGGTTCAAGTACCTGGGCATAGCAGGTGGTATACTGCTGCTGTAGTTGGACCAGATCAGCTCTGATCTCAGGCAGTCTCTCCTCTTGTCTCCACACACTGGCTATCCTGTAACAAGTGGCACGTGTCATTCCATTGTCATAAACATGTCAACACATGGCTCTTAATGGGTCAAATGAAACGTATTTTCTTACCTGCTTTCCCTCTCTCTTTTACATGACCTCAGCTCGGCAGTAACTTGCTACGGTGCATCTTGGGAGGAGAGCAGTTGTTGGCGGAGAACACGGAGGTCTTCTTCATGGTCCTGCAGCTTCACTCTGAGAACCACGACCATCTCCTCCTTCTGGGCAAGCTGCGGGACACTGAGAGCCACGACCATCTCCTCCTTCTGGGCAAGCTGCGGGACACTGAGAGCCACGACCATCTCCTCCTTCTGGGCAAGCTGCGGGACACTGAGAGCCACGACCATCTCCTCCTTCTGGGCAAGCTGCGGGACACTGAGAGCCACGACCATCTCCTCCTTCTGGGCAAGCTGCGGGACACTGAGAGCCACGACCATCTCCTCCTTCTGGGCAAGCTGCGGGACACTGAGAGCCACGACCATCTCCTCCTTCTGGGCAAGCTGCGGGACACTGAGAGCCACGACCATCTCCTCCTTCTGGGCAAGCTGCGGGACACTGAGAGCCACGACCATCTCCTCCTTCTGGGCAAGCTGGGGACACTGAGAGCCACGACCATCTCCTCCTTCTGGGCAAGCTGCGGGACACTGAGAGCCACGACCATCTCCTCCTTCTGGGCAAGCTGCGGGACACTGAGAGCCACGACCATCTCCTCCTTCTGGGCAAGCTGCGGGACACTGAGAGCCACGACCATCTCCTCCTTCTGGGCAAGCTGCGGGACACTGAGAGCCACGACCATCTCCTCCTTCTGGGCAAGCTGCGGGACACTGAGAGCCACGACCATCTCCTCCTTCTGGGCAAGCTGCGGGACACTGAGATCTCCTCCTTCTGGGCAAGCTGCGGGACAGAGCCACCCATCTCCTCCTTCTGGGCAAGCTGCGGGACACTGAGAGCCACGACCATCTCCTCCTTCTGGGCAAGCTGCGGGACACTGAGAGCCACGACCATCTCCTCCTTCTGGGCAAGCTGCGGGACACTGAGAGCCACGACCATCTCCTCCTTCTGGGCAAGCTGCGGGACACTCTCCTCCTTCTGGGCAAGAGCCTGAGAGCCACGACCATCTCCTCCTTCTGGGCAAGCTGCGGGACACTGAGAGCCACGACCATCTCCTCCTTCTGGGCAAGCTGCGGGACAGGAGGGAACATAACACACTGAAGAACACATCAAGGACAGGACAGAGAACAGGCTGATTGTACAGTAATAGCTATGTGGAAAGCACTTTCCTGTTCAAATCACAGGCATCATTTGCATTTAGCAAGGAACAAAAAAGTTCAAATCAAACGTTTATTTACTGTTGTTCTCTATGTTCCGTCTTACTGGGATACAGAAAAAACAATGACAAAGAGCGTGATGGTTTTAGTTCCATCCTATAGACACACATAATAACACATAAAGAGGTAAAAGTCCAACGAACCATTTAATGGTGGCAACACTCACGATTGTACATTAGAAAAGAACACAATATATATAGACGTTCTGTCCAGTTAGTTTCCCATTTGGACAAAAAACATGTCCTAGATAAGCAAGACAATTTTTCCTGTTTTAGGGAAATGAGTTTTTCTGCTAGCTACATCCCTCCATTCCACTGCAAATTGGAGAATTTATACAGAATTTATAACAGTTCTGCTGCTGTTATTGAGCTTCTGTGAAATTGTTGTGGATTACACATAATTATTGATAAAGCAGCTTTCTCTCTCTGTTTTTGTTGCCCAAATCTGTTAAAATATGATGAGACTCCACATTGGTACCCAAGTAATGAAAACACACGGCTATAGTGATAGTGTTATTTTGTCGTGAGTAATCATACGCATGAGAGACAGAGAGAGGCTGACTGGGATGAGGCAATTAACAACAACACTGATACTGGAAACATGTGGAATGGGTGAGTGGGCTGGGGAGGAGAGGGCTGGCTGTAGACTGGGGTATCTAAAGAGTGGCTGAGGATTCCAACCCCAACGCAGGCAGACGGACAGACAGACAGACAGACAGACAGACACGGGAGAGTGAGCAGACAGACAGACACGGGAGTATGAGCAGATAGAGAGACAGACAAAAAGACAGACACGGGAGTATGAGCAGACAGACAGACAGACAGATAGATAGACACGGGAGTATGAGCAGACAGACAGACAGACAGACAGACAGACAGACAGACAGACAGACAGACAGACAGACAGACAGACACGGGAGTATGAGCAGACAGACAGACAGATAGACAGACAGACAGACAGGAGTATGAGCAGACAGACAGACAGACAGACAGACACACGGGAGTATGAGCAGACAGACAGACAGACACGGGAGTATGAGCAGACAGACAGACAGACACAGGAGTATGATCAGACAGAGAACCACAAGGTCAGTCTGAGGTTCAACACACATGCTTTCACAGATCGCGGTGCCTTCCAATGAGCACAGGCCTCACGCTGAAACAGAGGAACCTTATTTCCACATAGAAAATTCTGATTGTGAGAGGGTTATGGCTGAGTGATTTTCAGTTTACCTACAGGAGTTATTCCTAACAGTGGTAGTTAACTGAGTTATAATGTCCCTTTTATCACAAGAAACAATAAAAGGACAAGAAAGAAACACATCAGTAAAGAAAATATATATATCCTTTCTCCTCTCTGTGAGGCTAATTTCCACAGAGCCCATTAAGGAGCGTCATTAACCTGCCTGCTAAGCACAAAATGGTAATTAAAACCACGGGGGTCATATGCATTTTAACACGGCCATGCACTTGAAAGCGAGGAGTGGGAAACAAATCTAATTTCTTGTACATGTCTGCAGATTGCAGCCTAACGTGGAGCTCAGCTTAATTAGACCCCAGTGACCTGATGTGATGGAGCCTGACCGGGCTCTCACTACACACACACTGCAGCCACACCAACACTGCTCCCTCCCTCCGACCCCCACAGCTCCTAGAACCCTTCCACCTCCCCAGGCCTAGACTCCCTTCCACCTCTCCCCTCTTCTTCCTACCCGTCCCTCGACCCCCCCCACACCCTGCTCCCTGTACCTCCCCAGCCCCAGCCACTCACCTGTCCTGTAGGCCCTCCAGGCTGTGCTGCAGCTCCTGCCTCTGGGCCCCCAGACTGTGGGTCTTCTCCTCCTGTAGTCTCAGGCTTCTGATGGCCGTGTCCCTGGCCCTCTACACCTCCTCAAGCCCAGCCTCCCTCAGCCTCAGTCCCTCTGAGACAGCATGGTAGCGGCCCCTCCACTCCCACAGCTCGCTGTCCCACTGGGCACCCTTCTCCCACAGCTCCCTGTCCCGCTGGGCACCCTCCTCCCACAGCTCCCTGTCCTGCTGGGCACCCTCCTCCCACAGCTCCCTGTCCTGCTGGGCACTCTCCTCCCACAGCTCCCTGTCCCGCTGGGCACTCTCCTCCCACAGCTCCCTGTCCTGCTGGGCACTCTCCTCCCACAGCTCCCAACCCACCACGTCAGCCTGGCTCTGCAGCCACACAGCCTGCACATCGCTCTCCCTCACCTGCACACAGACACACAGTCCCAGTCAGTTATATCACCAAATAGACATCTTCAGTCATTCATATCAGTCAGAAGACATCTAGTAACACAACTCACACACACTCAGAACACACACGTTAACGGTCAAGGACATAGTACAGACACTCAGAACACACACGTTAACGGTCAAGGACATAGTACAGACACTCATGTAAACACGTCCGACGCTCGTCATCACAGTGACTGCTGTGGCACAGAGCAGACTGTCCCTCCTGTCACAGCTAGTTCCCAGGATGTTAAAACAACACATCTATAACAGCCCTAGTGAGTTTCCACTAAAACCCACTTAAAGAGCAGGACTATTCTTTATGAACTGACAAACTCACACAGTAACAGGATCAGCACATAAAAGTCCATGCGAATGAAACAAACGAGTGTTAGCAGGGTGTGAATAAACACTGTGGCGCGCACCTCTACAGACCCTTCTATCAATCAACCTGTCTACACTTTGTTTTGAGAGTAATCTTGTCCAACCACCAGAGAAGCACTCAGCAGTTAGTGGAGCTTGGCTGTGCTTTGAAGGCCGTGGTTTATTGCGGTCCCAGAGCACAGTGAGGCCGCACTGTAAAAACACGCAGGCCCAGCGCTCGACACTCGTCCGGGGTTACTCACCTCACACAGGGATCTAGCGCAGACCTGCAGACCACCTAAAACGGGCGACGGGCGTCTGACCCTTTTCTATTTCTCTCTTGTTCCCTCTCTCCCTCTACAGATTATCACTCCTTCTGTCCCAGGTCTTCCCTCTGCTCTGTCCCAGGTCTTCCCTCTGCTCTGTCCCAGGTCTTCCCTCTGCTCTGTCCCAGGTCTTCCCTCTGCTCTGTCCCAGGTCTTCCCTCTGCTCTGTTCCAGGTCTTCCCTCTGCTCTGTCCCAGGTCATCCCTCTGCTCGGTCCCAGGTCTTCCCTCTGCTCTGTCCCAGGTCTTCCCTCTGCTCTGTCCCAGGTCTTCCCTCTGCTCTGTCCCAGGTCTTCCCTCTGCTCTGTCCCACTTTCACTCACTACCGCCCTGTGGCTCTATTGACTGGGACAGGTGCCTGTCTGAGCCCTCATTAGTGTGGGCTGCCAAGGCCATGCCCAGTAGACATGTGCATACACGCAGACACACACACACCACACCAATCCCCGGGAACGCTCTTGACCCACTCTTATGGCCTTTAAGGGCCGACCAAAAGCCTCATTACACGTCGGCTCCCACTGCTTAAGAGGCGAATGTGAAGTTGAAGGGTTGAAAGCAGGCGTTAGAAGATGCCCACTCTGTGTCAGTCAGTCAGGAACCTCACAACACAGCAGCGTGAGAGGAGAGGCCTTGTTAAGCAGCATTGTGTGTCATCCTGTTCGGGGGAAGCACAAAGGTGTCAGCCAGAGCCCAGAGCCACAGACCTTGTCCTTGAGCTGATGCTGCTCGTCTCTCAGCCTCTTCAGCTCCTCTTCTCTACCACAAAGCTGAGGAGAAACACACACAACATGTTAAGTACATAGAGTGGGAGGTTACACAGAAGGGCTGTTATAACAAGCACATTATTAAAGGCCCAATGCAGCCAATTTATATCAATATCAAATCAGCTCTGAGTAACAATTAAGTACCTTACTGTAATAGTTTTACATTAAAATGATCAAAAAGAAACAAAAATAGCTTTTTACCCAAAAACTATTTCTCAAGCAATAATTTTGCTAGGACTGTCTGGGAGTGGTCTGAGTGGGGAGGGGGGAACTGAAAACTAGCTGTTATTGGCAGAGAGGTTTGGAACTCCTTGTTATTGACCTATTAACTAATTTACCACCTGGTGATGTCACCAAGAAAGCCAAAACTCCACCCATGCAAAACCTGCAGATTAGAAGGTATTGTGTAGATTGTATTTCCAACCAGAATTAGGAAATAACAATGATCACATTTACAGACTTTTTCACACATTTACAGTGCTAATTTCATCAGCTGTTGCACAATATGAAACAAAAAACTGAATTTTGACTGTACTGGGACTTTAATAGCATTCACATTCTCAATAGTGCTAAGTCTCCTGGCATTCAACAACAGGTCTAGGCCAGTCCTACTGAGTGGTTGTTCCCCTTACCCCCCTCTCTCTCCTCAATAGACCTGGAGTGAAAAGCATCTGAAACCTTAATAAAACAAAGTGCCTCTCCTTTCTTTCTTTGACCTCTTCAGGAATACCTCTTTAAATATTTAAATATTAAGAGAGAACAGCAAAAACTTACGGCAGGAGTAGAAAGTGCTGAAATATTGAAGGGGTGCTGTGGCTGGGCAGTTTGGGAGTGGTAATGCAGGGAACGAAGGAGGGCAGGGGCGAGGCATTGCGGGGGCGAGGAAGGCTGGGAACGAGGGAGGGCAGGGGCTAGAGGGGCCCGTGGGCGAGGGAGGGCGGGAACGAGGGATGGCGGGGGCGAGCGAGGGCGTGGTGAAGGATGGCAGGGGCGAGGGTGTGTGCAGGAGAAGAGTGGGAAGCGACAGCGATAGACCTGACTACCGGGACGGGAGAGGCTGACGCAGGTACCTCAGACCCCTGGGGCCCCGGGCTTTATTAACAGTGGCCCCTGGCAGGGAGGTGACATTCAGCTGTACTGGAACTCTGGCAGTTAGGGAAATGAAGCCGTACTGAGTGGAGGCCTTAGAGAGCGCTTTACGGTAAACAGCAGATATAGAGCAAGGAAAGACTTGCCTGATGGAAATGAAGCCGTACTGAGTGGAGGCCTTAGAGAGCGCTTTACGGTAAACAGCAGATATAGAGCAAGGAAAGACTTGCCTGATGGAAATGAAGCACTGAGGGAAAGACTTGCAGCAGATATAGAGCAAGGAAAGACTGGAAAATGAAGCCGTACTGAGTGGAGGCCTTAGAGAGCGCTTTACGGTAAACAGCAGATATTAGAGCAAGGAAAGACTTGCCTGATGGAAATGAAGCCGTACTGAGTGGAGGCCTTAGAGAGCGCTTTACGGTAAACAGCAGATATAGAGCAAGGAAAGACTTGCCTGATGGAAATGAAGCCGTACTGAGTGGAGGCCTTAGAGAGCGCTTTACGGTAAACAGCAGATATAGAGCAAGGAAAGACTTGCCTGATGGAAATGAAATCTTCAGAAACTTCTTAAGTGATAGTTCAATCTGAGTGTCAATCTTGAGAGTCGGAGGGCAGAGAATGGCACATGAACCCAGTCTGGGTGGGATTGCTCTTATAGAGGTGACCTTTCTTCTTTCAGATCCAAGGAGGATGACATCACTCTTGACCTCTTCTCTCGCAACACAAATACCCTGTATCTGAATGCAACATTCCTGCCCCAAGGACACAAATAGGTAATGTTTTCTCCCTGCACTTGGGATGAAAAGAGCTTTAACTCACGCCTTGAAGGTAGCACAGTTGAGCCTCATCTTAAAGCAGACGTCTTTTTTCCCCTCAATAGCTCAGGGTCGGCAGTGTCAAGGCACATAGCCCCACAGCAGTTGCAGTCTTTTGTGGAACCTCTCTTTGAGCTCAGTGAAAGGAAGGGATGTGCAGTCCAGTCAGGCAGTATAAAGAATCACAACTTATTGAGCAGTTGAAGGTACTTGAAGGTACACACATGTTTATATGAGTGGGGTTACTGTTCATTGAGCAAAGGAAGGTTGTTATAGACAGCGTGTATGTTTTTCAAGATTTATGTTTTAATGTCACATGCACAAGTACAGTGAAATGCCTTTCTTGTAAGCTCTGTGTGTGTGTGTGTGTGTGTGTGTGTGTGTGTGTGTGTGTGTGTGTGTGTGTGTGTGTGTGTGTGACTGATGCTGTCAATAGACAAAGCACTCAATTACCTTTTTTCGCATCTCCTGTCTCCCATTCTTCAGTCTGTCCACCTCCCTCTGCAGCTCACCAAACAGCTCTTCCTTCTGCTGCTGTGCCTGCCTCTGCTCAATACACACAAATGCCCACACACACACGCACACACCCGGAGGGCAGAGGTGAGGCACACATGGGAGAGGGAAGTGTCTGTTTTTAAAGGTGTCAGCGGATATCTTTGCATTATGCATATCACACCTCTGAAATGATCCATTAGCAGGTTAGAGTGTGAGAGCTGCTAAATCAGCTGACAGGACACTACGCCAGCACAGACAATATCCTCTACTTTCACTGCCAAATGAGAGGGAGTGTTTGATGAGAGAGGGTCGCTGAGCCAGAGAGGAGCACTTTCTCCGGGCCTCTGTCCCTGTAGGACCAGGCCCCCTCTGCTGTCCCCAGAGAAAGAATGACAAGCGAGGGAAACAACACAGACAGACACAGAGAGAGAGAGAGAGAGAGAGAGAGAGAGAGAGAGAGAGAGAGAGAGAGAGAGAAAGAGAGGACATGGGAGAGAAAGAGAACATTCAGCCTCTCCTCAACACCCCCTTGCACATCCAGACACTGATTTATAATTTTAATATCTCTAATTTCCACAGCAGCGGCCGCTTTCCAAATGTCATTTTCCAATTTATGTCAAACCGTGTGACCATTTTTCTTAATACGGCTTATGACAAGCCTGGTCGCCAGGCGGATATGCAATTCAGATTGAGTGTTTTACAGGCGCGGGAGCCATCAGGCTGGGGTGTTTGTGTGTTTATCTTTATCAGTGCCCGTTCAATATTTTTGAGGGGGGAGACCGAGAGCGCCATACACAAGGGAAAATGTGGTTTTACGGGGAGGAAATGGCTGCAGGGAACAAAATAATAATTCTGTCATAAATCGAATAATTACAGTTACCATAATAAGAATTATGATGGCGGTAATGATAATGTATTAAAATAGGTATTAACACTAAGAGCCTGAAATGGAACGTGGGATGGCTTCACGTCATTATACTAATATTTATGTTAATTAAAACAGGGCCTCCCCTTTTATGTACCACTATATCTCAGTGCTAATCGTCTGAGTGGAACACAATGGGGATCGCTGCGGAGGGGCAGGATGCAGTTCGGGGCTCACCCTGAGGATGGCGCTGTGGAGCTCCTCTCTGGCAAGGCCCGGCTGGCCCTGCAGGGCAGATGTCTCTCTCTCCCACTCCATTTCCCGTTCGATGTAGCTCAGCCAATGACCTCTGGAGCCTCTGCACCTCAGCACTCCTGTCCTGCAGCTAGAGGACATAGAAAGAAGAATAATGTCAATCACACACACACACACACACACACACACACACACACACACACACACACACACACACACACACACACACACACACACACACACACACACACACACACACACACACACACACACACACACACACACACTGTACAGACAACTTTTGCTCGTGGGAGGTAAGGTATGGTCACACATCCTGGTCGAAACCACAACCAACAGCATCCTGCTAAACTAAAGGCTTGACAACAAGCAGCTCATCAGACTAGAGAACATCATCAGACTAGAGAACATGTTGGGTAGTTCCTCACAAGACTCTTCATTTGGCTATAAAACTCCATACGATCCATATGATTGAGAGGTCTGGATGTTGGCGCTGAGGTCCAGCTCTCTCTGTGGGTGTTGGATGGCTCTGTGATGTAGCTGTGACTCTCCATTCAACTGGCTGCTGACAGGCCTGAGAGAGAGCCGGGCAGGCTGGCCTACGGCAGGTCCTAATAGCCCATAATGATCACTGGGAACTTATTCAACGAGGAATTCATTCCTGGCTGGGGCCTGTGTGTGTGGCTGGCCTGTTTATGGTTGTACATTACGGTGCGGTCTGGTATGACATAGCGAGCCTCGCCCTGCTGCTCCTCCCTCTGCCAACCACCTATCGTCTCGCCAGCGCATGTTCCCCACCCTCAAAAAATGGGTAGAAATAACAGGAACAAGTTGTCGGAAATGAAATTTCAATTCATCCAGTCCCTTTATACACTGGTGCGGGTAGCCTGCCGTCGAGAGGGAGGGATCAATAGTGTTTAGACAGCAGAGCAGATTTCCTAAGCGCCGGATCAATAGGAAAGAGAGAGGGGAAAAAACCCGGCTTTTCTTTGGGTGTTGTAGTAAATACGAACAAATCAGTGGCCTTAGGCTAAATGGATTGACCAGCTGTTTCCAAGTTCTGTGCTGTAAATAAAGATCTATTCTGAAGTCTCTGACGGAGGCCCAAAGGGGAGAGTGCCACCAACAGCACTAGGCTGCCTCAGACACACACCTGACAGTACAAGGGGAACAGGGGACATAGGGATAGTGGGGGAGCTATAGAGAGGCTTCAAAGCCAGGGGGCCTGAAGCAACTAGGACTAATAAAATGCTGCTAGAAGAGCTACCCTCCGTAGGACAGGTGAAACAAAAGGGTTCCCAGAGCTAATCAGACGGGCCAGTGAAATCATGGAGGGCGATATATTTTGATGATCTGTATTTTAGTACGTCTGTGACCTTATCTACTGAAAACTCTGAAAATGCCACAACAAAGAGATGGATGTTTTTCTTCTTTTCGTAAGAGATGAATCCGATAAACAAACTTGATTCACGATAGGTCACAGAAGATGACTTTTTGGCTAACTTAAAAATAGTCATTAGGTGAACCGGAGTCAGTCGTTTGACATCGTGGAGTGTGGCAGGTCAGATATGTCAGCCAGAGTACTGGGCTAATCAGAGTCGAGCATCCTGACAGGATGACTGATCACATGGTGTGTTCCCCTCACCTCTAGACTTATTAAAGAAAAACACCACCGGGCACATTACCCTAGACCCACACCACTCATTGGTCAACCACCCTGGAAAATGTGAAATTCATCAGCAAGACCTCAGCCCAAACAAAACACACATTGGACGACCAAACAAGAAAATAACCCCTGGTCACTCCTGATTGCCTACAAACGCAGTGAAACGACACATTAAAAGAGAACGAGAGTGTGTAAGGAGGGCTGTTGACTCTAGCTGCAGGACGGGGGGGCTGAGGAATGATTGGCTTGGCTGTGCTTGGACACTAAGACAGGGGTTGACTAAACCCCCCTCATGGTCTTCTCCCTGGCAGGGGTGCTGCTGATGGAAGAGGGTTACAGCAACAGAGGCATACCGGTGCCTCTGTGCTGCTGGTCTGGTCCAGCGGTCCATCTGATACTGGAACACACACTCACTAAGTGATTTATAATTGCTCTCATTCTGCCACTCTGTCAGGGAGAATGCCGGTGACATGAAAGGACTCCGCTCTGCATCTCAGCTGACAGACAACCTGGAGTTTGGTGATGCTGTGGAGGCTGCAACACTCCAGACTAACTGATCCCAGACAGACACAAACCTCCAATTACACACTCATATCCACACTGGACGGATCTTTATCTCCAAACAAATAAAACAGTCATCATTTAGAAGCCATTTAACACAATAATCTATATGTTGAATGTGTACATTATATGCGTTGCTCAATATGTCTGGTGGGCTGTGTGTGTGTTTGTGTGTGAGTTCCAAAGCTCTCTCCTCTCTCTGCGGTAAAGGTCACTGTAGATTGGGCATTTAAAGCTTCTGGTGGCTGAGCCGAGGAACCTGCCCACGTTAGATCTCAACTCATTGCCTTCCCAGGCACATTACCTTAATGATGCTATTCCTCACACCTCCATCTCGGCAGGTGGGGAGATACAGAAATGAGAAAGGCAGTAAAGACATTCTAATGTCCTTCCCAGCCATTCAATTCCGTCTCTCTCTGCCTGCATCCACACAAAGGAGCAGTGAAGCAATACTCCTTGTTTTTCCCTCAACAACCAACCAAGCTATATATGTAGATACAAAAGCTGTATGCAGAAACTGCCATTAAACATTTATATTGCAGGTTTCCCGGTATCATTGCTCTATTTTTGTTCGGTAATAGGATTGTTTTTTAAAATATTAAAACTGTTGGTCTTGACAAATGGTAAAGCCGGCCTGTGAAAGCAGCTTATTCTGCTCCTTCCTGGCGCCTGATCAAAACCCATTTACTCCACCGGGGGGATTGAACGAGACGTCTGATCGTTAACCCCGTCTCACCCTCTGCCGAGGCCTCACCCATGGGGGAGATGTTTACTGCCTGTTGTGTCTGCTGTTCACCCCCAAGATGTCAGCCCAGTGCATCCTGTACACTGCACAGTCCCAGCTCCTTCTCATACGCCCCCGTTTAGTCTATGCTGTCTTTGATGCCACATGTCAAAAAGCGCGCCCCATCTTCTTCTCCCTCCGCCCTTCACCCATCCTCTCAGCGTTTAAGTGTTCATTATTTCCACAAGTGCTTTTCAATTTCCACTAGATGAAGCTCATTAAGTAGTGTATTTGTTAGCAGACATGCTGCCGTGTTCTGAGACGTACTGGGTGTTGTCTGCTGGGACAGGCTACATAAGTAAGAAGGGGTTACTGTGCTAAGCTAGGCAGGTAAAAGTCACAAAGCTTTAAATAGTACTGAATATCTCCTCATTCTCGAGAGAAAAGATCTTGAATGCTTTTTAAATATGTAATGGCAATTTAATTGCTGATGAAATCTAGGCATTTTCTCCATATTGTCCATATTGTCTATGAAAGCTCACCTCAGGGTTGAGCTGAGAAGGTTCTCAGAGAGTGGTCATTAACGTGGTCACGTCCCTAAAGACCATCTGATCCACACTGTGGCCTGTCTGTGTGAGCCGTTTCCCCTCTCTGTCTTTGAGGTATCCGGGGCGGAGGGGGAGACAGGGGCTGTTGAGAGTGTTTATGTTGCGGATCTGGACACAGGCTTCTAATGTGGAACACAGGACACTCCAGTATGCAGATGCCCCGGGCTATTCTCTGAGTGGTCTTTACTTTGAAAACACAGGTACCCTCCAGGGGGATGGGGTGGGGCTGCTGATGCAGGATGGGATGGGGGGCAAGAGCCCTGCTCAGAGCCCCATGCAACGCTCAGAATAATATATCCATACATCATCAGTCCGTGTCAGACTTTGATTCACGGCAGAGGACTTGCCGAAACCACTGTGGTATTAGCTTTAATAATGCAAGCTGGGGTTAGGCGCTTACTCTTTTCTGACAAATATGGGCAAATCAATTAATTCCACTGACATTCCCCCAAAGCACACATATAAATCCAACATGGACGCTTGCTTTCGTGTCTTTGTTTTATCAAGCAAAGCAAGCAAGAATAATTTCACATTTTTATGTTCTAATTCTAAAATACCCCGACAGGATAGGGCATTTGTTATCGTTACAAACACAGACTCATTTGAGTTACAAGATTTTGAAAGTAGATATTGACTTTAAAAATCTCAAATGAGGTCTGGAACACTTTGATGAGAAAATATGTTTTATATGCTAGTGCATTATGAGAATCATTCAAAGCAGCAGGACGTGATAATATGACACATATCGACCAAGTCCAGAATGCACTCAATGCACCTAACATAACAAGCACACTAATATACCCACCCCACTTTAATTATGCACATAGAACATATCCAACATCTTGTCAATAACCTCAGTAAACAAATGCTACCACAGCCAATTAAAGAAATGCATCATTCTTATTCACTTCAGTAGCTGGCTTTCACAGCTTTCTGGCTTTCACAGCTTTCTGGCTTTCACAGCTTGCTGTCAATTTCAAGCTATACAGTGAGAATGAGACCAGCTCGCTCTCTCTCTCAGGCCAATAATGAACACAGCACCGTGACAAAGGACATTACGTTTGCTGGTCTTATTGCTGGGCTAGCGAGACAGTCTTGTAGAACTGATTAAGCAGAGAGATGCTCACCAGAGAGGCGACATGGAGGAGAGGGTGACCCAATTAAAACAATGGAAATTCAGACTCCGCTGCCAGTCACACAGGCAATGAGCTAAAGCCCGTGAGACAAAAGGGAACAAGCTTTATCAGTCCCAAAAAGGCCTTGTCACTGCATTAATATTCTATCCTAATGAAACCTTTCTACATTTCTTCATCTCTCTACACTTGTCAGTCAGTCATTTGGCTCATAAATATTGTCTTATTATTATCATCATCGTAATTTCTTCCGTGATGCGCTGGATGGAAAATTCTGTGGCAATTATCGAAGTGACAGGTGAAATAGGAACACGCTGAAAAATAAATGAAGCGTTGCCATGACTACACGGCCGGCGAGAGGGAATCAGATGTGCGTGTGTGGGCGTGCGCGGTGGTCACGTGACCCAGCCAGCCTCGGCTGCACAGCGCTACATTGAAGCCCCGCAGACCAAAGGACACTTAACCTCAATAGCTGGCAGCAATCGGAGGCCCATTTATTAGCTATTTCTGTCCAAAGGTCAGTGGCTGTATGTCTGGGGCTGGGGCTCCAAGCAGGCAGGACGCTCTTCTCTCCCCAAAAACAGGCTCTGTGGGCTGGGCTGGCTAGAGTCAGGCATCGGGGCAGGCCGCTGTGCTGTGGCGTATTTACAGCCTTAAGGGATAATCTGCATTTAAAGCAGATTGACAGTGTTATAACACAGCTGGGCTGGGAATGCAGTAAATCAGACAATGTGGGCATGTGGAATGTATACGCTCATGAACAGACAAACACATATGTCTGCAGTACAGGACAGCCTGCTACAGTGATATGCAGTGAGTCAACAGGGTTGAGGAGGGCGAGATGTTGAATATGACAGAGACAGATTGAAGTGGCTTGTGAAAGAGCAAGGATGAGAGCCAGGTGCCTAAGGGTGCCGTTAGGAGTTGAATTTTTGATCAGGGTCAAGCCATATAATAAATGTATATGTTCCATTAACATGACAACCCCGTGGATGTCAATACCTTATGCACAGACCAGGCTTAATATTTGAGGATGTGTAAAATGGAATTGGAAACTGACTTGGATCAGATGTTAATTATGAGATACCTTGCACAAATATATCTAGATTGCGCCTCATGTGTTTTCCTGGAAAGAGGTGGCTGGTTGGTTCAAATTGGTTCAAACACATTGTAACTGGGTGACCCATAAAGCAGCTAAATGTCCATTTACAGTATGATCAGATGAAATAGAGGTGTTTTAGTGGGACGCTCCAAGGATAGAATCTACCTTTAGGATCTTAAACCATATTCTACAGATCTGAACACAGTACAGAAAATATACACCAATTCATAGTGAATACAGTGAAAGGTCACATAAACAATCTTCCATATAGACAAAGACTTTGTGGAGGAGTGTTTTTCTTCCAACCACAATTACCACTGATTAGCATTGACTTAAAAACGCAAAACAACAACATAACAAAACAATTCTGTCGATTCTGACGCCGGAGCGAATGGCGAGGCTTAAAATATACATATATATAATAAAAACAAAATTCAAACGAACGGGAGAAATGCTTTCATCCCACTGAAGCAATTATGGATCTAATCAGAGCTTTCTGCATGAAGGTACCGCTCTCCTATCTCGCTCCCATTTGCATCATAACACAGCGTGCAATATTAATTTCCGAGTTTACTGCTTATTGGAAGTGCAAAGTATGAAAAGCCATTAAGGGTTGCAAATGGGAAAGCTATTTGCTGTCACACGGATTCGGCTCTATTAAAAAGAAAAATCTTGTTAACTATTTGGAATTAGAGTCATTTGGCAAAAGGCATTCTGCCGCACTCCACTAAAATACGTAATTATGCTTCTCTTCTTTCTCTCCCCTATTCCTCTTTCATTTGCACAAGCGACGGAGGCAAGAACGGTGGATGGAGTTTGAGGGCATCAGGGGTGAGTAAGTGGAAGCAAAGGTAATTAAAGTTGGTGGCTATCTGTTTGGTTAATGCATGGAGCAGGCCAACAGAGACAGAGGTACTCACACACACACAGCCTGGGGGGTTGAAGGAGAGAGATGAGGAGAATCAGCCTTCTGTCTCTCTCTGTCTCTGGCAGGTCCCCAGGCTCTCATCTGGAACACATTTTACCCACTCCAACCCTGCTGTAGTCCAGCATACTAGCACCATCCAGCCCTGCTGTAGCCCAGCATACTAGCATCATCCAGCCCTGCTGTAGCCCAGCACACTAGCACCATCCAGCCCTGCTGTAGCCCAGCATACTAGCACCATCCAGCCCTGCTGTAGCCCAGCATACTAGCACAATCCAGCCCTGCTGTAGCCCAGCATACTAGCACCATCCAGCCCTGCTGTAGCCCAGCATACTAGCACCATCCAGCCCTGCTGTAACCCAGCATACTAGCACAATCCAGCCCTGCTGTAGTCCAGCATACTGGCACAATCCAGCCCTGCTGTAGCCCAGCATACTGGCACAATCCAGCCCTGCTGTAGTCCAGCATACTAGCACAATCCAGCCCTGCTGTAGTCCAGCATACTAGCACAATCCAGCCCTGCTGTAGTCCAGCATACTAGCACAATCCAGCCCTGCTGTAGTCCAGCATACTAGCACAATCCAGCCCTGCTGTAGTCCAGCATACTAGCACAATCCAGCCCTGCTGTAGTCCAGCATACTAGCACAATCCAGCCCTGCTGTAGTCCAGCATACTAGCACAATCCAGCATACTAGCACAATCCAGCCCTGCTGTAGTCCAGCATACTAGCACAATCCAGCCCTGCTGTAGTCCAGCATACTAGCACAATCCAGCTCTGCTGTAGTCCAGCATACTAGCACAATCCAGCCCTGCTGTAGGCCCTGCTGTAGCATACTAGCACAATCCAGCCCTGCTGTAGTCCAGCATACTAGCACAATCCAGCCCTGCTGTAGTCCAGCATACTAGCACAATCCAGCCCTGCTGTAGTCTAGCATACTAGCACAATCCAGCCCTGCTGTAGCCCAGCATACTAGCACAATCCAGCCCTGCTGTAGTCCAGCATACTAGCACAATCCAGCCCTGCTGTAGCCCAGCATTGCCATAACACCTTTTTTTGCACTATTGGTTAGAGCCTGTAAGTAAGCATTTCACTGTCTACTACACCTGTTGTATTCTGCGCACGTGACAAATAAACTTTGATTTGATTTGATAGTAGCACCATCCAGCCCTGTAACCCAGTCCACAGTAAAACACTCCAGACTAGCGATCCCAACACAAGAACTAAACAAGTGTGCTTGTTCTGGCCCAAATCAAGGAGTGTATGTTTATTTTCCAAAGACACAACACAAATCCCAACCTGTCCTTTCCCTGGCCAATGCTTATTGATTATAGGTATCTAAGGATACAGATTAACAGCTGGAACCACCCTAGTGTCATACTCCCTAACCTCTAGACCTCTGTTCATGGACCACCCTATCCTAACCCAGCCCTGCTACTCTTGGCTCGCTCCAATAGAAAGAAAAAAAAAGGTATGGATTTATGGGTCCGCCAGGCTGGCCTGTGAGGTGTTTTATAGTGGGACCTGCAGGGCCTATTTAGGAGGCGTAGCACAGCAAAGCACGGCGTGCTCCGTCCTGACCACAGGTATTGATCTGCAGCGATGGCCTGGTTGCGGCCGCATGGCTAACTTAGAGCCCTGATCTCAGCCTCAGCCTGCCTGGCCGCGAGATGAAAACCAGGCCTCTGTGTGTAATGATGTGTGTATGAACAAAGTGAGTAGGCCACTGAGACAAAAAGGAGACGAAATTAAATCATTCTTTTTCGTCTTTCAGGATAGCCACTGCAGCCAACCATGCTTGGCCACTTGATGGGAGATCTTTTTTTTCAGAGGAGATGAATGGTAGGATCTGGAGGAGGTAAATGAGAGCATCCTGATGCAGAGAGATGTGTGGATGTCCCTAATGGGGCCCTGCTCTGACGAGCAGTGTGCTGCCTCTGTCTGTCTGGGAAGCTGGCAGACGGACGGACGTGGTTAGGGCGGAGGCTCAGCGCCTGCCCGCCTGCTCCCTACCAGGGCTCTCCGAGCGTCACGTTGGGCACGCTCCGCGCTAATTGTCGGAGGTCGACAGCGCATAACAAGTAGAGGAGGCATCGGCTTTCATTTGAGAGGAGAAGAAAGGGTGGAGAAAATGCATCTAATCATGTGAAGTGTTTTGCTGTCTGAGAGAGCTAGGGGCTCTCTCTCCCCTGGTGGACCATGCCCAGCATCACCAACCACCCACCTCCCAGCCCCTGGCCTGGCTAACAGCTCTGACCACACAGAGGTATGGATTACCCAGAACCTTACTGCTACGTTACTGTATCTTACTGCTCACACAGGACCAGAGCTAAATAAACAAGAGAGCAGTCTAGTGGAACAGGAGCCCCCACAGAAAACACATGGACACACAGTCATGAGGGGAAAGATAGGAGAAATGGTGATAGGAGAAACAGACAGACACATAGACACACAGACAGCAAGGCATACAGACAGAAAGACAAATGGACGCACAGACAACCACACAGACAGACACCAAGGCTGCAAATGAAACCGAGGTGGTGTGTGGAGAGGGGAGGTGGGAAGGAGGGGTGAAGGGGTGTGCCTGAAAGTGCCCTTGTCAGGCTGGACCCCCCCATCCCTACCTCTCCACCACCAGAGCACTGCTCCCTGAGCCAGGGTCATTGACACAGACCTCTGACATCATTAAGACGTTTCCAGGAAAATGTATTGAAAGACAGATTAAAATAAATTAAGAAAAATGTGTAGCAGAATGCCTACGCGCACTTCATAAATCATTGGGCCAGGCCAGGAGCCGGCTCCCCATGATTAACTGTAGACTATTTATTTTATCCTGACGGTATAAATTAGTATTCAGACACATAGATTATATTAGGGATATCTGCGATGCGGAACTGCTGCGGGATGTGCAGAATATTTTAAGGATACAAAGAGGAGTGGAGAGGGGGAGAGGGAAACGGAGAGAGGGAAAAGAGGGGGAAAGGAGGGATAGGGTTTTGAAAAGCAAACACTATTTAAATGCACACATACCAGGGAGATAGCATTTTACCCATGAAGCATCTGTTTATTCAAGCATTGACACTGAGAAAGGAGAAACAACTGAGTGAATGAAAAACAACAACCTCTGAACAGACTAGCAGCAGTATTATTTGAGACTATAAACGACTGCATAAATAGCATTAATTGCTCAAAATCCCCATTGTCCACTACAGTCTGCATATATTCCATGCATTGGAGATTAACGAAAAATGCACAGACACTAAATAGGCAATGATGTCCATGGAGTCGCTGAGGCACATAAATGACATGGCATGATCCAACATCAGCCATTCCTCTCTCCTCTCAATGCAATTCAATTTAAAGGCATTAATGGCATGGGAAACATATGTTTACATTGCCAAAGCAAGTGAAATAGCCACTACACTCACAAAAGTTCCAGAAGAATAAAGACATTTCAAATGTCATATTACAGTGGGGCAAAAAAGTATTTAGTCAGCCACTAATTGTGCAAGTTCTCCTCCCACTTAAAAAGATGAGAGAGGCCTGTATTTTTCATCATAGGTACACTTCAACTATGACAGACAAAATGAGAAAAAAAAATCCAGAAAATCACATTGTAGGATTTTGAATGAATTTATTTGCAAATTATGGTGGAAAATAAGTATTTGGTCACCTACAAACAAGCAAGATTTCTGGCTCTCACAGACCTTCTTTAAGAGGCTCCTCTGTCCTCCACTCGTTACCTGTATTAATGGCACCTGATTGAACTTGTTATCAGTATAAAAGACACTTGTCCACAACCTCAAACAGTCACACTCCAAACTCCACTATGGCCAAGACCAAAGAGCTGTCAAAGGACACCAGAAACAAAATTGTAGACCTGCACCAGGCTGGGAAGACTGAATCTGCAATAAGTAAGCAGCTTGGTTTGAAGAAATCAACTGTGGGAGCAATTATTAGGAAATGGAAGACATACAAGACCACTGATAATCTCCCTCGATCTGGGGCTCCACGCAAGATATCACCCCGTGGGGTCAAAATGATCACAAGAACGGTGAGCAAAAATCCCAGAACCACACGGGTGACCTAGTGAATGACCTGCAGAGAGCTGGGACCAAAGTAACAAAGCCTACCATCAGTAAAACACTACGCTGCCAGGGACTCAAATCCTGCAGTGCCAGACGTGTCCCCCTGCTTAAGCCAGTACATGTCCAGGCCCCTGAAGTTTGCTAGAGAGCATTTGGATGATCCAGAAGAAGATTGGGAGAATGTCATATTGTCAGATGAAACCAAAATAGTACTTTTTGGTAAAAACTCAACTCGTCGTGTTTGGAGGACAAAGAATGCTGAGTTGCATCCAAAGAACACCATACATGGGGGTGGAAACATCATGCTTTGGGGCTGTTTTTCTGCAAAGGGACCAGGACGACTGGAAAGAATGAATGGGGCCATGTATTGTGAGATTTTGAGTGAAAACCTCCTTCCATCAGCAAGGGCATTGAAAATGAAATGTGGCTGGGTCTTTCAGCATGACAATGATCCCAAACACACCGCCCGGGCAATGAAGGAGTGGCTTCGTAAGAAGCATTTCAAGGTCCTGGAGTGGCCTAGCCAGTCTCCAGATCTCAACCCCATAGAAAATCTTTGGAGGGAGTTGAAAGTCCATGTTGCCCAGCAACAGCCCCAAAACATCACTGCTCTAGAGGAGATCTGCATGGAGGAATGGGCCAAAATACCAGCAACAGTGTGTGAAAACCTTGTGAAGACTTACAGAAAACGTTTGACCTCTGTCATTGCCAACAAAGGGTATATAACAAAGTATTGGGATAAACTTTTGTTATTGACCAAATACTTATTTTCCACCATAATTTGCAAATAAATTCATTAAAAATCCTAAAATGTGATTTTTTTTCTCATTTTGTCTGTCATAGTTGAAGTGTACCTATGATGAAAATTACAGGCCTCTCTCATATTTTTAAGTGGGAGAACTTGCACAATTGGTGGCTGACTATACTTTTTTGCCCCACTGTATGTGCAAATAGTTAAAGTACAAAAGTGAAAATAAATGTGGGTTGTATTTACAATGGTGTTTGTTCTGCACTGGTTAGTCTTTTCTAGTGGCAACAGGTCACATATCTTGCTGCTGTGATGGCACACTATGGTATTTCACCCAATAGATATGTGAGTCTCTCTCTCTCTCTCTCTCTCACGCTGGTCCTGCCCACCCATCACACCCCAGGGGGGAGTGTCACTTCAACCCAGACACCCCTGACAGTCAGTCAGTCCTCTTACCAGCCTCTCCCTCTGTCTCTATGCCTCTCTGTCTGTGGCACAGCGCTGGCTACACACTGCCTCCCCGTGGGCACACTGCCCAGGCTGGCACAGGGCCAGACACAACAGCTCTGCCACACTGGCCTGGCAAAACAACGCTCCCTATCTTCATCTCTCCACACTCCTCCCTCCATCAGAGAGCCCCCGGCCCCAGTCCTCTCCTCATTCTCCCTTCTTTACTCTCCACTACAGCTGAGAACAACACTTTGGAAGCATGCCCTCTAACCAAGCAATGAAACATAACAGTGCCAGGAACAAATAATACACTCATGTACCAAATAAAACCACCAGCCTTCAAACACGTTGCCAATATCTTATCATATGGTTAGAGTTCTTGCACTCAGTGAACCCCTACATTATCAAACTATCAACAACATCGCGATTACATCTAACAGCTTCTGTACTTCCAGGAGAAAAAGCTCTTATGTGAACTCCAGCCTGGTCCGGAAGGTCACTCTGATGTACACGCTGACTGTAGTGGTTTGTGTCATGGGTCCACGTCTGTCTCAACTGTCACACACACAGTGTCTCTGCTAAACCACAGAAGCCCACGACGACCACGAGACAAACACTCAGGCACACCACTAAAACACAACTTCAAACAACAATACAAAGCCAGTATGAGAAAAGAATCCTATAGAAACCAAGCCATGGAGTTGTAGCAAATATCAGAATACATTGTCGTACATAGTCTACTCAGAGAGAAAAAATTGTCCTGAGACCAGCATAGAAAAGGAGTAGAGAAAGGAGCAAATTAACAATGGAAAATCTTCCCACTTCACAAAGACCAACGGGAGAATGGGGAAGAGATGAGGAGTATAACGCACATATGAAATCTAAATACTACTAGAATGGGAGAGACATAGAGCTCAGCCACCAACAACAGTGTCCCATTGAAAAACACTTCATGCTTTTGACAGTGTACAAGAAGAGGCTTTTGCGCGCGCACACACAGACACACTGAAAGAGCGGGACACGCCTGAGACGTTGTCCTCATGAAAGAGCAGAGAGGAGGCTGCCTCCATCTTTTTTCTTCCGGGGTGCATTAAGTCAGTCTTTTGAGGCAAGCAATGTTAAAACAAACCCACATAGCTGAGCTAATCAATGAACAGCATCAGACACACTGGACCAAAAGCTTCTACACTAGCATTTACTTCTGAAAAAACATTGTTTGATTTGTTTTTTTTTGTTCTATTCAGTGGTGGTCTCACAGAGGGAGGTTTGCGCCACAAGGCTCCGAGCACAGAATAGATTTAAAGCCTACTGTTTCATGGGATTAGATCTACTTCCCCTCAGAGTATAATGTCCATTTCAGGCTTCCATCAACCATGTGTGTTTGTGTTAGTGTTTTTATTTTAAACCTCTTTGCATGGCTCCATCAGATCTCACTCAGGGGGACAGGACTGGAGATGGGAGGGGGATTGTGTGTGTGTGTCAGTGTGTGTGTGTGTGTGCAGGTTAAAGACACAGGGGGCTCTATAGGGGGTGTAGGAACACAGGTGGACCAGGATGGGCAATCAGAATGGCAGGGTCCGAGCCCCACAACTATCCTAAATATACTAAACTCTGCCTCACTGCCAGACAAGGTGCCATTAGACTGGTATTTAACCAAGCCAACACCGAACATCACCATCTGTAAACAAAAAAAACACCATGCTGGAATCGGGGCATTTCATTTATACACATCATAAAAAACATCCAAACCCTCTCTATCAACTGGATAATATTGTGTCTCCGGTGTGTAAAAAAAGCCTCAGAGGTGAGTGCATACGCAGCAGTCATGTTCATTAAGATACACTGCTGCCCTCTTTTCCCCAAGCACCGGAAACACCAGTAAATCACCACCGCAGAAAATAAATGTACACTTATTACATTCTACACGCTGCATATATTCACCTCCTTAACATATTGCATAGGCACAGTGCCACCGCGCAATGCTGCACCCGAAAACACGCCATAAAAAATGACAGCGGCGAGGGGGGAACTGCAGACCTGGGATATATGGTGCGGCAGAGCGGAGGAGAAATAATCCTACCTTAGATCGGCGTGGGGAAGAAAGAAGGGAGAGGGGGCGGGGGAAGATGAGCCCCTGCACCACGCCGGAGAAATGGAGCCCCCCTACTCCTATCTCGACTGCCTCAGTCTCCCCTGCAACGCTCCACCACAATTACTGAGAAGAGCGGATGAACACACATATACGTGGACATACTATCTTTAATAATAGATCTCTATATACTCTGTCTGTATATGAGTAAAATGTACATGAATGTTTGGAGGACACAAGGACATTCCTAGTGAATGGCACATTGAGAAAATAGGAATCGCTGAAAGCTATTGTTCAACCTGAACTTGTGGAACACACATACTCTACCACAGACAAAGCAAATTACACAGCACAACAACACATGACTGACAGTGAACGGACAACCGCCTTCCTCCATTGATTGCCAACAGAGCACAACCTGCCTGCAGTCCATGCCGTGGCCATTAGGTGTCTCTCTTCCACTGTGCATAGCCGAGGCTCTGCCTCTCTCCCAGCAGAGCCCCTCCCATCCTCAAATTCCATCTCCATGTAATATATACACCATCGTTTGAAAATGGCAGCTTTTTGAAAATTCACCTTGATTATCAGACATTAAAAGTGACTTCTCCAGCGCTGAGTGTCTGGCTGGGGGGATGGCTGCAGACGGCAGAACAATGCGGCTGGCTTGGTATTAACGCCTAGCTGGGGTGTGCAGGGAGGGAACGAGAGGCAGCCCTTTGTTCTCTCCCACATCCAATTATTTTTAACATGTGCCTCTTTTTACAACAAGAGAGAATTTAATTTTAATGCACTGGAAAAAATACATCAGTATTCTTAAGCAGTGATGGCAATGTATACATGTACAGAGCCCTGCACAGGAAATGGACAAATGACAGAGATGACTAAAATCCTCTCAGCCCAAACATAGCCGACACCAACACAAAAACCTAACAGAATGTAAACCCACACACCACCATACTATACACAGACCTACACTATGTAGCAGTGCCTCCAGCCCCAGCCTTCATTAGAAACCACACTGAGACAGACAACATTCACTACATAACTACATGGTAAATGGTTCATCAACATTCCATGGCCGTGCAATAATATGTATATACACAATGGTAGGAAAACATACAATAAAAATAGCAAGGATTCCAGATCAAATGGCTTGAAAAATAGAAGCCCAAGCTCCATTGGTAGGTAGGTGACCAAATATTTTTCTAATTGGATGAGCACTTTATCTTGCTGTCAGAGCGGCAGTAAAAAGCAGCGCTGTTGCCAGAAGCAGAGGAGCTCCAACATGGTTGGCCTTTTATTAGTTCTGCCTGGGCTGGAGTCTGATATATGCTTCTAACCCTTTCATCATACCCCAGCCCCACTCCCCAATACATGGTTATTACAGTATATACTCCACACACCCCAATACACCGGTGTTACACCCAACCACACCAACACCCCACCACACTGATGGTATATAACCCCCTCAGACGCTCAACTACCCCAACACACCCATTATGCATTTTATACACCCTGCACAGAACCAACAAACACCAGCATTAAACATAGTGGTCTTATACTGTATCAAGCTATATACCCAACCCAGCAATCATAGAGCACCTTAAACACACACCAGGAATGCACATTTGTCCAACACACTGGCAACACACACCAACAAGACCAATCAACCCCATGCATCCATGCAGAATACTGTAGTAGAAATACATTCCAGTAAGCATAACAGCCTCTCAGGTTCACTCAGCAACAGCAACCAGCCATACAGTATGTGCCCTACCAAGACACTGTCAATAACCGCCATACAATATCTCTAACATAAAGAGCCCACAACATGCTGGTAAATGACTGTAGAAGAGCCACATCCTGTAGTCAAACACAGTAGCTAAACACTAGCCTGTACAATAGCTCATCACGACAGACCTGCCTCACAAACATGTAACACAAAGAGCAGAATGAGGGGAGATCGCAGAGGGCTCAGCAGTACATTCACAGCTCTGCAGTGGACATCTTGGTAACTCTATGGTAATTTCCCCACTGCAGTATGAAATGACTGTTTTCTCTCCTTATCTGTAGCAGCACTGCTGCACCTATAGGGACGGGAGATTTCAAACCTAGAAAAACCCTGGCTCATTTCTATAAAATAGGAAAGTATAAAATACGCACACCGCATTACACCCGTACCCACATGCACATGAGCTCGTACACACACACTAAATTAAATTCCAGCCCTAGGGAAGACAACTAACTGCTTGTGTGTGAGTCGCTCTGCGGCACAGCAAAACCAATTCTCTGGAGATGGCAAAATGAAAGGGCAGAATCCAGGATGTTTATGGTTCTCACTCTGTTCTCCTCTCAATCAAATGTTTTATTAGCAATCATTCGCTGTCCGCCTGGCCCTAACAGTCATCTAACCTGGGAGGGGCCCACGTGATGCCAGCAGGCAGGTTCAGCAACCAGCCCAGTTACAGAGGAGACCATTTGGGTTCGCACAACTCCCAATTATTTACACCTGGAGCTGCTGGAGCAGGATAGAGCTGCTGGGGCAGGATGGAGCTGCTGGAGCAGGATGGAGCTTCTGGGGAAGGATGGAGCTGCTGGGGAAGGATGGAGCTGCTGGGGCAGGATGGAGCTGCTGGAGCAGAATGGGACTGCTGGGGCAGGATAGAGCTGCTGGGGCAGGATAGAGCTGCTGGAGCAGGATAGAGCTGCTGGGGCAGGATGGAGCTGCTGGGGCAGGATGGAGCTACTGGAGCAGGATGGGACTGCTGGGGCAGGATAGAGCTGCTGGGGCAGGATAGAGCTGCTGGGGAAGGATGGAGCTACTGGAGCAGGATGGGACTGCTGGGGCAGGATAGAGCTGCTGGGGCAGGATAGAGCTGCTGGGGCAGGATGGAGCTGCTGGGGCAGGATGGAGCTGCTGGAGCAGTATGGGGCTGCTGGGGTAGGATGGAGCTGGTGGAGCAGGATGGGGCTGGTGGAGCAGGATGGGGCTGGAGTGTTAATTAACCCCCAGGGCAGCCGGGCTGGGGAAGGGGCTCGCTCACTCAGACCCCATGCTCCTGTAAACTCCACAGGCCTGGACAGCGCCAACAGAGAGTGTGTGTGTGTTGTGTGTAGGTGCGTGCACACTGTGTGTGTGAGAGGGAGACAGACAGACAGACAGATAGGTCCTAAATGGCAGCTGATCCTTCATGTTTCACAGTCTGTGAAATACATGACAAGCCGCATGGAGTCTGAAACAAGCTGAGCTGGGGATGTGTGTGTGTGATAGACAACACATAGTGTGAGAAAGAGATCAAACAAAGACATGTTTCACAAGGTATTAATGTTATATAAGAAAAGACATGTTTCACAAGGTATTAATGTTATATAAGAAAATACATGTTTCACAAGACAAAAATCCTCAATAAATGACTTATTTGTTCAGAAACAGTGAGAATGGAAAAAGGCAACACAAAAGGTAAAAGCAGGGTGTGGTAGGGATGGTAACAGCAGGGTGTGGTAGGGATGGTAACAGCAGGGTATGGTAGAGATGGTAACAGCAGGGTGTGGTAGGGATGGTAACAGCAGGGTGTGGTAGGGATGGTAACAGCAGGGTGTGGTAGGGATGGTAACAGCAGGGTGTGGTAGGGATGGTAACAGTAGGGTGTGGTAGGGATTAGGTATTTTAACAGTAGGGTGTGGTAGGGATGGTAACAGCAGGGTGTGGTAGGGATGGTAACAGCAGGGTGTGGTAGGGATGGTAACAGCAGGGTGTGGTAGGGATGGTAACGGCAGCATGTGGTAGAGATGGTAACAGTAGGGTGTGATAGGGATGGTAACAGTAGGGTGTGGAAGGGATTTTAACAGTAGGGTGTGATAGGGATGGTAACAGTAGGGTGTGGTAGGGATTTTAACAGTAGGTTATGGTAGGGATGGTAACAGCAGCTTGTGGTAGGGATTAGGTATTTTAACAGTAGGGTGTGGTAGGGATGGTAACAGCAGGGTGTGGTAGGGATGGTAACAGCAGCATGTGGTAGGGAATAGGTAAATTAACAGTAGGGTGTGGTAGGGATGGTAACAGCAGCATGTGGTAGGGATTAGGTATTTTAACAGTAGGGTGTGGTAGGGATGGTAACAGCAGGGTGTGGTAGGGATGGTAACAGCAGCATGTGGTAGGGATTAGGTATTTTAACAGTAGGGTGTGATAGGGATGGTAACAGCAGCATGTGGTAGTGATTAGGTATTTCAACAGTAGGGTGTGGTAGGGATGGTAACAGTAGGGTGTGGTAGGGATGGTAACAGCAGAATGTGGTAGTATTTAGGTATTTTAACAGTAGGGTGTGGTAGGGATGGTAACAGCAGGGTGTGGTAGAGATGGTAACAGTAGGGTGTGGTAGGGATGGTAACAGTAGGGTGTGGTAGGGATGGTAACAGCAGGGTGTGGTAGGGATGGTAACAGCAGGGTGTGGTAGGGATTTTAACAGCAGCATGTGGTAGGGATTAGGTATTTTAACAGTAGGGTGTGATAGGGATGGTAACAGCAGCATGTGGTAGTGATTAGGTATTTTAACAGTAGGGTGTGATAGGGATGGTAACTGCAGCATGTGGTAGTGATTAGGTATTTTAACAGTAGGGTGTGGTAGGGATGGTAACAGCAGCATGTGGTAGGGATTAGGTATTTTAACAGTAGGGTGTGGTATGGATGGTAACAGCAGGGTGTGGTATGGATGGTAACAGCAGCATGTGGTAGGGATTAGGTATTTTAACAGTAGGGTGTGGTAGGGATGGTAACAGCAGGGTGTGGTAGTGATTAGGTATTTTAACAGCAGGGTGTGGTATGGATGGTAACAGCAGCATGTGGTAGGGATTAGGTATTTTAACAGTAGGGTGTGGTAGGGATGGTAACAGCAGCATGTGGTAGGGAGTAGGTATTTTAACAGCAGGGTGTGGTAGGGATGGTAATAGCAGCATGTGGTAGGGATTAGGTATTTTAACAGTAGGGTGTGATAGGGATGGTAACAGCAGCATGTGGTAGCGAATAGGTATTTTAACAGTAGGGTGTGGTGGGGATGGTAACAGCAGGGTGTGGTAGGGATGATAACAGCAGCATGTGGTAGGGATTAGGTATTTTAACAGCAGGGTGTGATAGGGATGGTAACAGCAGCATGTGGTAGTGATTAGGTATTTTAACAGCAGGGTGTGGTAGGGATGGTAATAGCAGCATGTGGTAGGGATTAGGATTTTAACAGTAGGGTGTGATAGGGATGGTAACAGCAGCATGTGGTAGTGATTAGGTATTTTAACAGTAGGGTGTGGTAGGGATGGTAACAGTAGGGTGTGGTAGGGATGGTAACAGCAGCATGTGGTAGGGATTAGGTATTTTAACAGTAGGGTGTGGTAGGGATGGTAACAGCAGCATGTGGTAGGGATTAGGTATTTTAACAGTAGGGTGTGGAAGGGATGGTAACAGCAGGGTGTGGTAGGGATGGTAACAGCAGAATGTGGTAGGGATGGTAACAGCAGCATGTGGTAGGGATTAGGTATTTTAACAGTACCGTGTGGTAGGGATGGTAACAGAGGGGTGTGGTATGGATGGTAACAGCAAGGTATGGTAGGGATGGTAACAGCAGCATGTGGTAGGGATTAGGTATTTTAACAGCAGGGTGTGGTAGGGATGGTAACAGCAGCATGTGGTAGTGATTAGGTATTTTAACAGCAGGGTGTGGTAGGGATGGTAATAGCAGCATGTGGTAGGGATTAGGTATTTTAACAGTAGGGTGTGATAGGGATGGTAACAGCAGCATGTGGTAGGGAATAGGTATTTTAACAGTAGGGTGTGGTGGGGATGGTAACAGCAGGGTGTGGTAGGGATGATAACAGCAGCATGTGGTAGGGATTAGGTATTTTAACAGCAGGGTGTGATAGGGATGGTAACAGCAGCATGTGGTAGTGATTAGGTATTTTAACAGCAGGGTGTGATAGGAATTGTAACTGCAGCATGTGGTAGTGATTAGGTATTTTAACAGTAGGGTGTGGTAGGGATGGTAACAGCAGCATGTGGTAGGGATTAGGTATTTTAACAGTAGGGGGTGGTATGGATGGTAACAGCAGGGTGTGGTAGGGATGGTAACAGCAGAATGTGGTAGGGATTAGGTATTTTAACAGTACCGTGTGGTAGGGATGGTAACAGCAGCATGTGGTAGGGATTAGGTTTTTTAACAGTAGGGTGTGGTATGGATGGTAACAGCAGGGTGTGGTAGGGATGGTAACAGCAGAATGTGGTAGGGATTAGGTATTTTAACAGTACCGTGTGGTAGGGATGGTAACAGAGGGTGTGGTATGGATGGTAACAGCAAGGTGTGGTAGGGATGGTAACAGCAGCATGTGGTAGGGATTAGGTATTTTAACAGCAGGGTGTGATAGGGATGGTAACAGCAGCATGTGGTAGTGATTAGGTATTTTAACAGTAGGGTGTGGTAGGGATGGTAACAGTAGGGTGTGGTAGGGATGGTAACAGCAACATGTTGTAGTGATTAGGTATTTTAACAGTAGGGTGTGATAGGGATGGTAACTGCAGCATGTGGTAGGGATTAGGTATTTTAACAGTAGGGTGTGGTATGGATGGTAACAGCAGGGTGTGGTAGGGATTAGGTATTTAAACAGTAGGGTGTGGTATGGATGGTAACAGCAGGGTGTGGTAGTGATTAGGTATTTTAACAGCAGGGTGTGGTAGGGATGGTAACAGCAGCATGTGGTAGGGATTAGGTATTTTAACAGTAGGGTGTGGTAGGGATTAGGTATTTTAACAGTAGGGTGTGGAAGGGATGGTAACAGCAGGGTGTGGTAGTGATTAGGTATTTTAACAGCAGGGTGTGGTAGGGATGGTAACAGCAGCATGTGGTAGGGATTAGGTATTTTAACAGTAGGGTGTGGTAGGGATGGTAACAGCAGAATGTGGTAGGGATTAGGTATTTTAACAGTACCGTGTGGTAGGGATGGTAACAGAGGGGTGTGGTATGGATGGTAACAGCAAGGTATGGTAGGGATGGTAACAGCAGCATGTGGTAGGGATTAGGTATTTTAACAGCAGGGTGTGGTAGGGATGGTAACAGCAGCATGTGGTAGGGATTAGGTATTTTAACAGCAGGGTGTGATAGGGATGGTAACAGCAGCATGTGGTAGTGATTAGGTATTTTAACAGTAGGGTGTGGTAGGGATGGTAACAGTAGGGTGTGGTAGGGATGGTAACAGCAACATGTTGTAGTGATTAGGTATTTTAACAGTAGGGTGTGATAGGGATGGTAACTGCAACATGTTGTAGTGATTAGGTATTTTAACAGTAGGGTGTGATAGGGATGGTAACTGCAGCATGTGGTAGGGATTAGGTATTTTAACAGTAGGGTGTGGTATGGATGGTAACAGCAGGGTGTGATAGGGATTAGGTATTTTAACAGTAGGGTGTGGTATGGATGGTAACAGCAGGGTGTGGTAGGGATTAGGTATTTAAACAGTAGGGTGTGGTATGGATGGTAACAGCAGGGTGTGGTAGTGATTAGGTATTTTAACAGTAGGGTGTGATAGGGATTAGGTATTTTAACAGTAGGGTGTGGTATGGATGGTAACAGCAGGGTGTGATATGGATGGTAACAGCAGCATGTGGTAGGGATTAGGTATTTTTTAACAGTAGGGTGTGGAAGGGATGGTAACAGCAGCATGTGGTAGGGATTAGGTATTTTAACAGTAGGGTGTGGGAGGGATGGTAACAGCAGCATGTGGTAGGGATTAGGTATTTTAACAGTAGGGTGTGGTATGGATGGTAACAGCAGGGTGTGATAGGGATTAGGTATTTTAACAGTAGGGTGTGGTATGGATGGTAACAGCAGGGTGTGGTAGTGATTAGGTATTTTAACAGCAGGGTGTGGTAGGGATGGTAACAGCAGCATGTGGTAGGGATTAGGTATTTTAACAGTAGGGTGTGGTAGGGATGGTAACAGCAGCATGTGGTAGGGATTAGGTATTTTAACAGTAGGGTGTGGAAGGGATGGTAACAGCAGGGTGTGGTAGGGATGGTAACAGCAGAATGTGGTAGGGATTAGGTATTTTAACAGTACCGTGTGGTAGGGATGGTAACAGAGGGTGTGGTATGGATGGTAACAGCAAGGTGTGGTAGGGATGGTAACAGCAGCATGTGGTAGGGATTAGGTATTTTAACAGCAGGGTGTGATAGGGATGGTAACAGCAGCATGTGGTAGTGATTAGGTATTTTAACAGTAGGGTGTGGTAGGGATGGTAACAGCAGCATGTGGTAGGGATTAGGTATTTTAACAGTAGGGTGTGGAAGGGATGGTAACAGCAGGGTGTGGTAGGGATGGTAACAGCAGAATGTGGTAGGGATTAGGTATTTTAACAGTACCGTGTGGTAGGGATGGTAACAGCAGCATGTGGTAGGGATTAGGTTTTTTAACAGTAGGGTGTGGTATGGATGGTAACAGCAGGGTGTGGTAGGGATGGTAACAGCAGAATGTGGTAGGGATTAGGTATTTTAACAGTACCGTGTGGTAGGGATGGTAACAGAGGGGTGTGGTATGGATGGTAACAGCAAGGTATGGTAGGGATGGTAACAGCAGCATGTGGTAGGGATTAGGTATTTTAACAGCAGGGTGTGATAGGGATGGTAACAGCAGCATGTGGTAGTGATTAGGTATTTTAACAGCAGGGTGTGGTAGGGATGGTAATAGCAGCATGTGGTAGGGATTAGGTATTTTAACAGTAGGGTGTGATAGGGATGGTAACAGCAGCATGTGGTAGGGAATAGGTATTTTAACAGTAGGGTGTGGTGGGGATGGTAACAGCAGGGTGTGGTAGGGATGATAACAGCAGCATGTGGTAGGGATTAGGTATTTTAACAGCAGGGTGTGGTAGGGATGGTAATAGCAGCATGTTGTAGGGATTAGGTATTTTAACAGTAGGGTGTGATAGGGATGGTAACAGCAGCATGTGGTAGTGATTAGGTATTTTAACAGTAGGGTGTGGTATGGATGGTAACAGCAGGGTGTGATAGGGATTAGGTATTTTAACAGCAGGGTGTGATATGGATGGTAACAGCAGCATGTGGTAGGGATTAGGTATTTTTACAGTAGGGTGTGGAAGGGTGTACTTCCGGCGCCGACAGAGATGGCCGCCTCGCTTCGCGTTCCTAGGAAACTATGCAGTTTTTTGTTTTTTTACGTGTTATTTCTTACACTAGTACCCCAGGTCATCTTAGGTTTCATTACATACAGCCGAGAAGAACTACTGAATATAAGATCAGCGTCAACTCACCATCAGTACGACCAAGAATATGTTTTTCGCGATGCGGATCCTGTGTTCTGCCTTACAACCAGTGTAACGGAGTGGATTACATGCAGCAACCCAAAAAAACGACTCAGAAAAAGAGGGAAACGAAGCGGTCTTCTGGTCAGACTCCGGAGACGGGCACATCATGCACCACTCCCTAGCATTCTTCTCGCCAATGTCCAGTCTCTTGACAACAAGGTTGATGAAATCCGAGCAAGGGTAGCATTCCAGAGGACATCAGAGACTGCAACGTTCTCTGCTTCACGGAAACATGGCTAACCGGAGAGACGCTATCCGGCGGTGCAGCCAGCGGGTTTCTCCACGCATCGCACCGACAGAAACAAACATCTTTCTGGTAAGAAGAGGGGCGGGGGCGTATGCCTTATGACTAACGTGACATGGTGTGATGACAGAAACATACAGGAACTCAAATCCTTCTGTTCACCTGATTTAGAATTCCTCACAATCAAATGTAGACCGCATTATCTACCAAGAGAATTCTCTTCGATTATAATCACAGCCGTATATATCCCCCCCAAGCAGACACATCGATGGCTCTGAACGAACTTTATTTAACTCTCTGCAAACTGGAAACGATTTATCCGGAGGCTGCATTCATTGTAGCTGGGGATTTTAACAAGGCTAATCTGAAAACAAGACTTTTATCAGCATATCGATTGCGCAACCAGGGGTGGAAAGACCCTGGATCATTGTTACTCTAACTTCCGCAACGCATATAAGGCCCTGCCCCGCCCCCCTTTCGGAAAAGCTGACCACGACTCTGTTGATCCCTGCCTACAGACAGAAACTAAAACAAGAGGCTCCCACGCTGAGGGCTGTCCAACGCTGGTCCGACCAAGCTGACTCCACACTCCAAGACTGCTTCCATCACGTGGACTGGGAGATGTTTCGTATTGCGTCAGACAACAATATTGACGAATACGCTGATTCGGTGTGCGAGTTCATTAGAACGTGCGTTGAAGATGTCGTTCCCATAGCAACGATTAAAACATTCCCTAACCAGAAACCTTGGATTGATGGCAGCATTCGTGTGAAACTGAAGGCACGAACCACTGCTTTTAATCAGGGCAAGGTGTCTGGTAACATGACTGAATACAAACAGTGCAGCTATTCCCTCCGCAAGGCTATCAAACAAGCTAAGCGCCAGTACAGAGACAAAGTAGAATCTCAATTCAACGGCTCAGACACAAGAGGCATGTGGCAGGGTCTACAGTCAATCACGGACTACAGGAAGAAACCCAGCCCAGTCACGGACCAGGATGTCTTGCTCCCAGGCAGACTAAATAACTTTTTGCCCGCTTTGAGGACAATACAGTGCCACTGACACGGCCTGCAACGAAAACATGCGGTCTCTCCTTCACTGCAGCCGAAGTGAGTAAGACATTTAAACGTGTTAACCCTCGCAAGGCTGCAGGCCCAGACGGCATCCCCAGCCGCGCCCTCAGAGCGCGCCCTCAGAGCATGCGCAGACCAGCTGGCCGGTGTGTTTACGGACATATTCAATCAATCCCTATACCAGTCTGCTGTTCCCACATGCTTCAAGAGGGCCACCATTGTTCCTGTTCCCAAGAAAGCTAAGGTCGTCATCAAGCTCGAGACCCTGGGTCTCGACCCCGCCCTGTGCAACTGGGTACTGGACTTCCTGACGGGCCGCCCCCAGGTGGTGAGGGTAGGCAACAACATCTCCTCCCCGCTGATCCTCAACACTGGGGCCCCACAAGGGTGCGTTCTGAGCCCTCTCCTGTACTCCCTGTTCACCCACGACTGCGTGGCCACGCACACCTCCAACTCAATCATCAAGTTTGCGGACGACACAACAGTGGTAGGCTTGATTACCAACAACGACGAGACGGCCTACAGGGAGGAGGTGAGGGCCCTCGGAGTGTGGTGTCAGGAAAATAACCTCACACTCAACGTCAACAAAACTAAGGAGATGATTGTGGACTTCAGGAAACAGCAGAGGGAACACCCCCATCCACATCGATGGAACAGTAGTGGAGAGGGTAGCAAGTTTTAAGTTCCTCGGCATACACATCACAGACAAACTGAATTGGTCCACTCACACAGACAGCATCGTGAGGAAGGCGCAGCAGCGCCTCTTCAACCTCAGGAGGCTGAAGAAATTCGGCTTGTCACCAAAAGCACTCACAAACTTCTACAGATGCACAATCGAGAGCATCCTGGCGGGCTGTATCACCGCCTGGTATGGCAACTGCACCGCCCTCAACTGTAAGGCTCTCCAGAGGGTAGTGAGGTCTGCACAACGCATCACCGGGGGCAAACTACCTGCCCTCCAGGACACCTACACCACCCGATGCTACAGGAAGGCCATAAAGATCATCAAGGACATCAACCACCCGAGCCACTGCCTGTTCACCCCGCTGTCATCCAGAAGGCGAGGTCAGTACAGGTGCATCAAAGCTGGGACCGAGAGACTGAAAAACAGCTTCTATCTCAAGGCCATCAGACTGTTAAACAGCCACCACTAACATTGAGTGGCTACTGCCAACACACTGTCAATGACACTGACTCTACTCCAGCCACTTTAATAATGGGAATTGATGGGAAATGATGTAAATATATCACTAGCCACTTTAAACAATGCTACCTTATATAATGTTACTTACCCTACATTATTCATCTCATATGCATACGTAGATACTGTACTCTATATCATCGACTGCATCCTTATGTAATACATGTATCACTAGCCACTTTAACTATGCCACTTGGTTTACATACTCATCTCATATGTATATACTGTACTCGATATCATCTACTGTATCTTGCCTATGCTGCTCTGTACCATCACTCATTCATATATCCTTATGTACATATTCTTTATCCCCTTACACGGTGTATAAGACAGTAGTTTTTTTGGAATTGTTAGTTAGATTACTTGTTCGTTATTACTGCATTGTCGGAACTAGAAGCACAAGCATTTCGCTACACTCGCATTAACATCTGCTAACCATGTGTATGTGACAAATAAAATTTGATTTGATTTGATTTGAAGGGATGGTAACAGCAGGGTGTGGTAGTGATTAGGTATTTTAACAGCAGGGTGTGGTAGGGATGGTAACAGCAGCATGTGGTAGGGATTAGGTATTTTAACAGTAGGGTGTGATAGGGATTAGGTATTTTAACAGTAGGGTGTGGTATGGATGGTAACAGCAGGGTGTGATATGGATGGTAACAGCAGCATGTGGTAGGGATTAGGTATTTTAACAGTAGGGTGTGGAAGGGATGGTAACAGCAGGGTGTGGTAGGGATGGTAACAGCAGAATGTGGTAGGGATTAGGTATTTTAACAGTACCGTGTGGTAGGGATGGTAACAGAGGGGTGTGGTATGGATGGTAACAGCAAGGTGTGGTAGGGATGGTAACAGCAGCATGTGGTAGGGATTAGGTATTTTAACAGCAGGGTGTGATAGGGATGGTAACAGCAGCATGTGGTAGTGATTAGGTATTTTAACAGCAGGGTGTGGTAGGGATGGTAATAGCAGCATGTGGTAGGGATTAGGTATTTTAACAGTAGGGTGTGATAGGGATGGTAACAGCTGCATGTGGTAGGGAATAGGTATTTTAACAGTAGGGTGTGGTGGGGATGGTAACAGCAGGGTGTGGTAGGGATGGTAACAGCAGCATGTGGTAGGGATTAGGTATTTTAACAGCAGGGTGTGATAGGGATGGTAACAGCAGCATGTGGTAGTGATTAGGTATTTTAACAGCAGGGTGTGGTAGGGATGGTAATAGCAGCATGTGGTAGGGATTAGGTATTTTAACAGTAGGGTATGATAGGGATGGTAACAGCTGCATGTGGTAGTGATTAGGTATTTTAACAGCAGGGTGTGGTAGGGATTAGGTATTTTAACAGTAGGGTGTGATAGGGATGGTAACAGCAGCATGTGGTAGTGATTAGGTATTTTAACAGAAAGGTGGGTAGAGATGGTAACAGTAGGGTGTGGTAGGGATGGTAACAGCAGGGTGTGGTAGGGATGGTAACAGTAGGGTGTGGTAGGGATGGTAACAGCAAGGTGTGGTAGGGATGGTAACAGTAGGGTGTGGTAGGGATTTTAACAGTAGGGTGTGATAGGGATGGTAACAGTAGGGTGTGGTAGGGATTTTAACAGTAGGGTGTGGTAGGGATGGTAACAGCAGCATGTGGTAGGGATTAGGCATTTTAACAGTAGGGTGTGGTAGAGATGGTAACAGCAGCATGTGGTAGGGATTAGGTATTTTAACAGTAGGGTGTGATAGGGATGGTAACAGCAGCATGTGGTAGTGATTAGGTATTTTAACAGAAAGGTGTGGTAGAGATGGTAACAGTAGGGTGTGGTAGGGATGGTAACAGCAGGGTGTGGTAGGGATGGTAACAGTAGGGTGTGGTAGGGATGGTAACAGCAAGGTGTGGTAGGGATGGTAACAGTAGGGTGTGGTAGGGATTTTAACAGTAGGGTGTGATAGGGATGGTAACAGTAGGGTGTGGTAGGGATGGTAACAGCAGCATGTGGTAGGGATTAGGTATTTTAACAGCAGGGTGTGATAGGGATGGTAACAGCAGCATGTGGTAGTGATTAGGTATTTTAACAGCAGGGTGTGGTAGGGATGGTAATAGCAGCATGTGGTAGGGATTAGGTATTTTAACAGTAGGGTATGATAGGGATGGTAACAGCTGCATGTGGTAGTGATTAGGTATTTTAACAGCAGGGTGTGGTAGGGATTAGGTATTTTAACAGTAGGGTGTGATAGGGATGGTAACAGCAGCATGTGGTAGTGATTAGGTATTTTAACAGAAAGGTGTGGTAGAGATGGTAACAGTAGGGTGTGGTAGGGATGGTAACAGCAGGGTGTGGTAGGGCTGGTAACAGTAGGGTGTGGTAGGGATGGTAACAGCAAGGTGTGGTAGGGATGGTAACAGTAGGGTGTGGTAGGGATTTTAACAGTAGGGTGTGATAGGGATGGTAACAGTAGGGTGTGGTAGGGATTTTAACAGTAGGGTGTGATAGGGATGGTAACAGCAGCATGTGGTAGTGATTAGGTATTTTAACAGCAGGGTGTGGTAGGGATGGTAATAGCAGCATGTGGTAGGGATTAGGTATTTTAACAGTAGGGTGTGATAGGGATGGTAACAGCAGCATGTGGTAGTGATTAGGTATTTTAACAGAAAGGTGTGGTAGAGATGGTAACAGTAGGGTGTGGTAGGGATGGTAACAGCAGGGTGTGGTAGGGCTGGTAACAGTAGGGTGTGGTAGGGATGGTAACAGCAAGGTGTGGTAGGGATGGTAACAGTAGGGTGTGGTAGGGATTTTAACAGTAGGGTGTGATAGGGATGGTAACAGTAGGGTGTGGTAGGGATTTTAACAGTAGGGTGTGGTAGGGATGGTAACAGCAGCATGTGGTAGGGATTAGGCATTTTAACAGCAGGGTGTGGTAGAGATGGTAACAGCAGCATGTGGTAGGGATTAGGTATTTTAACAGTAGGGTGTGATAGGGATGGTAACAGCAGGGTGTGGTAGGGATGGTAATAGCAGCATGTGGTAGGGATGGTAACAGCAGCATGTGGTAGTGATTAGGTATTTTAACAGTAGGGTGTGATAGGGATGGTAACAGTAGGGTGTGGTAGTGATTAGGTATTTTAACAGCAGGGTGTGATAGGGATGGTAACAGCAGCATGTGGTAGGGATTAGGTATTTTAACAGTAGGGTGTGATAGGGATGGTAACAGCCGCATGTGGTAGTGATTAGGTATTTTAACAGTAGGGTGTGGTAGGGATGGTAACAGTAGGGTGTGGTAGGGATGGTAACAGTAGGGTGTGATAGGGATGGTAACAGCAGGGTGTGATAGGGATGGTAACAGCAGGGTGTGGTAGGGATGGTAATAGCAGCATGTGGTAGGGATGGTAACAGCAGCATGTGGTAGTGATTAGGTATTTTAACAGTAGGGTGTGATAGGGATGGTAACAGTAGGGTGTGGTAGTGATTAGGTATTTTAACAGCAGAGTGTGGTAGGGATGGTAACAGCAGCATGTGGTAGTGATTAGGTATTTTAACAGTAGGGTGTGATAGGGATGGTAACAGCAGCATGTGGTAGTGATTAGGTATTTTAACAGCAGGGTGTGGTAGGGATGGTAACAGTAGGGTGTGGTAGGGATGGTAACAGCAGGGTGTGGTAGAGATGGTAACAGTAGGGTGTGGAAGGGATGGTAACAGCAGGGTGTGGTAGGGATGGTAACAGTAGGGTGTGGTAGGGATGGTAACAGCAGGGTGTGGTAGGGATGGTAACAGTAGGTTGTGGTAGGGATTTTAACAGTAGGGTGTGATAGGGACTGTAACAGCAGGGTGTGGTAGGGATGGTAACAGCAGCATGTGGTAGGGATTAGGTATTTTAACAGTAGGGTGTGATAGGGATGGTAACAGCAGCATGTGGTAGTGATTAGGTATTTTAACAGTAGGGTGTGGTATGGATGGTAACAGCAGGGTGTGGTAGGGATGGTAACAGCAGCATGTGGTAGGGATTAGGTATTTTAACAGTAGGGTGTGATAGGGATGGTAACAGCAGCATGTGGTAGTGATTAGGTATTTTAACAGCAGGGTGTGGTAGGGATGGTAACAGCAGCATGTGGTAGTGATTAGGTATTTTAACAGTAGGGTGTGGTAGGGATGGTCACAGCAGCATGTGGTAGGGATTAGGTATTTTAACAGTAGGGTGTGGTATGGATGGTAACAGCAGGGTGTGGTAGGGATGGTAACAGGAAGGTGTGGTAGGGATGGTAACAGCAGCATATGGTAGGGATTAGGTATTTTAACAGTAGGGTGTGGTAGGGATGGTAACTGCAGCATGTGGTAGGGAATAGGTATTTTAACAGTAGGGTGTGGTAGGGATGGTAACAGCAGAGTGTGGTAGGGATGGTGACAGCAGAATGTGGTAGTGATTAGGTATTTTAACAGCAGGGTGTGGTAGGGATGGTAACAGCAGCATGTGGTAGTGATTAGGTATTTTAACAGTAGGGTGTGGTAGGGATGGTAACTGCAGCATGTGGTAGGGAATAGGTATTTTAACAGTAGGGTGTGGTAGGGATGGTAACAGCAGAGTGTGGTAGGGATGGTGACAGCAGAATGTGGTAGTGATTAGGTATTTTAACAGCAGGGTGTGGTAGGGATGGTAACAGCAGCATGTGGTAGTGATTAGGTATTATAACAGTAGGGTGTGGTTGGGATGGTAACAGCAGCATGTGGTAGGGATTAGGTATTTTAACAGTACGGTGTGGTAGGGATGGTAACAGCAGGGTGTGGTATGGATGGTAACAGCAAGGTGTGGTAGGGATGGTAACAGCAGCGTATGGTAGGGATTAGGTATTTTAACAGTACGGTGTGGTAGGGATGGTAACAGCAGGGTGTGGTATGGATGGTAACAGCAAGGTGTGGTAGGGATGGTAACAGCAGCGTATGGTAGGGATGAGGTATTTTAACAGTAGGGTGTGGTAGGGATGGTAACAGCAGCATGTGGTAGTGATTAGGTATTTTAACAGTAGGGTGTGGTAGTGATTAGGTATTTTAACAGTAGGGTGTGATAGGGATGGTAACAGCAGCATGTGGTAGTGATTCGGTATTTTAACAGCAGGGTGTGGTAGGGATGGTAACAGCAGCATGTGGTAGTGATTAGGTATTATAACAGTAGGGTGTGGTTGGGATGGTAACAGCAACATGTGGTAGGGATTAGGTATTTTAACAGTACGGTGTGGTAGGGATGGTAACAGCAGGGTGTGGTATGGATGGTAACAGCAAGGTGTGGTAGGGATTGTAACAGCAGCGTATGGTAGGGATGAGTAAACAGTAGGGTGTGGTAGGGATGGTAAACAGCAGCATGTGGTAGGGATTAGGTAACAGTAGCATGTGGTAGTGATTAGGTATTTTAACAGTAGGGTGTGGTAGGGATGGTAACAGCAGCATGTGGTAGTGATTAGGTATTTTAACAGCAGGGTGTGGTAGGGATGGTAACAGCAGCATGTGGTAGTGATTAGGTATTTTAACAGTAGGGTGTGGTAGGGTTGGTAACAGCAGCATGTGGTAGGGATTAGGTAACACAGCATGTGGTAGTGATTATGGTATTTTAACAGCAGGGTGTGGTAGGGATGGTAACAGCAGCATGTGGTAGGGATTAGGTATTTTAACAGTAGGGTGTGATAGGGATGGTAACAGCAGCATGTGGTAGTGATTAGGTATTTTAACAGCAGGGTGTGGTAGGGATGGTAACAGCAGCATGTGGTAGTGATTAGGTATTTTAACAATAGGGTGTGGTAGGGATGGTAACAGCAGCATGTGGTAGGGATTAGGTATTTTAACAGTAGGGTGTGGTAGGGATGGTAACAGCAGGGTGTGGTAGGGATGGTAACAGCAGCATGTGGTAGTGATTAGGTATTTTAACAGTAGGTGTGGTAGGGATGGTAACAGCAGGGTGTGGTAGTGGATGGTAACAGGAAGGTGTGGTAGGGATGGTAACAGCAGCATGTGGTAGGGATTAGGTATTTTAACAGTAGGGTGTGGTAGGGATGGTAACAGCAGCATGTGGTAGGGATTAGGTATTTTAACAGTAGGGTGTGGTAGGGATGGTAACAGCAGGGTGTGGTAGGGATGGTGACAGCAGAATGTGGTAGGGATTAGGTATTTTAACAGTAGGGTGTGGTAGGGATGGTAACAGCAGCATGTGGTAGTGATTAGGTATTTTAACAGTAGGGTGTGGTAGGGATGGTAACAGCAGCATGTGGTAGTGATTAGGTATTTTAACAGTAGGGTGTGGTAGGGATGGTAACAGCAGCATGTGGTAGGGATGGTGAACAGTAGGGTAGTGATTAGGTATTTTAACAGTAGCGTGTGGTAGGGATGGTAACAGCAGCATGTGGTAGTGATTAGGTATTTTAACAGTAGGGTGTGGTAGGGATGGTAACTGCAGCATGTGGTATGGATGGTAACAGGAAGGTGTGGTAGGGATGGTAACAGCAGCATATGGTAGGGATTAGGTATTTTAACAGTAGGGTGTGGTAGGGATGGTAACTGCAGCATGTGGTAGGGAATAGGTATTTTAACAGTAGGGTGTGGTAGGGATGGTAACAGCAGAGTGTGGTAGGGATGGTGACAGCAGAATGTGGTAGTGATTAGGTATTTTAACAGCAGGGTGTGGTAGGGATGGTAACAGCAGCATGTGGTAGTGATTAGGTATTTTAACAGTAGGGTGTGGTAGGGATGGTAACTGCAGCATGTGGAAGGGAATAGGTATTTTAACAGTAGGGTGTGGTAGGGATGGTAACAGCAGAGTGTGGTAGGGATGGTGACAGCAGAATGTGGTAGTGATTAGGTATTTTAACAGCAGGGTGTGGTAGGGATGGTAACAGCAGCATGTGGTAGTGATTAGGTATTATAACAGTAGGGTGTGGTTGGGATGGTAACAGCAGCATGTGGTAGGGATTAGGTATTTTAACAGTACGGTGTGGTAGGGATGGTAACAGCAGGGTGTGGTATGGATGGTAACAGCAAGGTGTGGTAGGGATGGTAACAGCAGCGTATGGTAGGGATGAGGTATTTTAACAGTAGGGTGTGGTAGGGATGGTAACAGCAGAATGTGGTAGTGATTCGGTATTTTAACAGCAGGGTGTGGTAGGGATGGTAACAGCAGCATGTGGTAGTGATTAGGTATTTTAACAGTAGGGTGTGGTAGTGATTAGGTATTTTAACAGTAGGGTGTGATAGGGATGGTAACAGCAGCATGTGGTAGTGATTCGGTATTTTAACAGCAGGGTGTGGTAGGGATGGTAACAGCAGCATGTGGTAGTGATTAGGTATTTTAACAGTAGGGTGTGGTAGGGTTGGTAACAGCAGCATGTGGTAGGGATTAGGTATTTTAACAGTAGGGTGTGGTATGGATGGTAACAGCAGCATGTGGTAGGGATTAGGTAACAGCAGCATGTGGTAGGGATGGTATTTTAACAGTAGGGTGTGATAGGGATTTTAACAGCAGCATGTGGTAGGGATTAGGTATTTTAACAGCAGCATGTGGTAGGGATTAGGTATTTTAACAGTAGGGTGTGATAGGGATGGTAACAGCAGCATGTGGTAGTGATTAGGTATTTTAACAGCAGGGTGTGGTAGGGATGGTAACAGCAGCATGTGGTAGTGATTAGGTATTTTAACAGTAGGGTGTGATAGGGATGGTAACAGCAGGGTGTGGTTGGGATGGTAACAGTAGGGTGTGGTATGGATGGTAACAGCAGGGTGTGGTAGGGATGGTAACAGCAGCATGTGGTAGGGATTAGGTATTTTAACAGTACGGTGTGGTAGGGATGGTAACAGCAGGGTGTGGTATGGATGGTAACAGGAAGGTGTGGTAGGGATGGTAACAGCAGCATATGGTAGGGATTAGGTATTTTAACAGTAGGGTGTGGTAGGGATGGTAACTGCAGCATGTGGTAGGGAATAGGTATTTTAACAGTAGGGTGTGGTAGGGATGGTAACAGCAGAGTGTGGTAGGGATGGTGACAGCAGAATGTGGTAGTGATTAGGTATTTTAACAGCAGGGTGTGGTAGGGATGGTAACAGCAGCATGTGGTAGTGATTAGGTATTTTAACAGTAGGGTGTGGTAGGGATGGTAACTGCAGCATGTGGTAGGGAATAGGTATTTTAACAGTAGGGTGTGGTAGGGATGGTAACAGCAGAGTGTGGTAGGGATGGTGACAGCAGAATGTGGTAGTGATTAGGTATTTTAACAGCAGGGTGTGGTAGGGATGGTAACAGCAGCATGTGGTAGTGATTAGGTATTTTAACAGTAGGGTGTGGTAGGGATGGTAACAGCAGCATGTGGTATGGATGGTTTTAACAGGAAGGTGTGGTAGGGATGGCAGCATATGGTAGGGATTAGGTATTTTAACAGTAGGGTGTGGTAGGGATGGTAACTGCAGCATGTGGTAGGGAATAGGTATTTTAACAGTAGGGTGTGGTAGGGATGGTAACAGCAGAGTGTGGTAGGGATGGTGACAGCAGAATGTGGTAGTGATTAGGTATTTTAACAGCAGGGTGTGGTAGGGATGGTAACAGCAGCATGTGGTAGTGATTAGGTATTTTAACAGTAGGGTGTGGTAGGGATGGTAACAGCAGCATGTGGAAGGGAATAGGTATTTTAACAGTAGGGTGTGGTAGGGATGGTAACAGCAGGTGTGGTAGGGATGGTGACAGCAGAATGTGGTAGTGATTAGGTATTTTAACAGCAGGGTGTGGTAGGGATGGTAACAGCAGCATGTGGTAGTGATTAGGTATTATAACAGTAGGGTGTGGTAGGGATGGTAACAGCAGCATGTGGTAGGGATTAGGTATTTTAACAGTACGGTGTGGTAGGGATGGTAACAGCAGGGTGTGGTATGGATGGTAACAGCAAGGTGTGGTAGGGATGGTAACAGCAGCGTATGGTAGGGATGGTATTTTAACAGTAGGGTGTGGTAGGGATGGTAACAGCAGCATGTGGTAGTGATTAGGTATTTTAACAGCAGGGTGTGGTAGGGATGGTAACAGCAGCATGTGGTAGTGATTAGGTATTTTAACAGTAGGGTGTGGTAGTGATTAGGTATTTTAACAGTAGGGTGTGAGGGATGGTAACAGCAGCATGTGGTAGTGATTCGGTATTTTAACAGCAGGGTGTGGTAGGGATGGTAACAGCAGCATGTGGTAGTGATTAGGTATTTTAACAGTAGGGTGTGGTAGGGATGGTAACAGCAGCATGTGGTAGGGATTAGGTATTTTAACAGTAGGGTGTGGTATGGATGGTAACAGGGGTGTGGTAGGGATGGTAACAGCAGCATGTGGTAGGGATTAGGTATTTTAACAGTAGGGTGTGGTAGGGATGGTAACAGCAGCATGTGGTAGTGATTAGGTATTTTAACAGTAGGGTGTGGTAGTGGATGGTAACAGCAGGGGTGTGGTAGGGATGGTAACAGCAGCATGTGGTAGTGATTAGGTATTTTAACAGTAGGGTGTGGTATGGATGGTAACAGCAGGGTGTGGTAGGGATGGTAACAGCAGCATGTGGTAGGAATTAGGTATTTTAACAGTACGGTGTGGTAGGGATGGTAACAGCAGCATATGGTAGGGATTAGGTATTTTAACAGTAGGGTGTGGTAGGGATGGTAACTGCAGCATGTGGTAGGGAATAGGTATTTTAACAGTAGGGTGTGGTAGGGATGGTAACAGCAGAGTGTGGTAGGGATGGTGACAGCAGAATGTGGTAGTGATTAGGTATTTTAACAGCAGGGTGTGGTAGGGATGGTAACAGCAGCATGTGGTAGTGATTAGGTATTTTAACAGTAGGGTGTGTAGGGATGGTAACAGCAGCATGTGGTATGGATGGTAACAGGAAGGTGTGGTAGGGATGGTAACAGCAGCATATGGTAGGGATTAGGTATTTTAACAGTAGGGTGTGGTAGGGATGGTAACAGCAGCATATGGTAGGGATTAGGTATTTTAACAGTAGGGTGTGGTAGGGATGGTAACAGCAGAGTGTGGTAGGGATGGTGACAGCAGAATGTGGTAGTGATTAGGTATTTTAACAGCAGGGTGTGGTAGGGATGGTAACAGCAGCATGTGGTAGTGATTAGGTATTTTAACAGTAGGGTGTGGTAGGGATGGTAACTGCAGCATGTGGTAGGGAATTAGGTATTTTAACAGTAGGGTGTGGTAGGGATGGTAACAGCAGAGTGTGGTAGGGATGGTGACAGCAGAATGTGGTAGTGATTAGGTATTTTAACAGCAGGGTGTGGTAGGGATGGTAACAGCAGCATGTGGTAGTGATTAGGTATTATAACAGTAGGGTGTGGTTGGGATGGTAACAGCAGCATGTGGTAGGGATTAGGTATTTTAACAGTAGGGTGTGGTAGGGATGGTAACAGCAGGGTGTGGTATGGATGGTAACAGCAAGGTGTGGTAGGGATAGTAACAGCAGCGTATGGTAGGGATGAACAGCAGTAGGGTGTGGTAGGGATGGTAACAGCAGAATGTGGTAGTGATTCGGTATTTTAACAGCAGGGTGTGGTAGGGATGGTAACAGCAGCATGTGGTAGTGATTAGGTATTTTAACAGTAGGGTGTGGTAGTGATTAGGTATTTTAACAGTAGGGTGTGATAGGGATGGTAACAGCAGCATGTGGTAGTGATTAGGTATTTTAACAGCAGGGTGTGGTAGGGATGGTAACAGCAGCATGTGGTAGTGATTAGGTATTTTAACAGTAGGGTGTGGTAGGGATGGTAACAGCAGCATGTGGTAGGGATTAGGTATTTTAACAGTAGGGTGTGGTATGGATGGTAACAGCATGGTGTGGTAGGGATGGTAACAGCAGCATGTGGTAACAGGCATGTTAGGTATTTTTAACAGTAGGGTGTGGTAGGGATGGTAACAGCAGCATGTGGTAGTGATTAGGTATTTTAACAGTAGGGTGTGGTAGTGATTAGGTATTTTAACAGTAGGGTGTGGTAGGGATGGTAACAGCAGCATGTGGTAGTGATTAGGTATTTTAACAGCAGGGTGTGGTAGGGATGGTAACAGCAGCATGTGGTAGTGATTAGGTATTTTAACAGTAGGGTGTGGTAGGGATGGTAACAGCAGCATGTGGTAGGGATTAGGTATTTTAACAGTAGGGTGTGGTATGGATGGTAACAGCAGCATGTGGTAGGGATGGTAACAGCAGCATGTGGTAGGGATTAGGTATTTTAACAGTAGGGTGTGATAGGGATGGTAACAGCAGCATGTGGTAGTGATTAGGTATTTTAACAGCAGGGTGTGGTAGGGATGGTAACAGCAGCATGTGGTAGTGATTAGGTATTTTAACAGTAGGGTGTGGTAGGGATGGTAACAGCAGCATGTGGTATGGATGGTAACAGGAAGGGGTGTGGTAGGGATGGTAACAGCAGCATATGGTAGGGATTAGGTATTTTAACAGTAGGGTGTGGTAGGGATGGTAACAGCAGCATGTGGTAGGGAATAGGTATTTTAACAGTAGGGTGTGGTAGGGATGGTAACAACAGAGTGTGGTAGGGATGGTGACAGCAGAATGTGGTAGTGATTAGGTATTTTAACAGCAGGGTGTGGTAGGGATGGTAACAGCAGCATGTGGTAGTGATTAGGTATTTTAACAGTAGGGTGTGGTAGGGATGGTAACTGCAGCATGTGGAAGGGAATAGGTATTTTAACAGTAGGGTGTGGTAGGGATGGTAACAGCAGAGTGTGGTAGGGATGGTGAAAGCAGAATGTGGTAGTGATTAGGTATTTTAACAGCAGGGTGTGGTAGGGATGGTAACAGCAGCATGTGGTAGTGATTAGGTATTTTAACAGCAGGGTGTGGTAGGGATGGTAACAACAGCATGTGGTAGGGATTAGGTATTTTAACAGTACGGTGTGGTAGGGATGGTAACAGCAGGGTGTGGTATGGATGGTAACAGCAAGGTGTGGTAGGGATGGTAACAGCAGCGTATGGTAGGAATTAGGTATTTTAACAGCAGGGTGTGGTAGGGATGGTAACAGCAGAGTGTGGTAGGGAATAGGTATCTTAACAGTAGGGAGTGGTAGGGATGGTAACAGCAGCATGTGGTAGGAATTAGGTATTTTAACAGCAGGGTGTGGTAGTGATTAGGTATTTTAACAGCAGGGTGTGATAGGGATGGTAACAGCAGCATGTGGTAGTGATTAGGTATTTTAACAGCAGGGTGTGGTAGGGATGGTAACAGCAGCATGTGGTAGTGATTAGGTATTTTAACAGTAGGGTGTGGTAGGGATGGTAACAGCAGCATGTGGTAGGGATTAGGTATTTTAACAGTAGGGTGTGGTATGGATGGTAACAGCAGCATGGGTGTGATTAGGTATTTTAACAGTAGGGTGTGATAGGGATGGTAACAGCAGCATGTGGTAGGGATTAGGTATTTTAACAGCAGGGTGTGGTTGGGATGGTAACAGCAGCATGTGGTAGTGATTAGGTATTTTAACAGTAGGGTGTGGTAGTGATTAGGTATTTTAACAGTAGGGTGTGGTAGGGATGGTAACAGCAGCATGTGGTAGTGATTCGGTATTTTAACAGCAGGGTGTGGTAGGGATGGTAACAGCAGCATGTGGTAGTGATTAGGTATTTTAACAGTAGGGTGTGGTAGGGTTGGTAACAGCAGCATGTGGTAGGGATTAGGTATTTTAACAGTAGGGTGTGGTATGGATGGTAACAGCAGGGTGTGGTAGGGATGGTAACAGCAGCATGTGGTAGGGATTAGGTATTTTAACAGTAGGGTGTGATAGGGATGGTAACAGCAGCATGTGGTAGTGATTAGGTATTTTAACAGCAGGGTGTGGTAGGGATGGTAACAGCAGCATGTGGTAGTGATTAGGTATTTTAACAGTAGGGTGTGGTAGGGATGGTAACAGCAGCATGTGGTAGGGATTAGGTATTTTAACAGTAGGGTGTGGTATGGATGGTAACAGCAGGGTGTGGTAGGGATGGTAACAGCAGCATGTGGTAGGAATTAGGTATTTTAACAGTACGGTGTGGTAGGGATGGTAACAGCAGGGTGTGGTATGGATGGTAACAGGAAGGTGTGGTAGGGATGGTAACAGCAGCATATGGTAGGGATTAGGTATTTTAACAGTAGGGTGTGGTAGGGATGGTAACTGCAGCATGTGGTAGGGAATAGGTATTTTAACAGTAGGGTGTGGTAGGGATGGTGACAGCAGAATGTGGTAGTGATTAGGTATTTTAACAGCAGGGTGTGGTAGGGATGGTAACAGCAGCATGTGGTAGTGATTAGGTATTTTAACAGTAGGGTGTGGTAGGGATGGTAACTGCAGCATGTGGTAGGGAATAGGTATTTTAACAGTAGGGTGTGGTAGGGATGGTAACAGCAGAGTGTGGTAGGGATGGTGACAGCAGAATGTGGTAGGGATTAGGTATTTTAACAGCAGGGTGTGGTTGGGATGGTAACAGCAGCATGTGGTAGTGATTAGGTATTTTAACAGTAGGGTGTGGTAGTGATTAGGTATTTTAACAGTAGGGTGTGATAGGGATGGTAACAGCAGCATGTGGTAGTGATTAGGTATTTTAACAGTAGGGTGTGGTAGGGATGGTAACTGCAGCATGTGGAAGGGAATAGGTATTTTAACAGTAGGGTGTGGTAGGGATGGTAACAGCAGAGTGTGGTAGGGATGGTGACAGCAGAATGTGGTAGTGATTAGGTATTTTAACAGCAGGGTGTGGTAGGGATGGTAACAGCAGCATGTGGTAGGGATTAGGTATTTTAACAGTACGGTGTGGTAGGGATGGTAACAGCAGGGTGTGGTATGGATGGTAACAGCAAGGTGTGGTAGGGATGGTAACAGCAGCGTATGGTAGGGATTAGGTATTTTAACAGCAGGGTGTGGTAGGGATGGTAACAGCAGCATGTGGTAGTGATTAGGTATTTTAACAGCAGGGTGTGGTAGTGATTAGGTATTTTAACAGTAGGGTGTGATAGGGATGGTAACAGTAGCATGTGGTAGTGATTAGGTATTTTAACAGTAGGGTGTGGTAGGGATGGTAACAGCAGCATGTGGTAGGGATTAGGTATTTTAACAGTAGGGTGTGATAGGGATGGTAACAGCAGCATGTGGTAGGGATTAGGTATTTTAACAGTAGGGTGTGGTATGGATGGTAACAGCAGGGTGTGGTAGGGATGGTAACAGCAGCATGTGGTAGGATTAGGTATTTTAACAGTAGGGTGTGGTATGGATGGTAACAGCAGCATGTGGTAGGGATGGTAACAGCAGCATGTGGTAGGGATTAGGTATTTTAACAGTAGGGTGTGATAGGGATGGTAACAGCAGCATGTGTAGTGATTAGGTATTTTAACAGCAGGGTGTGGTAGGGATGGTAACAGCAGCATGTGGTAGTGATTAGGTATTTTAACAGTAGGGTGTGGTAGGGATGGTAACAGCAGCATGTGGTAGGGATTAGGTATTTTAACAGTAGGGTGTGGTATGGATGGTAACAGCAGGGTGTGTAGGGATAGTAACAGAGCATGTGGTAGGGATTAGGTATTTTAACAGTACGGTGTGGTAGGGATGGTAACAGGGGTGTGGTATGGATGGTAACAGGAAGGTGTGGTAGGGATGGTAACAGCAGCATATGGTAGGGATTAGGTATTTTAACAGTAGGGTGTGGTAGGGATGGTAACTGCAGCATGTGGTAGGGAATAGGTATTTTAACAGTAGGGTGTGGTAGGGATGGTAACAGCAGAGTGTGGTAGGGATGGTGACAGCAGAATGTGGTAGTGATTAGGTATTTTAACAGCAGGGTGTGGTAGGGATGGTAACAGCAGCATGTGGTAGTGATTAGGTATTTTAACAGTAGGGTGTGGTAGGGATGGTAACTGCAGCATGTGGAAGGGAATAGGTATTTTAACAGTAGGGTGTGGTAGGGATGGTAACAGCAGAGTGTGGTAGGGATGGTGACAGCAGAATGTGGTAGTGATTAGGTATTTTAACAGCAGGGTGTGGTAGGGATGGTAACAGCAGCATGTGGTAGTGATTAGGTATTTTAACAGTAGGGTGTGGTTGGGATGGTAACAGCAGCATGTGGTAGGGATTAGGTATTTTAACAGTACGGTGTGGTAGGGATGGTAACAGCAGGGTGTGGTATGGATGGTAACAGCAAGGTGTGGTAGGGATGGTAACAGCAGCGTATGGTAGGGATTAGGTATTTTAACAGTAGGGTGTGGTAGGGATGGTAACAGCAGAATGTGGTAGTGATTAGGTATTTTAACAGCAGGGTGTGGTAGGGATGGTAACAGCAGCATGTGGTAGTGATTAGGTATTTTAACAGTAGGGTGTGGTAGTGATTAGGTATTTTAACAGTAGGGTGTGATAGGGATGGTAACAGCAGCATGTGGTAGTGATTAGGTATTTTAACAGTAGGGTGTGGTAGGGATGGTAACAGCAGCATGGTAGGGATTAGGTATTTTAACAGTAGGGTGTGGTAGGGATGGTAACAGCAGCATGTGGTAGGGATGGTAACAGCAGCATGTGGTAGTGATTAGGTATTTTAACAGCAGGGTGTGGTAGGGATGGTAACAGCAGCATGTGGTAGTGATTAGGTATTTTAACAGTAGGGTGTGGTAGGGATGGTAACAGCAGCATGTGGTAGGGATTAGGTATTTTAACAGTAGGGTGTGGTATGGATGGAACAGCAGGGTGTGGTAATGGTAACAGCAGCATGTGGTAGGGATTAGGTATTTTAACAGCAGGTGTGGTAGGGATGGTAACAGCAGGGTGTGGTATGGATGGTAACAGCAAGGTGTGGTAGGGATGGTAACAGCAGCGTATGGTAGGGATTAGGTATTTTAACAGTAGGGTGTGGTAGGGATGGTAACAGCAGCATGTGGTAGTGATTAGGTATTTTAACAGCAGGGTGTGGTAGGGATGGTAACAGCAGCATGTGGTAGTGATTAGGTATTTTAACAGTAGGGTGTGGTAGGGATGGTAACAGCAGCATGTGGTAGGGATTAGGTATTTTAACAGTAGGGTGTGGTAGGGATGGTAACAGCAGAATGTGGAAGTGATTAGGTATTTTAACAGCAGGGTGTGGTAGTGATTAGGTATTTTAACAGTAGGGTGTGATAGGGATGGTAACAGTAGCATGTGGTAGTGATTAGGTATTTTAACAGTAGGGTGTGGTAGGGATGGTAACAGCAGCATGTGGTAGGGATTAGGTATTTTAACAGTAGGGTGTGATAGGGATGGTAACAGCAGCATGTGGTAGGGATTAGGTATTTTAACAGTAGGGTGTGGTAGGGATGGTAACAGCAGCATGTGGTAGTGATTAGGTATTTTAACAGCAGGGTGTGGTAGGGATGGTAACAGCAGCATGTGGTAGTGATTAGGTATTTTAACAGTAGGGTGGTAGGGATGGTAACAGCAGCATGTGGTAGGATTAGGTATTTTAACAGTAGGGTGTGGTATGGATGGTAACAGGGATGTGTAGGGATGGTAACAGCAGCATGTGGTAGGGATTAGGTATTTTAACAGTACAGGGTGTGGTAGGGATGGTAACAGCAGCATGTAGTATGGATGGTAACAGCAAGGTGTTAGGATTAACAGCAGCATATGGTAGGGATTAGGTATTTTAACAGTAGGGTGTGGTAGGGATGGTAACAGCAGGGTGTGGTATGGATGGTAACAGCAAGGTGTGGTAGGGATGGTAACAGCAGTGTATGGTAGGGATTAGGTATTTTAACAGTAGGGTGTGGTAGGGATGGTAACAGCAGAATGTGGTAGTGATTAGGTATTTTAACAGCAGGGTGTGGTAGGGATGGTAACAGCAGCATGTGGTAGGGATTAGGTATTTTAACAGTAGGTGTGGTAGGGATGGTAACAGCAGGGTGTGGTATGGATGGTAACAGGGTGTGGTAGGGATGGTAACAGCAGCATGTGGTAGGGATTAGGTATTTTAACAGTAGGGTGTGGTAGGGATGGTAACAGCAGCATGTGGTAGGAATAGGTATTTTAACAGTAGGGTGTGGTAGGGATGGTAACAGCAGAGTGTGGTAGGGATGGTGACAGCAGAATGTGGTAGTGATTAGGTATTTCAACAGTAGGGTGTGGTAGGGATGGTAACAGCAGCATGTGGTAGGGATTAGGTATTTTAACAGTAGGGTGTTATAGGGATGGTAACAGCAGGGTGTGGTAGGGATGGTAACAGCAGCATGTGGTAGGGATGGTAACAGCAGGGTGTGGTTGGGATGGTAACAGTAGGGTGTGGTAGGGATGGTAACAGCAGGGTGTTAGAGATGAACAGTAGGGTGTGGTAGGGATTAACAGTAGGGTGTGATAGGGATGGTAACAGCAGGGTGTGGTAGGGATTTTAACAGTAGGGTGTGATAGGGATGGTAACAGCAGGGTGTGGTAGGGATTTTAACAGTAGGTGTGATAGGGATGGTAACAGCAGGGTGTGGTAGGGATTTTAACAGTAGGGTGTGATAGGGATGGTAACAGCAGCATGTGGTAGTGATTAGGTATTTTAACAGTAGGGTGTGGTAGGGATGGTAACAGCAGCATGTGGTAGGGATTAGGTATTTTAACAGCAGGGTGTGGTAGGGATGGTAACAGCAGCATGTGGTAGGATTAGGTATTTTAACAGTAGGGTGTGGTAGGGATGGTAACAGCAGCATGTGGTAGGGATTAGGTATTTTAACAGTAGGGTGTGACAGGGATGGTAACAGCAGCATGTGGTAGGGATTAGGTATTTTAACAGCAGGGTGTGGTAGGGATGGTAACAGCAGGGTGTGGTAGGGATTTTTTTAACAGTAGGGTGTGATAGGGATGGTAACAGCAGCATGTGGTAGTGATTAGGTATTTTAACAGCAGGGTGTGGTAGGGATGGTAACAGCAGGGTGTGGTAGGGATTTTAACAGTAGGTGTGATTTTTAACAGTAGGGTGTGATAGGGATGGTAACAGCAGCATGTGGTAGTGATTAGGTATTTTAACCAGTAGGGTGTGGTAGGGATGGTAACAGCAGCATGTGGTAGGGATTAGGTATTTTAACAACAGGTGATAGGGATGGTAACAGCAGCATGTGGTAGTGATTAGGTATTTTCCAGTAGGGTGTGATAGGGATGGTAACAGCAGCATGTGGTAGGGATTAGGTATTTTAACAGTAGGGTGTGGTAGGGATGGTAACAGCAGCATGTGGTAGTGATTAGGTATTTTAACAGCACTGGTGTGGTAGGGATGGTAACAGCAGCATGTGGTAGTGATTAGGTATTTTAACAGTAGGGTGTGGTAGGGATGGTAACAGCAGCATGTGGTAGTGATTAGGTATTTTAACAGCAGGGTGTGGTAGGGATGGTAACAGCAGCATGTGGTAGGGATTAGGTATTTTAACAGTAGGGTGTGGTAGGGATGGTAACAGCAGCATGTGGTAGTGATTAGGTATTTTAACAGTAGGGTGTGGTAGGGATGGTAACAGCAGCATGTGGTAGTGATTAGGTATTTTAACAGTAGGTGTGGTAGGGATGGTAACAGCAGATGTGGTAGGGATAACAGCAGCAGCATGTGGTAGTGATTAGGTATTTTAACAGCAGGGTGTGGTAGGGATGGTAACAGCAGCATGTGGTAGGGATTAGGTATTTTAACAGTAGGGTGTGGTAGGGATGGTAACAGCAGCATGTGGTAGTGATTAGGTATTTTAACAGCAGGGTGTGGTAGGGATGGTAACAGCAGCATGTGGTAGTGATTAGGTATTTTAACAGTAGGGTGTGGTAGGGATGGTAACAGTAGGGTGTGGTATGGATGGTAGGGATGGTAACAGCAGCATGTGGTAGGATTAGGTATTTTAACAGTAGGGTGTGGTAGGGATGGTAACAGCAGCATGTGGTATGGATGGTAACAGGAAGGTGTGGTAGGGATGGTAACAGCAGCATATGGTAGGGATTAGGTATTTTAACAGTAGGGTGTGGTAGGGATGGTAACTGCAGCATGTGGTAGGGAATAGGTATTTTAACAGTAGGGTGTGGTAGGGATGGTAACAGCAGAGTGTGGTAGGGATGGTGACAGCAGAATGTGGTAGTGATTAGGTATTTTAACAGCAGGGTGTGGTAGGGATGGTAACAGCAGCATGTGGTAGTGATTAGGTATTTTAACAGTAGGGTGTGGTAGGGATGGTAACAGCAGCATGTGGTAGGGAATAGGTATTTTAACAGTAGGGTGTGGTAGGGATGGTAACAGCAGAGTGTGGTAGGGATGGTGACAGCAGAATGTGGTAGTGATTAGGTATTTTAACAGCAGGGTGTGGTAGGGATGGTAACAGCAGCATGTGGTAGTGATTAGGTATTTTAACAGTAGGTGTGGTAGGGATGGTAACAGCAGGATGGATGGTAACAGCAGGTGTGTAGGATAGTAACAGCAGCGTATGGTAGGGATTAGGTATTTTAACAGTAGGGTGTGGTAGGGATGGTAACAGCAGCATGTGGTAGTGATTAGGTATTTTAACAGCAGGGTGTGGTAGTGATTAGGTATTTTACAGTAGGGTGTGGTAGGGATGGTAACAGCAGCATGTTAGTGATTAGGTATTTTACAGCAGGGTGTGGTAGGGATGGTAACAGCAGCATGTGGTAGTGATTAGGTATTTTAACAGTAGGGTGTGGTAGGGATGGTAACAGCAGCATGTGGTAGGGATTAGGTATTTTAACAGTAGGGTGTGATAGGGATGGTAACAGCAGCATGTGGTAGTGATTAGGTATTTTAACAGCAGGGTGTGGTAGGGATGGTAACACAGCATGTGGTAGTGATTAGGTATTTTAACAGTAGGGTGTGGTAGGGATGGTAACAGCAGCATGTGGTAGGGATTAGGTATTTTAACAGTAGGGTGTGGTAGGATGGTAACAGCAGGGTGTGGTAGGGATGGTAACAGCAGCATGTGGTAGGGATTAGGTATTTTAACAGCAGGGTGTGGTAGGGATGGTAACAGCAGGGTGTGGTAGGATTAGTAACAACAAGGGTGTGGTAGGGATGGTAACAGCAGCATGTGTAGGGATTAGGTATTTTAACAGTACGGTGTGTGTAGGGATAGTAACAGGATGGATGGTAACAGCAGGTGTGGTAGGGATAGTAACAGCAGTGTATGGTAGGGATTAGGTATTTTAACAGTAGGGTGTGGTAGGGATGGTAACAGCAGAATGTGGTAGTGATTAGGTATTTTAACAGCAGGGTGTGGTAGGGATGGTAACAACAGCATGTGGTAGGGATTAGGTATTTTAACAGTAGGGTGTAGGGATAGTAACAGCAGGGTGTGGTATGGATGGTAACAGCAAGGTGTGGTAGGGATAGTAACAGCAGCATGTGGTAGTGATTAGGTATTTTAACAGTAGGGTGTGGTAGGGATGGTAACAGCAGCATGTGGTAGTGATTAGGTATTTTAACAGTAGGGTGTGGTAGGGATGGTAACAGCAGCATGTGGTAGGGATTTTAACAGCAGGGTGTGATGGGATGGTAACAGTGTGGTGATTAGGTATTTTAACAGTAGGGTGTGGTAGGGATGGTAACAGCAGCATGTGGTAGTGATTAGGTATTTTAACAGTAGGGTGTGGTAGGGATGGTAACAGCAGCATGTGGTAGTGATTAGGTATTTTAACAGTAGGGTGTGGTAGGGATGGTAACAGCAGCATGTGGTAGTGATTAGGTATTTTAACAGTAGGGTGTGGTAGGGATGGTAACAGCAGCATGTGGTAGGGATTAGGTATTTTAACAGCAGGGTGTTAGGGATAACAGCAGCATGTGGTAGGGATGGTAACAGTAGGGTGTGATAGGGATGGTAACAGCAGCATGTGGTAGTGATTAGGTATTTTAACAGTAGGGTGTGGTAGGGATGTAACAGCAGCATGGTAGGGATTAGGTATTTTAGGGTGTGATAGGGATTTTAACAGCAGGGTGTGGTAGGGATGGTAACAGCAGCATGTGGTAGTGATTAGGTATTTTAACAGTAGGGTGTGGTAGGGATGGTAACAGCAGCATGTGGTAGGGATTAGGTATTTTAACAGTAGGGTGTGATAAGGATGGTAACAGCAGCATGTGGTAGTGATTAGGTATTTTAACAACAGGGTGTGGTAGGGATGGTAACAGCAGCATGTGGTAGTGGATTAGGTATTTTAACAGTAGGGTGTGGTAGGGATGGTAACAGCAGCATGTGGTAGGATTAGGTATTTTAACAGTAGGGTGTGGTAGGGATGGTAACAGCAGCATGTGGTAGTGATTAGGTATTTTAACAGTAGGGTGTGGTAGGGATTAGGCATGTAGGGTGTGGTAGGGATGGTAACAGCAGCATGTGGTAGTGATTAGGTATTTTAACAGCAGGGTGTGGTAGGGATGGTAACAGCAGCATGTGGTAGTGATTAGGTATTTTAACAGTAGGGTGTGGTAGGGATGGTAACAGCAGCATGTGGTAGGGATTAGGTATTTTAACAGTAGGGTGTGGTAGGATGGTAACAGCAGGGTGTGGTAGGGATGGTAACAGCAGCATGTGGTAGTGATTAGGTATTTTAACAGTAGGGTGTGGTAGGGATGGTAACAGCAGGTGGTAGTGATTAGGTATTTTAACAGCAGGGTGTGGTAGGGATGGTAACAGCAGCATGTGGTAGTGATTAGGTATTTTAACAATAGGGTGTGGTAGGGATGGTAACAGCAGCATGTGGTAGTGATTAGGTATTTTAACAGTAGGGTGTGGTATGGATGGTAACAGCAGGGTGTGGTAGGGATTAGTAACAGCAGCATGTGGTAGGAATGTGGTATTTAACAGTGCATGTGGTAGGGATGGTAACAGCAGGGTGTGGTATGGATGGTAACAGGAAGGTGTGGTAGGGATGGTAACAGCAGCATGTGGTAGGGATTAGGTATTTTAACAGTAGGGTGTGGTAGGGATGGTAACAGCAGCATGTGGTAGTGATTAGGTATTTTAACAGTAGGGTGTGGTAGGGATGGTAACAGCAGAGTGTGGTAGGGATGGTAACAGCAGAATGTGGTAGTGATTAGGTATTTTAACAGCAGGGTGTGGTAGGGATGGTAACAGCAGCATGTGGTAGTGATTAGGTATTTTAACAGTAGGGTGTGGTAGGGATGGTAACAGCAGCATGTGGTAGGGAATAGGTATTTTAACAGTAGGGTGTGGTAGGGATGGTAACAGCAGTGTGGTAGGGATGGTATGGATGTGGTAGGATAGGTATTTTAACAGCAGGGTGTGGTAGGGATGGTAACAGCAGCATGTGGTAGGATTAGGTATTTAACAGTAGGGTGTGGTAGGGATGGTAACAGCAGCATGTGGTAGTGATTAGGTATTTTAACAGTAGGGTGTGGTAGTGATTAGGTATTTTAACAGTAGGGTGTGGTAGGGATAAACAGCAGCATGTGGTAGTGATTCGGTATTTTAACAGCAGGGTGTGGTAGGGATGGTAACAGCAGCATGTGGTAGTGATTAGGTATTTTAACAGTAGGGTGTGGTAGGGTTGTAACAGCAGCATGTGGTAGGGATTAGGTATTTTAACAGTAGGGTGTGGTATGGATGGTAACAGCAGGGTGTGGTAGGGATAACAGCAGCATGTGGTAGGGATTAGGTATTTTAACAGTAGGGTGTGATAGGGATAAACAGCAGCATGTGGTAGTGATTAGGTATTTTAACAGCAGGGTGTGGTAGGGATGGTAACAGCAGCATGTGGTAGTGATTAGGTATTTTAACAGTAGGGTGTGGTAGGGATGGTCACAGCAGCATGTGGTAGTGGATTAGGTATTTTAACAGTAGGGTGTGGTATGGATGGTAACAGCAGGGTGTGGTAGGGATGGTAACAGCAGCATGTGGTAGGAGTAGGTATTTTAACAGTACGGTGTGGTAGGGATGGTAACAGCAGGGTGTGGTATGGATGGTAACAGGAAGGTGTGGTAGGGATGAGCATATGGTAGGGATTAGGTATTTTAACAGTAGGGTGTGGTAGGGATGGTATCTGCAGCATGTGGTAGGGAATAGGTATTTTAACAGTAGGGTGTGGTAGGGATGGTAACAGCAGAGTGTGGTAGGGATGGTGACAGCAGAATGTGGTAGTGATTAGGTATTTTAACAGCAGGGTGTGGTAGGGATGGTAACAGCAGCATGTGGTAGTGATTAGGTATTTTAACAGTAGGGTGTGGTAGGGATGGTAACTGCAGCATGTGGAAGGGAATAGGTATTTTAACAGTAGGGTGTGGTAGGGATGGTAACAGCAGAGTGTGGTAGGGATGGTGACAGCAGAATGTGGTAGTGATTAGGTATTTTAACAGCAGGGTGTGGTAGGGATGGTAACAGCAGCATGTGGTAGTGATTAGGTATTATAACAGTAGGGTGTGGTTGGGATGGTAACAGCAGCATGTGGTAGGGATTAGGTATTTTAACAGCAGGGTGTGGTAGGGATGGTAACAGCAGCATGTGGTAGTGATTAGGTATTTTAACAGTAGGGTGTGGTAGGGATGGTAACAGCAGCATGTGGTAGGAATAGGTATTTTAACAGTAGGGTGTGGTAGGGATGGTAACAGCAGGGTGTGGTAGGGATGGTGACAGCAGAATGTGGTAGTGATTAGGTATTTTAACAGCAGGGTGTGGTAGGGATGGTAACAGCAGCATGTGGTAGGGATTAGGTATTTTAACAGTACGGTGTGGTAGGGATGGTAACAGCAGGGTGTGGTATGGATGGTAACAGCAAGGTGTGGTAGGGATGGTAACAGCAGCGTATGGTAGGGATTAGGTATTTTAACAGTAGGGTGTGGTAGGGATGGTAACAGCAGAATGTGGAAGTGATTAGGTATTTTAACAGCAGGGTGTGGTAGTGATTAGGTATTTTAACAGTAGGGTGTGATAGGGATGGTAACAGCAGCATGTGGTAGTGATTCGGTATTTTAACAGTAGGGTGTGGTAGGGATGGTAACAGCAGCATGTGGTAGTGATTAGGTATTTTAACAGCAGGGTGTGGTAGGGATGGTAACAGTAGCATGTGGTAGGGATTAGGTATTTTAACAGCAGGGTGTGGTAGGGATGGTAACAGCAGGGTGTGGTAGGGATGGTAACAGCAGCATGTGGTAGGGATTAGGTATTTTAACAGTAGGGTGTGGTATGGATGGTAACAGCAGGGTGTGGTAGGGATGGTAACAGCAGCATGTGGTAGGGATTAGGTATTTTAACAGTAGGGTGTGATAGGGATGGTAACAGCAGCATGTGGTAGTGATTAGGTATTTTAACAGCAGGGTGTGGTAGGGATGGTAACAGCAGCATGTGGTAGTGATTAGGTATTTTAACAATAGGGTGTGGTAGGGATGGTCACAGCAGCATGTGGTAGGGATTAGGTATTTTAACAGTAGGGTGTGGTATGGATGGTAACAGCAGGGTGTGGTAGGGATGGTAACAGCAGCATGTGGTAGGAATTAGGTATTTTAACAGTACGGTGTGGTAGGGATGGTAACAGCAGGGTGTGGTATGGATGGTAACAGGAAGGTGTGGTAGGGATGTAACAGCAGCATATGGTAGGGATTAGGTATTTTAACAGTAGGGTGTGGTAGGGATGGTATCTGCAGCATGTGGTAGGGAATAGGTATTTTAACAGTAGGGTGTGGTAGGGATGGTAACAGCAGAGTGTGGTAGGGATGGTGACAGCAGAATGTGGTAGTGATTAGGTATTTTAACAGCAGGGTGTGGTAGGGATGGTAACAGCAGCATGTGGTAGTGATTAGGTATTTTAACAGTAGGGTGTGGTAGGGATGGTAACTGCAGCATGTGGAAGGGAATAGGTATTTTAACAGTAGGGTGTGGTAGGGATGGTAACAGCAGAGTGTGGTAGGGATGGTGACAGCAGAATGTGGTAGTGATTAGGTATTTTAACAGCAGGGTGTGGTAGGGATGGTAACAGCAGCATGTGGTAGTGATTAGGTATTATAACAGTAGGGTGTGGTTGGGATGGTAACAGCAGCATGTGGTAGGGATTAGGTATTTTAACAGTACGGTGTGGTAGGGATGGTAACAGCAGGGTGTGGTATGGATGGTAACAGCAAGGTGTGGTAGGGATGGTAACAGCAGCGTATGGTAGGGATGAGGTATTTTAACAGTAGGGTGTGGTAGGGATGGTAACAGCAGAATGTGGTAGTGATTCGGTATTTTAACAGCAGGGTGTGGTAGGGATGGTAACAGCAGCATGTGGTAGTGATTAGGTATTTTAACAGTAGGGTGTGGTAGTGATTAGGTATTTTAACAGTAGGGTGTGATAGGGATGGTAACAGCAGCATGTGGTAGGGATTAGGTATTTTAACAGTAGGGTGTGGTATGGATGGTAACAGCAGCATGTGGTAGGGATTAGGTATTTTAACAGTAGGGTGTGGTATGGATGGTAACAGCAGGGTGTGATAGGGATGGTAACAGCAGCATGTGGTAGTGATTAGGTATTTTAACAGCAGGGTGTGGTAGGGATGGTAACAGCAGCATGTGGTAGTGATTAGGTATTTTAACAGTAGGGTGTGGTAGGGATGGTCACAGCAGCATGTGGTAGGGATTAGGTATTTTAACAGTAGGGTGTGGTATGGATGGTAACAGCAGGGTGTGGTAGGGATGGTAACAGCAGCATGTGGTAGGAATTAGGTATTTTAACAGTACGGTGTGGTAGGGATGGTAACAGCAGGGTGTGGTATGGATGGTAACAGGAAGGTGTGGTAGGGATGGTAACAGCAGCGTATGGTAGGGATTAGGTATTTTAACAGTAGGGTGTGGTAGGGATGGTAACAGCAGAATGTGGAAGTGATTAGGTATTTTAACAGCAGGGTGTGGTAGGGATGGTAACAGCAGCATGTGGTAGGGATTAGGTATTTTAACAGTACGGTGTGGTAGGGATGGTAACAGCAGCGTATGGTAGGGATTAGGTATTTTAACAGTAGGGTGTGGTAGGGATGGTAACAGCAGAATGTGGAAGTGATTAGGTATTTTAACAGCAGGGTGTGGTAGTGATTAGGTATTTTAACAGTAGGGTGTGATAGGGATGGTAACAGCAGCATGTGGTAGTGATTCGGTATTTTAACAGCAAGGTGTGGTAGGGATGGTAACAGTAGCATGTGGTAGTGATTAGGTATTTTAACAGTAGGGTGTGGTAGGGATGGTAACAGCAGCATGTGGTAGGGATTAGGTATTTTAACAGTAGGGTGTGATAGGGATGGTAACAGCAGCATGTGGTAGTGATTAGGTATTTTAACAGCAGGGTGTGGTAGGGATGGTAACACCAGCATGTGGTAGTGATTAGGTATTTTAACAGTAGGGTGTGGTAGGGATGGTAACAGCAGCATGTGGTAGGGATTAGGTATTTTAACAGTAGGGTGTGGTATGGATGGTAACAGCAGGGTGTGGTAGGGATGGTAACAGCAGCATGTGGTAGGGATTAGGTATTTTAACAGTACGGTGTGGTAGGGATGGTAACAGCAGGGTGTGGTATGGATGGTAACAGCAAGGTGTGGTAGGGATGGTAACAGCAGCGTATGGTAGGGATTAGGTATTTTAACAGTACGGTGTGGTAGGGATGGTAACAGCAGGGTGTGGTATGGATGGTAACAGCAAGGTGTGGTAGGGATGGTAACAGCAGTGTATGGTAGGGATTAGGTATTTTAACAGTAGGGTGTGGTAGGGATGGTAACAGCAGAATGTGGAAGTGATTAGGTATTTTAACAGCAGGGTGTGGTAGGGATGGTAACAACAGCATGTGGTAGGGATTAGGTATTTTAACAGTACGGTGTGGTAGGGATGGTAACAGCAGGGTGTGGTATGGATGGTAACAGCAAGGTGTGGTAGGGATGGTAACAGCAGCGTATGGTAGGGATTAGGTATTTTAACAGTAGGGAGTGGTAGGGATGGTAACAGCAGCATGTGGTAGGAATTAGGTATTGTAACAGTAGGGTGTGGTAGGGATGGTAACAGCAGAGTGTGGTAGGGATGGTGACAGCAGAATGTGGTAGTGATTAGGTATTTCAACAGTAGGGTGTGGTAGGGATGGTAACAGCAGGGTGTGGTAGGGATTAGGTATTTTAACCGTAGGGTGTTATAGGGATGGTAACAGCAGGGTGTGGTAGGGATGGTAACAGCAGCATGTGGTAGGGATGGTAACAGCAGGGTGTGGTTGGGATGGTAACAGTAGGGTGTGGTAGGGATGGTAACAGCAGGGTGTGGTAGAGATGGTAACAGTAGGGTGTGGTAGGGATGGTAACAGTAGGGTGTGATAGGGATGGTAACAGCAGGGTGTGGTAGGGATTTTAACAGTAGGGTGTGATAGGGATGGTAACAGCAGGGTGTGGTAGGGATTTTAACAGTAGGGTGTGATAGGGATGGTAACAGCAGGGTGTGGTAGGGATTTTAACAGTAGGGTGTGATAGGGATGGTAACAGCAGCATGTGGTAGTGATTAGGTATTTTAACAACAGGGTGTGGTAGGGATGGTAACAGCAGCATGTGGTAGGGATTAGGTATTTTAACAGCAGGGTGTGGTAGGGATGGTAACAGCAGCATGTGGTAGTGATTAGGTATTTTAACAGTAGGGTGTGATAGGGATTTTAACAGTAGGGTGTGACAGGGATGGTAACAGCAGCATGTGGTAGGGATTAGGTATTTTAACAGCAGGGTGTGGTAGGGATGGTAACAGCAGGGTGTGGTAGGGATTTTAACAGTAGGGTGTGATAGGGATGGTAACAGCAGCATGTGGTAGTGATTAGGTATTTTAACAGCAGGGTGTGGTAGGGATGGTAACAGCAGGGTGTGGTAGGGATTTTAACAGTAGGGTGTGATAGGGATTTTAACAGTAGGGTGTGATAGGGATTTTAACAGTAGGGTGTGATAGGGATGGTAACAGCAGCATGTGGTAGTGATTAGGTATTTTACCAACAGGGTGTGGTAGGGATGGTAACAGCAGCATGTGGTAGGGATTAGGTATTTTAACAGTAGGGTGTGATAAGGATGGTAACAGCAGCATGTGGTAGTGATTAGGTATTTTCAACAGGGTGTGATAGGGATGGTAACAGCAGCATGTGGTAGGGATTAGGTATTTTAACAGTAGGGTGTGATAGGGATGGTAACAGCAGCATGTGGTAGTGATTAGGTATTTTAACAACTGGGTGTGGTAGGGATGGTAACAGCAGCATGTGGTAGTGATTAGGTATTTTAACAACAGGGTGTGGTAGGGATGGTAACAGCAGCATGTGGTAGGGATTAGGTATTTTAACAGCAGGGTGTGGTAGGGATGGTAACAGCAGCATGTGGTAGGGATTAGGTATTTTAACAGTAGGGTGTGATAGGGATGGTAACAGCAGCATGTGGTAGGGATTGGGTATTTTAACAGCAGGGTGTGGTAGGGATGGTAACAGCAGCATGTGGTAGTGATTAGGTATTTTAACAGCAGGGTGTGGTAGGGATGGTAACAGCAGGGTGTGGTAGGGATGGTAACAGCAGGGTGTGGTAGGGATGGTAACAGCAGCATGTGGTAGTGATTAGGTATTTTAACAGCAGGGTGTGGTAGGGATGGTAACAGCAGCATGTGGTAGGGATTAGGTATTTTAACAGTAGGGTGTGGTAGGGATGGTAACAGTAGGGTGTGGTAGTGATTAGGTATTTTAACAGCAGGGTGTGGTAGGGATGGTAACAGCAGCATGTGGTAGTGATTAGGTATTTTAACAGTAGGGTGTGATAGGGATGGTAACAGTAGGGTGTGGTATGGATGGTAACAGCAGGGTGTGGTAGGGATGGTAACAGCAGCATGTGGTAGGGATTAGGTATTTTAACAGTACGGTGTGGTAGGGATGGTAACAGCAGGGTGTGGTATGGATGGTAACAGGAAGGTGTGGTAGGGATGGTAACAGCAGCATATGGTAGGGAATAGGTATTTTAACAGTAGGGTGTGGTAGGGATGGTAACAGCAGAGTGTGGTAGGGAATAGGTATTTTAACAGTAGGGTGTGGTAGGGATGGTAACAGCAGAGTGTGGTAGGGATGGTGACAGCAGAATGTGGTAGTGATTAGGTATTTTAACAGCAGGGTGTGGTAGGGATGGTAACAGCAGCATGTGGTAGTGATTAGGTATTTTAACAGTAGGGTGTGGTAGGGATGGTAACTGCAGCATGTGGAAGGGAATAGGTATTTTAACAGTAGGGTGTGGTAGGGATGGTAACATTAGAGTGTGGTAGGGATGGTGACAGCAGAATGTGGTAGTGATTAGGTATTTTAACAGCAGGGTGTGGTAGGGATGGTAACAGCAGCATGTGGTAGGGATTAGGTATTTTAACAGTAGGTGTGGTAGGGATGGTAACAGCAGGGTGTGGTATGGATGGTAACAACAAGGTGTGGTAGGATAGTAACAGCAGCGTATAGTAGGGATTAGTATTTTAACAGTAGGGTGTGGTAGGATAGTAACAGAGAATGTGGAAGTGATTAGGTATTTTAACAGCAGGGTGTGGTAGTGATTAGGTATTTTAACAGTAGGGTGTGATAGGGATGGTAACAGCAGCATGTGGTAGTGATTCGGTATTTTAACAGCAAGGTGTGGTAAGGATAGTAACAGTAGCATGTGGTAGTGATTAGGTATTTTAACAGTAGGGTGTGGTAGGGATGAACAGCAGCATGTGGTAGGGATTAGGTATTTTAACAGTAGGGTGTGATAGGGATGGTAACAGCAGCATGTGGTAGTGATTAGGTATTTTAACAGCAGGGTGTGGTAGGGATGGTAACACCAGCATGTGGTAGTGATTAGGTATTTTAACAGTAGGGTGTGGTAGGGATGGTAACAGCAGCATGTGGTAGGGATTAGGTATTTTAACAGTAGGGTGTGGTATGGATGGTAACAGTAGGGTGTGGTAGGGATAACAACAGCATGTGGTAGGGATTAGGTATTTTAACAGTACAGTGTGGTAGGGATAGTAACAGCAGGGTGTGGTATGGATAAACAGCAAGGTGTGGTAGGGATAGTAACAACAGCGTATGGTAGGGATTAGGTATTTTAACAGTACATGGTAACAGCAGGGTGTGGTATGGATGGTAACAGCAAGGTGTGGGGATGGTAACAGCAGTGTATGGTAGGGATTAGGTATTTTAACAGTAGGGTGTGGTAGGGATGGTAACAGCAGAATGTGGAAGTGATTAGGTATTTTAACAGCAGGGTGTGGTAGGGATGGTAACAACAGCATGTGGTAGGGATTAGGTATTTTAACAGTACGGTGAGGTAGGGATGGTAACAGCAGGGTGTGGTATGGATGGTAACAGCAAGGTGTGGTAGGGATGGTAACAGCAGCGTATGGTAGGGATTAGGTATTTTAACAGTAGGGAGTGGTAGGGATGGTAACAGCAGCATGTGGTAGGAATTAGGTATTTTAACAGCAGGGTGTGGTAGGGATGGTAACAGCAGAGTGTGGTAGGGAATAGGTATTTTAACAGTAGGGTGTGGTAGGGATGGTAACAGCAGAGTGTGGTAGGGTTGGTGACAGCAGAATGTGGTAGTGATTAGGTATTTCAACAGTAGGGTGTGGTAGGGATGGTAACAGCAGGGTGTGGTAGGGATTAGGTATTTTAACCGTAGGGTGTTATAGGGATGGTAACAGCAGGGTGTGGTAGGGATGGTAACAGCAGCATGTGGTAGGGATGGTAACAGCAGGGTGTGGTAGGGATGGTAACAGTAGGGTGTGGTAGGGATGGTAACAGTAGGGTGTGGTAGAGATTAACAGTAGGGTGTGGTAGGGATGGTAACAGTAGGGTGTGATAGGGATGGTAACAGCAGGGTGTGGTAGGGATTTTAACAGTAGGGTGTGATAGGGATGGTAACAGCAGGTGTGGTAGGGATTTTAACAGTAGGTGTGATAGGGATGGTAACAGCAGGGTGTGGTAGGGATTTTAACAGTAGGGTGTGATAGGGATGGTAACAGCAAAATGTGGTAGTGATTAGGTATTTTAACAACAGGGTGTGGTAGGGATGGTAACAGCAGCATGTGGTAGGGATTAGGTATTTTAACAGCAGGGTGTGGTAGGGATGGTAACAGCAGCATGTGGTAGTGATTAGGTATTTTAACAGCAGGGTGTGACAGGGATGGTAACAGCAGCATGTGGTAGGGATTAGGTATTTTAACAGCAGGGTGTGGTAGGGATGGTAACAGCAGGGTGTGGTAGGGATTTTAACAGTAGGGTGTGATAGGGATGGTAACAGCAGCATGTGGTAGTGATTAGGTATTTTAACAGCAGGGTGTGGTAGGGATGGTAACAGCAGGGTGTGGTAGGGATTTTAACAGTAGGGTGTGATAGGGATTTTAACAGTAGGGTGTGATAGGGATGGTAACAGCAGCATGTGGTAGTGATTAGGTATTTTACCAACAGGGTGTGGTAGGGATGGTAACAGCAGCATGTGGTAGGGATTAGGTATTTTAACAGTAGGGTGTGATAAGGATGGTAACAGCAGCATGTGGTAGTGATTAGGTATTTTAACAACTGGGTGTGGTAGGGATGGTAACAGCAGCATGTGGTAGTGATTAGGTATTTTAACAACAGGGTGTGGTAGGGATGGTAACAGCAGCATGTGGTAGGGATTAGGTATTTTAACAGCAGGGTGTGGTAGGGATGGTAACAGCAGCATGTGGTAGTGATTAGGTATTTTAACAGCAGGGTGTGGTAGGGATGGTAACAGCAGCATGTGGTAGGGATTAGGTATTTTAACAGTAGGGTGTGATAGGGATGGTAACAGCAGCATGTGGTAGGGATTGGGTATTTTAACAGCAGGGTGTGGTAGGGATGGTAACAGCAGCATGTGGTAGTGATTAGGTATTTTAACAGCAGGGTGTGGTAGGGATGGTAACAGCAGGGTGTGGTAGGGATTAACAGCAGGGTGTGGTAGGGATGGTAACAGCAGCATGTGGTAGTGATTAGGTATTTTAACAGCAGGGTGTGGTAGGGATGGTAACAGCAGCATGTGGTAGGGATTAGGTATTTTAACAGTAGGGTGTGGTAGGGATGGTAACAGTAGGGTGTGGTAGTGATTAGGTATTTTAACAGCAGGGTGTGGTAGGGATGGTAACAGCAGCATGTGGTAGTGATTAGGTATTTTAACAGTAGGGTGTGATAGGGATGTAACAGTAGGGATGTGGTATGGATGGTAACAACAGTAGGTGTGGTAGGGATGGTAACAGCAGCATGTGGTAGTGATTAGGTATTTCAACAGTAGGGTGTGGTAGGGATGGTAACAGCAGCATGTGTGTAGGGATTAGGTATTTTAACAGTAGGTGTTATAGGGATGGTAACAGCAGGGTGTGGTAGGGATAGTAACAGCAGCATGTTAGGGATAACAGCAGGGTGTGGTAGGGATAGGTAACAACAGGGTGTGGTAGGGATGGTAACAGCAGGGTGTGGTAGAGATGGTAACAGTAGGGTGTGGTAGGGATGTAACAGTAGGGTGTGATAGGGATGGTAACAGCAGGGTGTGGTAGGGATTTAACAGTAGGGTGTGATAGGATGGTAACAGCAGGTGTGGTAGGGATTTTAACAGTAGGTGTGATAGGGATAGTAACAGTAGGTGTGGTAGGGATTTTAACAGTAGGGTGTGATAAAGGGATGGTAACAGCAGCATGTGGTAGTGATTAGGTATTTTAACAACAGGGTGTGGTAGGGATGGTAACAGCAGCATGTGGTAGGGATTAGGTATTTTAACAGCAGGGTGTGGTAGGGATGGTAACAGCAGCATGTGGTAGTGATTAGGTATTTTAACAGTAGGTGTGATAGGGATGGTAACAGCAGCATGTGGTAGGGATTAGGTATTTTAACAGTAGGGTGTGGTAGGGATGGTAACAGCAGCATGTGGTAGGGATTAGGTATTTTAACAGCAGGGTGTGGTAGGGATGGTAACAGCAGGGTGTGGTAGGTTTTAACAGTAGGTGTGATAGGGATGGTAACAGCAGCATGTGGTAGTGATTAGGTATTTTAACAGCAGGGTGTGGTAGGGATAGTAACAGCAGCATGTGGTAGGGATTTTAACAGTAGGGTGTGATAGGGATTTTAACAGTAGGGTGTGATAGGGATGGTAACAGCAGCATGTGGTAGTGATTAGGTATTTTACCAGCAGGGTGTGGTAGGGATAGTAACAGCAGCATGTGGTAGTGATTAGGTATTTTAACAGTAGGGTGTGATAAGGATGGTAACAGCAGCATGTGGTAGTGATTAGGTATTTTAACAACTGGGTGTGTAGGGATAGTAACAGCAGCATGTGGTAGTGATTAGGTATTTTAACAGTAGGGTGTGGTAGGGATGGTAACAGCAGCATGTGGTAGGGATTAGGTATTTTAACAGTAGGGTGTGGTAGGGATGGTAACAGCAGCATGTGGTAGTATTAGGTATTTTAACAGCAGGGTGTGGTAGGGATGGTAACAGGAGCATGGGTAGTATTAGGTATTTTAACAGTAGGGTGTGATAGGGATGGTAACAGCAGCATGTGGTAGGGATTGGGTATTTTAACAGCAGGGTGTGGTAGGGATGGTAACAGCAGCATGTGGTAGTGATTAGGTATTTTAACAGCAGGGTGTGGTAGGGATGGTAACAGCAGCATGTGGTAGGGATTAGGTTTTAACAGCAGGGTGTGGTAGGGATGGTAACAGCAGCATGTGGTAGTGATTAGGTATTTTAACAGCAGGGTGTGGTAGGGATGGTAACAGCAGCATGTGGTAGGGATTAGGTATTTTAACAGTAGGGTGTGGTAGGGATGGTAACAGTAGGGTGTGGTAGTGATTAGGTATTTTAACAGTAGGGTGTGGTAGGGATAGTAACAGCAGCATGTGGTAGTGATTAGGTATTTTAACAGTAGGGTGTGATAGGGATGGTAACAGTAGGGGTGTGGTATGGATGGTAACAGCAAGTGTGGTAAGGGATAGTAACAGCAGCATGTGGTAGGATTAGGTATTTTAACAGTAGGGTGTGTAGGGATAGTAACAGCAGCATGTGGTAGGGATTAGGTATTTTAACAGTAGGGTGTTATAGGGATGGTAACAACAGGGTGTAGTAGGATGTAACAACAGCATGTGGTAGTAAGGGATGTAACAGATATTTCAACAGTAGGTGTGGTAGGGATAGTAACAACAGGGTGTGTAGGGTAGAATGTGGTAACAGGATATAACAGTAGGGTGGATAAGGGATTTTAACAGCAGGGTGTGGTAGGGATTTAACAACAGCGTATGGTAGGGTAATAGGCATTTTAACAGTAATGTGATAGGGATGGTAACAGCAGGATGTAGGGATTTTAACAGTAGGGTGTGATAAGGATGGTAACAGCAGCATGTGGTAGTGATTAGGTATTTTAACAGGAGGGTGTGGTAAAGGGATGGTAACAGCAGCATGTGGTAGGGATTAGTATTTTAACAGCAGGGTGTGGTAGGGATGGTAACAGCAGCATGTGGTAGTGATTAGGTATTTTAACAGTAGGGTGTGATAGGGATGGTAACAGCAGCATGGTAGGGATTAGTATTTTAACAGTAGGGTGTGACAGGGATGGTAACAGCAGCATGTGGTAGGGATTAGGTATTTTGTGGTAGGATAGTAACAGTGTGTGGTAGGGATTTTAACAGTAGGGTGTGATAGGATGGTAACAGCAGCATGTGGTAGTGATTAGGTATTTTAACAGCAGGGTGTGGTAGGGATGGTAACAGCAGGGTGTGGTAGGGATTTTAACAGTAGGGTGTGATAGGGATGGTAACAGCAGCATGTGGTAGTGATTAGGTATTTTACCAGGAGGGTGTGGTAGGGATAGTAACAGCAGCATGTGGTAGGGATTAGGTATTTTAACAACAGGGTGTGATAGGGATAGTAACAGCAGCATGTGGTAGTGATTAGGTATTTTAACAACAGGGTGTGATAGGGATGGTAACAGCAGCATGTGGTAGGGATTAGGTATTTTAACAGTAGGGTGTGATAAGGATGGTAACAGCAGCATGTGGTAGTGATTAGGTATTTTAACAACTGGGTGTGGTAGGGATGGTAACAGCATGCATGTGGTAGTGATTAGGTATTTTAACAACAGGGTGTGGTAGGGATAAATAACAGCAGCATGTGGTAGGGATTAGGTATTTTAACAGCAGGGTGTGGTAGGGATGGTAACAGCAGCATGTGGTAGTGATTAGGTATTTTAACAGCAGGGTGTGGTAGGGATGGTAACAGCAGCATGTGGTAGTGGATTAGGTATTTTAACAGTAGGGTGTGATAGGGATAGTAACAGCAGCATGTGGTAGGGATTAGGTATTTTAACAGCAGGGTGTGGTAAGGATGGTAACAGCAGCATGTGGTAGTGATTAGGTATTTTAACAGCAGGGTGTGGTAGGGATTAACAGCAGGGTGTGGTAGGTATAGTAACAGCAGGGTGTGGTAGGGATAGTAACAGCAGCATGTGGTAGTGATTAGGTATTTTAACAGCAGGGTGTGGTAGGGATAGTAACAGCAGCATGTGGTAGGGATTAGGTTTTAACAGTAGGGTGTGGTAGGGATAGTAACAGTAGGTGTGGTAGTGATTAGGTATTTTAACAGCAGGAGTGTGGTAGGGATGGTAACAGCAGCATGTGGTAGTGATTAGGTATTTTAACAGTAAGGTGTGATAGGGATGTAACAGTAGGGTGTGGTATGGATGGTAACAGTAACAGTAGGGATAAGTAACAGCAGCATGTGGTAGGGAAAGTATTTTAACAGCAGTGTGTGTAGGGATAGTAACAGCAGGGTGTGGTATAGGATGGTAACAGGAAGGTGTGGTAGGATGGTAACAGCAGCATATGGTAGGGAAGGGATTTTAACAGCAGGGTGTGGTAGTGATTAGGTATTTTAACAGTAGGGTGTGATAGGGATAGTAACAGCAGCATGTGGTAGTGATTCGGTATTTTAACAGCAAGGTGTGGTAGGGATGGTAGCATGTGGTAGTGATTAGGTATTTTAACAGTAGTGTGGTAGGGATAGTAACAGCAGCATGTGGTAGGGATTAGGTATTTTAACAGTAGGGTGTGATAGGGATGGTAACAGCAGCATGTGGTAGTGATTAGGTATTTTAACAGCAGGGTGTGGTAGGGATGGTAACACCAGCATGTGGTAGTGATTAGGTATTTTTAACAGTAGGGTGTGGTAGGGATGGTAACAGCAGCATGTGGTAGGGATTAGGTATTTTAACAGTAGGGTGTGGTATGGATGGTAACAACAGGAGTGTGGTAAAGGATAGTAACAGCAGCATGTGGTAAGGGATTAGAGTATTTTAACAGTGCATGTGGTAGGGATGGTAACAGCAGGGTGTGGTATGGATGGTAACAGCAAGGTGGTAGGATAAACAGCAGCGTATGGTAGGGATTAAAATATTTTAACAGTACGTGTGGTAGGGATGGTAACAGCAGGGTGTGGTATGGATGGTAACAGCAAGGTGTGGTAAAGATAGTAACAACAGTGTATTATGGAAAGATATTTTAACAGCAGGGTGTGGTAGGGATAGTAACAACAGCATGTGGGCGTGGCAGGGATTTTTAACAGTAGGGTGTGGTAGGATAGTAACAACAGCATGTGGTAAAAATTAGGCATTTAACAGTACGGTGTGGTAGGGATAGTAACAACAGGGTGTGGTATGGATCAACAACAAGGTGTGGTAGGATGGTAACAACAGCGTAATGGTAGTGGATTAGGTATTTTAACAGTAGGGAGTGGTAGGATATGAACAGCAGCATGTGGTAGTGATTAGGTATTTTAACAGCAGGGTGTGGTAGGGATGGTAACAGCAGGGTGTGGTAGGGAATAGGTATTTTAACAGTAGGGTGTGGTAGGGATGGTAACAGTAAGTGTGGTAGGGATAGTGACAGCAGCAATGTAGTATTAGGTATTTCAACAGTAGGGTGTGGTAGGGATGGTAACAGCAGCATGTGGTAGGATTAGGTATTTTAACAGTAGGGTGTTATAGGATAAGTAACAGCAGGGTGTGGTATGGATGGTAACAGCAGGTTGTGGTTTAGGATAGTAACAGCAGGGTGTGGTAGGATGGTAACAATGGGTGTGGTAGGGATATTAACAGCAGGTGTGGTAGAGGTAACAGTAGGAGTGTGGTAGGGATAGTAACAGTAGGGTGTGATAGGGATATTTAACAGCAGGATGTGGTAAAGGTTTTAACAAAAGGTAATTAGTAACAACAGCAGTGCGTAGGCATTTTAACAGTAGGGTGATATGGATGGTAACAGCAGGGTGTGGTAGGGATTTTAACAGTAGGGTGTGATAAAGGATAGTAACAGCAGCATGTAGTAGTGATTAGAGTATTTTAACAACAGGGTGTGGTAGGGATGGTAACAGCAGCATGTGGTAGTGATTAGGTATTTTAACAGCAGGGTGTGTAGGGATGGTAACAGCAGCATGTGGTAGGATTAGGTATTTTAACAGCAGGGTGTGACAGGATGGTAACAGCAGCATGTGGTAGGGATTAGGTATTTTAACAGCAGGGTGTGGTAGGATATGGTAACAGCAGGGTGTATTTAACATTAGAGTAGGGATAGTAACAGCAGGGTGTGGTAAGGATTTGCTGTAAGGTGTAGGGATGGCAACAGCAGCATGTGTAGTGATTAGGTATTTTAACAGCAGGGTGTGTAGGGATGGTAACAGCAGGGTGTGGTAGGGATTTTAACAGTAAGGTGTGATAGGGATTTTAACAGTAGGGTGTGATAGGATAGTAACAGCAGCATGTGGTAGTGATTAGGTATTTTACCAACAGGGTGTGGTAGAGATGGTAACAGCATGTGGTAGGGATTAGGTATTTTAACAATGGGTGTGATAAGGATAGTAACAGCAGCATGTGGTAGTGATTAGGTATTTTAACAACAGGGTGTGGTAGGGATAGTAACAGCAGCATGGTAGTGATTAGGTATTTTAACAGCAGGGTGTGGTAGGGATGGTAACAGTAATGTGGTAGTGATTAGGTATTTTAACAGCAGGGTGTGGTAGGATGTAACAGCAGCATGTGGTAGTGATTAGGTATTTTAACAGTGGGTGTGGTAGGATGGTAACAGCAGCATGTGGTAGTGGATTAGGTATTTTAACAGTAGGGTGTGATAGGGATGGTAACAGCAGCATGTGGTAGGGATTAGGTATTTTAACAGTAGGGTGTGGTAGGGATGGTAACAGCAGCATGTGGTGGATTAGGTATTTTAACAGCAGGGTGTGGTAGGGATGGTAACAGCAGCATGTGGTAGTGATTAGGTATTTTAACAGCAGGGTGTGGTAGGGATGGTAACAGCATGTGGTAGTGATTAGGTATTTTAACAGCAGTAGGGTGTGGTAGGGATAGTAACAGCAGCATGTGGTAGGGATTAGTATTTTAACAGTAGGGTGTGGTATGGATGGTAACAGCAGGGTGTGGTAAGGATAGTAACAGCAGCATGTGGTAGGGATTAGAGTATTTTAATGGTGTGGTAGGGATAGTAACAGCAGGAGTGTAGTATGGATGGTAACAGCAAGGTGTGGTAGGGATAGTAACAGCAGCGTATGGTAGGGGTCGTAGGTATTTTAACAGTATGGTGTGGTAGGGATAGGTAACAACAGGATGTGTGGTATATGGATTAACAGTAAGCAGTGTGGTAGGGATAGTAACAGCAGTGTATGGTAGGGATTAGGTATTTTAACAGTAGGGTGTGGTAGGGATAGTAACAGCAGAATGTGGAGTGATTAGGCATTTTAACAGCAGGGTGTGGTAGGGATGGTAACAACAGCATGTGGTAGGGATTAGTATTTTTAACAGTAAATAGGGATAGTAACAACAGGGGTGTGGTATGGATGGTAACAGCAAGGTGTGGCAGATTTTAACAGTAGCGTATAGGTAGGGACAAATATTTTAACAGCAGGAAGTGGTAGGGATAGTAACAACAGAAGTGTGTAGAGATAAGTATTTAACAGTAGGGTGTGGTAAAGGATAGTAACAGCAGAATGTGAGGATAGTGACAACAGCAAATGTGGTAGTGATTAGGTATTTCAACAGTAGGTGTGGTAGGGATGGTAACAGCAGGGTGTGGTAGGGATTAGGTATTTTAACCGTAGGGTGTTATAGGGATGGTAACAGCAGGGTGTGGTAGGGATGGTAACAGCAGCATGTGGTAGGATAGTAACAGCAGGAGTGTGGTTGGGATAGTAACAGTAGGGTGTGGTAGGGATTTTAACAGCAGGTGTGGTAGCATGGTAACAGTAGGGTGTGGTAGGGATTTAACAGTAGGGTGTGATAGGATAGTAACAGCAGGGTGTGTAGTAGGCATTTTAACAGTAGGGTGTGATAGGGATGGTAACAGCAGGGTGTGGTAGGGATTTTAACAGTAGGGTGTGATAGGGATGGTAACAGCAGGGTGTGGTAGGGATTTTAAACAGTAGGGTGTGATAGGGATGGTAACAGCAGCATGTGGTAGTGATTAGGTATTTTAACAGCAGGGTGTGGTAGGGATGGTAACAGCAGCATGTGGTAGGGATTAGAGTATTTTAACAGCAGGGTGTGGTAGGGATGGTAACAGCAGCATGTGGTAGTGATTAGTATTTTAACAGTAGGGTGTGATAGGATGGTAACAGCAGCATGTGAGTTAGGTATTTTAACAGTAGTGTGGTAAAGGATAAGTAACAGCATGTAGTAGATTAGATATTTGCTGATTAGGTATTTTAACAGCAGGGTGTGGTAGCATTTGCTGGTCGTGTGATAAGGATAGTAACAGCAGCATGGTAGGGATTAGGTATTTTAACAGTAGGGTGTGGTAGGGATAGTAACAGCAGCATGTGGTAGGATTTTGCAGTAAGGGTGTGATAGGGATTTTAACAGTAGGGTGTGGTAAAGGATGGTAACAGCAGCATGTGGTAGTGATGCAAATATTTTACCAACAGGGTGTGGTAGGGATAGTAACAACAGCATGTGGTAGTAGATTAGAGTATTTTAACAGTAGGGTGTGATAAGGATGGTAACAGCAGCATGTGGTAGGGATTAGGTATTTTAACAGTAAGGTGTGGTAAGGATGGTAACAGCAGCATGTGGTAGTGATTAGGTATTTTAACAGTAGGGATGTGGTAGGGATAGTAACAACAGCATGTAGTAGTGATTAAGTATTTTAACAGTAGGAGTGTGATAGGGATAGTAACAACAGCATGTGGTAGGGATTAGGTATTTTAACAGTAGGAGTGTGGTAGGGATAAAGTAACAGCAGCATGTGGTAGGGATTAGGTATTTTAACAGCAGGGTGTGGTAGGGATGGTAACAGCAGGGTGTGGTAGGGATTTTAACAACAGGAGTGTGGTAGGGATGGTAACAACAGCATGTGTAGTGATTAGATTATTTTAACAGCAGGGTGGTAGTAATGTGGTAGTGATTAGCATGTAACAGTAGGATGGTGTAATAGATTTTAACAGTAAGTGTGGTAGGATAGTAACAGCAGCATGTGTAGTGATTAGAGTATTTTAACAACAGTGTGTGGTAGGATGTAACAACAGCATGTAGTAGTGATTAGAAATATTTTAACAGTAGGTGTGATAGGGATAGTAACAGTAGATGTGGTATGGATATTAACAACAGGAGTGTGGTAAAGGATAGTAACAACAGCAAGTGGTAGGGATTAGTATTTTAACAATGCAAGTGTGATAGGGATAGTAACAGCAGCATGTGGTAGGATTAGGTATTTGCTAACAGCAGGTGTGGTAAAGGATAGTAACAGCAGCATGGTAGTGATTAGGTATTTTAACAGGGTGTGGTAGGATAAGTGTAAGGATAGTAACAACAGATGTGGTAGGGATAGTAACAGCAGCATGTGGTAGTGATTAGGTATTTTAACAGTAGGAGTGTGGTAAAGGATAGTAACTGTAGCATGTGGTAGTGATTAGTATATTTAACAGTAGGGCTGGTAAGGATTTAACAGTAGAAGTGTAGTGATTAGGTATTTTAACAGCAGGGTGTGGTAGGGATAGTAACAGCAGCATGTGGTAGTGATTAGGTATTTTAACAGTAGGGTGTAATAGGGATGGTAACAGTAGGGTGCTATGGATGGTAACAGCAGTGTGGTAAGGATATTAACAACAGGATGTGGTAGGAATAAGATTTTAACAGTACAGTGTGGTAGGGATGGTAACAAGGTGTATGATATGGATATTTTAACAGAAGGTGTGGTAGGGATAGTAACAACAGCATGTGGTAGGGAGGATTAAGTATTTGCTGTAGGGTGTGATAAGATAGTAACAGCATGTAGTAGAAACCAGTATTTCAACAGTAGGAATGTAAGTAGGAGATTTTAACAGTAGAAGTGTAGTAGGATAGTAACAGCAGAATGTGGTAGTGATTAGGTATTTTAACAACAGGTGTGGTAGGGATGGTAACAGCAGCATGTGGTAGTGATTAGGTATTTTAACAGTAGGGTGTGGTAGGGATGGTAACTGCAGCATGTGGAAGGGAATAGATATTAACAGTAGGAGTGTGGTAGGGATGGTAACAGCAGGGTGTGGTAGGGATGAGTAACAACAGCATGTGGTAGTGATTAGGTATTTAACAGTAAGTGTGGTAAAGGGATAGTAACAACAGCATGTGGTAGGGATTAGTATTTTAACAGTAGTGTGTGGTAGGGATAATGCTGTAGCATATAGTAGTATTAGGATTTTAACAACAAGTGTGGTAGGGATAGTAACAACAGCGTATAGTAGGGATCAAATTTTAACAATGGGTAATGGTAGGGATGGTAACAACAGAATGTGGAAGTGATTAGGTATTTTAACAGCAGGGTGTGGTAGAGATTAGGTATTTTAACAGTAGGGTGGCCAAAGGGATGGTAACCGCAGCATGTGGTAGTGATTCGGTATTTTAACAGTAAGGTGTGGTAGGGATGGTAACAACAGCATGTAGTAGTGATTAGGTATTTTAACAACAGGGTGTGGTAGGGGATGGTAACAGCATGTGGTAGGATTATGTAAGTAGTAATGTAGAAGGGATGTGTTTAACAATGCAAAGTAAATTAGAAGTATTTTAACAGTAAGTGTGTGAGATAAATAACACCAGCATGTGGTAGTGATTAGGTATTTTAACAGTAGGGTGTGGTAGGGATAGTAACAGCAGCATGTGGTAGGGATTAGGTATTTTTTAACAGTAGAGGTTGTGGTATGGGATGGTAACAGCAGGAGTGTGGTAAAGGATATTGCTAGCAACATGTGGTAGGGTGAAATCTGGCTTAACAATGCAGTGTGGCCAAAGGATAGCCCACCAACTGAGGTGTGTATGGATAGTAACAACAAGTATGTAGAGATAGTAGCACAACAGCGTATAGTAGGAGTCGTATTTTAACTGGTACGGTGTGGTAGGGATGGTAACAGCAGGGTGTAGTATGGATGGTAACAACAAAAGGTGTGGTAGGGATAGTAACAACAGTGTATGGTAGGGATTAGGTATTTTAACAGTAGGAGTGTGGTAAGGATAGCATGAAATAATGTAAAATGATGAAGTATTTTAACAGCAGAGGTGTGGTAGGGATGGTAACAACAGCATGTGGTAGGGATTAGGTATTTTAACAGTACAGTGAGGTAGGGATGGTAACAGCAGGGATGTGGTATGGATGGTAACAGCAAAGTGTAGTGAGATAGTGCTACAGCGTATAGTAAGGGTTAGTATTTCTAACAAGGAGTGGCAGGGATAGTCACAGCATATGGTAAGATAAAGTATTTGCAGCAAGGGTGTGGTAGGGATGGTAACAGCAGAGTGTGGTAGGGAATAGGTATTTTAACAGTTGGGTGTGGTTGGGATGGTAACAGCAGAGTGTGGTAGGGTTGGTGACAGCAGAATGTGGTAGTGATTAGGTATTTTAACCGTAGGGTGTTATAGGGATGGTAACAGCAGGGTGTGGTAGGGATGGTAACAGCAGCATGTGGTAGGGATGGTAACAGCAGGGTGTGGTTGGGATGGTAACAGTAGAGATGTAGTGGTAGGGATGGTAACAGCAGGGTGGTGGTAGAGATGGTGGCACTAGTAGAGGTGTGGTAGGGATGGTAACAGTAGGGTGTGATAGGGATGGTAACAGCAAAAGGGTGTGGTAGGGTTTTAACAGTAGGGTGTGATAAAGGATAAGTAACAGCAGGGGTGTGGTAGGGATTTTAACAGTAGGGTGTGATAGGGATGGTAACAGCAGGAATGTGAGTAGGGGCTTTGCTGGTAGGGTGTGATAGGGATGGTAACAGCAGCATGTGGTAGTGATTAGGTATTTTAACAACTGGGTGTGGTAGGGATAGTAACAACAGCATGTGATAGTGATTAGGTATTTTAACAACAGAATTGTGGTAGGGATGGTAGCTGCAGCATGTGGTAGGGATTAGGTATTTTTAACAGCAGGGTGTGGTAGGGATGGTAACAGCAGCATGTGGTAGGGATTAGAGTATTTGCAGTAGGGTGTGATAAAGGATAGTAACAACAGCATGTGGTAGGGTTAGGTATTTGCTGCAGGAGTGTGGAAGGATAGTAGCTGTAGCAGCAGTGATTAGGTATTTCTGTAGAGTGTAGTAGGGATGGTAACTGCAGGAGTGTGGTAGGGATGGTAACAGCAGGGTGTGAAGTAGGGATGGTAACAGCAGCATGTGGTAGTGATTAGGTATTTTAACAGCAGGGTGTGGTAGGGATGGTAACAGCAGAGGGTGTGGTAGGGATGGTAACAACAGGGTGTGGTAGGGATAGTAACAACAGCATGTGAAAAGTGATTAGGTATTTGCTGTAGCAAGGTGTGGCGGGATATTAACAACAGCATGTGGTAGGGTTAGGTATTTTAAGTAGGGTGTGGTAGGGATGGTAACAGTAGGGTGTGGTAGTGATTAGGTATTTTAACAGCAGGGTGTGGTAGGGATGGTAACAGCAGAATGTGGAAGTGATTAGGTATTTTTAACAGTGAAAGTGTGGTAAAGGGATATTGGCTAACAGCATGTAGTAGGATTAGAGTATTTAACAGTACGGTGTGGTAGGGATGGTAACAGCAGAGTGTAGTATGGATGGTAACAGCAAAGGTGTGGTAGGGATGGTGCAGCAACGTATGGTAGGGATTAAGTATTTTTAACAAGTAGGGTAGTGGTAGGGATGGTAACAGCAGAGTGTGGTAGGGAATAGGTATTTTAACAGTAGGGTGTGGTAGGGATGGTAACAGCAGAGTGTGGTAGGGATGGTGACAGCAGAATGTGGTAGTGATTAGGTATTTCAACAGTAGGGTGTGGTAGGGATGGTAACAGCAGGGTGTGGTAGGGATTAGGTATTTTAACCGTAGGGTGTTATAGGGATGGTAACAGCAGGGTGTGGTTGGGATGGTAACAGTAGGGTGTGGTAGGGATAGTGTAACAGCAGGTGTGGTTGGGATAGTAACAGTAGGGTGTGGTAGGGATAGTAACACGCAGGAGTGTGGTAGGAGATGGTAACAGTAGGGTGTGGTAAGATGGTAACAGTAGAGGTGTGATA